>NC_090927.1:29823587-30466642 GCF_040938575.1 Ambystoma mexicanum
CTGCTCTCTATATGGTAGAGGAGAGGCACAGAGGACCCCAGCCAAGATTCTCCATTATTGGTATGTGGTCGAGCAATCAAGGCCTAGCTTCTCAGGAGGTGATGCAAGCTGGTTCTTAAGTACAGCGTAGTCCCCAAGCACCCACAAAGGAATGTCCGCACACTGTATCGGTTAAAACACAGTCTTTATATATTTAATATTCAAGGTCATATACACGATCACGATAACTCACTTTGTACTTTTATTAGATATTATTAAAGTGAATACGGTCAGAATGACACACAGATTAAAATAAAGAGGAAACCAGCAGTAGAGAGGGGAAGAAAAGAAAGATGGTTGAGCAATAGGCAGAATACTGGCCCTGATACCTAGACACAGTTCTGTGTGGAGATTCCCCCCCACCTGGGCAACCTGTAGAAGAAAGATACAAGCCCAGTCCATATATTGTTCACACTAGACTTTCCAATAGTTCTGCAACCCCAAAGTACCTTGGCGTTGTAGCATTCCTCATCGGGGAAATCGACAACCCTTCTTGAGTGTGCTCCCTTTCAGCAGGAGGCACGGGTCGTCGAACGTCTGACAGAGAACAGGTCGAGCTACGGCGGTGAAGTGGCTGCGTCGTAGCGTAAACGTCCTGCCAGGAAGAGGTGTGCGGGGCACCTGGGTGTCGATAGTTCTGGACCGCCAAGAGTTGAACTACTGTGGCCCAGCAAGGGCATCGAGCCGTCGGCATCTCTGTGGTCTTTGGGTGGCGGGTAACCCACCGGTGGATGCTCCTTGGCGCGTCGACGATCAGGCCTTATCCAGCAGGAAACAGCGCCAGCGATGCGGACGAGAGCGTCCTTGGATCAATGAAGTTCTTAGGCAACGGGAGCACGGCGGCTCCAGTCGGCGACGGCGGTCGGCGACAGTGGCGGACAACAGTCCGGGCGCTTCTCCTTGGAGTTCTGCAGCAGTCCCCGTATCGGGTCAGCAGTCTGTCGAAGGTCTGTCTACCAGGGAGCTTAGGCAAAGATCAGCTGTGCACGATGGTCCCTCGCAGCTCGGGAAGAGGGCGCCTTACCAGATCCTCTCTGGGTGAGTTCTTGAAGCACAGCAGCTTTCAGATTGCGAAGGAGAGCAACAGCAATTCTTCTCGTCCAGCAGGGTTTCAAGATCAAGCTTCAGTTACTCCAGTTACTCCAGTTACTCGTCGTAGTGGACTTCAGCTTCTGAACACGATTCCTAGCAGTGAGAGGTCCCCAGATATACTGTTGATCTCCCATACATTCCGCTGGGTCACACTGAAGCATCCAATCACGACTACGGTCATGCAGGCAGGCAAGGCAGCCAATCAGGCACACGGGGCATTCAGGCCATTCACTTCCCTCCAGACACTCATAACAAGTTATGTGTATTGGGACAAGTACCAAGCCATTCAACACTCCAAGCTGCATTCATACCGGTTTCGGGCAGGGCTGTCTCAGTCATTGTGTCAACCACCAGATACTAGACAGCCACAACATAGAATGCATATTCGTCACACACTCCATTCACCCAGGTCCCACCCACAGGCGTACCCACAACATATGGTCGTTGAGAAGGCTCCAGCCAGTCTGGTCGGCACTTCCCCACACTACCATATATGGAACTTCCATCCAACAGCCGGTCATGGGGAAGGGACAGAGGCAGGGCTTCCTGGGACTTCGGGAACATCAAGGTAACAGGTGATGGAAGGCAAGCGGCCATGGGGGCCATTTTGTCTCCATCTGGAATCTACCGATTCCCAATGACAGGGCCTGGGCATCCCAAAATGGAGGACGCTCAGGGCACCAGTCATTTCAGCACGGAGCTGCCACCAGCCCGTACCCTGCTCGGTGGGTCACACACAGGTGCCCTGCCCACAAACATACACTAGGGGCACAGGGTTGCATCCCTACCCATGGGTGCCATAAGGGTATCCCCCATGGGTCTGTTCACCAAACCAAATGAGAGAGAGCTGCACCACCAGGAGTCCCATATGAACTCCTGCACGGAAAACACGACAGAACACACGATAAAAAGCAGTAAAGGACAAGGATACGGAGGCTCTGTCCCTCCGATGCATTTCCAGCATCACAGTTTGTATTCCAGTTGGCGCAAGTGTCGCTGTATGCGCCAAAACAAAAGATGTATTTCTTCACACACTCCGACAGTAGCTGCTCAGGCAATAAAAAGGGAGTAGTGGTGTAGTGCCATGCAACTCTGCAACCAGGGCTGCAGCAATCGGAAAGTAAAGAGAAAACATGACATTCAGAGAATTTGAAAACGGGCTTGGCAGGAGACCGACCATTATATGTCACAGAAAACGTGTTTGCTTACTGGCTAGCTAGATACCAGCCACTGCAGATGAAACATTAATCCGATTCACTCTTGCCTTGATTCAGTGTGGGGAACCATGGGCGTAATTTTAGGGGGGGGGACAGGGGTGTTTGTCCCCCCCCAGCTTTCATGGCACACCATTATGTCCCCATTCATTTGGCTGGGGCACTTTTTCTTCAGATGTCATGTCCCCCCCAACATTTTCAGCAAAGTTACTCCACTGTGGGGAATGTGTGTGCATACTTCTTTTCTCAGTATCGCAAGTTCAAACATAGAAAGACGCCTCTACCCCCCCCCCCACTCCCCCTTGCAGTTACTGTGCACCAGCAGTCACCCTAATAGCACTTACGCATGGGGCAGTTATCAACACGTCCTTTTCCCACACTGTACCGAAGAGGGTTGGGAAAGGGTGTTCTCGCAGGCTTGGTCCACGAATACACCTCCGGTGAAGTGATAACACAACCTGCAATATCAGAAAACACACATTCATTGACTATGCTTCATGGAAGCCTAGGATCATATCAACAGAGCATCTCGGATCCGGCAGGAAGACGTTAACAAACATCCCCAGAGACATAAGAAGTAATTTACAACAAAACGTCCCCATTCCACAGACAAAGTAACAAAAACACTGTTAGGAAGAATTTTCATAGGGGTGCTAATGCCTCTCTACCTTTGAGACCCCCAGCTCTTTTGCTGACCTTGGGGACTTTGAACTTTGAATTCTGTTGTTTTTCTGTGTTTATTTGCTTGGGTTGTGGAGTTTAGATAACTCCGTAGGCATCATCTTTTCATTTTTGTGTCACACCTTTAGTACAGTGGCACAGGGATGCGCTTTGGACTTCCCACGGTTTACATACCTTCTCTGGGGTGAACTACTGTTCCCCAGAGAATGAAAAGTTAAATCGACTTTACTATTCTTTTTTAATTCATAGACCCAGCACACACTATCTTCCCAAAGAGTGCTGGAGGGGTTACTTAGTATCCCCTATGTCTAGACACTCTTGTAGCTATCAAAAGCTACCCTTTCCTATTGAAATGGCTAGTGACAGTGGTTTTATAATGAAATACCATGATTTTTCCCCGACTTTTTTCAATATGGCGCATAAGACCCCTCTGTAAAAACAGACACTGGTCATCTTTTTTCGCTGTTTCTTTGTGGAAAGGTCCTTCTGGTGTTTAACTCTGTGCGCCAAACCAGGTTTGGTCCCTTTGTTCGTGAGCCTTTGGCGGGCTTCAGGACTGAAGTCCGCCCTTGGCGTCTGAGTGTCTGTGGTGGGCAGGAAGTGAGGGAGGTGCCCAAAACTCCCTGTGCTCGGTCTCCTAGGAGACCCAAACGCACTCTGGCGTGATTGGCTGGCTGACTGTCCAGCAAGGACAACCACCCTGCTGGTGAGTGGCAGCTAGGCTGGAATTAAAGGTAGAAAACTGTTTAAAAGGCAAGTCTCCAGGATTGGAAGGTAGAGTCGACCACTGGAAAGAAAGAACCAAAGACGAGCTGGAAGAGGACGGCTGCTGCAACCACTGGACCGTTGGTTTGCCCGGTGAAGCCCTGCTGCACAAGCGAATCCCCAGAACTCAATTCGACAGAGAAGCTCCTTCACAGACGGCTTCTTCCCTTGAGTTGGTGGGACCAATCGGCTCAGAAGACACCTAGATACCATTCTCAATGCTGCTTAAGCCAGGGAGAGGGAAACCAGTTTGTGTCTTTAAGCAACGGCTACTTGAACCAAAGTGACTGCATTTTGTTTGCTCCGACGACGATCCCGTGCAGTGCAGGAGTCCCCCGACATACTCCCTCTTGTCCCTACAACTGAGGCTCAGTAACAGCGAGATCTGCAGGAACTGCCAGGAACCAACGTCTTCAGCTGCATCTTTTTGCTTCACTTTAAGGTACTGTGCCATCCGGCTGAGAGATCCTAACTCTTGCGGTGAAAGTACGTGAAACTTTCCCAACTTGAAGGCCTAATCAGCTTGTGACCCAGCATATCATTCTTTTTCGTCTAAACTACTTCTGAGAACTTTTCACAAATACTTCTCCGTTTGTTACCAGAACTGACCTGTCCTATCCAAGAACACTAGACTATTGACTTTGGCCTGGCCTATTGAATTGAACTGACCCTCCTGGTATACTGAACCTTTGCATTGCCCAACAGAAGTGTTTTCTAACCCATTGTAAAAAAAACCTATATCATTCTCTTCCCATTGAAAGTAATTGAAGTGCCATTTGGCTCCTTTTCCAGGGGAGCACAAACAGTCCCTACAACTTTGATATGGATATTTGATTTCTATCGCGCTCATACACAAGTGTTTCAGAGCGCGACAAGGCAAGGAAGGGGAACAGGGGAGAACAAAAACAACTATCTTACTAGGCCCAGTGTCTGAGAATGCGTAAGAGCAGGGTAGAGGTGGAGAAGTGCATGGAAGGGGGAACAGAAGGAGAGTGCGGAACGAAGAGGAAAAAACAAAAATAATACATTAATAAATAAAAAGGCAACAAACAATAGGAGTGCAGCCAGCAAGTGGCAAGTGCTGGGTTTATGGCAGCAGGCCGGGTAGGTCTAAAAGTGCAGGAAGAAAAGGGGAGGGCTGTATGGGTACAGATACAGACCCCAGTGCAAGGGGTGGCCCAGAGGCAGTGCGTGAGGGTGGCAAGATGAGCAGGTACCTGGGCCCCGGAGGACAGGGGGTGGCAAGGTGCATGGAGCAGAGGGAGAGTAGAATCAGCAGGGGAGAAGGCAGAAGGAAAGAGGAAGGTCTTGAGGTGCTTCCGGAACCGGAGATGGTTCTCCTCCAGTTTTAGAGTGGCAGGGACGCTGTTTCAGAGGGAGACCCCAGCCGAAGACAGATCTACCCCCAGCTTGTTTCTTTGAGAAACGACTGACCCTGAGGGAGTTGGAGGTAGAGGAGCGGAGTGCTCGAGATGGGAGGTATTTGCAGAGGGACAGCTGAAGGTATGTTGGACCCAGACCCAGAGAGCCTTGTGGACAATGCAGAGTTTGTTACTGTAGTGTATTGGTGTTTCATATTAAGTTGATTTCTACTAGTGAATGTTTTCTAAATGATTGTGTAAAGGTATAAGTATTTTTTGCCAAGAAACCTTGTGTAAGTGTCTACTTGAACCACTGCGATTGCGATACTTCTGTGTAACTTCAACTACTGCTCACATTCCCTCTTGGGATAGCCTGGCTGCTCAGCTCGCTACCAAAATGTGTGTGGTACAGATTTATACCAAAGGTTGGTTGTGCTTACATCTGTAGTCTCAATTGTATGTGGCGTTCCCAGAGGGTACTGCCTGCAATTCTGCCTAACAAACACCAATTTGGTGCACAGCAGACAGGACAAACCATTAATCACATGTCACAAATTATGAAAATAGTCTCTTATGTGTCCACAAACCCCTATAAATCCCCTTTTAATAATTCATGTAGGCGATTTATACATTACAAACCAATCAAGAGAGCAAGTGAGCACCGACTGCAGAAAGATGAATCATTGGAGCTCCCCTTCACCCATGACCCCCACCTGAAAACCACAAAGATCAGGAATTTGTCTACCCAGAGAAGTGCTTGTAAAGAGACTCAATACCGCTTACATTGAACATGCATTATATTAATGATTTGTGCATACTTTCGTCGTCTAGATCATCCTGATCACTGCTGTCGTCGTAAGTCTTGGGACTGTCCTTGAATCTCACAGGCAGCATGGATTTAAGAATAGAATCATCTAAGGAGAAGGGGACAGAAAAAGTCATCCGATTAAGGCTGTGTGTCACAAACCTGAACAAACCATCCCCAACTCTATGCAACTTTGGCCCCCGCTGAACAAGCTCACACTAAACCAGTCACAGCTACAACATGCTGACCCTGGTTCACAAAAGTAACCCAGCCAGCGCTCATCCAACTGAGTTTCAAACATCTGTAAGGGCGCAGAAGGAGGAGACGGACACACAGGTGGCATAGTGGTCATTATAGACTTTCATTCACCATGAACAAGAATACCAAACGTTCTCTACTTCTATGAGGGGTTTCCCTGCCTCAACTAAAATACTGAAGGGGTCTGTCAGAATGTCCGTGTAAACTAAATAGTCCATCGTCCTGTGTTACAATTTCTAATTCTGTCCCTCGCACTTATAACTAAACTAGAAGGTTGTGCCAGTGTAATGGTCCAGGAGAAGGAGTCCCTTTCTCCTGGACTGGGTGCCACAGTTCTGGTTGTAACTTCTTAACCACGGGGAAGGACTCCCTACCCCTGGTCCCAATATTTCTCAAACAAAGGATTGTCAACCCTATAACACTCTGCACCAGAAAATGCAGTTTCTTCACTTCAGGGTCGGGTTGGGCGGGTGGGGGGGGGTTTGGGAGGGATAGAACGACTCTCTTCCCTAGTTACTTGTTCCCAACACAGTACTCGTCTTGCCAGGGTGAATGATTCTCTTCTCCTGGCCTCAAAGTTCTGTATTCAGTTTTCTCATTTGGCAAGAGAATGACTCCCATCTCTTGACTGTGGGCTTTCTCCAACCTGGGGGAATGACTCCCTTCCTCAGGCTCCTTCACTTTTCCCTGTGGATGTAGCACTACCAGGCAAATGACTCCCTTCTCTTGGTTCCACAGTCACTCTACCCTCAGCGATACTCAGGGGGAAGTATTTTTTTTTACTGATTTCCTTCTTTCTCAACAGTTCATGCACAATTATGATCTTTGACCCTTGGTCTCCTGGGTTTCCAAATACAGCCACAAGGAAGAGGACTTGTATCATTACCTTTGTTTGGGTGCATTTTCTGCTCTGATGCTTTGGCAGATTTGGTTCATTCTCCTTGCATTTTTTGTTGTTGCACACGTGTCCCTGCAGCCCTTTTTTTGATAGAGAAGCACAATCAGATGCACATGTTTTTCGCTCCAGACAGGGCTGTTGTGTGCCCCTTATCTACTTTGCCGAGTGCCCCGACTTCCACTTTGCTGCACCTAGCAACCACTCCAAAATGACTGCCTGATTTTTCACTGCTCCCTTTGCTGGCTGACCTGAGCCTTGCTGATTGGCTCACCCCTTCTGTATCTTCCGATTGGAGGGACCGGGAGGCGTGGAGCCAGCCTCACTCTGCATGGGTTAGTCACCTCCTCATCTCTGCTTGCCCTGTACCCTCAGCTTCTCCCTGCTTTATACCAATCAAGGCATTTCTGTGCTCACATTTAGCCTCTTACTCTCACTACATTTCCTGAACAACATGGCCAGATATGAAACTTGTGAATCAAATCTGCCTGTATTTTGCATTTAACTTTCCCAATGATTCCATAATGCTGTACTTGCACCCTCCTCCCTCTGCCCCCCCTCTCTCAAACCCATGGCGCTTTCTGTTTCTCCCATCTTTTCCAACTGCTTCTCCATCAACTATCCTTCCCTTCTCACTACGTCTGCTAAGAAGAAGTTTAAAAAGGATACTGCCTCCAACCCAGATCTCCCCATTGCTGATACCAATTCCAGCGCCTCTTCCAGACAGACTCATCGACATCCTCTTTGTCGTTCCTTCACCTGATCTATGGACCCCACATATGATCTCTGTGCTCTGTCCCGTCTCCTCCTCCTCCCATTAATGGTGGCACTCGCTGGGACGTCCTCATGGCTTCCTTCCTTCGACTACTCCAGAGTCATCCTTAATGTCTACCTTAATGGCACTGTCATGGCCCAAGGTCCTCAGGCCAAAATCCTCCTCTTTGATAGGCGCTTCCCTCACCTCATCAACTCCCATTCCTCTCCGGCTGTACCTTCCTCTGATTCCATGTCTACCTTGCCCACTCCTCCCTCCTCCTCTGCCCCATTTCAGACTACCTCCACATAACCCTGATTTATACTTCTCCCCGGAAGGTCTTTAAGGCTGGTAACCTTCTGAATCTTGCCACACTCTCGCTCTGCTGTCAAACACTCCTCGGACATCTGGGGCGTCCTCGAAGAACTGGACCTTGATGTCCTCGGTCTTACTGAGACATGGTTCACGGCCACCTCTGTCACAAGCTTCGACACTCTTCTCCCTGACGAGTACAAGATCCTCTCCGTGCCATGATCCACCCGGCCCGTGGTGGTGTAGACCTGATCTTTCCTGAGTGGATTCCTGCCACTATCATTCCCACTCAGATCTACTCTTCTTTCAAATGCCTTGTCTGCAGGCTCTCAATTTCTCCTACTCACTCTCTTACTGTGGCTACTCTCTACCGGCCCCCTGGTCAAATCACACACTTTCTCTCCGAGTGGGCAGACCTCTCCTCCTCCCTCCAGGCCTCAACCACTCGACTCCTCTTGCTTGGTGACTTCAACATGCATCTTGATTCTGCCTGTCCCTCTTTAATCTTTCACGACCTCTGCGATTCCCTCTCTCTCTATTCTCCCCTCTGGCCAGACTCACTCTGCTGGTCACACACTTAACGCCTTGATCTCCTCTGGCCTCCCCCTCTCGATCCCTTTGACCACTCCTCTCTCCTGGGGGGACCACTGCCTCCTCTCATCTCATTCTCTCTTCCCCACAAGCCAAGTCTACCCCCTATACTGCCACCTACCTTATCTGATATTTGGCCGATGAAGTGCGTGTCCGTTGAGGTTTTCGCTTCCACCTTCTCCAATCCCTCCCCTCCCCCCCCTCCACCGGAAGACACACACCCGGACACAGCCCTATCCCTCCTCTACTCTTCCATTACTGATACTCTTGATGCTCTTGCCCCTGTCACGAGGATCCGCTTGAAGTCCAAAGCCAAGTGCAATTCTTGGTATGACTCTTACCTAGCTACACTCAACGTTTGAGTGTGGGGCAGCTGAGAGGAAATGGAGGACTTCATGCTCATCCTCAGACAAACTGGCCTGTCGCCTGCTCCAAAGGCAATACCGATTCTGTCCGCACCAAGAAGAAAGTCCACATTCAAGCCTGTGTCTCAGCGGCATCAAACAACTCGGCCGAACACTTTAAAATCTGCAAGGAGCTGGCCAACCCTGCTGCAGTCTCTACCCTTCCGGTTGCCTCCCAGGCTCTTTGCAATGCCCTTGCCTCTCACTTTATCTCAAAAACCCAGGACATCCTGTCGACCCTCTCCTTCCCTCCCCTTTCTCTCCTCTCCCCTCTACATCTTTACATGTAGAATCTCCCTCAGTCATCCCCCCACCCTCCTCATCCTCTTTTCTCCACCGATGAGGTCGCTAGACAAGTCCGATCTATGACAGCCTCGTCAAAACAGGTTGATCCCGGTTCCTCCAAAACCATCAAGGACCACATGTCAACCTCGCTCCAGCCCTTGCCGATTTCTGCAACCGCTCCTTTGCCTGTGGATCCTTCCCCTCCCCTCTAAAGCACTCCCTTGTGCATCCTCTTCTCACGAAACCCACAGCTGATCTTTCTTGTCCTGCCAATTATCGCCCAATTTCCATTATTCCCTTTCTGGGCAAACTCCTTGAAAAGCTGGCCATCTCCCAGCGTAACCTTCATTCGGATTCTGTTGGCTGTCTCCACGACCACCAGTCCGGCTTCAGGGCTGTCAGAAGCACGGAAACTGCTCTCCTGAACATTTGTGAAGACCTGCTCTCCAACCTTGACTCTAGCATTCCCTCTGTCCTCATCCTACTCGATCTCGTTTCTGCCTTTGACGCGGTCAACCATACCATCCTGCTGAACCGTTTCTGTGATAACCTGGGTATCAACGATCTGCCTCTGGCCTGGCTGACCTCTTTTCTCTCTGATCAACCCTCCCAGGTCATATTGGGGTCCTTCCTATCTATCTCGCTCTCTAACTGTGGTGTTCCCCAGGGGTCTAACCTCTCGCCCTGGCTTTTCAACCAATACCTGGCAACTCTCGCCCGATGCATTGTCATTTTCTGCTCAGATTTCCAATGTTATGCTGACGACAACTCATTTTCAGATTGCCCTTGACCACCTGCTCTCCCTCGCTCATCTCGGACTGCCTTACTGCCATTCAAGATTGGTGTTCCGCCAATGATCTTTGAACGCCAGCAAGACTGAGATCCTCATCATCGGCACACCTTCTCCATCCTTTCCCCTCACTCTCTGGCCGGCCTCCCTTGGCCCTCCTCAGGGTCATATTTGATTCAACACTTTCCTTCTCTGCCCACATCTCTGATGTGTCTAAAAAAAAAAATAATCAAACTTCCTACTGCACCTCCTCAGAGGTACTCCACCCTTCCGCTCCTTCCCCCAGAAGCTCACTGTCTGCCAATCTCTGGCTCTCTCTAGGTTGCTTGTAACAGCCTCTTTCAAAACCTACCCGCCTCTACCCTCCGCCCTCTGCAACTAATCCAGAACAAAACTGCGAGACTTGTCCTTGGCCTCAAGACCTGGGATCGTATCTCTCCAGCTCTGAAATCTCTCAATTGGTTCCCAGTGGATGCAAGGATTAAATTCAAAACCCACTGCATTGTCCACAGGGCCTTCTGGGGCCTGGATCCAAAATACCTTCAGCTATCCCTCCGCAAATACCCCCCCTTCCAGGCTCTTCGCTCCTCTACCTTGAGCTCCCTCAAGGTCAGTCGTTTTTCAAAGAGACGAGCTGGGGGTAGATATCCATCTTCGGCTGGTGCCTCCCTCTGGAACAACCTCCCTGCCACTCTAAAACTTGAGGAGAACCATCTCTGTTTCCGCAAACACCTCAAGACTTTCCTCTTTGCTTCTTCCTTCGCCCACCCTCTCCCCTGCTGATCTGTTCTCTTCTGGCCCTGTGCACCTGGCCACCCTCTGTCCCCGGGCCCAGGAACCTGCTCACCCTGCCACCCGCACTGCCTCTGGGTCACCCTTTGCACTGGGGTCTATATCTGTACCCATACAGTCCCGCCACCCCTTTTTCTTCCCCCGCGCCTCCACCCCATGGCAGATCCGTTGAAGGCCCGTTCTCACGAGCAAACAGACACGAACAAGTATCAGAACAAACACCATTGTTTACCTTCCGCAGTACATCACTGCCCTAGAAGTGACCTGACTTGCAGCCGGAGTCTGGAAAAAAACAAGAACCATCCCAATCAAACAGGCCTCGACCCGGCATCTAACCCCTAACATTTAAAATATATGCTGTCCATGACCAACCTCCATGATTCCCTGCCCGGACCTCCCAGATGAAGTGCTAACTACGCATACCAAACCCCAATGGTTCACAGGGTTGTTTGCAAATGCTAAAATGGGTGTTGGAAAGGGATAAAACTTATAAAGTTATTAACGCAAGGATGACCCCTGCCAGCCGCAAGACACCATGTGCCCTGAAGGTCTAATGTAAGCTCTCGATAGATCCCACCTTGTGCTAACTAATGATTGCTGCTAATGTACAAAGGATAAAGGGAAAAGCAATACATGGAATGCTTGTGTATAATGTAGTGAAATAAGTTTTAAAAGTGTATGACGGTCCTCAAGGATGTTGAGCTAGTTTTTGCTATAAACGAAAATGTAAACGAACATATTGCTTCCATGCTCCCGAGTACACGATCCAACCTGACGCTACCTCACGTTTGTTATTCGTCTGTCTGTCCTATTATCAGTATGTGTTCAACTAACGTTATGTATCGCGTGTGCTACTGCCAACCTCCATTGTTATGAATGAAGAAATATATGAATTTGTAAACGATAGAAATATGTAATCATCCTAATGCTATTAGTGGTACCCTCTATCACCTCTTATGGTATATTGTGCAGCCCAGTGAATAGAGAATCGCTTGGAGTTACAAGGCCATCTCCCACTCCTCCCGCCAAGGCTTGCTGGTGTTCGAACAACACAGCCTCGCCTCCCCACATTTCTGCTGGACCCGCTTCAAGTATTTACCTCCCCCATGTCAGAGGCCGCCATGGCTTGGCCAAGTGAATTATGTGCTACCTGGTCCTAAATCCCACCGCCTTTGAAGGGCCAGATATGTGCCCTTACTGATCCAAGAGTACTCCAGTTCACCCCAAGTTAACGGGCCATAGAGACAGTTATTCACCCCTGTACTAACATGTTGCAAAACAATCCCTCACCACATCTAACGGAATAGAATGACAAGGCAGTTTACCCCGTGCCCTCTGACAAGACACTTGGACTTACGAGACCAGGTCATTAGGTCAAGAGTAATTGTATGCTGACGTATTGGTGAAGTTTCACATTGCATGCTGTTTTTCTTGTATCACACTTGACCTTAGATTAACATATTGTAGGATTCGCAGGACAACTGGAAGTGAGAGTGAGTGAGTGACTGAGTGTGTCTGTCTGTCTGTCTGTCTACAAGTGCAAAGCGTTAGTGCAGCTACTAATCATCGAAACAGACGGCGTCCGGCCTGGCAGCTCCACCCCGACGAGCCCATCTGACCCGTCCACCCTGTAAAGACTGGTAGGGGGTGTCTGTACCTCTTCTCTCTATATGGTAGAAGAGAGGCACAGAAGACCCCAGCCAAGATTCTCTATTACGGTAGCAATGGACGAGCAATCAAGGCCTAGCTTCTCAGGAGGTGATGCAGGCTGGTTCTTAAGTACAGTGTAGTCCCCAAGCCCCCACAAAGGAATGTCCACACACTGTATTGGTTAGAACACAGTCTTTATATAATCAATATTCAAGGTTATGTACACTTATCATAATAACTCACTTTGTACTTAGGAAAATCAACAATGGCAAATATATACAATTCTAAAGTGGCACCACCCTTTGTATTAGATCTCCTTAAAGTGCATCAACAATACTGTAACAATGTCACACAGATCAATAGAGTGAAACCAGCAATAGAGAGAGGAGAGAAAATAAGATGGTTGAGCAATAGGCAGAATACTGGCCCCTACCACTAGACACAGTTCTGTGTGGAGATCCCCCCACCTGGGCAACCTGTAAAATAAAGATATAGCACAAGCCCAGTCCATATATTGTTCCGCAAGTCTTATTCCCTCCTATAATGCTTTTACCCCCCCAATGTACCTGGTGGAGTCGAGTTCTTCGAAGAGGCGTCGACAGATCCTTCTTGAGCGACCCCCTTTCAAGCGGGAGTCACGGATCGTCGAGAGGCGTCGACAAACAGGGTAGAACGGCATCGATGAGGCGGCAGCTTCGTCCGAGCGGTGCTCGTCGGCGTCGGAGCGTCGGCGTCCTGCAAGGCAGAGGCGTGCGGGGCACCTCGGTGACAATAGTTCTGGACCGCAAAGATGGTGGAGACGGAGGCCCAGCAAGGGCTTCGAGTCGTTCGAGTCTTTGTGGTCTTCGGGTGGCGGGAAACCCACCGGCAGGTTTCTCCTCGGCGCGTTGGTCGTCCTCGACTTTCTCCGGCAGGATAAAGCGGTCGACGATGCGGGCGAGGGAGTCCTTCGATTCGAATGTTCTTAGGCAAAGGAGCGGGCGGCTCCGGTCGTCGGCGGCACGGCGTCAAGTGGTTCCCACGGCTGGGCAACACAACTTCGACGGGCCTCCAGCGGTTACACAAACCTGCGAACCCTGGTCGACGGCGATGGACTTCGACGGCGGCGATGTCCGGGTGCTTCACTTCGATCTCCTCGGCGGTCCCGTCTCGGGTCGGCAGCCTTTCGAGGGTCTGACTTCCAGGGCGCTTCGGCGAAGATGGAGCGGTGCTCGATGGTCCCTCGGAGCACGGGAAGAGGGCGCCTTACCAGGTCCTCTCTCGGGTCAGTCTTCGACGATTTCGGCAGCCTTCGGATCGGTCGAAGCAAATGCAGCAGCAAGTCTTCTTCTTCCAGCTGGACGTCGAGGATCCGCAGTTCCAGTTATTCTTAGAGTGGAGACTCAACTCCAGAACGCTTCTGAACAACTACCAGTGGTGAGAGGTCCCCAGATATACTATTCTGTCTCTCATCCACACTGCTGGCACACACTCAGCAGCCAATCATACAGAAGGGCATTCATGCAGTCAGTCAGCCAATCAGGCACACAGTGCATTCAGGCCACACTCCTCCCTTTCAGACACTCACAACAAGGAATGTGGATTGGGACAAGTACCCAGCCATTCAACACTACACACTGCATTCAGGCCAGTTTCGGGCAGGGCTGTCTCAGTCTTTGTCTCTCATGCCAGAAACCAGACAACCACAACAAGGAGTGTATATTGGTCACACACTCCATTCACCCAGGTCCCACCCACAGGAGGTACCCACAACATACAGTCACTGGGAAGGCTCCAGTCAGTCTAGCTGGGCCTCCACAACAACACCATATATGGAACTTCCACCCAACAGCCAGCCAGGGGGAAGGGACAGAGTCAGGGCTTCCCAGGACTTTGGGAAAACAAGGTAACAGGCAATAGAAAGCAAGAGGCCACAGGGGCCATCTTGTTTCCTATCAGGGATCAACTGACCCCAATGGCAGGGCCTGGGTATCCCAAAATGGAGGACACCCAGAGCACCTGTCAAATTCAGCATGGAGCTGCCACCAGCCCATACCCTGCTCTGTGGGTCACCCACAGGTGCCCAAAAACATACACTAGGGGCACAGGGTTGTACCCCTACCCATGGGTGCCATAAGGGTATCCCATGGGTCTGTTCACCAAACCAAAAGAGAGAGCTGCACTGCCAGGAGTCCCACATGGACTCCTGGGCAGAAAACATGACAGAACACACGATAAAAAGCAGTAAAGGACAAGGATTCAGAGGCCCTGTCCCTCTGATGCATTTCCAGCATCACACACCCCACATTGGCACCACGCAGACGTCCACCAATCCTGGAGCAGCTCTTCGATACATTGCCTATAGTTTAGTCAACGTCACCCAATCCCTGAGACTATGTGCCCCCTATAGCTTACAGGATGCATGACGTATTTTTGTAATAAATATGACCGTCTTTGCTATTGTCAGACAGAGGTCTCTCGGAGCTTGCAGAGTCCTTTGCATGCCCTATATTGGTTTATATAAAAACCCTTTTTTTTTACCTCATCTGCACTTGGTCCTGGTCTCACTCCCTTCTGGGGTGTGTCCTTTATTGCCTCTCACTGAGGGGGGTTACTGCCTTATGGGGGACGCTTACTTTCAACTGCCACAAGGAAGATAACTGTTATGGTCCTAGGCCCCCTCCAGCTTTCCCATACAGCCTGTTACACTCCTTCTGGGCCCGGTGCCGTAGCTTCCTGCTGCTGGACTCTGCCTCTCTGCTTCACCGGGCTCTCATTGGCGACGTCTGTGGTCATACAGCGTCTCCTGTTCTCGGGCTGCTCAGCTTCCCTACTTCCAAGCAGTTGACGAGGTTCCGCTCCTGCAAAGCCGTCAAGGAATTATCATGGCTCCTCCGCCCAAGTCCTCTGTTCCGCGTAGGTTCCCAGACAGGATTCTAATCTCCTGCACTGGAGAACCCTTGCAGCCAATGCCTCCTTTGGCTGGATTCGACAAAAGGTCTAGTCCCTGGTCAACCTTTATACTATGATGCAAGCATACTCTTGGTGAAAGCGTTAAGTCCTTCTGTTTCCCGGGTGGGATCATCGTTCTGCAGGGCCAACTCGTCCCAGTCTATCACCATGAGATCCCTCCCCCATTATGCACCACCTCCAAGGTGGCTGTCAGGTAGCAGCCTTGCCACCCTGGCTTCATGGGAAGGGGCTTCACCCTGGGGAGAAATTATATCTAGGAATTCGTTACACGTCACATATCCATGATTTGGGAGATAGCCCATGCACATTGTATGGGAAATAGGATGTGTAAAGAGCAAGATCAGGAACATGGCGCAAAAGGAACACAGCGCGTCATCCCCTGAGCAAGCGGGTTCACATATCTCGTAAGGAAGACCAAGCACCCACCTACCTACCTACCTACCTCTCCATCCCACCCCTCCCTCCCCACACACATACAAACACACTAAATTGTGGTGTCCTTCTGCACGATACGCTATGTATCAGTTTTACCTGTGTATTGGACTATTTTACTGCTCGTCGGAGGTAGAAGGAAATAACTGCAATCCATGAGATTCTAGTAGACTATTCAAGTTTTTATTACAGATTTCTGGGAACCCCTTTTTCTTCCCACTTTTTAGCATAATGTACTTTTTTTGTACACCTCGGACTTAGTAGAGTCCCTGGACGATTCAGTGTTTGTGTCACCAAGGATTAACGGTGAGAAATTGATTTGTTACTCCTACACTGATGACTTTTTAAACTTTGACCCAACTCCAGTACAGCTACAAAGATTAAGGCTTTTGGAAATTATGCGTGAAAAAATCTTGTTGTAAACACTTCTAAGACAAAGGTGATTCAGTTTACAGCCAAGAAGACAGTTCAATCTTTGACCTGCTGGTGTGGTGCACCACGATTGGAAAAGGTTGATTGCGCCATTTATTTGGGATTCCCAATATTTTGTAAGCTGGCAAAATCAGTGATGAGGGAACATCTTTTAAGAAAATCATCTGGATTTGTGAATCAGCTTAAGGTAGACGGCAAATACAGTACATTTTCTCTCATTCCGGCCTCAAGATTATATGAGGCGAAAAACTATTCCCAAATTAACACAAGGCATTGAACTGTAGTATCTCCCCATTGTAGATTATTTGTCAATACTTGAAGGGCATAATTGGAGTAGGGTATTCAAATTGCCAAAATCGTTCCCTATTGCCCGAATTAGATATGAATTGGGGATTCAGTCACTAAGAAGCAGGTGAGCATGGAAAATCTTAAACCTACCGTATAACATCATGAAAGGAGAAATGGGTACTCTTTATTGGAATCTAAATGATGCGATGAACCGTGGTTCGACACAGAAAGGTCTGTGCCCACATAGGGCCCTGAATGTATGTTGTGAGGATGTATGAGAGGAAATTGGTTCTAGTCGTGCGGCGCTGCTACTAAATCCAAACAGCAGTAAAAAGCGCTCAAGTATTTGGGATTAGAAAAAATGCACTTTTAATCCTCACTATTTCATCTAGTGGGAGCACATAAGAAAAGGGGAATGCCATTTGATCTTCAGTAGAAGCATGAGGAGTGATTTCTTAAGATTTAGTTGGAATTTAATTCCAAAAAGAGAGACCCCCCCCCCCTCAGATAAAACAGAGCTAGAGGAAATGTGCTGTAGATTCTGTAAGGTAGAAAACGAGATACAAACCACCAAACATTTGGTGGTAGAGTGTCCACAGCTCCAATTAATTTGTATAAATTATTTCCAACATTTATTTCAGCATGCTCGATGTAGACTATTTTTGGGGTAGATGAAACTTATGACATGAATGTGGAGTTTGGTTTCTTGACAACTATTAATTTGTCAGAGGATAGGATATGAATAGGTATTATCTTTTAGTTAGGTTTGTGGATACTGATGTTTAGAGACTCATGAAATTCTGAATTGGGAAAAGTAGTTTTTAATGAAATGTTTGATCAAGGGCAATTTGCTCACCTTGGAAGCAAGAAGACACGGAGCAACACAAGCTCAATCCCCGGGTCCACGAATAGAAACCTCTGGGTAACAAGTGTGGTATAAATAACCAATTACAATGATGTTTGTATTTACCGTTCTTGAAGTGATTTTAAAAAACCTAGACATTCTAATTTTATTGTAACAAGTATGCCGCGGATGACTTTCGATGTTAAACATTTTAAAGATTAATACATTTTAATCAAATAACAAAAAAGAATAAACCAAGTTTACTAGCAGATATGACTGAAATATTTATCAGAGCGAGAAGTGTCCGACATGAAGCCAGTTCCTCTTTTTTGTACATACAAAGGTTTTACTGTGAGTTCTATTCCGCTAGAACCTATGTGAACATATGGTTGCTTTGTTCAATTCTATACTAAATTTTCTTTTCAAATATAGCTGTATGGTGGAATTCCTTGTGTTATCTGTGGGAACTAACTGTACTAATTATGTACCTTGCGCTGAGAGTGACGGGGGGGGGTTCGGTGAGTGTGTGAAACCATCTATCCTTTCAGCAATGTTCCCCCACACTCTGCAGTCTTGAGCAAGACCTTCTGAAGTTCCGAAAATACCTCAAGATGACTCTTTTACTCCTTCCCTTTTGCCTTCCTCTGCTAATCCCACCGATTGGTGTCTTCGACCATTATGCATCCTCTGGGCCTCTGACTATTCACACCCAATCTCCCCAGCATCTGTCTTGCTCAATACTTGCCTCGGCACACCCTCCCCACTGAGATTCGCACATTCCACCAAACGCAGCTCCTGACCGCACAGCACTTACCATACCTTGCGCTTCATCTGTGGCTCACCCTCGAACACGGACACCACAGCACCTACCCCACTGCCCTCTTCCTTCCTGCACTTGCACGTTCTGAATACTAAGGCATAGTAGGTTCAGCCGTCCCTTCCCCCTCGGTATTTTTTGTATTTAAATGTACTGCTATCCCCATGTTAGCTCCCTGCTGCCCTGTGGGCGCTTTGAAACAGAATGTATTGCCTATATAAGTGCCTAACAAGCAAACAAATAAATGTTGATTTTCCTTGAGAAAGTTTTGTCCCCTTTCCAGTTATCACCATCCCCTGCAGCCATGTGTCTGTCCCCCCTTTAAATACTACTCAATCTGCATGAGCTTCACCTTCATCCAAACCATCAACAATGGAGTAGAAGCAAAGGTTGGTCAAGTGGGGTGAGGAGGTATCCTATGTATTCATGAATGTCACCCATAAAGCTCTGGTGCCCCAGTGAATTCCAGGTTCTGCTCATACTAACCTGGACTGCCGCGGAGGTCCTCATCATGCGGTCGCCCCTTCGAGTGCGGCTCCTCATCCTCTAGGTTTATAGAAACTGAAGAGATCATGGGATGACCAGCTATGAAAAGGACAGAAAAAAAAAGGTAGTATTATTCAAGGTCACTGTTACGCCACCTCAGATCACGGCCACTCCCAACTAACCAGTTCCTTGTTCTGGACTCTGGTCAGACATCAGAAAATGTGTGCTTTTACCCATTAGAAGGCGGCTTCAGAGGAGGCTCTTCACTTCTGGGCGAGGAGAACGCTACCCAGTCAGCTGGACACAGCTGCCTATTTGATCTTACTTTTTACACTTTAGCATGTTATTTAATAGGACAGACCTTTAAATGTTGCATATTGTTTGAGACCGCAATGTATTTTGGTTATTAGATCTGATAAAAGCATTTAGCAAAATATGAACAACATTTTAACGTATGTAATTTATTTACAAAAGAAAAATCTTTTGATACATACTACTTTTGGTAATTATAAAGCTATTATGGGATCAAGGAATCGCATCCGCCCCCCTGCACCATCAGCAAAGAGACAGGTATGATATTTTACTATTAATATTAGAACAACTCAAAAAAGGTATAACCAATGACATGTTGCCCACTCTTCGGGGAGCCATTGCAAAATAGGCAACTTCTGATTTCTGACAAATAACCCATCCCAAACATTGTTGGGGGCCCTAGGGAAGTTAACAAGGGCTTTGCGTCTATGCTTTCCTGGTCGGGCTACACCATTACACTGTGGCAATCACAAGTCGGACAAGCTCTCTGCCCAGAAGCACAAACCTAGTGTTTGGTTGCATGATAAATGAAATCAAAAAAGTAGAAAAACTCTGTAGCCACTAGCTGTTGAGTCATCATCTCCCGCCAAAGAAGACCCAATGGCCAAAAGAGATAACAAGTCTCAATGAATGGAGGAATGCCACCTCTCATAGAAAGGAACAGCAATGTTCTCCAGGGCAGAGTGAAGGAAGGGTGGGAGGGATAGCTTTTCAAGATCCAGGGACTTTGCCTACAAAAGGTCAGCCACTTACATCTTCGAAATAATGAATCCTTAAGAGCAGCAAAAGATTTCAAACCCAGAAACGGGAGTCTGGAGCAAGAGTGTGCGTGTGCGTGCGACACGCGACCTTTACAGTGCTGTTTCAGCGGTTTCAGCTTGCTTGCATCATCATTGGTTAGGATGCATACCAATGGCATGTTTTTCTATACACCTGTACCGTGTTAGATTATCTATGCCCAGACCTGTATTGAAGTACTACCCGTAGTTAGGTTTGGTATGCTACACTTACGTTTCACTATGCCATGCCATGTCATGTCATGTTTTAAGCTGTAGAAACATCTTGTGCAATGTCTTGCTCTGCCGGGATCAATGCGTTCTTTTCCCAAAACTATAAGCATGTTAACTAGGATCTACCAGAGTGCTACTGTCTCTACTCCTTTCGGGGGCAGAGAGGGAGAATATTGGTTTCCTTTATACTAGCTGGAAACGACATGCATTACTTACCGTAATAGCATTTCTGATGATTCTATCTGCTTAGATTCACATGCTGTGCATATGCTCCGACATCCAGTGGTAACCGCTTAGTATTGCATCTCGTCTTTCGGGGACCGAAAGGGGACGTCGGCATAGGCGTGTCTGTAACACTATCCCTATCGTGACGTGTAGTGTACGCAAAATCCCTCACGCCCGAGGTCCCTCCGATTGTATTTTTTCTGCAATGAGGAGAGCCCAAGGCTATTGTGAGGGAGTACATAAACAGAGAAAGTAACAAGACGTCTATGTTCCTTCTAGCCTCAGCGGGGAGGCAGGGAGGGTGCATGTGAATCTGAGAAGATACAATCATCAGAAATGCTATTACGGTAAGTAATGCATGTCTTCTGATGCTTGTTAATGTGCTTAGAATTACATGCTGTGCATAGACTAGCGAGCAGTACCCGGAGTTGGAGGTGGGTTGTGAGAAGGAACAGTACAGAAAAGATGTCTTCGTACTGCCTGCCCGACCTGAGAGTCAGACCTAGAATGAGTGTCTAGGCAATAGTGTTTTGTAAAAGGTGTGTACAGAACTCCAGGCTGCCGCTTTGCAAATGGACGAGAGGAACATTTGCAATGAATGCTATAGAAGCCCCAGTGCCTCGAGTAGAATGTGCTCTAGGCTTCAAGGGCAGCTCTCTCTTAGCAAGAGCGTAGCAGAGTGTAAAGCATTTGACAATCCATCTAGATATAGTAGATTTGGAGACTGCGTCTCCTCTTCCTGCCGCCACTTCTTAGTGGTCGAGTTCTTTCCCATGTAGAACATGACAGCTCTGCGTACATCCAGTGTGTGCAGGGTTCTTTCTCCCAGGCTTGAATGATTTCAAAATAACGTTGGTAGTTCTATTGACTGGTTCACATGGAACTTGGAGATGAATTTAGGCGCAAACCTAGGTTAGGTGCGTAGAACCACCTTATCTTGTGAACTGTTACAAAGGGATCTAGGACTGCGTCTGTAGTTCACTTACTCTCTTAATGGAGGTAATAGCTATTAAAAAAGCAGTCTTATAGGTGACATCTTTAAGACTTGCTTTGTGCATGGGCTCGAAAGGAGCCCCCATAAGCCTAGTTAACACCACGTTTAGGTCCCATCCGGGAGCCAGGTTAGAAATGGGAGGGTGCATTGTTTTCACTCCCTCCATGAAAGCTTTAATAACTGGCATCTTCCACCATGACACTCGGTTGAAGAGTAGTGTAGTCTGAAAGCGAGCTGTTAAATCGGGTTAATGCTCTTTGAGTTGCACCAGATGACAAACCGTTTCCATTTGCTGGAATAACAATATCTAGTGTTCGGTTTCCTTTCCTCCGTGAGAATGTCCATACATCTCTGAGGGAGCTGCAGGTGCCCAAACGCTATGACCTCAGGAGCCAGGCCGCTAAGTTCAATGTCTGCGGTCATGGGTGAAGCGTCTCCCCTCTGTCTTGCAACAAAATGTTGTACGGGCAAGGCAGTTTGCATGGAGGAGATAGGGACATTCCATCAGATGAGCGAACCAGGGTTGGCGGGCCAACATGGGGGCCTCTAGTATCATTGTGACTGGTTCCTGGTGCATCTTGTGCACTATCTTGTTGAGGGGAGGGGGGAGCGTAAACAAATTTCTCTTACCAGGTTATCCAGAGTCATTTCCCCTTGGAATGGTTCTGGGGGTACCTGGAGGCGTATTCTTGGCATTGAGCGTTCTCCAGAGTTGGGAACAAATCGATCTCTGGGAAGCCCCATTCTGCAAAAACGTTGCTGACGATGTCTCTGTGTAATCGCCATTCGTACTCCATGGGCAACGGGGAATCTGTCGAGTACGTCTGCTAGAAGATTAAGTTCCCCTGGAACATGTTGTGATAACAGGAACATGTTGTGTTTGAGAGCCCATTTCCAGATGTTCTGGTACAGTTTGGACAGCCTTGGAGAGTGAGTACCCCCCCTGTTTGTTCAGGTAGTAAATGGCTGTGGTGCTGTCTGAGGATCAGGACCGTCTTCCCCTGCAGTTGTGTCTGGAAAACTTTTAGTGCTTTGAACACTGCCAACACCTCCAACAGGTTTATGTGGTCGGATGCCATGTCTGACGACCAAACTGTGTGCGCTGTTTGTTGAAGCAGGTGAGCTACCCACCTTGTGAGACGCGTATGTAGTTAGAGGGGCTTTCACTGCAGGGGTGGTGAAGGATTTCCCCTTCAAGAGGTTGTCCCTCGACCACCATTTCAGCGAAAGAATGAGGGCTGGAGAGACAACCACTAAATCGTTCCATTGTCCACTTGCCTGACACCACTGGCTGTTGAGCCACTCCTGCATTGGGCGCATGTGCAAGCGTGTGTGAGGAACTAAGTAGATACATGACGCCATCATTCCTAGCAATTGCATAGCCTTTCGTACCGTCACCTCTCGACTGGCTACCTACTGAGGGATTTGAAACATGTTTTGAACCCTCTCGTTGGAGGCGACGACGTGGCAGTCCTTTGCTCGAATTAGAGCCCCTAGGAACTGTTTGATCCGACTTGGGTCTAGGCTGGATTTCTTCTTGTTGATAGAGAATCCCTGACTGAATAAAAGATCTATCGTCTTTTGGGTATTGTTTCGTAAGAGGCCCCTGTTATGAGCCAGTCGTCGAGGTTAGGATAGACCGGGATGGATTGCCTGCGCAGATGTGCTGCTGCCACCGCTAGTACCTTCGTAAATACCCTTGGTGCAGATGCTATGCCGAAGGGAAGTACCTTGAAATGATAATGCAAGTCTTGTATCATAAATCTGAGGTATTTTCTGTGCGCTGGCAACATTGAAATATGAAAGTATGCATCTTTCATGTCCAGTGTTGCCATGTTATCCCTGTGTGATAGCACGGGAATTACTTCCTGCATGGTGACCATGCAGAACTTGCGGCTTTACAAATTTGTTCGCTGGGCACAGATCTAAAACAGGGCGCATGGTTAGATCCTTTTTGGGTACAAGGAAGTACACTGAATAAATACCTTCTTTTACCTGTGACAGAGGTACGATTTCTATGGCTCCTTTCTCTTGTAGTGGGAACAAGTTACTTACCTGTAACTGTTGTTCTCCAGCATGGGTCTGGCATGGATTCACATGTTCATGAATATTCCCTGTCGTCAGGCTGGGAATCCTCGGTAAAGAAAAAATCAGTATCAGTTTCGTTTCTGATCTGTCTTTCTTAGTAGTAACCATTCACTGATCTCTGGGTCATACTGCCCCCAGCCAATGACTGCCCTCTCCCTAAGCCCCGCCTCTGGCAGCCATCCTCAGATTTGGTAGCACGTAAAGTGGCAGTATGACCAAGTGAAGAGCCGCAGAGGGGTAGGCGGGAGGGTTCACATGTGAATCCATGCCAGACCCATGCTGGAGAACAACAGTTACAGGTAAGTAACTTGTTCCTTCTCCAGCATGGGTTCTGGCATGGATTCACATGCTCATGAATAAAAGAATACATAGCAGTACACACATGCACAACCACGGGAGGTGGCAAAGGCTCAACATTAAGCATTACATCAAAACTCAACATTAAGCATCTCTTACCTCCTCACCAGGCTCACCTTAGGCAAACAGGTTGCGGAGCACTGCTTGGCCGACCCTGGACTCCTCCCTGGAGTCCCAATCGACGCAGTAGAATCTTGTGAAGGTGTGCGTAGACCTCCACGTAGCAGCCCCTGCAGATGTCCAACAGGGGCACACCAGACAGGAACGCCATAGTAACAGCGATCGCTCTGATCGAATGGGCTCTCGGACGGCCGGGCAGCGGTCGGTTTGCAAGCCGGTAACAGTGCATGATGCAGCCGGAGAGCCATCTGGAAATGGAAGTCTTTGAGAGAGCCTTCCCTTGATTCACAGACCCAAAGTTCAAACAGTTGTGACGTCTTCCAAAAACTCTTTGTGCGGTCCACGTAGAACTTCAGCACACTAGCTACATCCAGCGAGTGCAAAGTCCTCTTAGCCGGCGTCGAAGGCGACGGGAAGAAAACTGGTAACATGGGCATGAAGGAGGGGTGCGTCCTCAGCACCACCCTCGTGTCATGAAAAGTCAAGTATGGAGGCTTGCAAGATAGGGCCTGGATCTCTCCCGCTCGTTGTGCGGAGGTGATGGCCACGAGGAACGCGGTCTTCCATGACAGGAACTTCAGAGGCACTGAATGCATAGGCTCGAATGGGGGCCCCCCCCCATGAGCCTGGTCAGCACCACATTAAGCTCCCACACCGGGGCAGGAGCCTTCACCGGGGGGAACGATCGGAATAGTCCCTTCATAAATTCCTTCACCAGGCGATGACACCACAAGGACGCCCGTCCCGTAGTCCTGGTATATCGGGAGATGGCAGCCGGATGTATTTTGATCGAGGCGTGAGCCAGTCCAGCTTTGGCCAGCGACAGTTTGTACGGCAGTACTTGAGGGGCCGTAATCCGCAGAGGGTTAATCTTCTGTCCACGGCACCAGACAGAGAACCTCTTCCACTTATGACCGTAACACTTAAGAGTTGAGGACGCCCTGGCTTTTGCAAGAACCTCTCTGCAGTCAGCCGGGATATCGTACCCTCCAAACTCTAGTGCTGCAGGAGCCAGGCCTGCAAGTTCAGCGACTGTGGGTCGTGATGGAGAATGGCGCCACCTTCTCTGGAGAGAAGATCTGCGTCCGCCGGCAGCTTGACTGGTGGGGACGTTGACAAGTCCAGAAGGTCCGGGTACCAGATCTGCCTCGGCCACGCCGGTGCGACAAGGATAATTCTGCACCTGGACTTCTTGAGCTGGTTGATGAGGCGGAGAAGCAACGGCAACGGAGGGAACGCGTATAGAAACAGGCCGTCCCAGGGGAATGAGAAAGCATCGCCCATGCTCCTCGGCTGTGGGAACCTGCTGGCGAACCTCTGGCACTTGGAGTTTGTCGCGTTGCGAAAAGGTCGATCTGGGGTTTGCCCCATCGTCGAAAGAGCCGATCCACCTGGTCCTGACGTAGTTCCCACTCGTGGCATGAGCGCAGCTCCCTGCTGAGAGAGTCGGCGATGGTGTTTTTTATTCCTGCCAAGTGGAAGGGAATCAGAAACATCCCCTGGGCGACGGCCCAGTGCCACAGATCCTTGACCTCCTCGGATAGGGCTGGGGATCTGGTACCCCCCTGCTTCCATATGTAGAACATTGTGGTGGTGTTGTCGCTGAAGATCCTCACCACTTTGTCCTTGAGGGACGGAAGGAACGACTTGAGCACCCAGAACACTGCTCGGAGCTCCAGAATGTTGATGTGGAGAGACCTCTCCTCCGGGAGCCAAAGGCCTCTTGCGTGGAGATCTCCGGTGTGGACCCCCCAACCCTCCAGAGAGGCGTCCGTCGTCACCGTCTCCTGAAACGCCAGGGTTTGAAAGTCCGTGCCTGTAGTGAGGTGAGCAGGGGTACCCCACCATAGGATCGCCCGACGGAACTCCTCGTCGAGAGGGATCCTGTCCTCGAAGCAGCCAGTCGCCTAAAACCAGCGGGAGTCGAGGAACTCCTGTAGCGGACGCATCCGAAGTCTGCAAAGGGGTACAAGATAGATGCATGAGGACATCATCCCGAGGGGGGACTTGATGGACCTCACCCTGGCCACGTCCGTGGCTAGCAGGTGCTGCACCGTGCCCAGGATGGTCTTGGTCCACTCCTCTGACGGGGAGGCCAATTGCCCCACTGTATCGAGCTTCGCTCCAGAAACAGTGCTACTTGCGACGGAACCAGGTGGGATTTGGGGTAGTTGATGGCGAACCCCAGTTCCGTGAGCAGCCGGACGGTCCTTGCTGTGTGTTCGACGGCGAGTTCCCTTGTCCTTGCCCGGATTAGCCAGTCGTCCAGGTAGGGGTAGACGTGGATCCCCTGCAGGCGCAGCCGCGCCACCACTGGTGCCAGGCACTTGGTGAATACCCTGGGTGCCGACTTTAATCCGAACGGTAGGGCTCTGAATGGTAGTGGCATCCCTGAACCACGAACCTGTGAAACTTCCTGTGCCCTTTTAAAATAGGGATGTGGAAGTAACCATCCTCCAGGTCCAACGACGATAGGAAGTCGCCCTCCTCCAGCTGTCCCAGCACGTGCTGGAGGGTGACCATCCTGAATTTCTGCGCCTTGATGTATTTGGTTAACCGACGCAGGTCCAGATGGGGCGCCAACCGCCTGTCTTCTATCTGACGAGGAAGTACCTCGAGTACACTCCGGACCCCCGGAGCCTCTTGGGGACGAGCTCGATGGCACCTTTCTTGAGCATCGCCCTTACCTCCAACAGCAGTTGAGGGACGTGATTCTCCTTCCTGGCCACGGGAGGAATGCGAGGGCACTTCTTTTGGAATTCCAGCAAGTGCCCGTTGGCCAGGGTGTCCAGCACCCAACGGTCGGTGGAGATGGACTCCCACACGCTGATGAACTTCGTCAGCCGCGCTCCCACCAGGGTGCTTCGGTGGGGGCCTGATGACACAGCCGGGTCAGTCTTGCTTGGAGGCGGCCTTGCCGCCTTGGCCTCCTTGGTGACGACGGTGGGATCCCCCTTGCTTGCCGCAACCTCTGTAGGCCTCCTGGGAAGAGGAGCGGGCCGCCTGGCGGTAAGTGGAGGAGCCACCGCTGGATCCTTTGGAGGCACCCCGTCTGCCTCCGGAGCTCGGAAAGGGCTGTCGTTGTTGAAGTACCTCTAGGGCCCGGGCCGTCTCTGAGTCGGTCTTGATGGCCTGTAGAGACTCGTCCACCGCCTTACCAAAAAGGTTGTTGCCGTCGAATGGCATGTCCAACACTCTGGTCTGGACGTCCTGGCGAAAGTCTGTCGCCTTGAGCCATCCTCGTCGTCGGAGGCAAACTCTGTTGCCCAGTTGGCCAAATCCGGTATCGGCTATGTCCGTTCCCACCGTTATGGCGTGATCCGACGCCACCTCGCCTTCCTGCAGAATTTCTAGGGCCTCCGCCCTCTTGTCAGGTAGGAAGTCTAGCAGGGGAGCTATCTTGAACCAGAGATCCCTGACGTAGCGGGCCACGATCGCTAAGGCATTGGCCGCCTTAATTGTCATCGCCGCCGACATGATGACTCGTTGTCCCATGGAGTCCATTTTCTTGCCCTCGCTGTCCGGTGGGGAAGTGGAAGTTGAAGCCACTGCACCCGCTGCTTTCTTCTTAACCGCTGCCGAGACGACAGTCTGGCGTGGGCTGGGCCCTGAGGCACAAGGGGGCGGCATCGGGGACTCAGTACTTCTTCTCGTACCTGTCCCTCTTGGCGGGTGTCGTGGGAGGGTTCGTGAGGACAGCAAGCCCCTTGTCCCAGATGTCGTCGAGCAAAGGCAGCGCGAGGACCGTCTTCCTCTTGGCCTCTCGTCGTTGGTAAAGAAACCCTTCCTTTTTTTGTTCTTCAGGGCAGAGCTGGAAGAGCTTGGATGCCCTGGTTATGGCATGGAAGGAGCCAATTTCGTCGGCTGGAGAAGCCCGAGAGATGGGGTGGCGGGGGGGGGTGATGTCGGGATGGCCGCTGTGTCATCGCCGTCATCCGTCCCCGTCACTGTATCCGTCGCCGTATCCTCTCTAGGGTCCGGCGAGGGGGATGAGGGGTCCTCAGGCCTCGTGGGCATGAAGGGCGGAGAGGGGTGGACTCTCCTCCGCTTGTTTGGAGGGTTTCCCGATGGGCCTGGCTCTGGATCCTCCATCGGGGTCCATGGTAATCTCGTCCTTATCTCGGTACATAAGGATTGGATTGCCAACAAAATGGCCGCCGAGCTATCCTGGGGCTCGGGTAATGGCTGCGACGGACGGGATGGCCGCTCCACTGGGCACTCTTCGTCGCCATCGTCGCTATCTTCGATCACGTCAGCGGGGACTGTCCCCTGGGATCGAACCTTCTCGAACTTCTCGTTGAGGCCTATGAACCTCTCGTTGAGGCCCTTCTCGGTTTCTACCAGCTCCTCCTCAGAGGCTGATTCCGAGTCTGTAATGGCCACCACCCCCCCCCCTTTTTCCGCCGGGGACTTCACGGGGGTCTTAACGATGAGCTGGAAAGAGGATTCCCTCCGCGGTGGCAGGGATACTCTGGGCCCAGAGGCCGTTTCCACTGGCGTAGTCACAGCCGGCTTCGCCAGGGTCGCAGCGACCACTTCGATAGAGGCCCTTTGACAGCTGGATCAAAGCCCTCACCATCTTAGGTGTGTCCTGGGCCTTCGCCTTGGGGGGTGGGGGGGGGGGTTCAGCGCCTCGCTCCCCCTTCGAGATCGACCAGGGCCGCTCCAGCAGCTTACCCGGGTTCTCGGACTTCCTCTTCCCCGAACCAGAGCGCTGGCTCGTGGTTGAACGTACCAGGGAAGTCGCGCCCTGCCTGGCAGCCGAAGAGCCTGACCTTTCGACGCTCCCAGTGCCCGCGGACTAGCGGTGCTTGGCCTTCTGTTGGGCCCCAGTCACCGGGGCACCCTCACAGGACTTAGAAGCCCGCTCAGACTTTTTCTTCGCCTTCTCACCTGCTGTGCCCTTCTCCAGCCAGGCAGCGAGGCGGGAACGACGATCTTGTTTGGTCCGTTCCGAAAGGTTCTTGCAGAACGCACAGTCCTTCTCCACGTGCGTCTTGTCCTCATGAAGGCAGTAGAGACATCGCGAATGCTCGTCCTCCTTGAAAACGTTTTGTAATCCGCATCCAGGGCAGCACCTGAACAGCTTGGATCCGGGCGTCGAGCTTCCCTTGTCCTGGGCCATGTCCGTTGAGGTAGGCTGCAGTTCTTCCGGAATCCTCCAAGAAGCGTAAACTTGACGAAAATTTCACCCTTGAGGGGCGTAGAAGAATTCCGAAACGGGTCCCCGTTATCGGAAGTAGAAACGGTGGAGCTTGAGGCTCGATTAAACTGAAAAAATGAGAAAATCTCCTGAAAAAAGCACGAAAACGCAGCAAAAACCAGAGAGCTAAAGCACGAGGACTCCCAACACTTGAGCGTGCGGTAAAAATCTGAGGATGGCTGCCAGAGGCTGGGTGACGCCTGCGTCTCTGGCTTGAAACCAGAGTTCCGTAGCCACAAATGTCTCTTCAGGAGTGTGTCCTGAGCCAGGGATCGACCAGCCGTCTCGGCAGAATCCAAAGTGTTCTTAAGAATGCGTTGGTTCACTTGTCTGCCCACCGTAACAGTGGTCAAAAGACAGGTACGTAGAGGTTCAGGAACCTCCTGTATGCCTTTTTGTAGCAAGGCCCACTGAGCATCGGCGTAGCTGGACAACAAGGTTGTGTTGTTGGCAATACGTGTAGAAAATGCGGTTGCGACCTTGACCCTCTTACCTTCCTCATCAGTGGGTGCCTCGCCGGTTGACAAAGGGACCCCTGCCCTCTTTCTTGTAGTAGTCACCACCAGAGAGTCTGGGGTGGAGTGCCCTCTGATGTAAAGGGTGTCTGAGGGAGAAGGACGGAAGAGTTTCTCTATTCTTGGGATAACACCTCTTGTGAGGGTAGGTGTTGATAAGGAGGGAGCCAGACGTTTTTTAATTGAATTGAGGAGAGGAATAGCCTGGCTGGCCTGCGCTTCTCCTTGAGGATGTCTTCCACAAAGTCAGCTTCATCAGTCGCAATTTTAAAGTGTTCAGCTTCTTTATGCAACATGACATTAAAATTCAATTGATCATCCACTGGCGAGGGATGTCTAGTGGGGGTGGTCTGTGGGGAATCCACAGACAGGGCATCAGGATCATGTGGATCTGGAGACTGCCATGGTCGAGGATCACCCATATCTGGGTTCTCCTCCCATCCCTCTTTGGGGTCCTGCATGTCCTCAGGGTTGGTGAATTGATCATCACGAGTGTCTGCAGGAATGTCTTCTTCAGTTAGGTCATAGTTGTATGGGTCAAAGAGCCTTGGAAATGTAGCTACAGGGTCTGAATGGCTCTCATCCTGTGGTCTTCTTGGTGTGGGTTGTTCTGAACGGGAAACAAACCTGTCCAGCCTTTCCATGCATTTTTCAAACTTTTCTCTAGTTCAAACAGAGGACCTAGAATGGTCTAGAGGTGGAAAAGGGTCTTGAAACCGTTCTTATGTCTCAAAACGTTGAGATTTTTGTCTCAACGTCGAAGACATCCCTTCTTAGCTCTCGGAGAACTCCTCCTGGGGTACCGACAGAGGAGGGACATCCCTGTGCCTCACCTCCGGCTTATGGGAGGGTTCCGGTACTCCCCTTAGGCTGTCCCTGGATCTAGACTGATCCTTGGCCTTTTCAGTAGGCCTTGAAGAATCCCTTGACTGCCATTTCTGAGAATCGGCAGAAACAATCCTAGCTAAGCTGTCGGCGACATCCTCCGCAGACGGCAGGCGCATAGCTTCAGCCTGCGATCGTGAGGGGGCCTTGTCGGCAGAGCCGGGGCCTTGTCTTCGGCAGCAGCCTTTCTCAGCGGTGTGGGGCCTTGTCCTCAGCGACCGCCTTCTTTGACGGAACTGGAACCCTATCGTCGCCGGACACCTTCTTGTGATGCGTCTTAACGGAACCTGTTACATTAGGGGTAGCGCCTTTTGTCTATGATGGCCCGGACACTAGGCGCATATGCATATATAGTAATTGTTCGTCTTTGTCGCCGGGGTGCGACTTACGCATAGCAGTGCCTGAGCCGTGCCTAGCGGGGCCGGGGACAGACTATGCAGAACGAGAGTGTTCCGTCGAAAGGTCAACAACCTCCGGTTCGGACGTCTGATCGTCACTCTCGCCGTCATCACATTCAGTGGCTGCGGCAGCGGGTGAAAACTCGGCCTTCGACATACCATAGGCCGCCCACCACTTGACCTTGCGCTCATTTAATGTCTTAGGACAGAGGAGCTTACAGGCCGCGCATCCTTCTCTGTGATTGAGGGGCAAGCACCAGTTACACCGTCTGTGCTCATCTTTCCAAGGGAATTTGCCCTTACAAAGGGGGCAAAACCAAAATGGAGTCCTCTCCATAGCTGAGGATGGATAGAGTGACAAAGAACAAAAGGGATAGGCATTCTCAGATTGTATAGAAATGTTCACCCCAACCCCACTCTCCCTACTGTGTAGGCCGGCAGAAGGCCCGGCCACGTGGTCAGCAGCGCCGACTGGATCACCGTCCGTTGAAGTTCTTGAAGGTCTTCGGCAGAGATCTGGAACAGCCGTCGAAATAAGGGACGGATAGGGTGATCTGAATTATTTTATATAACTATTCGACCAAAGGTCGAGGGACAATAAGCAATGTCTTTGACGAGCTCCGCATAAGGCGACCAGTATGCAGAGTGGAAGAAAATAATCTGAGGGACCTCGACGCATGAGGAATCTTGGGTACACTACACATCACATAGGGATAGTGTTACAGGCACGCCCATGCAGACGTCCCCTTTCGATTCTCGCCCACTGGACGTCAGACCATATGCACAGCATCTGATTCTAAGCAGATTAACAAACATCAGAAACAAACCCTTCCAATTGTTGTTGGGGGCCTAGGGAAGTAAGTAGAAGCTACTGTGTTTTCTTGGGCATGGCTTCAACATGCCCAGACACAGCATGCAGCAAGACATTTCCAGACATACCACCCTTCCGCATCGAACACCTCTTCTCCAGCTCTCTCCATTCGGCGCTGCGCCCCATAGAAAACAGTTTTGTTCCACCATAAATGTTTTCCACTTGTACACATAGCTCATCTACCTTTTCCTTCTCATGCCTTCCAGAGCATCTTACCGATCACTCGCCTTCTACCCGACTATTTACCTGACTATGTTGCTCCCCACCACTGCTAAATGTTTCATTACAACCCTCCTTTGCCTCTATGACAGGCAAAATTGCTTCGACGCCATGAACTATAGCAGTAGGCGTTATACAAATGCAAGATAATACACGGAGCAGCCGTCCCCACACAATGCCCGCCCACCACGCCTGTCTACCCCCCCCCCATCCTCCCCAACCGTGAATACTGGTAACCAATGTTGGCTGTGACTTTTGAACTGTAATAGGATTTCCACTGCAAACGGGTAAAGTGCGAAGAAGGATGGCCCTCTCCCTATTAGCTTGTAGGCTCTTCCTTACCTGTTACACTCCTTTCATCTACCATTGTGGGCGTTTCCTAGTGACGTAGGTGAATGACCTGTGAACTGCAATCCATGCACTGCATCATTTTACAGGTGAGAGAAACTGTCGATTCTCCCTTGGAGCTCTTAACACAAACAGGCCAGCCCTCACTGCTCCCGGAGACATTTTGGGCTTGTTCCAAACAAGAGATAAGAGGTTCCTGGCATTAATAGATACTATCACTTCTACACACTATAAATGTAATACGGGGCAGTACTGGTTTCTACAGACTGCAAGTGTCCCAAGCAGCTCGCTCTAGAGCATGTGCGCCCCCAGAGGCTGGTCCCATTGTCGGCTTGCAGACAGCAATGGTGCCGATTGACTAGTCCAGACCGTAAAGCCCTTTGTTCTCTGGCAGCATACGGCAAGTGTCCCTTTCGGGGTTGCTAAGGACCCTGGGCAGGAGAGTGCCATCTGCACAAGCTTTGGGCCACATACTCACCGGGATCTCGGCGCTTCTCCCTTAACACGGTGCACAGATTGCTCTTGTAAGACGGCTCTTCTTTCAGTTTAATCCGCAATAATATGTCGGGTGTGATAATAGGGCACGGAGCTACAAAAGCAAAGAAAACACATTTTAGACTAGTCTTGCCTAAGAGTGCTCTGACAAGTGTGCTGAGCAAACAGAAGAGTAGGGAAGACTGCCTAACAAGTACGTACCACAGTGAATTTACCAGGATACCCCTGTCGTGCATCTGCATCACACCTCAGAAGAGTAGGAAAGACTGCCTCACAAGTACGTGCCACAGTGATATTACCAAGATACCCCTGTCGTGCATCTGCATCACACCTCAGAAAAGTAGGGAAGACTGCCTCACAAGTACGTGCCACAGTGACATTACCAATATATCCCTGTCGTGCATCTGCATCACACCTTCGGGAAGACCGCCTCACAAGTACGTGCCACAGTGACATTACCAAGATACCCCTGTCGTGCATCTGCATCACACCTTAGGGAAGACTGCCTCACAAGTACGTGCCACAGTGATATTACCAAGATACCCCTGTCGTGCATCTGCATCACACCTCAGAAAAGTAGGGAAGACTGCCTCACAAGTACGTGCCACAGTGACATTACCAATATATCCCTGTCATGCATCTGCATCACACCTTCGGGAAGACCGCCTCACAAGTACGTGCCACAGTGACATTACCAAGATACCCCTGTCGTGCATCTGCATCACACCTTCGGGAAGACCGCCTCACAAGTACGTGCCACAGTGACATTACCAATATATCCCTGTCGTGCATCTGCATCACACCTTCGGGAAGACCGCCTCACAAGTACGTGCCACAGTGATATTACCAAGATACCCCTGTTGTGCATCTGCATCACACCTCAGAAGAGTAGGGGAGACTGCCTTACAAGTACGTGCCACAGTGAAATTACCAAGAAACCCCTGTCGTGCATCTGCATCACACCTTAGGGAAGACCGCCTCACAAGTACGTGCCACAGTGACATTACCAAGATACCCCTGTCGTGCATCTGCATCACACCTCAGAAGAGTAGGGGAGACTGCCTCACAAGTACGTGCCACAGTGAAATTACCAAGATACCCCTGTCGTGCATCTGCATCACACCTCAGAAGAGTAGGGAAGACTGCCTCACAAGTACGTGCCACAGTGACATTACCAATATATCCCTGTCGTGCATCTGCATCACACCTTCGGGAAGACCGCCTCACAAGTACGTGCCACAGTGACATTACCAAGATACCCCTGTCGTGCATCTGCATCACACCTTAGGGAAGACTGCCTCACAAGTACGTGCCACAGTGATATTACCAAGATACCCCTGTTGTGCATCTGCATCACACCTCAGAAGAGTAGGGGAGACTGCCTTACAAGTACGTGCCACAGTGAAATTACCAAGAAACCCCTGTCGTGCATCTGCATCACACCTTAGGGAAGACTGCCTCACAAGTACGTGCCACAGTGACATTACCAAGATACCCCTGTCGTGCATCTGCATCACACCTCAGAAGAGTAGGGGAGACTGCCTCACAAGTACGTGCCACAGTGAAATTACCAAGATACCCCGATCATGCATCTGCATCACACCTTAGGGAAGACTGCCTCACAAGTACGTGCCACAGTGACATTACCAAGATATCCCTGTCGTGCATCTGCATCACACCTCAGAAGAGTAGGGAAGACTGCCTCACAAGTACGTGCCACAGTGACATTACCAAGATACCCCTGTCGTGCATCTGCACCACACCTCAGAAGAGTAGGGAAGACTGCCTCACAAGTACGTGCCACAGTGACATTACCAAGATACCCCTGTCGTGCATCTGCATCACACCTCAGAAGAGTAGGGAAGACTGCCTCACAAGTACGTGCCACAGTGACATTAGCAAGATGCCCCTGTCGTGCATCTGCATCACACCTCGAACTTCTTTGCACAACCCAGTCTACTATTTATTGTCTCATCTCATAAGTAAATACATGTTCCTGTCAGTCATCTGCCTTATTGCTCTCGCATTCTATTTGTGAAATGCACACATTGCAATCTCTGTCTGTGCGCATAACTCCCAGGTTTCACTGCGGGACTCGAGCCCCTCCCCCCCCTTACTCGTGCTCTCCTCCTTTATGGTTTCTCGTCCTTGCGAGTCTCGGCAGGCACGAAGATGCTCCTCCTCCTCCTTTCTCAAATGGACAAGCACGTCGGGATTGGCAATGGTGTAACCTGCCAAATAAAGACACATGCTTACAGCCGCACAGAAAGAGGACCCGGCACCAGGGTTACACTTTGCAAGATTAGCTTAGGCTTACAGTACTAGTCAGAATGGCTCATTATGCTCCCTGAAGTGGTACATTAAGCAACAGCAGCATGATTTCCCATAATGCATCAGCAACACCACACACACTCAAGATCAATCAAAGGTGGTGCTAGTCACAAGGATGTATGCCGTTCTTAGGGCAGACAGTGGGACATTAGTAGCCCCAGGAGGGGTGGGGGGGGAATAAACAAGGCTTTTCCTAATACCACCATGCAACAATGAAGAGAAAATCAGGGAGGAACGGCTTACATTCAAGTCTTTGGACCCAGACTCCAGGAACCTAGTGATAACCCAGGAAAAAGAACACCGTTCAGGTTTCGGACTACAATTCCCATTAGCCCCAACAATTAGTCAAAGGTGAGGGATCATACGTGACATCAGCCCTACAGATAAGGGGTGCATCTGCCACTTTTTCTCCCAAAAATGTGGCAAATTCTCCCCAAAAATAGGGAGTAAAAAAAACTCTGTAACAACGAAAAAGGAAAAAGACATGTAGAATCTTGTGCCACCGCTTTCACCCTCACAGGTTCAGGGATATCTTTGGACCAATAGTGCACTGCCTGATCAGAAGTAAGGCATTCTGGGTTCAAAGAAATAATATTACAAAAACATGTCTGTTAAAACATTTTTACTCGCTTATAAAATACTCTCAATGTTAAGTGAACTTACATTTGTACTCCCTAAAAAATCATTTTACTCCCATCTTTAAAAAATTGGGATTAAAATACTTGCACCTTATCTGGAGCACTTGGTGTCATTGTCCAAAGTTCCTGCATAGCCACAGGTTACACATCCCTTCATTAAATTATCTTTCAGAAGGGAACGTTACTGGATAGCCGCAGGTTACACATCCCTTCATTAGAGAATCTTTCAGAAGGAAAGTTACTGGATAGCCTGCAGGTTACACATCCCTTCAATAGAGTATCTTTCAGAAGGGTTTAAGGTTAAGTTTTGAATTTACCCAAGGAATACAGTACAAAGTTAGTAGGCAGTTCTCCCGAAGTGGTGAAAAAGGTAAATCCAGTTCTCACAAGCCCTGGAGATTTCTAGGGCCAGGTGGGAAACCACACTGCCCCAGAACAAGATGAAACCCAGCAGGATTTACTAGAAAATAGAGGTCTCCAGCTCGGATTGCTCAATCATTAAATATTGGATGGTTTTGTACACTCAGATGTTAAACTATCAAAGCAGAGGGGCTCTTTTTCCATGCAAAATACTCTGAGCTCCTTCCCCTCCCACCCTGCTGCTCTTCATCTAGAAAACCTGGCGCCATCTATGAACAGTCTCACACGTTCTTTACTTTCATCTCGAAAACTGCAATGGCAGCTCACCTCAACCTCCTAAATATTAGGAAAATCAGGCACCTCATTCCTTTCAACACTGCCAAGCACCTCTTAACCACACTTGTCTCCTCTAAACTGGACTACTGTGCCAGCAACCTCTTTGGTCTCCCAAACTATGCTTTTTCTATGCACAGCAAGATCATTCACTTTGCTACCAGGACTTTTTTACACTCCCGCACTTCACATCTACTTCCTCGTACTGTCAGCAAGCTACATGGCAGGCCATGCAAAACCGGGCCAGATTTAAACTTCTTGTTCACAAATCTAGCCACGGTAAGGCACCACTGTATCTATCCTCCTCTATCCAATTCTACAAGGCTTCACGGAATCTCCGCTCTGCCTCCCCGACTACGCTTGTGGCATCTCATCCTCCATGTGCTTCCTCTCGCATCTGCTCTCTTTTTGCTACACCTGCATGGAATTCTCTCTTCCCGGACATCTTAGGAAAAAGTCCACACCGATTGGTTCAAAACCAAACTAAAAGCCCACCTCCTTGACTCAGTTATCCTTTTAGCGCCTCTCTCATTTGCCTTCTAGCCAATATTTTCCCCTTGCCTCAAACCTGCCTCTGCCCCTCACATTTTCTGCTTCCACTCCATCATTTCATCCATCATGTGCACATCCCCAACACATATGGCAGTACCACACATCTGCACTTACACATGTCGAAATGTTTATTGTCCTTAATCTATGTGTGTCCACTTATATATTGTCCCCGGTGACTGTTCCATTTACCCCCCTCTGCACCCTGATCAGGATGTCCCTCAAACTCACCACATTGTCAGAAGTTCCCTGCTTCCCGTCAAATCTGATTTCTTATCTACTGAATTTTCTTATCTAGCAGGGCGCAAATCTAATACTGGGCACATTGTTAGATCTTTCTTTGGCACAAGGAAGTAAGTTGAATAAATACCCCCGTTTACCTGGTTGGAAGAGACAACTTCGATGGCGTCCTTTATTAGAAGAGTGGCTCTCCTCGAGTAGGATATGCTGCTGTTCTCTTGAGTGGATCTTCTGTCGTGGGGGGTGGTCGTTGGAGAAGTTCGATACAGTATCCGCCTGCTACTGTGGACAGCACCCATCTGTCTGAGGTGATTTCCTCCCATGCGTGGGTGAAGCAGCTAAATGCGCCCTCCTATTGGAGAGGCATAGGAGAGCACTGCTTCTGAGGTGGGGCGCCACCTCTAGAGGGGTTGCCCCTTCCACCGCCTCTGCGTTGTCCTCTAGGATAGCCCTGGGAGGACTGACTGATTATTTCCCCAGGAGGAACCTGGGTTTGAACTGTAACCTTGGCCGTGAAAATGGCGAAAATTGTCATTACCCCTTTGGCCGGGTGGCTTGTTGGTGAGCTGGCCCAATGATTTAAGAGTGTTATACTCGTCTTTGGCCGTCTTTGGGCATCATCGACGGCCTTGCCGAAGAGCACATTGGGTTCAATAGGCATGTTAGTGTGGCCTGCGTTTCTGGCCTGAAACTTGATTGCTGCAGCCACGCATGATGTTCGATAACAGTACCCTGAGCAATGATTCTTCTGGCATTGTCCGCCGCATCAAGGTTGGTCTTAAGTAAGCAACTTGACACTGCCCTCCTGTCTGCAGCCACCTGTGCTAGCTGGGATTTCAGTGTTTCTGGAGCAGACGATAGTAGAGCCGACACTTCCTCCCATTTGTGGCAGTTATAACTGGCCAAAAGGGTAGCATTGTTTGCAATTATGGTTTGGTAAGCCATGGAGGAGACTTTCCTACCCATGATGTAAATCTTTTTGCTTTCCTTGTCGGGTGGGGCCTGCGAGGAAGCAAGGGGTTCCCGCTCTTTTCCTAGTTCTAGTTACAACTAACGAGTCTGGCTTCAGCTGCCCTCTAATTTACAGTGGGTCTGAAGGTGCGGGTTTAAAAAGCTTTTCTACACGTGGGTTCACAGCCTGTGTGATGTTAAGGGCTTCTGACGGTTGTATCTTGCGCTGTATTGACTTGAGTATAGGAATAAACTGTGCCACCATTTTCTTGTCCCCAAGGATCTGTTCTACAAAGTCTTTATCCTCCTACACGTCTTGGGAGTCAATTTGAAAGTGCTCTGCCAAACTTGGTATTACCAAGAGTTGGGAAGGAATTCCTAATTCTTCATCTGTGGGAGGAATAACCCCAGATTTTTTTTTTAGGCCTAGTCTCTACAGGTTTGTCCTTATTAGGGATGGGCCTAGTTTCCTTAGGCTCTCTTTCTGAGATGTTTTTTCCCCTATGAGGGCTTCTATCCCTATGAGGGGTCTTTGAGGACTTATGTACTGTCTCCCCCTGACACCCCTCTCGCCCAGAGCTGTGTTTATCCGACTGTTTGGGGCCTACTACCGCCGAGCGTCGACTTTCGGGATTCGGAAGGGCCGAAGCCTCGTCTGCGGACGACCGGCCTTCGGAGGGAGTTTTACGTGCAACACCCTTGCTGTCTTTCGAAGGTTGGGTCCTGTCGTGCGGCGATCTCGAACGAGAACGCTCAAAGGACAGGGACTCAATGGACCTTTCTCTGGGTGTCGTGCGTTGTCGAACACTCGACCCATGTGTCCAGTCTCGACTTGGGGTTATGTGTTTAGTGGTGTGCGATTTTGATGCGCTTTCGCCGAATGTAGTCCCCACAACATGGCCGCCGGCCTGCCCTCCGGGGTCGGGGGCCTGCGCTTGGGTAGCCATAGCTATCCAGTCGCCTTCGCCATCCGAAACGGCAGCGTTGCTGCTATCACTGAAAGCGCCTCCGACCTCCATGGCCTCGAGCTGCCTGGCGTAGTGGGCCCAGTGTTTTGTGGAGCGGTCCTTTAAAGTCTTGGGCTTGAAGAGTCTACACGCTTGACAAGACGTTTCGACGTGGTCACTTGAGAGACACAAGTTACAGACTAAATGCTTGTCGACCCACAGAAATTTACGATTGCACTTGCGGCAGAATTTAAATGGGGTCTTGTCCAGAACTACAAACTGTGGCAGCTGGGCGAAAGTAGTGTAGAAAAAGGGGCATAATACATCCTAAGATGACACCCCCCCCTCTCTCCCTACTGTCTGGGCCAAGGCCTGGGGAGGCCTTCCAAGGCCGAACGGTCCACTGCTGTAGTCGTTCCACAGCAGTTTCTTTGTCTTCACCGGCGTGATGTTTTCGATGGTCATTGAAGTAAAGGATAGAAAGAATTTAAATAAGTCAGTGTCTTTACGCCGAAAGAGGAACTCTGCTATACGCGTCCGTTTAGAATGGCGGAAAAAAACAATCTGAGGGACCTCGACGTGTGAGGGATCATGGGTACAGTGGACGTCACACTAGGGATAGTATTACTGGCACGCCCGGTCGATGTCCCTTTTAGAGTTTCAAAAACAACAACTGTAATACTCTGTAGCTTCCACTAGATGTCGGCCTATGCACAGCATGTGATCCAAGCAGATTCCACAAGCCTGAGAAATATATATGCACACATATTTACATACATACATACCATATATACTGCACCAATATCTGCCTGCAGTCATATCAGAACATACCCATGTTATCTTTGTGCATCATGCCAGTACTAATACTATATGAAAGCATGTCATTCTGGCTCTGCCAGTATATGCCAGTATTCCCATGTAAGAACATACTCCTGCTGGCTTTGCAAGTAAATGGCCATGCCACAATAACAAAACATTTCAAGACTGGTTACCAGTATAGGCTTTTCTCGCCACATAAGAACACTCCGCATACTGGCTTTTCTCTACAATTATAATCTGGCCCAGCATTCTGGTGAGGGGACTTCATGGATTCAAATCAAGACTCTGAGGTTCAACAGGATGCCAACAAAGTTTCAGCGCCATTCGGACTTCAGAAGGCCGTGCATGCGTAATGGCTCGAGGTCTCAGGGTATTGGGGTATTGCAGCTCAACAAGGTCACAGCATGTCGTGGGATGGCTCAAAACGCAGGTGGTCTTGAGACTAGTGGATTCCGCCAGCTCTGGGTAGGAGTGGTCATGTTCCGGACCACCAGGGTGATTGGCAGGAAGGGTGCGGCAGCCTCCGATTCCACAGCAGGCTCTCTGGTCGCTGGAAATTGCCACAGCCATCTTTTCTTCATCTTTCTCTTCGGATTCAGCTCCAGTGGTCGACTTCTGCAATCTCCCCCTGCATTTTACAGAAAGGGGTGGTTTGGCGGTTCAATCAGGACGGCCAGCCCCTCCAGCTCCCCTCTCCCTCTGGAGGTGGTTCCTTTCAGGCAAGGTGAACTACAAAGGGCAGCAGAGCTATGGACTCCTCCCTCCCTTCTCAGACAATTAGAAGACTTGACAGGTAATCCAAAGGATTCCCGCCGAAGACAAACCTTCCACTGTGGTTGTTCCTACCTAGAATGTCAGGGGAAGATCTCAGAAACAGCAAGCACACAATCAATGGCAAAAAAAGAAGAGCCCACCGTTTATGCCCTTCTGTGCATTGCTGAGGCCAAATTAACAGACTGCGTCTAATACAGACTAAGTCATATAGGTAAAACTACTGCAACCAGACATTCACGTAAACCCATAATTCTAACAAAAATGTTACCAGGTAAGAAAGGGGATACTCTGCATCCCCCCCCCCAAGCACTCCATATAAGGTGGGGAATGCTGGCTCACTTACACAAAATGGAAAGGGGATGAAAATCCTGCTTTACTACTTGGGAACAGTAGTTCACCATGAAAGAGAAATTAACAGGGGAGCTCAAAGGGGCAACCCAGCCTAAACCCAAAGGTATTAGGAAATTATAAATTCAACCATAAAATATGAAGAGACAAAAAGGTCACTGAGTAAAAGAGTAGGCGAGAGGGGGGAAAAGATCCCCCTTCACCTACGGACAAGAATAGTTACATAGTTAAAGCAAAAAGTTCTGCAGTGGACACCGGTCAGGAGGATTTATCATAAATATGGAAATCTTTCTTAACGGCTATCAGGTGAGGGCTCAGGTTCCATCTTCTCCATTTGTGAAGCGCCAGAGGTCCATATTGCCCTCTGGTCCTGTAACCACCGCCAAGTCTTCTGGTCTACCTTTCCCTGCTCTAGTATTACTTTGCATACATTTGCTCAATAATCATTCTTTTGCGAGGTCTCTGAGGTAGACCCCAACCTCAGAAATTGAGCCCTATGCTCGAGAACAGAGGAACCCTGCATTTCCAACCACTGCTCACATTTAATCTTTCTGCTGCTCTGGCTTAGACCCTTGACCTGGGAATCACTGAATCTTTAATAATCGTCCTTCCCAAGGGCCTAGGCATCTCACCGGCACCAGTGGGTCATGGCTGAAGCCTACAGTGGTCGAGAAATAATGTGCACAGTGACTGCTTCTGGAAACAGCCAGCCGACTGTGTGCAGAACATTTTCAGATCCACTGCATTGTCCTCCTAACTCTCCAGCGCTGCTGGCGGGTTCTCAATTTACATGAATCTTATTCTCTGGAGCTGCTCTACCATAACCAAGGGTCTTCTGTGGGCTCAGCTCCATCAAACTCCAGAAACCCTTGTTTGGACCTTTTCATAAAAGGCTACCAAATCTGCACAACTGCTCTCCTTTGGTCACTCCAAAAACGTCCCTAGCCTACGATTGCGATTTCCTGTATAGCAAAGGTTTTTCACTGAACTCACAAATACTAGTTAGCGCATTGCATTTTATTTGCAAACTTTACTTGTATGTGTAGTGATTTAGGTCTTGCTTTTTCTTCTATAAAGATGACTTGCATGGTGTGTGAACATGCTCTCACAAAGCGTACAACGTACCCATTTAAGCACCCCACTCCAACTCCTCAGAATTAGGCCCATCACTTAGATAACCATGCATTTATGGAGACAGGGCTACACGTGGCCCTAGAGAATCACAGCTGCCCGAACACACTGTCGCCAATGGTCCACTCAGATGCTTCACAAATTGCCAAGATATGCTTTCTCAATGAGCACAAAGCCCACCCAAGGGACCCCCGACGGTCACTTTTCCTGCAACCTCCCTGGGCTCTTTCATACACAGTATAGCTGTGCTGTGCGCCCAATTCAGAAGTGAAATGTCTTCCCGGAGGGCATGTTCCACCGAGTGCTGGTGGATCCCATTACAGTGCACCCTCCTGTTCCAGGGCTTCCAAGTAGAGCAGTACTGTGACAAATGCATTGCTAAAAGCAGCCGATTCTGGTTCCAGGTCCTAGGTTGGAGCTGGCGAGTTAACCTTGGGGATTGTAATGAAATTTACAATTGATCACTGGGTCTAAAAGTTCCCATCTGAACTACCAATTTTCCACCCCACAGTGTACCTAGCCAACAGGGGAGAGGGTCAACTGCAGAAGAAACCCGCACATCTCATTGGTTCAGTGATGCAGAGGGGAGTGACCATAAGCTGGAGGGTCACCAGGGAGGTAGCTACCAACTCCCACCTTGACACAGACTCTTGTGGAAGGCAATGCACTGAAAGATAAATGTAAATGTGCGACTTAAGCTGGCATCATGCTTTGGCTCGCCCAAGGCCTTCTATTTTTCCTTCAATAGAATAACTACTTTAACAGCCAGAACTAAAAAAGCTTTCAGAGATGTAGCAAAGCACCACCTTTTAGACTGCAAGAGGACACCCTCTGCCTTGCCTTGCCGCCATCAAATAGCAACCATAGGGATCCTTCACCTGGCTGAAAACCAAGTAGGACCACACAAGACATTTGTACATCCACGTCCGATTTTATTTCCTTTTTTCAGTCCATGTAAACCATGCATCAAATCTTTTCTTTGTCTACCCATGATTCCCTGGACACCGTTTCCCTCCTCACTGCTTCATCCCCATGTATGTATTACTCACAGTTCATGTGACGCAAGACCCCTGCCCTCCACAAAAGCAGGTCTCTCAGTGCAACCCCCGCCAAGGCAGCTGGCAAAAGGCACAGGCTTAGTGCGCTTGGCAAACTAGCCCCACGACATCTGCTGGTCCTGAATTTTATAATTGTTCTTTTATAACATGCTGAATACCAGCAAGTGATTTTTAAGTGCTGTATCGGGATTCAAACCGGTGTTTGAATTTTCTCTTCCAACCACCACAATTCTTTACAATTTACAACTCTTATTCTGAAAATATAGGCTACAAAAAAATGTGTTTTATATGAGATTATAAGGAGAGATCATGAACCGGTCCAAGACTTCAAGATATGCCATAGTACCTACCAAAAGTACTCATGCACAGAGTGAAAAAAAACGTGTGTGCACAAAAAGCTTTGCATGCTCAGGATACACAATAGGTTTAGTGGTGGCTATCAGAGACAATGCAGGAAGTGCTTAATGCCATTGGGAAAACCTCATGCTTATGACAAAAGTATCGCTAATCACTGATGTGGCTGTCAACAAATTCAAACATTATGCAATTTTTGCAAATGTAATAATTGTAACTGAAAGGAATGCGTCAGAGTACCTCTCAATTTGTTCAAAGACGATAATTGCCTCAGAATAACTGCACCACAGAATACGACAATCCGAATTTCTGGGCCTCTGCTCACTTTCCAGACCATGTTCTGCGAGTTGTGACAACATTTACTCAAAACCAGCCTTATGGCTAGGAGGCATATAATACACCATCCATTTTACTCCCTAAAACCAGGGCAATGTGCCAAACAAAAACAGGAAACCATGAACATTTCCTTCACTGTAGTGTACTGCCAAAACAGCCGATTTGGTTTTTTTAAAGTTGCTGATTTGTTCTTCAGCCCGAAGGTGTGTTATAATGCTCCCATCCATACCTCTCCCAGTCTCCTGTGCTAGCCTCCAATACCAGTTGACAAGTTTCTTTAAAAAAATGAGGGATAATAGCAGTAAAACACTAACTGGGATATTTGTAAAGCCTCACAATGATATTATGTAGAGTTAATGTCACTAATCTGCATGTGCACAATTACTATGAAGTACATACGTGTCACTGTGTGTCACTGTGTCTGTGTCAAATCAGCCAACTTCACCCCCCTCCTGCTCACCTGCAGTCTCTTTGTCCGCTTTTATTCCAATCACTTCTTCCAGAGTGTCTCTTCTCTTGAGTGTAGACGAGGTCTGCCTCGGGGGGGAGCCACCTTGCCCCTCAGACCCAGGGCCAAGGGGGCCCCCAAACCAGGGCAGACCGGTTGAGGGGGAAAAAGCCGCAAGGCACCAAAAAACCCTTCCTAGCTGGATTAGGGCGGCAGGTTCCTAGGCAGGACTGCGTTAGGGATCCACATAAGGAGTAGAGTCAGGGGGAGCGGCTCCAAGTGAATACCACACAACTGAGATATAAAGTGGGCATAAAGTGAATGAGCAGAGGGGGGGAAGAGACAGGGGAATCACAGAGAGTGAGCCAAGGCAAGTAGAGCGGGGAGAGGCACTCCAACAGAGAGAGGCAGGCAGAGAAACGCTACTTATATATTTTTCACACAAAAGATTTTCGTTTTTGCAACTTTCTAGCGCACGGGTGGTGAATTGCTAAAGCAGCAATACTTGACTATGCAGGCAACAAAGGAATGCACCTAGGAAACGCATCACATTTTCAAGCATATCACAAGTAAGTAGTATTGTCTATGTAATTAATCAAAGACATTGGACATTTAATGAAAGCAGCGCTTACACAAACTAGGGTCATATACAACTTTTTTTCTCTTGTTCCCCTTTTTCCGTAGAACTGCATTAATGGCAACACAGACCGTGTTCTCATAAATAAAAGCTACCTAAATCCCTCCTGAAGAACCATGCAAAACATAGCATGGTGAAACACGTGTAGAGGGTGGCAGCCCAAACAACTAACCACATTATTGAACGTAAACAAAGGAACATCTTTTTTCTTCATAAAGTAAGAAATGTGAATGCAAATGAATCTGCATTTTTCCAACATCGGTAAATAATGAAAACAAATGGAATGAATTAAATTGAAAAATTGGGAAGGAAAAAAAGCATAAAAAAATGGAATGAAGTAATTCTGTATAATTTTCTTTTTGAATACAATTCTGATTTGGAGCGCAACAAGTGGAGTCTTTGTGGTTCTTCTCTCTTTACATACTACTCCTGACATTGGTCAGTCGCAATGTCCTAAGCTCCACATGCAGCAAACAAATAGTTTAACTAAAGCACTGACAATATCTCAGAATACCAAGGTAGCTCACTACAGTTGCAAACAGGCTGAACCAATTTCTTAATTACCACGAGTTTTATAATGTGTTAACTTGCAAGGGGGGGCTCAAAGTACTTGTGTGACATATGTACGAACAATAGGAAGCGTGGGATGAGGTTACACAATGTAGTAGCCTGCTTACTTACAGTCAGTATCCAATATTTGAGCTGAAACGTGGGTTACATAGCGTGGGTAATGCTTTTGCTAAGGCACAATGAGTAACAGAAATTCTTGTGCTTCAACGTCATTCATATTATAACCAACATAAAACACGACTAGTATCCAAGTCTGGTAACTTTTTGCAGAGCTAAGGTAGGCAGAGTCAAGGTTGTCTGGTAATAACTGAATGTGGCCTTGGGTGGAGTTCGAGTCATACAATATAAGTGTGGTAGAATCAACGATAGGAGTCATTGGTGAGGATGTGTGCAGGCATGTCTTAGTTATATGTTATGTTCATGGAGCCACTTTTTCATATTAGTTTTTAACCTCTTGTGGGTGTATTCTGTTTTTAGGGTTTTTAAGGTCACGTTTGTATAGTAGGGCAACGTAAATGGGTAGGACCAAAAGATCACGAATAGTTGTATAATTTATCTTCATTTTGAGAGAAAGCAAATATTAGCTATCTGCTCTGGCTTGTCCCTTATTACATCTTTTTGAATAGGTAAGAATTGTCTGTGCGCGCTGCCAAAATTCTTCTGAGTGGCACCCAGACGGAAGCTGGGCAAACGCACATGCGCACAGCTTGGAGGAAACAATGGTCTTGAGTCCAAGAGGTGAGTTAGACAAAGGATTATGTGTAAGTGAACAGTCAATTGGGTTCATGTTACGAGTACTACACCAAAAGACAAAGCATTTCCACGTACTGGAATAACAGTGCCTGGTATTTGGTTTCTGTGCCTCTCCAAGAATGCCCATACACCTTTGAGGCGGTGGAGAGGACTTAACTCTATGACCCGCAGGAGCAATGCTGCTAAGTTGAGAGTTTGAGGGCAAGGATGCAGTGTTGTGTCCCCTAATCTTGGGACAGCAGGTTGTAGGGGCAATGCAGCTTCACCGGAGGGCAAAACGATTCTCATGAGATGTAGGAACCACGGCTGATAGGTCCACATTGGTGCCATCAGGATTTTAACTTGTTCCTGGTGCATCTTGTGCATGATCCTGTTGAGTAGAGAAGTTATAAGCAAATCTCCCTGACCATTTCATCCAGAGACTGTTCCCCTTCGACAGCTTTTGTGGATACTTGGAGGCATAGTCTCAGCATTGTGTGTTTTCCAGTGTTACAAAGAGGCTGCTGTCTGGATGTCCCCATTCTGCAAAGACGCTGCAGGAATTAGTTCATGCAGGTACCACTCATGTTCTACGAGTAGCTGAACGCCTCTGCTGAGCACGTCTGCAAGAATATTGTGTTCCCCTGGAAATCTATGTAAAAGGAGGAACATGCTCTGTAACAGTTTGGACATCTCCGGAGAGTGAGTAACTCTGCTTGTTTAAGTAAAACATGGCTGTGGAGCCGTCTTTAAGGACTACAACAGTCTACCCTTGAAGTTGAGTCTGAAAGGCTTTCACGGCTTTGAATGCCGCTAGTAGCTCTACGGATTGATGCGTTTGTTTGCTACTGATTGTGACCATGTGCCGTGGGCGGTGTGGTGTAGAAGGTGAGCACCCCACCCCGACAGTGATCAGTCTGGTGAGAGTGGCCTCTACTGCAGGGGTGGTGAAGGATTTTCCCTTCAGAAGGTTGTTGTTAGGAAAGATTTCATAATTGTATCTAATTTTCCCTCCATGCGTAAACCCCCAAACTTTTTGCTGCTGTTTAGCCACCATTGACTGACTTTGCCAGAGAAGCACAGCCTTCAGCTGCACTCCTTTGGACTTTCGCTCACTTCTTATGGGGAAACTGACATGCCCTTAAGACAGTCAGTACTGGGAGACTTGTGCTTCCCTTAGTCCGTTCCTCATGTTGCAGCTTTTGTGCAACATGTAACAAGTGTGCAATGTATTTTACCATACAGCACACTGGGGTCTATAGTCATTTCCTAAGGCCCTAGAAACTCTCGCTGGACTTTTTATGAACTGTGCAGATGTGTCATGGACAGGACTGGTGGCAGCTATCTTTTCGATTCGTTTTAACGCTTTTCTGCCAGGTTAACCGCATTTGGCACGAATAGGTGGCCTGGCTCTCAAATGGCCGTGCCATGAGGTTCTTTGTCCTGTCCTTTGGCCATCTTGCCCCTTCACCTTCCCCAGGTCGAGCCGACTGTGATGCTGGAAATGCATCGGAGGGACAGGACCTCTGTATCGTTGTCCTTTACTGCCTTTTTATCATGTGTTCTGTCGTATTTTCCACGCAGGAGTTCATGTGGGACTCCTGGCGGTGCAGCTCTCTCTCTTTTGGTTTGGTGAACAGACCCGTGGAATACCCTTATAGCGCCCATGGGTGGGGATACAACCCTGTGCCCCTAGTGTATGTTTTTGGGCACCTGTGGGTGGCCGCAGAGCAGGGTATGGGCTGGTGGCAGCTCCATGCTGAATTTGACAGGTGCGCTGAGTATCCTCCATTTTGGGATCCCCAGGCCCTGCCATTGGAATCAGTTGATTCCTGATGGAAAATAGCCCCTGTGGCCTCTTGCTTTCTATTACCCATTACCTTGTTTTCCCAAAGTCCTGGGAAGCCCTGACTCTGTCCCTTCCCCCTGACTGGCTGTTGGGTGGAAGTTCCATACATGGTGGTGTTGTGAAGTCCAGTCCAGGCTGACTGGAGCCTTCCCAGTGACGTATGTGGTGGGTACCTCCTGTGGGTGGGACCTGGGTGAATGGAGTGTGTGACCAATATGCACTTCTTGTTGTGGCTGTCTGGTTTCTGGTATGAGAGACAAAGACTGAGACATCCCTGCCCAAAACTGGCCTGAATGCAGTGTGTAGTGTTGAATGGCTGGGTACTTTCCCAATCCACATTCCTTGTTGTGAGTGTCTGAGAGGGAGGAGGATGGCCTGAATGCACTGTGTGCCTGATTGGCTGCTGAGCGTGACCGAGCAGTGTGGATGAGAGACAAGATAGTATATCTGGGGACCTCTCACCACTGGAAATTTTTCAGAAGCGTTCAGAAGCTGTGTCTACACTTTAAGAGTAACTGGAACTGCTGATCCTCGACACCCAGCTGGAAGAAGAAGACTTGCTGTTGCATTTGCTGCGATATGATCTGAAAGCTGCCGAACTCGTCAAGGACTGATCCGAGAGAGAACCTGGTTCCCGTGCTCAGAGGGACCATCGACCACCGCTAACCTTCGCCAAAGCTCCCTGGACGTCAGATCCTCGAAAGGCTGCCGACCCGAGACGGGACCGCTGAGGAGAACGAAGCAAAGCACCCGGACTTCGCCGCTGTCGAAGTCTATTGCCGTCGACCAGGGTTTGCAGGTTTGTGTAACCGCTGGCGGCCTGTCGAAGTTGTGTTGCCCGGCCGTGGGGACCACTTGACGCCGGGCCGCCGATGACCGGAGCCGCCCGCTCCTTTGCCTAAGAACATTTTAATCCAAGGACTCCCTTGACCGCAAGCGTTGACCGCTTTGTATCGCCGGAGAAAGTCGAGGACGACCAACGCGCTGAGGAGAATCCGCCGGTGAGTTTCCCGCCACCTAAAGGCCGCAAAGACTTAGACGACTCGACGCCCTTGTTGGGCCACAGCTCTTCTGAAACTCTTTGCGGTCCTGAACAATCTAACGCTGAGGTGCCCCGCACACCTCATCCTCGCAGGACGTCGCTGACGAGCACCGCCTGGATCGACATCGGGGTCTCAGCACCCTTGAACTTCTCATCGCCGCCGCCGTCAAGTTCACCATCTTCGACACCTCTCGACGATCCGTGGCTCCCGCTTTAAAGGGAGTCACTCAAGAAGGATCCTTCAATGCGTCTACGAAGAACTCTACTCCACCAGGTGCATTGGGGGGGTAAAACCTTAATAGGAGGAAATAAGGCTATTGAACAATATATGGACTGGGCTTGTGCTATATATATCTTCATTTTACAGGTTGCCCAGGTTGGGGGGGGGATCTCCACACAGAACTGTGTCTATCGGTATAGGCCGGCATTCTGCCTATTGTTTCACCCAGCTTACATTCCTTCCTATCTCTATTGCTGGTTTCCTCGTTATTGATCTGTGTGACATTTTAACCGTACAGTTAATGCACTTTAATGAGATTCGATAACATTGGTGGTACCACATTAGAATTGTATATATTTATCATTGTTGATTTCCGAGTACAAAGTGCGTTATTGTGATCGTGTACATACCTTTGAATATTAATTATATAAAGACTGTTTTCAGTAATACAGTGTGTGGACATTCCTTTGTGGGGGTTCGGGGACTACACTGTACTTAAGAACCAGCCTGCATCACCGCCCGAGAAGCTAGGCCTTGATTGCTCGTCCATTGCTACCGCTTGAAAATCTTGGCTGGGGTCCTCTGTGCCTCTCCTCTACCATATAGATATCGGAAGTACAGACACCCCCCCCACCAGTATCTTCACACCGACCCTGGGCCATCCTTATTTGGTCATACACTTTCCTGCGAATCCCAATGCTTTCGTGGGCTTCTGCATGCCTTGTGGAGTACCTCCAAGTATGTGGGCTGGAATGTCTGATTCCAATACACATCCTGGGTGCCAGAGAATCTGGAGTGCCATGAATGCCTGGGACCACCGTGGTCCATGATTGGTCCACGTATGGAGTGTGTGTTTGTGAGCAGATCCCCCATTGGGTCCTCTCCGTTTTGGCACGAAGGGAACTTTGGATAAGAGGAGGCTGAAAACACCACTACCATATCGATCTCCTGAGTTCACACCGAACGACGGAAAGTAGCCAAGTATCCTGCAACAAGAAGCCGAGTCGAGGAACCGCTGGTGACCCGCTGGAAGGTTCGGCACCCTGAGCCCGCTGTCGTCCCGTGGGACCTCTCTGCATTTCATCGTCCAAGAAGTTCTGCGAAGACACTTCGACCCATTGGAATAGTGGGACCAACTATTCTCGGCACCGTCACCAAACCCTGCAAGTAAGCCTTCTCGGAAGTGTCCCATGGCCAACCAGAGGGCTGACCATCTTACGCAGGACCTTTGCTCTGTCACCGCCGCCGTTTCGAGAAGGCCCTCGAAACTTGGTATACTGAAAACTCTGCGTCCATGGCACCCTCACACTGACTTTCGTACACTTGGCATTCCCAGGTCTGAAGTGAGACGAGTGCGCCCGGACTGGAGTATTCGCGGTTACCGTGTTGCCCTGCTGCGGCAACGACCTGTGCAAGTTTGCTGCCTTTGTGACCCTCTTGCCGAGACGTCCTTTTTGCCGCATTCAAACCTGCCAGCGAAGTGGATCGCACTGGAGAAGTTTGGGTCTGCTTGCGTCGGGGAGCGGTGAGTACTCCATACCCCAACCGGTGGCCCCTAGCGAAAGAGCCCATTTTTACGCACGAGTGGCCCCTGCAGGTCCCTCTCCTTTCCACCGCTATTGCGAACTAGCGACCCCATCCCCGCACTCTCGAACTGTCTCTGCCTTCCAGTGGAGGTCCTTCTTGAATAGTGGGAACTTCTTCTGCATCGCCGCATCCACCTTCCTGAGCTGCTAGAGACCCTGGAAGAGACCCGATCCTGCCCATTGGCACAAGCGCGTGCACCTGCATAGCATGTACTATTGAGCACAAGGCTCCTCTCTTCGTAGGGCTTGGACTTCTTCTTAGTTAGGTGTGTTATTGATGCGGACCTGGGCCTAAAGACTATTTGCGCTACCTGTTTTCTCCCCCTCTAGGTTGTCGACATACTTTGTGCATTTAACCCTTTAGACCCCATTGGTCTTATATATGGGATACATTACTCACCGTAATCGTATTTCTGATGCTTGTATCTGCTTGTATCTGCTTAGATTCACATGCTGTGCATAGGCCGACATCTAGTGGAAGCTGCGGAGTATTACAGTTTGTTTTTCGAAACTCGAAAATGGGCGTCGACACAGGCGTGCCAGTAATACTATCCCTAGTGTGACGTCCACTGTACCCAAGATCCCTCAGGCGTCTAGGATCCTCAGATTGTATTTTTTCTGACACGTAGCGGGAGTACAGATAATCCAAGCAGATAGACAGAAAGGTAAGACTACCAGTAATCATGCGCCTTCTCTCGGAGGGGAGGAAGGGTGGGTCGCATGTGAATCTAAGCAGATACAAGCATCAGAAATACGATTACGGTGAGTAATGCATCCCTTCTGAGGCTTGTGGAATCTGCTTAGATCACATGCTGTGCATAGATTAGCGAGCAGTACCAGAAGAAGGAGGTGGGATGTGAGAAGAGTCGTGAGCGAACACGTGTCTCAGAACCGCTTGTCCCACTTGTGTATCTGTCTTGGAATGAGTGTCAATGCAGTAATGCTGAGTAAAAGTGTGAATAGAGCTCCAAGTAGCTGCTTTGCAAATGGTGTCGAGGGGAACATTTGCAATGAAAGCCAGAGTGGCCCCAATGCCTCTAGTAGAGTGGGCTCTTGGCGTAAAAGGCAGAGTTTTTTCAGAAAGAGAGTAACACAGCTGTATACAGTTGATAATCCACTTCGAGATAGCGCCTTTAGAGACGCGATCTCCCTCTCTGCCTGTAGCTACAGAGACAAACAGTTGATCTGTTTTCCTTAGCGGTCTGGTTTTGTTTACATAGTAGAGGACCGCCCTACGCACATCTAGGGTGTGTAGTTTCACCTCAGCCGAGCTTTGCGGGTTCTGGAAGAAAGCCGGAAGCTCGATGGACTGGTTTACATGGAATTTAGATATAAATTTAGGTGAGAACCTAGGGTGTGTGCGTAAAACCAGTTTGTCTTTGTGGATAGTAAAGAAAGGATCCTGCACTGACAGAGCCTGAATTTCACTGACCCTTCTTATAGAGGTAATGGCTACTAAGAAGGCAGTTTTATAAGTCAGGTGTTTGAGACTACTTTTATGCATGGGTTCGAAAGGGGGGCCCATGAGCTTAGCTAGCACCACATGTCCCATCCTGGCGGTGGGTTAGAAATAGGAGGGTGAAGTCTCTTTACTCCTTCCATGAAGGCTTTAACTACTGGTACTTTCCACCACGACACCTTGTTATGGGATGTGGTGTAAGCCGAGAGGGCAGCCAGGTGTACTTTCAGAGAGTTAAAAACCAATCCTGCATCCAGCAGGTGGAGCATGTATGTCACAATGTTGGAAGGAGTGCAATCAACCGGGTTGATTTGTTTATTCTGGCACCAAATAACAAATCTCTTCCACTTGTTAAAGTAACAGTGCCTAGTGTTTGGTTTCCTGGATTCTTTTAGGATGTCCATACACCTCTGTGGTAAATTGAGATGTCCAAACTCTATGACCTCAGGAGCCATGCTGCCAGGTTCATTGAATTGGGTTGCTGGTGCACTGTTTGACCTTGTTGCTGGGACAGTAGGTTGTACCAGGCTGGGAGTTTGATGGGCTCGCACACCGCCATCCTGCGTAGGTGTGGAAACCATGGTTGTCTCGCCCACATGGGAGCAACTAGGATGAGCGTCATCGATTCCTTGTTCATCTTGTACACTACCTTCCTGATGAGAGGAGTTGGTGGAAAAGCGTACGCAAACATCCCTGACCAGTTCATCCACAGGGCGTTCCCTTGGGAGTCTGGCTGGGGGAACCTGGATGCAAATGCTGGGCATTGTTTGTTTTCGCTTTTGGGCGAATAAGTCTATAGTGGGGAAACCCCACTGAGAGAAGAGATCTTCTACGATCTCTCTGTGAAGGACCCATTCGTGTTCTTCTGGGAGGGAGTCTCTGCTTAGAGCATCCGCTAGGGAATTGAGCTCCCCTGGAACATGTTGCGATGACAGGAAGATGTTCCGTCTGAGTGCCCATATCCAGATTTTCTGGGCAAGCTTGGACAGATTTGGCGAACGAGTCCCTCCTTGCTTGTTCAGATAGAACATGGCTGTCGTGCTGTCCGTCCGGATCTGCACCGACAAGTTTATTAGATGGGGCTCGAACGCCCGAAGCGCTCTGAATACTGCCAGAAGCTCTAGCAGGTTGATGTGTTTCTTGGCTACTGAGTGAGACCAGAGACCCTGAGCTGTGTGGTGGAGATGGTGAGCTCCCCACCCAGTCAGGCATGCATCTGTAGTCACCACTGCCTGCACTTCGGGATCGTAAAAGGGTTTTCCCCTTGCGAGATTCTCTCTTGTCCACCAGTGTAGGTTCTGTACAAGTGTTGGCGAAACGACCACTAGATCGTCCCACTGACCACTTGCCTGAGACCACTGTTTCGCCAACCATTCCTGCATAGGACGCATGCGCAGTCGCGCGTGGGGGACCAGGTAAATGCATGACGCCATCATGCCCAGTAACCGCATTGCTTTGCGTACCGTTATTTGTTGACCGGACTGATAATGTGGAATTTGCAGTAGTATATTCCGAATTCTCTCTTCCGAAGGGAAGGTCAACCCTTTCTGAGTATCTAGGATTGCTCACAGGAACTGTTTTGAGGTGCTTGGCACTAGGCTTGACTTCTTCTCGTTGATTGAGAAGCCTAATTCGTGGAGGAGGTCGATAGTCCTTTGAATGTTTGTCCTGCAAATTCCTGGGGTTTCCCCCGTTATGAGCCAGTCGTCCAGATAAGGGTACACTGGGATTGCCTCCCTGCGTAGGTGTGCAGCTGCCACCGCCAGTACCTTGGTGAATACCCTGGGTGCTGAAGCTATCCCGAAGGGCAGTACCTTGAATTGGTAGTGGCGACTGTCCACCTTGAAGCGCAAGTACTTTCTGTGCGCCGGGAGCATGGAAATATGAAAATAAGCATCTTTCATATCCAAGGTTGCCATGTAATCCCCCTTTTTTAGGAGGGGGATTACCTCTTGTAGCGTGGTCATACGGAATTTTTGGGGCTTGACATACTTGTTGGCAGGCCGTAAGTCCAGTACTGGGCGCATTGTCAAATCTTTCTTTGGCACAAGGAAGTAAGTTGAATAGATACCCTTGTTTACCTGGTGTCCTGGGACGAGTTCTATCGCGTCCTTTTCTAGCAGAAAGGCAATCTCCTCGAGAAGGATCTTCTGATGTTCTAAGGAGTGTACTCTTTGTCGTGGAGGATGGTTCCGGGGACGCTGCAGTAATTCTATACAATATCCTGTGGACACTGTTGACAGCACCCATCTGTCTGAGGTGATCCCTTCCCAAGCCTGGGTGAAGTTGGAAATGCGTCCCCCTACTGGGGTTGCGTGAGAAGGGACCCTGAACTGAGCGTCACTGCTTTGGTGGGGGCGTGCCACCTCCCTTGGTGGGGCTGCCTCTGCCTCTTCCACGCCCTCTCTTGTTACCCCTGCCGTAACTTTGGGTAGACTGCTGGCTGTTGTTCCACTGTGTACCCTGTACCTGGGCATAGTTGCCTCTTTGTGAATTTTGGCCGCGTGGGCGACGAAAATTACTATTCCCCCTCTGGTTAGGGGGTTTGTTGGTTAGTTGGCCAAGGGATTTCAGTGTCTCGTATTCGTCCTTGGCGTTTTTAAGTGCGTCTTCGACCGCTTTCCCTAACAATAGATCGGGTTCCACCGGCTTGTCTATTAATGAAGCCTGAGTTTCTGTTTTGAACCCCGACTGCCGTAACCACGCATGTCTTTTGATAACAGTACCTTCTGCTATCAATCTTCCTGCGTTGTCCGCGGCGTCGAAAGTTGCTTTTAATATGCAACCAGACACGGCTCTCCCTTCTGCCGAGATCCAAGCCAATTGGCCCTTTAACGGTTCAGGAGCAGAGGCTATGAGCGCCGCGACCTCTTCCCATTGATGGCAGTTGTAGCTGGCCAACAGGGTGGTGGAGTTAGCAATCCTTGCTTGGTAGGCGGACGTTGAGGCTACCTTCCTGCCAAACCCGTAAAGTTTCTTGCTCTCCTTGTCGGGAGGAGCTTCTGATGAAGATAAGGGTGTTCCAGCCCTCTTCCGAGTGTTGGTAACAACTAGGGAGTCTGGTTTAAGATGTCCTCTTATATAGAGAGGGTCAGACTGGGCTGCCCGGAAAAGCTTTTCGACCCTGGGGTTGACTGCTCTGGTGAGGTTTGGGTTCACCAGGGACGGATCTATTCTTCGTTGGATGGATTTAAGGATAGGGATGGTCTGAGCGACCGGCCTCCTCTCTCCCACCAACTCTTCTGCGAAGTCCCTTTCCTCCTGTACACCGTGGGTGTCGATGTGAAAATGTTCTGCCGCGCGAGCCAGAACCTCATTATGGAGGGGCTGGTTATCGACTGGCGAGTCGGTAACTGGGGCTTCGTTCTCTACCGGGGAATCTACTCTGTAAATTTCCTGCTCATCTTCTCCCTCCTCCTGATCCTCATCATCCGCATAGTATTCCGTCCCGGCTTGTTCCTCCATCATGTCAAACTCCTGGTCCCCCTCGGGGAATGGAGTAGAGTAAGGCTGCACCTCGAAGGGTTCAGGTCTTTCGAACCGGGCCTTTTTACTTAGGGGGATAGGATCAGTGGAACCTGAGGGTGTGGCCCTTGACATGACATGACCGTGTCTATGTCTTCACTGGACCATTCTTTGGAACAGGGTATGACTTTAGTAGGCAATTTAGGGGACTTATCAAGGGTACCCTTGCTGGATGTTGATCTCTCAGTAGACTTGTATTTAACTGTTTGCTTAGGGGGGAAGGATGGTCGTACAGGAGTGGAAGAATGTGCTTTCCGCTGTTTCGCCCCCTCCCTGTGCGTGGAAAAATCTTTTCCCTGTCCCTTGGAGGCCCCGGAGACTTTCGACGCCTGGCGTCGAGGATCGGGAGAGGTATCTGTGTTTTTCGAGCGTGGGGCCTCGCTGGTGTTAACTACAGGCTCCGTCTCTTGGAGCGCGGCCTGGGGGTGGAAGTCGTCTTCGTCCTCCGACGATCGAACTTCCGTTAGTCTAGGGAGCGAGGCACTCTTGGCAAGAGTGGATGATTGCCTTGCGTCATGAGGCGATCTCGATCGAGAGCGCCCAGAGGACACCGAGTCGGACCGTTCTATCTGTGCCTCTTTCCGAGAAGTCGACGTCGTCGAGGTTCGGTTGGACTTGGTGTGCTTAGTGTGTGTAGGGTGTGTAGCGCTTGCGTCGCCGGGGGTCTTCCCCATAGCCGCCCTGCCGGACGACCTTCCGAGGTCGGGGACCTGCGCTCGGCTGTCTTTCGACGCCGTAATGCCCTCGCCGTCCGAAAGTACGGCGTCGCTGCCATCGCTGAAGGCGCCCTCCGCTGCCATGGCCGCCTGCCTGGCGTGGTGGGCCCAACGCTTAGTCGAACGGTCCTTAAGTGTCTTAGGTTTAAACCTACTACACGCTCTGCAGTTCGCTTCGGGGTGGTCCCTCGGCAAGCAGAGATTGCACGTGGCGTGCCTGTCGACCCAAGGGTATTTGCGGTTGCACTTGGGGCAGAATTGTAAAGGGGTACCCTCCATACGCACCTAAAGGCAGCGGGCTGGTAAGTGTATGAAATATATAAAATAAGGTGTACTTATATACCAAGAGTGAAGAGTATGTTCCACCCCCCACTCTCCCTACTTGCAGGGCCGAGGCCAGCGGCCTACCAGGCCCGGGCCGAGGCCAGCGGCCTTCCGAGGCCCAGATCCGTTGTGCGGCAGCCGACGGTCGATGTCTTCTCCAGCCGTCGTCGAGTGTCGAGGGTCGACGTTGGGGTGGGGAAGGATATATATTGTACTGGTTGTGATGTGTTACTGTGATTCTTTTACTATGGTCAATGTTACAAAGGCCTTATATTAAAAATATAGACACATTTATTACAACACCTCTCTGGAGTAATTTGTAGGTGTCCTTGCTTTGTGTGCTCATTGAGGTCTTTCAGTCACCCTCACCCCTCTTGAGACTTAGTCTTGACCGCCCCGCCATAGCTACCCTGATTGGTCTGGCTTGTCCAGAGGTTACCCTGTTCCAAGAAACTAGGCTGGACTTCTGAACCTCTGCCACTCCAGGTCACAGTTCAGAAATCCGTCTTAACAGTTGTCCATCGTCAACCACTGCAGTGATAGAAGGAACAAGTTACTTAACTGTAACTGTTGTTCTCCAGCATGGGTCTGGCATGGATTCACATGCTCATGAATATTCCCCGTCGACAGGCTGGGAATCCTCAGTAAAGAAAAATCAGTTTCAGAACTGTCTTTCTCCTAATAACCAATCACTGGTCTCTGGGTCACACTGCCCCCAGCCAATGACTGCCCTCTACCTAAGCCCCTCCTCTGGCAGCCATCTTCAGATTTGGTAGCATGTAAAGTGGCAGTAGGACCAAGAGAAGAGCCGCAAAGGGGTTGGAGGGAAGGCTTCGCATGGCTATGCTGGAGAACAACAGTTACAGGTAAGTAACTTGTTCCTTCTCCAGCATGGGGTCTGGCATGGATTCATATGCTCATGAATACAAGAATACATAGCAGTACACACATGAACAACCACAGGAGGTGGCAAGGCTCAGCATTAAGCATCTCTTACCTCCTCACCAGGCTCACCTTCAAGCGAACAGGTTTCGCAGCACTGCTTGGCCGAATTTGGACTCCTCCCTGGAATCCCGATCGACGCCGCAGAATTTTGTGAAGGTGTGTGTGGACTCCCACGTAGCAGCCCTGTAGATGTCCAGCAGGGGAACACCAGACAGGAACGCCGTAGTAGCAGCGATCGCTGTGGTTGAATGGGCTCTCGGACAGCCGGGCAACGGTCGGTTTGCCAACCGGTGACAGTGCATGGTGCAGCCGGAGAGCCAGCTGGAAACGGAAGCCTTGGAGAGGGCCTTCCATTGGTTCACAGCACCAAAGGTCACAAACAGCTGCGATGTCTTCCAAAAACTCTTGTGCGGTCCACGTAGAAATTCAGCGCTCTAGCCACATCCAGCGAGTGCAAAGTGCTCTCAGGCGGCGACGGGAAGAAAACAGGTAGCATGAAGGAGGGGTGCGTCCTCAGCAGTACCCTCGTCTCGTGGAATGTCAGATATGGAGGCTTACAGGAGAGGCCCTGGATCTCTCCCACTCATCGTGCGGAGGTGATGGCCACAAGAAACGCTGTCTTCCATGATAGGAACTTCAGCGGCGCTGAATGCAAAGGCTCGAATGGAGGGCCCATGAGCCTGGTCAGCACCACATTGAGCTCCCACGCCGGGGCTGGAGCCTTCACAGGCGGGAACGAGTGGAACAGTCCTTTCATGAACTCCTTCACCAGGCGGTGGGACCACAGCGACGACCGCCCCGGAGTTCTGGTGTAGCGGGAGATAGCCGCCAGATGAATTTTGATGGAGGCATGTGCCAGCCCCGCCTTGGCCAGCGACAGCAAGTACGGCAGCACATGCGGGGCCGTAATCCCTAGAGGGTTGATCTTCTGTGCATGGCACCAGACAGAGAACCTCTTCCATTTATGTCCATAGCACTTAAGAGTCGAGGAAGCCCTGGCCTTGGCAAGTACCTCCTTGCAGTCCGCCGGGATATCGTAGCCTCTGAACTCTAGTGCTGCAGGAGCCAGGCCTACAAGTTCAGCGATCCTGGGTCGTGATGCAGGATTGTGCCTCCTTCCCTGGCGAGAAGATCAACATCCGTCTGTAGTTTTGACTGGGGAGGGGGGGGTGGGGGAGGGGATGTTGACTGGGGAGGGGGGGGGGGATGCTGACATGTCCAGAAGGTCCGGGTACCATATCTGCCTCGACGATGCCGGTGCGACGAGGATCATCCTGCACCGTCTGAGTTGACTGATGAGTCGCAGAAGCAACGGCAACAGTGGGAACGCATAGAGGAACAGGCCGTCCCAGGGGAAGGAGAATGCATCGCCCATGCTCCCCGGCTGGGGAAACCTGCTGGCGAACTTCCGGCACTTGGTGTCCGTCACCATCGTGAACAGATCAATTTGGGGATTGCCCCATCGTCGGAATAGGAGATCTACTTGATCTTGCCGAAGCTCCCACTCGTGAGTCGGCGACAGTGTTCTTTACTTCTGCCAGATGAATGCGTACCAGTAACATCCCCTGGTTCGACGGCCCAGTGCCACAGATTCTACGCTTCTGGATATAGAACATCGTGGTGGTGTTGTCGGTGAAGACACTTTGCCTTTGAGGGACGGAAGGAAAGACCTGAGGGCCCAGAACACAGCCCGGAGCTCCAGGACGTTGATGTGCAGCGACCTCTCCTCCGGAAGCCAAATGCCTCTTGCATAGAGATCTCTGTTGTGCACTCCCCATCCCTCCAGGGAGGCGTCCGTCGTCACAGTTTCCTGATGCGCTGGGTTCTGGAAGTCCATGCCGGCCGCGAGATGAGCGCGGATGCGCCACAACCGGATCGCTTGATGAAGTCTTGTTGAGGGAGATCTCATCTTCGAAGCTTCCTGTCACTTGTATCCAACGGGCATCGAGGAACACCTGCAGCGGCTGCATACGCAGCCTGCACAGTCGCACGAGGTATATGCATGACGACATCATGCCGAGCAGGGACTTGATGGATCTCACCCTGGTAACTTCCGTGGTCAACAGCCGTTGTACCTTGCCCAGGATGGCCTTCATCCTCTCCTCTGACGGTGAAGCAAACCGCGCCACCGTGCAGAGTTCCTAGGAACAGGGCGTCCTGTGATGGCACCAAGCAGTACTTCGCAAAGTTTATCGAGAACCCCAGTTCCATGAGAAGGCGGACGGTCCTCGCTGTGTGGTTGACGGCGAGTTCTCTTGACTTCGCGTGGATGAGCCAATCGTCCAGATAGGGGTAGACGTGGATCCCCCACTGGTGCCAGGCACTTGGTGAAGACCCTTGGCGCCGACTTCAAACCGAAGGGCAGTGCCTTGAACTGATAGTGCCGCCCTTAGACCACGAAGCGTAGAAACTTTCAATGTCCTTTGTGTATGGGGATGTGGAAGTAGGTATCCTCCAAGTCCAGCGATGACAGGAAGTCGCCTTTCTCCAGTTGTCCCAGCACATGCTGAAGGGTGACCATCCAGAACCTCTGGGATTTTATGTATGTGTTGAGGCGGCGGAGGTCTAGGATGGGCTGCCAGTCGCCGGTCTTCTTACGGACGAGCAAGAACCGCAAGTATACTCCAGATCCTCTTTGGGACGAGTTCTATCATGCCCTTCTTCAGCATTGCTCGTACCTCCAGAAGCAGATGTGGAATGTGGTTTTCTTTCCTGGCCACAGGTGGAAAGTGGGGACACTTCATTTGGAACTCCATAGTGTGCCCGTGTGGCAGAGCCTCCAGCACCCAACGGTCGGTGGAGATGGACTCCTACACGGCGAAGTTTTGCCAGCCAGCCTCCCAATGAGGTGCTTCATTGGGGGCCCGATGTCGCGGCCTATTCATTCCTGCTTCGTCGAGGCCTTGCCAAATTGGGCCCCTTGGCGACGACGATGTCCACCGGCCTTGTTGCGGCCTCTGTTGGCTTCCTGCGACGAAGAGCGAGCCACCTGACGGTACGACGGAGAGCTGCCGCTGAATCCTTTGGAGGCACCTTGAGACTTGCCTTCAGAGGTCCGAAAGGACGGCCGTCACTGATGGAGTGCCCAGAGGTCCGAAAGGACGGGCCGTCTCAGTGTCTGCCTTGATGGCCTACAGTGACATGTCCACTGCCTTGCCGAACAGGTTGTTCCCGTCAAAGGGCATGTCCAGTACCCTGAAGTCAGTGGCCCTCAGCCAACCGCGCCGGCGTAGGCAAACGCTGTTTCCCATCTGGCGAAATCCAGTGTCGGCGATGTCCGTGGCTACCGTGATGGTGTGGTCCGAAGCCACCTCGCCCTCTTCCAGGATTTCAAGGGCTTGCACCCTCTTGTCTGGGACCACAGCGTCTTTGTACCACAGCTCTCTATCATAGCGGGCCCTGATAGCGAGGGTGTTGGCCGCCTTGATGGTCGTCACTGCCGATGAGATGACCCGACGTCCCATGGCACCTAGCTTCTTCCCCTCGCCGTCCGTCAGGGAAGTGGAAGATGATGCTGTCGCCCCTGCCGCTTTCTTCTTGGCCGCCGCGGAGGCCACCGAGTCCGTCCGGGGACGGCTGCGCCCTGAGGCACATAGGAGCGGAGTCTGGGACTTGTTACTTCTTCTCGTACTAGTCTCTCATCGCAGGCACCGTGGACAGGTTGTTCAGAAAGGACAGCCCTTCGTCCCATATGTCGTCCAACAACAGGACTGAGAGTGCGGTCTTCCTCTTGGCCTCCCGCTGTTGGTAAAGGAATCCCTCCTTCTGCTCCTTGGGGCATAGTTGGAAAAGCTCAGAGGCCGTTGGCGATCATGGTGTGAAAGGAGCCAATTTTGTCAGGGGGATTGGGGGGAGGGGGGGTGGTTGCAGGGAGCCCGGGGAGGAGGTGACGGGAGATCAGTTCCGTCGTTGCCACCGTCGTCCCCATCCCCGTCTCATCCCTTGACGGAGGGGATGGAGGTGTAGGATGGAAGGGTGGGGGAGGATGGACTTGCCTCCGCTTGGCTGGAGGACTCCCCGTCGGTCCAGGCGCCGCTAGATCGTCCGCCGGAGGTAAGGGCAACCTTGTCCTTATCTCTGTGCACAGGGTTTGGAGTGCTAGCAAGATGTCTTCCGCCCTCTCCGTCGGCAGTGGCATTGGTTAAGACTGGAGCATCGGCAGAGGCGTGGTGTCCGGTTCCTCATCGATCTGCCATTCTTCATCGGCTCCACGTCCGCCTCGTCGGGATCCTTCCTATAGGCCCCGACTTCGACAAACCTTTTGTTGAGGACTGACTTAAGGCCAGACAGCTCGTCCTCGGAGGAGGTAACCGAGTCTGTTAGGTCTATCGCGCCCCCCCCCCTTCCTTCTCGGCCCAGGGCTTCACGGGGGTCTGTTCGATAGGCTGGAAAGATGATTCTCTCTGGGATGGCAGGGAAACTCTAGGCCTGGAGGTCGTCTCCACTGGGTTCGCCTCTGCGGGCTTTGCCAGGGCCGCCACGACTCCCTCAATCGAGGCCTTAGATGGGTGAATATGGGCCTTCACAACCTTAGGCTCGTCTGAGGCCTTCACCGTGGGGGTGGGTAACCGCCTCGCCCCCCCCCTTGCCTTTCTCCATCAGAGCCAGCTGGGGCTTCTCCCAAAGCTTACCCGGGTTGTCCAACTTCCTCTTCGTTGAGCCAGAGCATCGGCTCATGGTTGACTGCGTCGGCGTTGCGCCGGGCCTGGCAGCCACGGAGCCCAAACCAACGGCGCAGACTTGCAGTGCTTTGCCTTTTTTTGGGCCCCCTTCGCCAGAGCGCCCTCAAAGGTCTTAGAAGACCGCTCAGTTTTCTCAACTGCTGCTGGGCTCTTCGCCTCCAGCCAGTAAGCGAGGCATGAAAGAAGGTCCTACAGGGTCCGGGCGGACAAGTTCTTGCAGAACGCACAGTCTTCCTCCACGTGCGACTTGTCGGAGTGCAGGCAGTAGAGGCACCGGGAGTGCTCATCCTCCTTGAAGACGTTCTGTAGTCCACATCCTGGGCAGTTCCTAAACAGCTTGGATCCAACGGGGGTCGAGTCTCCTTTGTCTTGGGCCATGTCCATGCGGGTAGGCCTTAAAGATCTTCCGGAATCCTCCAAGAAGTGAAATTCGATGAAATTTCGCTCTTGAAGGGCGTATACATTTCTGAAAACGGGTCCCCGTTAATCGGAACTAGAATCGGTGGAGCTTGAGGCTCGAATTGACCAAAAAATCAAGAGTAAACTATGAAAGAACGCAAAACGCAGTAAAAGCTCAACAGCTAAGCACGAGGACTCCCAACACTTGAACGTGCGGTAAAAATCTGAAGATGGCTGCCAGAGGAGGGGCTTAGGTAGAGGGTAGTCATTGGCTGCGGGCAGTATGACCCAGAGACCAGTGATTGGTTATTAGGAGAAAGAAACTGATTTTCTCTTTACCGAGGATTCCCAGCCTTACGACGGGGAATATTCATGAGCATGTAAATCCATGCCAGACCCCATGCTGGAGAATGAGGGCTTTCGAGACAACCACTAGATCATCCCACTGACAGCCTGCCCGACACCCTTGGCTCAAGAGCCACTCTTGCATCGGACGCATGTGCAGCCGGCACATGGAACCAGGATAATGCAGGAGGCCATCATTCCTAATAGCTGCATGGCTTTCCGAACCGTTATCTGATGACTGGCTATATACTGAGGGATCTGAAACCGCATGTTTTGGGCCCTCGCGTTGGAGGGGAAGACAAGCCTGTCTTCTGATTCAAACTAGGACCCCCAGAAATTGTTTCACTTGGCTGGGAACAAGACTTGATTTCTTTATGTTCGAGAACTGCAGTTGAAAAAGTAGGTCTACCAACCGGGTGTTCTTTTTCACGCTCCCGGAGGAGGCCTCCAGATTCCTGGACGAACAGTTCCCGGGCTGACCTCCGCCCCCCTCTGATCATGGCTAGGGGTTCTTTTCGAGCCTATTGTGGAGGGACCAGGCTCGGTCATTCCCTTACTCTGGAACCACGCTGTTTCTTAGTTCTGCACTTTGCTCTGATGGTTTCTCTTATATGGTTATGTGCCACATCAATATGTGCAAACTCTCCGTTCAAGCTACGTGCAAATTTTCATTGCTGGCACCTTAAGTTTCACATTGACCTGCCATGCCCGGAGAGACACGGCCAATCCGGCCTACAGCCCCCCAGGCGCTGATGCCTTTGGTTTGGTTTTTGTTGAGGGGGTTTGGGATCGCCATCCCTCTGTTTGGGGGAGGGATGTGGGAGGGGGTGGTACATGTTGGGGGTTATGTTATAAAAAGCTTGGTGTTGGCGGCAGGGACGGACAGCAGGGTGATACTCAAAGACTGGCACTGCAGGAAAGCTAATCTGACCTACAGGTCAGGGATACTCTACTGGATCCGGCATCAATGTCTGAGGGTGACGTGACTTTTATGAGCTGGAATGTGCGGGGGTTGGGTAATTACAAGAAGATGAGGCAGCTTTTCCTGCAGGAGACACATGCCCGCACGGAACAATGCATGAAATTCGCCAAAACATGGGGCCCTCATAGATTTTTCACCAACTTTTCTTCCCAAAGCCGCGGGGTAATGACCCTCATACATAAGAGCCTCAAGTTCACTCTTATCTCTTCACAAATAGACCCTCAGGGTAGATATGTGTTGTTGCATGCCACACTTCAAAATAGGGAGGTCGTCCTGCTAAACATTTATGGTCCCAATATAGATGACCCGGATTTCTACACTCAGGTCACGTCTCTCCTCGATGGATTCCCCCTTATTCCCATCCTCTGGGGGGGTGATTTCAACACAATTTTTGATGTAACCCTTGACAGATCTGGGTCCAGACCCCGCCAGCTTTCCAGAGCGGCCTATGCTGCACTGTCATCCCTACCCCGTCTCGCTATGGTTGATGCGTGGAGGCTCTTCTACCCGGATTCTCGAATCTATTCCTTCTACTCCTCAGTCCATGATTCCTATTCCCGCATCGATAGATGGGTGATCTCCAATGAGTTGGTTAAGAATGTCCTACAACTGACGATCCTCCCCAGAACCCTGTCCGATCACTCTCCTGTTACCATCACTGTGAGTTGGGGCCCGGATCCTGGTCGAACCCGTCGTTGGAGGCTGAAACCCCTTTCCCTTCTAGACCCGGAGTTCAGTTCTGACCTCGAGGTGTCTATCGAGGAGTTTTTCGAGACAAATACAGGCTCAGTAACATCACAGGCTACCTTATGGGAGTCCTTCAAGGTCTATATAAGAGGGATGGCACTGTCGAAGGAGAGTGGTATTCTTAAGTCGATCCGTGGGGCTCTCACCGAGAGTGAATCTAAATTATCGATCCTTGAGACCAAATGCTCGCTACACTCCACCCCGGGGACCCTGGCGGAGATCGGGGTGGAGCTGGACACGTTCCGGTCCCTTGCGGAGCGCGAACAAACATTTTTGGATAACCCTGGCATGGCAAGGAGATATGGAGAGGGCGAGCGCCCTGGCCGATTTCTGGCGAGGCTGCTCCGCCATGAGACGGGGGCCCCGCGTATACTTGGGATCGAGAGGCCGGATGGCTCCATGGCGGTCACCTCACAGGACATTAACACGGAATTCTTTACATTCTATGAAACCCTATATTCCAACTCCGATGAGGTGCCGGTGACGGAGATCGATTCCTTTCTTGATTCTCTCCCCCTATCTACTCTCTCCCCGGAGGCCGCGGGCTCTCTGGACTCTCCACTCACGCTGGAGGAGCTTTCCGACGCTGTGGACTCCCTGTCCTCGGGGAAGGCTCCCGGCTCGGATGGTATCCCAGTCGAATTTTATAAGCGCTACAAGCCATTGCTACTCCCTCACCTGATGGCGCTCTGGGATGAATCGGTTGAGGCTGGTGCTTTTCCCCCTTCACTCCGGGAAGCCACAATTACAGTACTGCTTAAATCGGGTAAATCCCCCACGCACTGCGGCTCGTACCGCCCGCTGTCACTTATCAATTGTGATGTAAAAATATATGCCAAGGCTCTGGCGCTTCGCTTAGCTCCCCTTCTACCATCTATTATCCACCCGGATCAGGGGGGCTTTATCCCGGGTCGCTCCACCTCTCTGAACCTTAGGCGCCTCTTCAACATACTTAACAGAATTCACCCCGAGACACAAGCGGTGGCTGCCATTCTCGACATGCAAAAGGCGTTTGACTCCGTTTCATGGCGGCATCTGTGGCGGGTCCTTGTGAACTGTAAATTTGGTCCCTCATTTCTCTCATGGGTTAAATTGCTGTACTCAGCTCCTGTGGCTAGGGTCCGCTCTGACGACCGTTGTTCCCCTCTCTTTGAGATCGCCAGGGGGACGAGACAGGGTTGCCCTTTTTCTCCCCCGATCTTCGCCATAGCGATAGAGCCCTTCGCTGATATGCTCCGCCAATTTCACGCACATAGAGGTCTTCGTACCGCGGGCCACGCAGACATAGTGTCACTATACGCGGACGATGCATTGCTGTTTATACGTTCTCCCTCTTCCAATTTAGCCCCAATATTGGAAGACGTCGGGCTCTTTGGCCGAATCTCGGGCCTTAAGGTGAATTGTTCGAAATCCACACTTTTCCCACTTACAGAATGCACCCTCCCCCCTCCTGACACCCAGGGGTTCACATGGGCCCAGTCTACTGTTACTTACTTGGGGATTGAGGTGACACGCCACCGAGCCTCGACTTTTCACGAAAACTACCAGAAATACCTTACACACCTGTCATCCAAAGTTCGGATCTGGGACAAACTCCCGATATCCCTTGCAGGCAGAATAGGCCTACTGAAAATGGTGGTGTTGCCCCAGCTACTATACAAGTTCACCAACATTCCCGTGTGGCCAGGAGGGGACTTCTTCAGCGAATTGACTCGTACAATCAACACATTTCTCTGGCACTCGGGCGCGGTCCGTCTTAAACTCGAAACCTTGTCCACCCCTATGATATACGGGGGCTTTGGTGCTCCCGATTTCCTGAAATACTGGCTGGTATCCCAAATTCAATACGCATCCCACTGGTTTAGCATAGAGGACTCCCCCCCACACGTCAAGCTCGAGAAGCTTGCGGTCTGCGACCGCGATATCCGCTCCTTGGTGATACAACCCGTCCCCCTGGCGCTGGACTCACAGAGCCCAGTCGCCTGCACATCCTTGGCATTAGCAAAAACATGGAAGCTGTCTGGCACTGTTTATACCTTCCACGGCAACCTCCCTCTCTGGAACTTCTTCCCCGGGGTCCTACGGGTATCACCTGCTATGGTTCGACGCTGGGCCGGGGCGGGATACGAGCTGATGCGCGATGTGTTTCACCAGGGTATATTTATTGAATGGCCCGACCTCCCATTGCCCTTGAGAACTGGCCAGTGCGTATGGCTCCAATACTCATCCCTTCGCAGGTTCCTCAAACGCCACTACCAGATGTTTCCAGCACTACCACCTGACGACCCTATCATTGAGGAACTCACCTCCCCCTCACCCACTAGAGGTAAAATATCCAGATTATACACTATGCTGCAGTCAAGATCCATCCCAGATTTCTCTAAACTGAAGCGAGCATGGGAGGCGGACCTGGGTGTTGAAATGTCCGACGAGCGCTGGGCACACGTCTGTGACCGCATACATCGTGTGTCTTTCAACTCTCGTTTCAAGCTGATTCAGTTTAAAGTTTTACACAGGTTTCACTTCACCCCGATCAGATTGCACCGCATATCCAATGTTAACCCGTCTAGCTGCCCCAGATGCGGTCAAGACTCAGCTGATTACATCCACATGATTTGGTCCTGTCCCCGCATCTCACAGTTTTGGGAGGCAGTCTGCTCGACGCTGTCTGCTATGCTCGACCACCCCATCAGTCCCTCCCCGATGGTCTGTCTCTTTCACGACCTCCCAGGCCTCCCCCGGAATTCCAGGAAACTTGCCGGCCTCTGCATGCTTCTCGCAGTACGTTCCATCCTACTTTGCTAGCTTCGCCCCTCTGCTCCCACACATGCCCAATGGCTAAGGGCGGTCACATGGGCCTCGGACACAGAGGAAGCCTGGTCTCACCTACAGCCTACCCACTCCAGGCCCAGGAATATCTGGCTTAGATTCCGATCCTACATGTCGGATCCGAGTACGACATCGGACACGTCCTCCCCAGCAGCTTCTCCTCGCCTTCACGGGGCCTCACCCCTCGCATAGCACCCGGCCATTTCGCTCATGTCCTCAAAAATGCCTAATGTTTATGTTTATATCGTAATGTAACTACTGTATGTCTGCTTTGCATATAACGAGCTTACACTGTATTATCCTGGCGCTGTTCGCCCATGTTTTGCTGCCACGCTAAATGAATAAAAAGAAGTTTAAAAAAAAAAAAAAAAAGAAAAAGTAGGTCTATAGTCTTTTGGGTGTTCTCCAGACATGCTTGATGTGTGTCTCCAGTTATGAGCAAGTCGTATAGATCAGGGTACACCGGAACAGACTGTGTGCGCAGTTGAGCTACTGCCACTGCTAGAACCTTGGTAATAGCCTTTGGGGCTGAGGCAATGCCGAAGGAGAGTACTTTGAATTGATAGTGAGTGTTCTCCATCTTAGGTACTTCCTGTGCGCTGGCAACACTGAAATATGAAAGTAAGCATTTTTGAAGTCCAAGATGGCCATGTCATCCCTGTGCTTTAGCAGCGGAATTACCGCCTGCAGCGTGGTCATCCTGAACCTCTAAGGCTTGACATACTTGTTTGAAGGTCTAATAGAGGGCGCATGGTTAGGTCCTTTTTGGGTACAAGGAAGTATGTTGAATAGATCCTGATCTGGGACGAGTTCTATCACTCCCTTTTGCAGCCGGGTCACCACTTCCACCTTAAGGATGAGGAGATGGTCTGGAGACGGCGTCTGTTCTTTGGCAGGTCATCGAAGAGTTTGATGAAATACTATGCAATAACCTTTGCCTACAGTCTTAAGCACCCATTTGTCTGACGTGATCCCCCTCCTATGAGTGGGTGAAGCATGTAATCCGACCTCGTACTAGGGGGGCATAGGAGGGGCCCTGAATCCTAGCGTCATTTGCCAAAGGGGAGCCTCCGGCAGCTGCATTCCTACCATTTCCATTGCCATGCCAAAATCCCTGCTGTTCGGGCCTGGATTCGTACTGGACGTGTTTGGGAGTATTTTAGTGTTAAATTCCTCCCACCTTGGAGACCCCCAGCTCTTTTGTTGGACTTGGGACTTTTTTAATTTTAACCCTTGAGTGAGAGACCTTTTTCTCACTCCCTCATGTGTTTTGACCCGATATGGCTTATGTGTTTCCACTGCTTTTGGAGTCCGACAAACTCCATAGGCATCTACTTTTTGTATGGTGACACACAGCACCTTCAGTGCAGTGTCACAGAAAAATCCTTCTAGATTTCTCACAAGGTTTAAGTACCTTTTATTGGGTGAACTACAGTTCCCAAGAATAGTAAAGTGAAATTGACTTTACTTACCTTTTCTCTTTGTAGGTCTAGCACACACCATCTTATGTGGAGTGATTGGGAGTTATGCTCTGTGCACACTTTTGGGCATCATAGATGCAAAAGTAAATGTTATAGTTATTTAGGGTTTTTAAACACTTTTAATACAACATTTTGAAGTCATTAATATTTCATAGCATAGTTTCGTACCAAAAAACATAAATTATTGAACATTTTCAGTATTAATTCATAGATAACAGTATATTCAAATTAAACCATACAGTTGAAAAAAAGACTATTTTTCATGTACATCACAATTTAAATAACGTTATCATGTTTTAATTTCTCATGGGTACATTTCCTATTGGTGTTTAAGAGAAACTTATAGTCCATGTGTTGAGCTTACAATTGACTGAAGAGTCAATAGTCCTTTGTTTTTGAAGTTTCTCTAATGCACTACGCGTTTCGGGTATATGGAACCCTTCATCAGGTGCGGATCTGTACCTTTTTACAACAATTTTTCAATTTAAAAAGAAAATTTGCAATTCAGTTCACTAATAATTAGATTCTTGCAATTAGTGTTTTTTTTAATCAATTTTCAGTTCTTAACCTAAAGTACCTCAAAGTTCTTAAGACTTTCGTTTCTTCAAAGAGAACGTAGTCATGTCCATGCCTCTGGCTAGCGATTGAGTTGAGTTTGGCTCTACGGTTATTCTTGCTTTAAGCACCGGGAGGTGTTGAGATCTGTGAAGCGAATGACAATTTACGTATTTTTTTGTGTTGCTCCACTGTACGTCGCTTCGTTATGTTGGGGTTTTGGGCTGGGAACAGTCGCTGTATGAAAGTGCTGTGCCTGAGTCACAAAACCCTGGATTAATTAGTTTGGGAAGGAGTTAGCTGGTTTTTAAAAAAGGTTATATAGCACTGTCTCATTCCGTAAGTACTGCTCACATTGTTTCATCAGATGACAGGGTGATTCGCCTTTCTTTCTGCAGTCTGTTCGTCGTCCACGCCTTTAGTCTGGAGTTATTTTGTTCACTTAGTAATGCCTCTTCACCCGGTTGTGTTTTTCGTAGCACAGCTCAGCCGACAGAGGTGAATACTCCGCTTGGCCCGAGTTTGCAAGTGTTCCCTTGGTATTGTTAGTTGTGATGGTAACCGATTCTTCTGGGTCCTTTCTCTCTTTTCACATAAGTTAAGGTGTAGAGTGTCTTTCTGTATTACTCGGGGGCCATCTTGAAATGACTGTAGATGCCAATTGACAAAGGACTCATTTCAAGATGGCACCCTAGTGCAAGGGCAAATAAGGGTTTGGGCGGGTGGGCAATAGTAAAAAATAAGTGTGGGTGGGGGGATTGGGGAGGAACCCCCCCAAACAAAACAAAAAAAAAGCAAAAAAAATGATGAGCACATTCGATGGAATGTGCACGTTTAAAAGCCTGGCGATGTAAAAGCAGGTGATGAAATCACATGGAACCATGCACAGCATGCGATTCTAAGCAGATTAACAAGCATCAGAATTACAGAGATTATTTGTACAGCTCTACAGCGCACATTTATCCCCTCTTGGGATAGGCCCGACTGCTCAGTCACACTACCAACTTGTGTAGTACAGACCTATGCCAAAAGAGGTGGGTTACCAAATACCAAGCAGATGCGTTATGTAGTCTCACACAGTGTGACTGCACAAATTCTTACCCAACAGGACGCTCCGTGGCCAGAGTAACAGGGTAATCCACTCGCACCGTTGGAACCTTGAGCAGTCTGAGAAGGATTACCCATGAAAGTGGTCATAAAAACCCTCTGCTGTGCACATACGGCCAGCTGGAAAGAGAGTCCCTTCTGCTATCGCTCTGCCAGTTGTCTCTGCTGCGTCAAGCGTGTTAATCAGAATATGCCTGACCAGACATCCCTTCTGCACTATCGTAAGTAGCTGTGATTTAGCTGGTTCAGCAACATTCTGAAGTCCATCCTGTACCAGACATCACTGAAGCTCTTGAGCAGAGTGGGGTTATTGGCAATGCAGGTACTATAGGCCACCAAAGTAGTAATCCTCTTGCCGAGGGCAGAGAGTTTCTTACAGTCCTTATCAAGAGTAGCCTCAGCTGAAGAAAGGGGAACGCCTGTGCACTTTATAGGTGTGGGGACCACTAGGAAGTCCGGAATAGAGTATGCCCGAATATAAGGTGGATCAGTGGACACGCGTTAAAACATCTTTTCAACGCGTGGATTCACTGCCGAGTAAGGGAAGGCATAAGTAAGAGGGGGCAATACACTCTTAATGGAGTTGAGAAGGGTAATAGCCTGGCTGACAGGAATCTTATCTTTGAGGAGGTGTTCCAAAAAGTCAGAGTCGGGCACCACCTCCTGAGTAACAAGTTTGAAGTGGTCCGCTGCCTTCCTAAGAATTGTATTCAAGAGCAGATCGTCAATAGAGGAAGCCTCCCCGGGCTGGTTAACAGGAGTGGCGTCCACATAAAATATTGTCAGGTTCCGCTTTAAGAGCAGGGGTAGTGGGCCAGGCACCCTGGTCATCTGTGGTAAGCCATGCATATGGGTCATGAGAGGGCCCAGTGTGAGGTGCATTTAAGGCCCTAAACAGAAATCCCTTCCACCTGAAACATTGCATTTAAACCCCGTCACCAAAAACGGCCGTGCTTGGCTTCCCCCGTCACATGAGTGGCAAGCATTGGAATACTGCATACAAATAACAGCCCTGCGTTGTGTTATTTCACCTGAGTGGCAAGAAGTAGGAACTGCATCCAAAAACGGCCCTGTGTGGTTTTGTTTTACCTAAATGACGAAGTTATTCACTGCATCCCAAAAACACCTCTGCTTTGCTCGTATTTCATCTGAATGACAAAAAGTATGCACTACATTCAAAAAACGGCCATTGTTTTACTTTTAATTCACATGAGGGACAATGATTTCAACATTACAACCCGACACAGCTTTTGCTTTCCATTTCATTTAAACAGCAGCCCTTGAAACACTGCCAATGGAAAATAACTGCCTGCACACGTGTGAAAAAGGAACAAAATGACTTTAAAAAGCCACCATGAAAGGATAGCTCTGCTCGCACCAAAATCGCAGGGAAAAATGCTGTGGGGAGGGGGTTGACTAAGCAATGTAAATTAGTTTTCCTCCCACAAGACTTCAATCACCTGGGAAGAGGCTCATAATGACGTGAAAAAACAGGTTTTTGAGATCAGTCAGGAAACTTCTCAATTAAAAGCCCCGCTGCTCTCCACTGAAACTCGCACCTACTAGTGAATCAGCCTGCAATGACATGTGATGTACTGAGGGCGTTATAATTTCCTGCTCTGCCAGATGGAAGACAGGGTCTCAGGGAGTTCAAGGAAAGCAAGTGTGGCTAAAAGCTTGACTGGGAGGTGCGAGTTCCTCCTACACTCACCCCCAAAGACAAATCCCCCTGCAGAGCAGTGTCTTTTAGAGGGTCGATCTTCTGAGTACGACAGCAAACCTCTTCCACTTGTGCCCGTAGCATTTGAGAGTAGATGAAGCTCTGGCCTTTGCAAACACCTCCTTACAATCAGCTGGGAGATCGTAGCCCCCAAACTCTAGTGCTGCAGGAGCCAGGCCTTCAGGTTCAGCGATCCTGGGTTGTGGTGCAGAATCGCACCTCCTTCCCATGGCGAGAAGATCTGCGACTGCTGGAAGTTTTACTGGAGGGGACGCTGACATGTCCAGAAAGTCCGGGTACCATATCTGTCTCGGCCACGCCGGTGCAATGAGGATCATCTTGCAACAGGACCGTCGTTGATTGACTAGTCAAAGAACCAACGGCAACGGAGGGAACGCATACAGAAACAGGCCGAACCAGGGGAAAGAGAATGCATCCGACATGTTCCCCGGCTGAGGAAACCTGCTGGCGAACCTCCGGCACTTGGTGTTCGTGGCAGTCGCAAACAGATCGATCTGGGGATTGCCCCATCTGCGGAACAGGTGATCCACTTGGTCCTGCCAATGTTCCCACTCGTGGCAAGAGTGCAACTCCCTGCTGAGAGAGTCGGCGACTATGTTCTTCACTCCTGCCAGATGAAACGGGATGAGGAACATCCCATGACTACGGCCCAGTACCAACTGTCCTCCGCCTTGTTAGGGAGAATTCTCAGAAATGTGCCAATTCCCTCCAATCTCAGAGACCCCCAGCAACTTTGCTAGATTTTGAGGACTTGATTTTCTTAACCTGGAGAGAGGGAGACACTTTCTCCCCACTCTCATGTATTTTAAATGTGATTTCTGAGCTTTGTGTTTCTTTTGGTTATGGAGCCTGCCAAACTCCATAGGCATCATCATTTACATTGTGGCACATCGCACCTTCAGTGCAGCGGCACAGGGAAGTCTTTCAGATTTCCCAAAGGTTCAAATACCTTCTCTGGGATAAACTACTGTTTCCCAGAGTAGTAACGTGAAATGGACTTTACTTACATTTGTAACTTTCTAGACCCAGCACACACTATCTTACAATAGGGTGCTGGAGGGGTTACCTAGTATCCCCTTTGTCTAGCTTCCAATGTAACATCTGTATGTTAGCCTTTCCTCACTGAATGGCTGGTGGCACTGGTTTTGTTTTAACTACTGTGGTGTGCATTTACCGCGGGCTGCGTTTTCAGGTGCAGTAAAGCACCCACTTGTGCCATTTCTGTCACAATGGCCCGAGTCTTCTTTGTTCGCTATTTCTTTGTGGAAAGGTCCTTCTTGAGATTTACTCTGCGCACCAAACCAGGTTTGGTTCCACTGTTCGCTTTGCCTTTGGTGGGATTCACAAGTGAAGCCCGCCTCTGGCTCCAGGTTGTCTGGGCTAGGTAGGAGGGAAGGGAGGTGCCCGAAACTCCCTGTGCTTAGTCTCCTAGGAGACACGAATGCACTCTGTAGTGATTGGCCGGCTGACTGTCCGGCATGGACAGCCACCCTGCTGGGTGACTGACAGCTGGGCTCTAATGAATGGGAGAGAACTGAATAGAAGGTGAGACTTTTGGCTTGGAAGGCAGAGTCGACCACTGGACGAAGGAACCGAAGAAGAACTTGAAGAGGACAGCTGCTGCAACTCCTGGATCGTTGGGTTGCCCGGTGAAGCCCTGCTGGTGTGCTGAAACTCAAAATTCATATCGACAGAGAAGCCCCTGCAAGGAGTTGGTGGGACCAATCAACTCCAAAGTAAGCCACCTGCACATCCATCTCGTAGCTGGTTGAATTTCCACAGAGTTGCTGCTGGAAACCGTATAGCCAGGGAGAGGAACACCAGATTGTGTGCGTTGCCTTTAAGCTGGCCTAGAGCTCCAGGAAGATCCTCCAGACTCCCAGGAAGCAGGACTGACCAAGCCTGAGCCCCCTCAGAGTGTGGGACCCCAGAAGCAAGGAAAGTCCATCTCAACAGCCACGAACCGCTGTGTTGCTATTTGCGGTAGACACAAGGATCTGAAACACTGTACAGCCACTGTTTTGAAGTTGGCCGGTTGCGAGCGGTGACCGTCCCATTGCAGTGCACGAGTCCCCAGAAGTCCTCCCTCTTGTCGCCACAACTGAGGCCCAGGAACAGTGAGATCTGCAGAGCTGCTCAGGAACAGGTCGTCGGCTGCACTTTTTCTTCCGTTCAAAATGTACTGTAACAAAGTCTGAGAGAACTTACTGTACAGTTGCTTGCATCTTCTACTACTTACAAGTCTAACGGCTTGTGGCCCTACATTTGATTATTCTTTTCTTCAAAGACTTCTAAAACATTGTGCAAAGACTTTTCTACTTACCCATGCTTCATCCCATATAAGACTTTGCCCTAGCCTGTTATACTGAATGACTCTACTGTAGGGATCCAAAAGTAATTGCCCGTTAAGAATATTTGTGGTCTCTTGTTGTTCTAATAATCTTTTCCTTTTACCAACTTATAACAGTATTCTAAATGCCAACAGTAAGATATTAATGTGCCCAGCACCCTAGCTATTGAAGTCACCTGAGGGTGTAGGTTGTGTCTATGGGCCATCCCAAAAGGGTCATTACTTATTTAGAAACTAAAAGTGTACAGTATTGAAGTGTATTTGTGTGTTATTATTTCGCTCCCTTCTGAAGAAGGCTTAATCTAACTGACTGATAAATAAATGAATAAGTGTTTATTCAAGAAACCTTGAGTGTAAGAGTTTATTTGAATACTTGTCACTGTGAATCTCTGTTTAACTCCCATAACGGCTCACATTGACCCCTCTTGAGATAAGCCTGGCTGCTCAACACGATACCAAAACTGGGTAGTACAAGCTTATACCAAAGGTTGGGTTTCCTATACATGTAGTCAAGTTGTTTGTAGTGTTCCCAGAGGGTACTCTCATTGAGTGTGATCTTGTCCTCGAAGCTTCCTGACACTTGCATCCAACAGGCGTTGAGGAATTCCTGCAGTGGAGGCATCCATAGCCTGCACAGCCGAATGAGGTATATGCATGACGACATCATGCCGAGCAGGGACTTGATGGACCTCACCCATGCGATCTTCAATGCCAACAGCTGTTGTACCTTGCCCAAGATGGCCGCTATCCCCTCCTCCGACAGAGACGCCATGCACGACACTGTTGAGTCGGCATCCTAGAAACTGCAAGTTCTGCGATGGAATCAAGCAGTACTTTGGATAGTTCACCGAGAACCCCAGTTCCTTCTGGCATTGGACGGTCCTCGCCATGTGTTTGACAGTGATGTCCTTCGAGCTTGCCCAGATGAACCAGTCGTCGAGGATCCCTCAGACGAAGCTGCGCTGCCACCGGCGCCAGACACTTGGTGAAAACTTTTGCTGCCGATTTCAATACGAAGGGAATGGCCTTGAACTGGTAATGTTGCCCTTGAACCACAAAACGTAGGAACTTGCGGTGGCCCTTCAGTATGGGGATGTGAAAATAGGCATCTTCCAGCGACGATAGAAAATCCCCCTCTTACAGCCTTTCTAGCACGTGCTGAAGAGTCACCATCTGACATTTTTGAGACTTGATGTACTTGTTCAGGTGGCAGAGGTCCAGGAAGGGCCTCCAACCGTCGTTGAAGCGTGCCCAAGGCACGATCCGTCTCAGTGTCCGCCTTGATGGCCTGAAGAGACTCGCCCACAGACTTACCGAAAAAAACTTCCATTCGAAGGGCATGTCCAACACCTTCGACTGAACATCCTGGCGGAAATTAGTGGCCCTCAGCCAGTCCTGCCGACGGACACCTTTGCCCATTTGGCAGAACCCGTGTCGGCAATATCCGTGGCCACTAAGGGCGTGGTCCGATGCCACCTCGCGTTCCTGTAGGATCTCCAACGCCTCCGCCCTCTTGCCGTCGGGAAGGAAGTCCAGGAGCGGGGCGATCTTGAACCAAAGCTCCCTATCGTAACACGCCACGATGGCGCGGGAGTTTGTGGCCTTGATGGTCGGTGAGAGGGAGGTGAAAGGCGGAAAGGAGAAGGGGGGGTGAACTCTCCTTCTTGGATGGTGGTTCCTCCGATGGGCCCGGCGCTGCGGGTGGGGCCGTCGGCGTAAGAGGCATCCTCTTCCGGATCTCCGAGCATAGGGTATACAGAGCAGTGAGAATGGCCACTGAGATGTCCCCAGGTGGTTACTGAGGTGGATGTGGTGATGGAGGCGAGGGCATTTGCGGCTTAGGCTGGTCCTCCAAGCCCTCAACGTCCTGTTGCTCCTCGGTCTCCTTGTTGTCACCATAGTTGTCGCCCTCGTCGGGATCCTTCCCATAGGGCCTTCTCACGATGCATCGTTCCTCTTGGACGGTCTGGAGGCTAGTAAGCTCCTCCTCTGAGGAGATATCCGTGCCCTGGGGGCTACTATGCCCCCCTCCTTCTCTGCAATCAATAGAGACGGTTTAGGTGAAATGATAAGCATCATCTTCTCCGGTGTCCTTTCGATGGGCTGAAAAGAGGACTCCCTCCTGGCATGCAGGGATACTCTTGCATTCGAGGTCGTGTCCTGTGGATCCGCCTCGGTGGCCTTCGCGATGGACGTCACCACTCCTTCGATGGAAGGTTGGGCTTTCATCAGATGTAGCTGGGCCTTCACGGCTTTGGTCGAGCCCGAGGCCTTCACCTTAGGGGGAGGGTCTGAGCCCTGTTCCCCCTTGGCATTATCTGTAGGGCCCGTCTGGGTCTTCTCCAAGAGATTGCCAGGATGGTCCGACTTCCTCTTCTTTGAAGATCTTGAGCGTTGGCTCGTGGTCGAAGGAGCTGTACTTGCCCTGGCTGCCGCAAAGCCCATCGCAACTGCGCTTCCAGTGGCAGTGGACTTGCGGTGCTTAGCACTATGTTGGGCCCCCGTGGGAGGGGTGCCCTCAAAGGACTTAAAAGCCCGCTCAACGTTCTTCTTCTGGGCAGGGGAGGCATGCTGTTGGCACTCACCCAGAGCAGGGGCCTTGGCCTGCAGCCACTCGTTGAGACGCCTGCGCCGATCGTTCAGTCACCCTCCACATGCGTCGGGTCCGAGTGCTGGCAGTAAAGGCACTGGGAATGCCCGTCGTCCGAAAAGACATTCCGTAGGTTGCAGCTGGGGAAAACCTTGAAGAGGCATGGAGTCCTGCTTCTCATCCGCAATCTACACGCGGTGTATGCCTTGAAGTAGCTTCAGGAATCCTCCAAAAAGAAACTAGATGAAATTCGCCCTTGAGGGGCACTGAAGAATCTGAAAACGGGTCCCCTTTAATCGGAAGGTGGATCGATGGAGCTTGAGGCTCGATACACTGAAAAAAAGCAAAACTCTTGGGGAAAAAAAGAATAAATAAAAAACCAAAACGCAGTAAACCTCGAAAGCTAAAGTACTTGAACGTGCGGTAAAAATCAGAAGATGGCTGTCAGAGGAGGGGCTTAGGTAGAGGGCAGTCATTGGCTGGGGGCAGTATGACCGAGGGCCCAGTGATTGGTTATTTGGAGAAAGACAGGTTCAGAAGTGAAACAAACAGATTTTTTCTTTACCGAGTATTCCCAGCCTGACTACGGGGAATATTCATGAGAATTCATGCCATACCCCATGCTGGAGAACTTGAAAGCACTAAGGAAACTTATAAGAAACGCCTTCTACCCTTTGACCAACCCTCAATTTATTTCCACACACAAGCACACCACAGCCACTGTGTCACAGCTTTTAACACTCCGTCTCCACTACCTACAAACACCACAGCATTTTATGCCTCCATCTTCAACTGACATTTGCCCGCAGCAAACGCACATGCACACTTCAAGCACAAGGCCGCTTCTCTGGACACAAAGCCCTCAATGATACTTATGTGTAACATCTAACAATATGACATGCTTGCAGAGATCAGGGTACCTCTGCAAACTGAAGCACTGAAATCTTACCTTCCACTCTACTCTCAACTAAACATCAAATCCACCGTTTCAGATGCACCAAAGTGCTAGACAACCATGCAAATAGCAGCAATTGGTGGCCCTGTCATGAACCCGTCAACAGTCTGGAATTACATGCATTACTTACCGTAATAGCATTTCTGATGATTGTATCTGCTTAGATTCACATGCTGTGCATATGGTCTGACATCCAGTGGTAACCGCAGAGTATTGCATCTTGTCTTTCAGGGACCGAAAGGGGACATCGGCATAGGCGTGTCTGAAACACTATCCCCATCGTGACGTGTGTAGTACCCAAAATCCCTCACGCGCCGAGGTCCCTCCGATTGTATTTTTTCTGCCATGAGGGAGCCCAAGGCTATAGTGAGTGAGTACATGAAGAGAGAAAGTAGTAAGAAGTCTATGTTCCTTCCACCCCAGGCGGGGAGGCAGGGAGGGCGCATGTGAATCTAAGCAGATACAATCATCAGAAATGCTTTTACGGTAAGTAATGCATGTCTTCTGATGCTTGTTAATCTGCTTAGAATCACATGCTGTGCCTAGACTACAAGCAGTACCCGGAGTTGGAGATGGGTTGTGAGAAGGAACAGTAGAAAAAAGATGTCTTAGTACTGCTTGTCCCACCTGAGAATCAGACCTAGAATGAGTGTCTAGGCAATAGTGTTTTGTAAAGGTGTGTACAGAACTCCAGGTTGCCGCTTTGCAAATGGACTCTAGGGGAACATTTGCAATGAATGCTATGGATGCCCCAGTGCCTCGAGTAGAATGTGCTCTAGGTTTGAAGGGTAGTTCTCTCTTAGCAAGAGTGTAACATAGTGTGATGCATTTGACAATCCACCTTGATATTGCTGATTTAGAGACCGGGTCCCCTTCTCTACCAGCTGCCACTGAAACAAAGAATTGTTTATTTTTCCTCAGTGGTTTAGTTCTATCCATGTAGAACATGACTTCCCTGCGCACATCTAGTGTGTGAAGGCTTCTTTCGGCCATGTTAGTAGGTCTCTGGAAGAATGTGGGTAGTTCGATTGACTGGTTCACATGGAACTTCGAAATAAATGTCGGCGCAAATCTGGGATGTGTGCGCAGAAATACCTTATCTTTGTGGACTGTAACAAAGGGGTCCAAAACCTAGAGGGCCTGTAGTTCGCTAACTCTTCTGATAGAAGTGATAGCTACTAGAAAGGCTGTCTTGTAAGTCAGGTCTTTCAGACTAGCTTTATGCATAGGCTCAAAAGGGGGTCCGATGAGCCTAGTTAAAACCACATTTAGATCCCACCCAGGGGCCGGGTGAGTGATGGGGGGATAAATTCTTTTAACCCCTTCCATAAAGGCTTTAAAAGCGTAGACAAATTTCCCCGACCAAGTTATCCAGAGACCGTTCCCCTTGGATCGGTTCTGGGGGTACCTGGAGGCGTAATCTTGGCATTGGGCGTTCTCCTGAGTAGCGAACAGGTCGATCTCTGGAAACCCCCATTCTGCAAAGACGTTAGATACAATGACTTCGTGCAGTCGCCATTCGTACTCTTCTGGCAGAGGAAAATCTCTGCTGAGTACGTCTGCCAGAAGATCGAGTTCCCCTGGAACATGTTGGGATATCAGGAACATCTTGTGTTTGAGAGCCCATATCCAGATGTTATGGGAAAGCTTGGATAGCCCTGGAGAGTGAGTGCCCCCCTCTTTGTTCAGGTAATACATTGCTGTTGTGCTGTCGGTTAGGACCAGCACTGTCTTCCCTTGCAGTTGCTCCTGAAAGGCTTTCAATGCTTTGAACACTGCTAGTAGCTCCAGTAGGTTTATATGGTTGGACGCTACCCGAGGGGACCACACTCCGTGCGCTGTCTGTTGAAGCAGGTGAGCGCCCCCCCCCCCCCCCCACCCCGTGAGAGATGCGTCTGTCGTGAGAGTGGCTTCCACTTTAGGGGTGGTGAAGGTTTTCCCCTTCAAGAGCTTCTCCCTCGACCACCACTGCAGAGAGAGAACGAGGGCTGGCGAGACAACAGATCTTCCCATTGTCCGCTGACCTGACACCACTGGCTGTTGAGCCACTATTGCATAGGACGCATGTGCAGCCGAGCGTGGGGAACCAAGTATATGCATGACGCCATCATCCCTAGCAAACACATAGCTTTGCGTACCGTCACCTCTCGACTGGCTACATACTGAGGAACCTGAGAGAGCATGTTCTGAACCCTCTCGCTGGAAGGGAAGACTAGACCGTCTTCCGTATGAATAAGAGCCCCCAGGAACTGTTTTACTTGGCTGGGGACTAAGCTGGATTTCTTTACGTTGATAGAAAATCCCAGGCTGAACAGTAGGTCTATTGTCCTTTGGGTGTTCGAAAAACAAACGTCGAACGAGTCCCCCGTGATGAGCCAATCATCGAGGTAAGGGTAAACTGGAACTGAAAGTCTGCGCAGGTGTGCCGCTGCCACTGCCAAGACCTTGGTAAACACCCTTGGCGCCGAGGCTATGCCGAAGGGGAGTACCTTGAACTGGTAGTGTTTGTCCTGAATCACGAACCTTAGTAATTTCCTGTGCGCTGGCAGCATTGAAATATGAAAGTATGCATCTTTCATATCCAATGTTGTCATGAAGTCCCCCTGTTTTAGCAATTGGATCACCTCTTGGTGTGGTACCATGCAAAACTTCTGGGGCTTTATGAACTTGTTCGCCGGCCGCAGGTCTAGAACAGGACGCAGGGTGAGATCCTTTTTGGGTACAAGGAAGTACACTGAATAGATACCATCGTTTACCTGAAGAATCGGGACGGCTTCTATGGCGTCTTTTCCCAGCAGCGCTTCCACCTCTTGGATCAGGATCTGCAGATGTTCCGGTGAAAAGCTTCGATGTTTCGGCGGTCTGAACTGTGGAGGTCGGGCGAATTCCATGCAGTAACCGTGGGCGACCGTCTTTAAGACCCACTGGTCTGAAGTTATCCCCTCCCATGCCTTGAAGAAAGATGTTAATCGCCCCCCGACCGGGGAGACATGGGAGGGGACCGGGACTTGGTGGTCATTTCTGACCCGAAGTTGACGCTCCTCTGGAATTGGAGCCTCTATTTCCTCTATTCTTTCCGTGCTTCTGACCCCTGTGGGGGTAGTAAGTGGGGCTTGCAGCTGGTTGACTTAAGTTGAAGTTGCCCGTGCCGAAATTGTTTTGAGCGGCGCAGGCTTGTCCTCAAAAGGACCGCTGAGAATTACTGCCCCTCTGTGAAGAGGGTTTCTGGGAAATTTGGTGCAGCGACTTAATAGTCTCGTGCTCCTTCTTGGCTGTCTCCAACGCATCGTCTACCGCCTTCCCGAAGAGGTTGGCCTCTTCGATGGGTTTGTTAATAATGGATGCCTGGGTGTCAGGCCTGAAGCCCAACGTGCGCAGCCATGTGTGCCTCTTTAGGAGAGTACCTTGTGCGAGAGACCTGCCTGCTATCTCTGCGGTGTCCAGGGTATTCTTTACCACATTCTGATTGGCAAGTTTGCCCTCCGAGACAATGGCGAGAAGCTTGGCTCCGGAACCTCTTGAAGGCCTTCCTGGAGTAGGTTCCATTGGGCGTCGACGTAGCTTGCTAGTAACGTCGTGTTATTGGCAATCCGGACGGTATAGGCCGCCACCGACGTAACCCGTTTGCCTAAGGCATACAACCTTTAGGACTCCTTGTCCGGGGGTGACTGTCCCGTGGCAAGGGGAACCCCTGCTCTCTTGCGAGTGTTGGTCACCACCAGCGAGTCTGGGATTGTGTGTCCTTTGATATAAAGCGGGTCGGTGGGGGAGGTCGGAAATGTTTTTCGACCCTTGGGTTCACAGCCCTAGTCTGAGCGGGTGTGAGTATGGAAGGGGCCAGCCGTCTCTTTACAGAGCTCGAAAGAGGGATAGACTGGCTTGCCAGAGGCTTTTCATTAATAATGTCCTACACGAAATGTTCGGGCAAGGCTTCAAGTGTGGAAATTTTAAAGAATTCTGCTGCTTTTTTCAACATGTTGTTGAAAGCCATTTGATCATCCACCGGGGAAGCTTGTCGAATCGAAGTGGATGCAGGAGAGTCGAGGCAAACGATATCAGAGTTGTGATCGTCCTGCTGGGTGTCCTCCCAGTTGTCCTTTGCTCCTTGATCTCCCCATAGTTGTCCAGAAAAGAGGACGACTCTTCTTCTGTATAGATGTCTCTATACGTGTCCATCTGGACATTTTCTTGATAGTCAACTTGGTGTTGGACATCTAGGTGTTGGACATCTTGTGTTTGAGGGTTAGGGTCTACCCGAGCTTTTTTCGGCAGAGGTTGATCAGAAGCCCTGAAAAACTGCTCTAGCCGATCCATTCACCCCCCAAATTGCTCCGTGGTCCACTTGGATGACCCAAATGGACGTAGCTGAGTAGGAAGCGTGTTCTCCGCCCTAAGGCGTTGAGAGGATCTCCTCAGGGTGCTTGAGAGGGGTACCTGGCTTTCTTCGTAAGAGCCTTCGGGATCCTCTTCCAAATCCGTGGAAAACTTTTCGGCGGATTGGCCCATAACTGTGGGCCGAACCGGAACTAGGCCCACCGCCGTAGCAATCCTATTGATGCTCTTACGGATAGTCACCGAATCTTCGGGAGACAACGCCTCCGATGATGTGTCGGCAGTGGAAATGTCTTCCGCGGCTCCAGAAGGGCCAGCAGATGGCTTCTCGGGTAGAAGCCTACTCGTAGTTTCGGGCCTGTACGGGCCTTGGAACCCTTGGAATCTGTTGGTTTCTTGTTCTGAAACTTTGGCGCGTGTAATTTGGGGAGTAGCACCCTTGTTATGTTTGTTATGCCCAGTCGTCATGCGCTGCTGCGGATGCGGGGAAGGCTTTGGACCGGACCGATCCGTGGGCACCGCTGAAATTTCCGGCGGGCCCGTTGGCTCTTTCGCCTTCTTCGACGATGTCGTCGAGGACGGCGTTTGGGTTGTGTGCTTGGTGCGGTGCGATTGTACGCCCCTGTCGCCGGGTGTGTTCCCTGTAGCAAGACCGGAGTCGAGCCTGTAAGGGTCGGGGACGGGCGTGGCGGTCCTAGAAGTGTCCGCCTCAAGGTCCATTACGTCCGCATTGGACGTTTGGTCATCCGACGTGCCCTGTCACTTTCGGCTGGTGTCGCGGCAGGGGAAGGAGGCTCCACGCGTGACATGCCGTACGCGGCCCTCCGCTTTAACCAGCGCTCTCAAAGGGTCTTAGGTTTAAGGAGTTTACACGCCGAACACCGCCTTTCGTCGTGCTCTAGGGGGAGACAAGCGTTACACGAGGTGTGCTAGTCTTTCCACGGATATCCAACCCTGCACACAGGGCAGAATCTAAATGGAGTCCTTTCCATAGAAGAAGGGAAGGGTGACCAGACCAAAAGGGAAAGCAGTGGAAAAGAGGAAAGACATAACAGTATGGCAAACCCCGAGCCCACTCTCCCTAATGTGTAGGTTGGCCGGAAGGCCCGACCACGTGGAAGTCCGAACGCCGAATCTTAGGCGTCAGAACCCACAGCCATAGACGATTCCTCCGTAGTCTTCGTCGATGATGTTCTTGATGGGCGAAGTGACTTAACGGGGATAAACCGACAATGCGCTAAGATAAACAATGTCTCATGAAGAGCTCCGCTATAGGGCGACCAGTGATTTGGGCGGAAAAAAACAATCTGAGGGACCTCGACGCGTAAGGGATTTTGGGTACTACACACGTCACGATAGGGATAGTGTTTCAGACACGCCTATGCCGACGTCCCCTTTCAGTCCCCGAAAGACAAGATGCAATACTACGCGGTTACCACTGGATGTCGGACCATATGCACAGCATGTCATTCTAAGCAGATTAACAAGCATCAGAAACTACATTTTCAGTCCGTTTTCTACAGTAAAGAAGTAGGTGCAAGAGTAATATTCATACAGGACAGCAAGGTGTGCCTTACCCAGAGAACGGAGTGCCGTGTGGATCTCCTCCACCACATTTCTGTACAGCTCCTTCTGCCATTCTTCTAAGTGCCCCCACTCTTCCTCAGAGAAATAAACTGCAACATCGTGGAAGGTGACAGGAACCTGGAAAGCAGGACAATGACGATCAAATAGGGATATCCATGCCACCACATCACTCAAGCATACGCTAGAAAATAGACTAAAATTGTAGCAGCTGCCCGCTGGTAGGGGCAATATCCCAACCAGACAGAGGGATTTGGAGCAGCAGCAATTTAATTCTGTGAGACACATCAGAATTATTTTGTATTTAAGAATGCATACATCAACCTTCAAGAGAACATGGGAGCAAAGCAGCAACATTAGGACTGGCAAAAATGAGCTGCATTGACCTTGTAGTGAGGAGTCTCAAAAGGCAGAGTCCATTCCACTTAACATGGTAGTAGGGAAAATGTCCAACCACCTCTTTGGAAGTCGATTCCAGAAGTGGGAGTTTCCTCACACCTGACGTGGCAGTCATTCAATTGAATTCTTTATTAGGTTTGTGATTAAATTAAAAGGTTTCAATTAAAAACATGCAAAGGAACTACAATCAATACACAATATTCGGTTAAAAAAAAAATCTAAGTTTATAATGTATATCATCACACAAAAAGTTTCAAATGTATGCAAAGCAGCACAGGGTGTGGCTTAGCAACGGATGGAGCCGTCTCCAGGTACCTAAACAGAATTTGGGCATTTGCCTCACCACCAAACACATGAGCACCCCTGTTACCCACAGAACTCCAATGTCCCGGTTGGCAAGTTTAAACGGCCGATGGCGCAACTGCTCTGCGAGTGGCTGGATCGTGGTGCCCAGTTGGACACCTTACACCTCACAGAAGACAATTGCTCGGAAGGACCACAGTGCTGCTTGGTTGATGACCCTAGCTAGGACTGTGAGCCTCAGAGTGACGCAGGCATATTGGACCTTTGAATTGTCCGGTGAAGCCCTGCTGCTGTGGTCACACTCCTTTTTCTGATTGACAAGAGAAGCTCCGGAAGGGACGACTTTTTCCCTTGGGTTAGTGGGACCAACTAACCCACTGAACCATCTTCCCTGGCTGGCTGTACTTCTTTGCTGCTGCAGGAACCAGTGGTTGAGAAATCTGTAGTCGAGTGCAACATCTGCAAGTGAAGGAAGCCCAACCTGTATCAAAGATCTGCGGTGGTGCTGTTTACTGCATGCTGAAAATGCAAAGTGCCGATGATCCGAAAAGAGCCCTTGCACTGCCGCCGACCTCCAAATTGCTGCTGCAGACGTCCTCCAGAAGTCCTCCCTCTTTTCCCCACGACTGAGGCTCAGGAACCCAGGATCTACATCGCTGCAACAGGACAGAAGCCAGCTGGACCACTCTTCTTCATACCAGAGGTACTGCTTAGACTTGGGGTACTTACCTCAGTGTCTTTAGCTTTGCTCTTCTCGGATGAGACTTGCAGTGGCTACTACTGTTAGAGTCGATTTCAGCTCTGCTCTCCACAGGTGTAACAGCTTGCGACACTACAGTGATTTTCTACAAAATTCTCTAACTTTGTGCAAGACTTGTTAACTATGAAATGCCTCGGCTCCATAGACTGTGCTCTAATTGACTTTGGCTGTCCTGGCTCACTGCAGACTCTTCTAGTCCATTGACTGATTGATATGGTTTGTCCCTCAGAGGTGATAACTTGGTTTTAGACTGTTATTGCTGGGAAAGGATTTGTCTAGACTTCACTGGAAAATGTAAGTATACTCAGATGCCCCGAGAACCGGTTTAACCCTTTTCCTTCCTTTAACCTTCCCTTTCTGCAAACTGAGAATCTGCAAAGTGTACTAGTGATAAGTAAATGCCATTACTTTCCTTGTGAATGAAGTCACCTCTGGGTGTAGGAAGTGTGTAAAAATGATCTCTAAAGAGTATCCACTAAACATATGCCGATTCTGGAAAGTATACTGATTGTTACATATATTGACCTTTTTAAAGAAGGCTTATTTAAAAACTGATATTAATAAATAACCAACTTAAACTTCAGTGCAAGTGTTACTTGGCTACTTGCATTTGCGAATTTCATTGCTACAGCTCACATTTACCCCTCTTGAGAGATGCCTGCCTGCTCAGCTCAGTCACACTACCAACTTGTATAGTACAGGCCGATATCAAAAGGTGGGTTACCCAATAACAAGAGGACTAGTGTTGTGTAGTCTACCACAGTGTTACTACATCAATTTCTGTCCAACAACACCCTCCAAAGTGACACCGCAGGAGCCCTCCAGGTGCCCTCCCTCTTGTCCCCAAGACTAAGGCTCAGGAATACCGGGTCTGCATCGCTGTAGCAAGACAGAATCCAGCTGGACCACTCTTCTTCAAACCAGAGGTAATGTTTAGACTTGGGGTACTTATGTTAACTGGCATTTATATAGCGCTCTATGTATCACTGGTATGACCTCAATGCGCTGGTAGGTTGAACACCCTCTGGGACCATAGTCCAGGTCAGTTGAGAGAGTAGGGTGTCAAAGGTGCTTGGGTGCACCAGCTAAGTGTGCAGCTGATGAAATTGCCTGATGGAAGCTGAATCCTAGCATTAAGTGTGGTGGTATTGATATCGGTTCAATGTGTGCACTCTGGCGGGAGGACACCAATACTGGGTTCTGGCTGTGTTAGGCCTGCGAGACGCTTATGTGTGCAGCTATGCCGGTTTGTTGTGGGATATAGCTGCGTTTTATTACAATGAGGTGCTCATGGGATAGTTTTCTTATGTGAGCAGCTAGGCCAAATTGATCGAGGGGGATAGCTACACTCCAATTGTGTGATGGTGTAGAGTAGAAGAGTAAGCATAGCGATATGATAGTATGTTTATACAGCACCCGCACACAATGCGTTTCAAAGTGCCCCATGACAGAGGAGGGAACAAGGTAAGACACAAAAACATGCCTACAGGCCATGAACAGCAAGACTGTGAAGTTTAACCAATCTACTCGGCCTAGCAACCCTCTAGATAGGGCAAGTATCAAGACAGACAGGAGGGAAATAGGAGCCGACAGGCGATTACCGCACTAGGCCTAACGACATCACCGTAGAATTGCACTAGGTGAGGAAGAGGGGAGTAACACCACAAGCGACCATTGCATTAGCCCCTACGACACCTCATGCAGTGCCTGAAAAAGAGAGAGAGAGAGAGTGTGTGTGTCTGTCTGTCTGTCTGTCTCCACGAGTCAGGGTTTCCACAAGCCAAATTCAAGCGTTGGCAAAAGGTTATTGATGGTGAACCCTTCGTGACTCAAGACAACTCCTGCAGTGAATGGGACCCGGGGGGGGGGGGGGGGGTGGTATAGGGGGCGGGAGAAGAGATCAGGGAAAGCAAGGGGAGGGGGGACATGGGGTACCAGAGAGTGGGGGCAACATCACAGGGGACCAGAGGGGGCTGGGGGAACACAGCCACATGACCGGGTGTGGGGCGCAGAGGGGCCGTAGGGCACACAGCAACATCACCTGGGGGGAGGGGAGAACCAGAGGGGCCAGAGGACACACAGGGACATCACAGGGGGACCAGAAGGGCTGGGAGGCACACAGCAACATCACAGGGGGACCAGAGGGGGGTTGGGGGTACACAGAGATAGGGGCCCAGGGGGCTGGAGGCACAGAGCGACATCAGGGAGGATCAGATGGGCTGGAGGCACACAGCAACAACACAGGGGTCCGGCGGGGCTGGGGGGCACAGCGACAACACAGGGGTCCGGCGGGGCTGGGGGGCACACATCGACAACACGAGGTACCAAGGGGTTGGGGTGGAAACAGCAACATCACGAGGTACCAAGGGGGTGGGGGCGGGGGAGCACACCGCAACATCACGATGGTCCAGAGGGGAACACAGCGACATCACAGGAGACATGGGGGGCAGGGGCAGGTGGCACACAGTGACATCATGGGGGCCCATGGGGGGGCTGGGGGCACGCAGTGATATCACGGATGACCATGGGGGGCTGGGTGCATGCAGCGACATCACGGGGAACCGGGGGGGGGGGGGCTGGGGGCACGCAGCAACATCATGGGGGACTGAGGGGGGGCTGGGGGCACGCAGCGACATCACAGGTGACCAGATGGGCACAGAGCAGCATCACGGGGGACCGTTAGGGAGAATTCTCATAAATGTGCCAATTCCTTCCACCTTGGAGTCCTCCAGCTAAACTTTGGGACTTTGAACTTTTCAATTCAATGCGTTTTCTGTGTTTGTTTCTTTTGGTTATGGAGTCTAACCAACTCCATAGGCATCATCTTTTACAATTGTGTCACAAAGCACTTTCAGTGCAGTGCCACAGGGAAGTCGTTCATATTTCCCCAAGGTTTAAATACCTTCTCTGGGATCAACTACCGTTTCCCAGAACAGTGGAGTGAAATTGACTTCACTTAGTCCTGTACATTACTAGACCCAGCACACCCTATCTGACAATAGAGTGCTGGAGGGGTTACTTCGTATCCCCCCTCCCCCATGTCTAGTTACTTATGTAACAGTCAAATGTTACCCTTTCCTCTCAAAATGGCTGGTGGCAGTGGTTTCACAATGAACTACCATGATTTATCCTGACCGCGAACTATTCGCAGCTCCGGTAACATTAAATTGCGGGAGCCATGTTTTTCAAGATGGCGTCTGAGCTTCCTTTGTTAAAAGGAGTCCAGGTCTTCTTTTTTTGCCATTTTTTTGTGGAAAGGTCCTTTCGAGTTTTTCTCTGCGAGCCAAACACGGTTTGGTCTCTTTGTTCATTTGCTTTTGGCGGGCTTCGGGAGTGAAACCCACCTCTGGCTCCAGAGTGTCTGGGGTAGGCAGCAAGTGAGGGAGGTGCCCGAAACTCCATGTACTTAGTCACCTAGGAGACCCAAATGCACTCTGACGATTGGCTGGCTGACTGTCCGGCAAGGACAGCCATCTTGCCGGGTGAGTGGAAGCTAGGCTGGAATGAATGGGAGAAAACTGAATAAAATGGCAAGTCTCTTGGCTTGGAAGGCAGAGTAGACCACTGGACGAAGGAACCGAAGAAGAGCTTGAAGAGGACGGCTGCTGCAACTCCTGGACCGTTGGTTTGCCCGGTGAAGTCCTTCTGCTGTGCTGAAACTCCAAATTCGTATCAACAGAAGCCCCTGCAAGGACGACTTCTCCCCTTGAGTTGGTGGGACCAATCAACTCCAAAGTAAGCCAACTGGACATCCGTCTCGTAGCTGGTTGAATTTCCACAGAGTTGCTGCTGGAAACCGAATAGCCAGGGAGAGGAACACCAGATTGTGTGCGTTGCTTTTAAGCTGGCCAAGAGCTCCAGGAAGATCCTTCGGACTCCCAGGAAGCAGGACTGACTGAGCCCCCTCAACGTAGTGCGGGACCCCAGAAGCAAGGAAAGTCCATCTCGACAGCCAGAAACCGCGGTGTTGCCATTTGCTGTAGTCACGAGGAGCTGAAACACTGAAGTGCCACTTGTTGGAAAGATTGCTGGTTGCGAGCGGTGACCGTCCCATTGCAGTGCAGGAGTCCCCAGAAGTCCTCCCTCTTGTCCCCACAACTGAGGCCCAGGAACAGTGAGATCTGCAGAGCTGCACAGGGACAGGGGTCATCTGCTGCACTTTTTCTTCAATACAAAAAGGTACTGTAAAGTCTGAGAGAACGTACCTCTTGCTGTAGAGTTGCTTGCATCTTCTACTACTCACAAGTCTAATCAGCTTGTGGCCTATATTTGATTCTTCTTTTCTTCAAAGACTTCTAAAACATTGTGCAAAGACTTTTCTACTTAACTACCAGAAGTGCTTCATCCTATATAAGAATTTTGCCCATTGACTTTGGTTTAGCCTGTTATGCTGAATGACTCTGCTTACGGGATCCAAAAGTATTTGCCTGCTTAAGAATATTTATGGTCTCTTATTGTTTCAATAACCTTTTCCTTTTAACAACTTCTAAGAGTATTCTAAATGCAAACAATGCAAACAGTAAGATATTAATGTCCCCAGCACCCTAGCTATTGAAGTCACCTGAGGGTGTAGGTTGTTTCTGTGGGCTATCCCAAAAGGGTCTTTACTGATTTAGAAACTAAGAGTGTACAGTATTGAAGTGTATTCTATTGAAGTGTATTCTATTGAAGTGTATTTGTGTCTTACTTTTATATTGCTCCCTTCTGAATAAGGCGTATTCTAACTGACTGATAAATTAATAATTGTTTATTCAAGAAACCTTGGGTATAAGAGTTTATTTGAGGACTTGTCACTGTGAATCTCTGTAACTCCCCTACAGCTCACATTGACCCCTCTTGAGATAAGCCTGGCTGCTCAACATGCTATCAAAACTGTGTAGTACAAGCTTATACCAAAGGTTGGGATTCCTATACCTGTAGTCAGAGTTGTTTGTAGTGCACCCAAAGATTACTGCATACAAACTTTGCCTAACAATGGCAGCAGCCCAATAAATCATGAAGCTCACAAGTGACAGTCTGGCTAGCAGCAGCTTGCAAATCCACCTTTTACTTTAGTAATCCACACAGTTCCTTTAATGAAGCAACTGGGATGAGTCCTTGTCTGTTTAATTGTTTTAACACTCTCCTCTCTGTTAATGATTCTAGTAATGTAAAAGGGAATGTGTGGTTTGTTCACTTTGTTGAACTGCCAGCATTTTGTAGGTTACAGTGTTATTAAAGCATCTTGAATCATGAACATGCTCGTCACTCTGCTTTAGTACACAGGGACTATTGTTCAAAATGAAAATTGTCTTAAACCTATTAGGAGAGCCTCCCAGCAAGCAGTTGTTTAGATTTTGCGAGAAGGAAAACCTTTTTTGGTGTTCTATAGGAAGATGTGTTTTTTTAGTCTTAAGATTGCAAGGGTTTGCGTGCATGAAAGGGCACTATATATAGTTTGTCTTCTTAGAGATCAACAAATAGCTAGGCATGTGGTCTGAACTTCTTTCTGACCAGAAGCAGGTAGAATGGATACAGGTAGACGCAGTGCTATATATATTTTTGGCAGCATAGATTGTACCTCTCAACAGGACCGCTATATATTCAGGCAAAGTCGCCTAATTTTCAACACAGCTGCTATACGCATGTCATGGTACAATGAATATTTACAGCAGGGCTGATTGCATCATGCCCACATTTCTTAGCAGAACTGCTGTGGTTTGGGACATTACCTGCATTTCTTAACAGAGCTGCTAAAAAAGAACGAACATATGTTGGCATTTTCTGCAGTAAGCTAAAGTACAGAGCAAGAACAGTGTCTGAGCTCTCCCCACCAACCTCCGACAGTGTCACAAGATGGCATTGCTGTCATATACTTCAATCACTTCTACTCGGTCTTGCGCTTTTCAAAACTTCTGCTTTTCCCCAAGTCCGACTACTGAGTCGCACTGCCAAAAGTCTAGCACATTACAAAGCCTCATTATGAATCGCCTGACTAATGTAGGATAGACCATACAGGCATAGAGCTTTGTACAAGCCATTTATGTCAGGCAAGCCTCACATGGAACTGCCCTAACCCTATGTGCCTTTCAGTGTCAGCCTGTTGGGAAAGGCAGCTCAGTGGGTCAATAACCCTGCTACAGAGATTGTTTAACCTGTTATTTCGAATCCTGTTGATAGGCGAGTTAATGAGTCTGCATTAGATATATGCATTTAGGATGCAGGTAACTTTCAATTGTAAGAGAATTGACTTAACTTTCAACTTATCAAAAGAACTACCAAATGTTCAGTGATTCAGAACACACATTTCATCCGGGAAGCTCTACTTGTAATTGCTCAGAACACACAAATCATCAGGGCTGCTATACCTGGGATTGCTCAGATTAGACATCTTAGTTGGGCTCCTATACTCGTAATGGCTCAGAAGAAGCACATCCCATGAGGACTGCAATATGTTTAATGGCTCAGAACACACACCTCATCAAGGCTGCTATACCTGTAATGGCTCAGAACACACATCTCATCTGGGTGCTTGTACTTGTAATGGCATACAGTGTTGTTAAAGCATCTGCATTCAAGCAAGTGCTGCACCTGGTCAGACAAACTTCATTCTCAGCTTAGTTTCCAAAAGAAGGTTTGCACACATCTAAAAAGGAGCACCCAATGGTAAAGCCACACTAGATTTTTAAATAGAAAAGGAATGTTCAGCTTTTTGGATATTTATTGGTGCTATGCTAAAAGACAAACAGAAAAAAAGGGGATGAAGAGCAACTATGAACCAAAGCAATACAGGAGAACAAAAGGTGTGGTGGGGGGCGGGGGCTAGGGGTGGCCGGGGAGGCGGAGGGCCATAGAATATACTAGACAATCCAAAACAGGAATTCGAGCAACAGGAAGAGAGGGCAATGAGCTACGTGATAGGGCAACAAATACAGTTTGAAGGGAAACAGAGTTAATAATAGGACAAACCGAAAAAAGGAGTGAGGTATAGAAGCAGGGCAAGAGACATTAAAACCAAACAGATCAACAGCAGGTGGGGAGAGATGGAAAAAGAAAAGCAAGACTAGAGAAGGGCAGGCCAATAGCATAAGAGACAGTGCAAGAAAGTTAAGCAAAAAGGAGTAGCAACCACAACCGAGAAAATAAAAAACAGAATGACATGAGGGAGGAAGAGGAGTTATATCAACAGATACAGTGAGATATAGGAGGGAAACAGCAACAATAGATTGCAGACATGGGAGAGGCAGTGTGAGAGAGAACCAGACCGTAAAATGTGGCATTGCAATACTTAGGGCGAGAGGCAGAGCTCAGAAAGTGAGACAGGAGAAACAAAGTAGCAAAGGGAAGGGGAGATGGAGCAAAACATGGAGTGGCAGTCAAGCAGGTAGTGCCAGGCAGCAACAGTAGGCCAGAGAGACAGAGTAGTGATGCTGATAGAGTGAGGGACTTGATTTATGAATCACCCGATGTAACAAGCTATAACTCGAGATTGTGCTAAAGTATCAGGAATATGAAGCTGGCTAGTATGCATCTACTAGCTTCTTGTGTGGGGAAATGTTTTCCACAGGTGCAATAAATTATTTAGAACCACTTTGAAATACAACTGTTTTGTCACTAATGTTTTCGGACAAACTTTTAATTTTACGCACAAATTGGTTAGCTGTCGGATACTTTACTCTCTTGCGAAGGAGGAAACTTTTTGCTCTTGAAATTGGATTTACTTTCCAATTCTAAAATTTGGGAGTAAAACTCTCTCTCCAAAATCCAATCTGGAGCACTGTCGAGACCCCACGGAGAGAAAGGCACAGAAGGATGTCGAAACAAGGAAACGAAACGAGAGCCAGGGCCGTAGGGAGGAAAGCTGAGGGCCGTCCGGTTGACGCAGCAACAGGGAGAGCACGAGACAGCACGTAGACCGAAAGGGACTCAACCTACTCGTCCCAGCGAATGTAAATGCATTAAGAAGAGTGAGAATCAAACAGGGGAGCAATTACTTACCTATGAACTACTGCACATATATTAAAACCTATCCTTATGAGAAATAAACTACACCTCTATGTGGACATTCCTTTATTCATAGTAATTCTAGGAGTTAACAGTGTACATCATTCAGAAGGCAAAGGAATAGCCTGTTTGCCTAGATTTGGGAAGTTGCCACAAGCTCCTGGCCCTGGTATTCCTTCTAAAAATGTGTACTTTCCAATAAACCCTGTTCTCTTGCTCAAGACCTGTTCTTGTCGGTCATAACATCTAAATAAATAAAAGTGGAATATTCTACACATTACCTGGTTTGATGGCCGGGCAGTCATTATCCACACAGCTGTCCCTTGAATTTCCCACAGTTGATTCAATGCCTGGATCTGGTAAAGACCTCCTGCTTTCTATGACTGTATGGACCTGTTGGAAAATAAAGCAGAAAGCATGATATCGGTGGGAATTCTGTGCATTTCAATGGCAGGACCCTCGATGGGTCTCATTTGAGATAATGCAGTCTAGGATAATCAGCATACCCAAAAATGAATAAAACGAAGTAATGGCTGAAGTTGGGTCAACGCTTGCACAACCGTGTCCTGTGGGGTGAACACCACACTGTGCACTTATTGTACTTGATCAGATGCAAATTTATCAAGGTCATTTTGTCGACCACCCTTCCTTTTCAATCAACCAAACGGGTCTACCACATCCCTGGATATTTACCTTGCTCCCATCTCTCGTGGGTCACTCCTTGTTCTTAGATGGAGATCCCTCAGCTAGGGTTAGTCAGTCCCGGTGAATCTTGCAAACACATTGCAATACCTTTATAGTAGACACCCCCATATACCCCTGGATGAATGCAATGCCACATAGTTGGATGGTGCAAGTGTTTCAATATAAAGCTTTTGGCATCAGACTACTTAACGCTATCCAAAACCCGTTATTACTCACACCTTTTTACACATTGGGGTTCTTTACCCTCCTTCGAGGTCACGATTAACTTTGGCATTGTAGTTCATCTTGCATATCATACCAGAACTAGACATTGCTGTGGGCTAGTCAGCTTCTGCTGTAGCCCAAGCCAGCTCTTAATCACCTTGAGACCAACAGCTATCATAAGCAAGGTTTGCCTGCCTGGCCAATTGATGCCATATAAACACGCCAAATGTAGCATCAACTCCATTTGTTTTGGGATGTGTATAAAAGAAACATTAGGACAAGTCCATAGTTAAATTATCATGTGTGCAAATGTATCTTCAGTGAAAGAAAACGTCATGTGAAGGTGTCCGATTAATGCAACGAAAGCCCTGAAATTTGGCATGCATCACCCTACCTCTAATGTCTGCTATTTTGCATCCCATGGGAACACTTATGACATCACTAGCAGCTATGCTGTTGCTCCATTTTAATGTATAAAAACAGCACGTCTGGGATGCTCGTGGTCTTGTGCAGAAGGGAAGTGACCCAGCAGTTTGGGCTTGACTGCCACTTTGGGGGTGCGACCATGCCCGATTTGCATATGGTCTTTTCCCCTTCAGTAATAGCTTGGCAGGCGAAGAATGATGGTCTGGAGGGTTGCCTAGAGAGATGCCAGAGGTTAACATGAATTCTAAACCTTACAGTTCTCACCTCTTGCTTTTCTTGTTCCATTTTAAGACATGTGATAAACACATTCCATAGAGGAGCATGTGGTACATACCACGAGATGCAATAGAAACTCTCAGTGAAGTATACATAACAAACCATTTGTTCAGTATCAAAAATAATTCAAGAACCAAGATGCAATATACTAAAGATCACGGCGCCAAGCAGACACGCGCGTAATCTTCCTTTGTACGACTAACATTTTCGTGCAATTGCCCATTACAGGTCATCTACCATAGACATGACCTTTTCACGTGCTTTGAGCCACATCTGTAATTTCTGCAATTATCCTGCTCTGAACTGATAACTCCTCAAAGGCCCACTTTCTAAGGCCCCCGTCTGCTCCGTGTCCACTGCCGGTTCGTGGCGCGAGGTCTCCCTGTCCACTGCCGGTTCGTGGCGCGAGGTCTCCCTGTACCCCTCACAAGCGCCTTGAAGAGGGCGCTCCCGCACTCTTCTTTGGACCTTGAACTATCATGACACGCTCACTTCTTCAACCACGGGTTAGTCGTCTCCAACTCGACATGCTCCTACACCTGACTTTTCCACTCTCACCCCCATCTAACCTAGACTGCACTCTTATTGCCTGTGACTGGACTGTGTTTTACACCTTCTGCTAATAATTTGACTTTGGCTGAGCCTAGTGACTACCTGGTGCTACCCCATCCTGCTGTTCCTGTTTAACCGCCCCCCACCCCTCTCCGCTACTCTCTCTCTCTCTCCTCTTCCCCCCTCCTCCAATCAGCAATGGCACTCTCCGTCTCTCCCATTTTCTCCAATCGCTTCTCCATTGACTATCCCCACCAAGTCTGTAAGGAAGAAGTTCAAAAAGGCTTTCTTAGCCTCTAACCCTTGTCTCCCTATCGCTGATAGCTACACCAGTGCTTCCGCCAGACAGACCCTTAGCGGCATCCTCGGTCGTTCCTTCGCCGGACCTATCGACTCATCATATGGTCTCTATAAGCCTCATCCAGCACTTCCACCTACCTTCTCGGTCATCAGGCTCATGAAGCGTGTGTCAGTTGAGGATTGCACTGCCCCCTTCTCTCCCCCTCATCCACCTCTGGCTGACTCATCCTGACAGTGCCCTTTCCAAGCTCCACTCGGATAGTCTGACACACTCAAAGTTCTTTCCCCCGTCATGAGGATCCGCCTGAAACCCAAAGTCAAGTGCAACTCATGGTACGACTCTGACCGTGTCAACTTAAACGCAAGTGTAGGCTGGCTGTGAGAAAATGGCAGGCATCTTGCACATCATCTGACACTGGCCGGCCGCCTGCTCCAAAGGCAATACCGGCTCTCTGACTGCACTAAGACGAGAGCCCACATCCAAGCCAGAGTCTCTTCAACATCTAACAACTCGGTCCAACTCTTTAAAATCTGCAAGGAGCTGGCCAATCCTGCTGCAGTCTACTTCTCCTGTTCCCTCCCAAGGCGCGATATAAATAAAATATATCAAGGTCTTTCAGCTTCTTGAACGTGCAAAGGAAGACCAATGAGAACTTAATTTGGTTGCATCCAATCAAGATTATGTTATTTACGCAAATCCTGAAGGCCAAAGTCACTACTCAGAGTACCCAATTTACCAGAGTGGGTTTTCATGCCATAGGGTACGTGTTCAGGGCAAGTCATAAAAGGGACTATCCTTTTCATTGTAAGCATCAATTCAATACTGTCCTAATCATCTACATTAGAGGATCGTGGTTGCAGGAGTGAGTAAGCTCTACTACGGATGTTATTGTACCCTAGGTTCCGATGATGTGCTGAGGGATGCCATAAGTCTGTGCAACAGGGGTGTTCAGAGTTAAGGTGGTGTACCTTCCAACACCTGACACATTACAGGGTGTGTGCTGCATTAAACCGGCACTGTAACAACATTTCAACTAAGCTTTTTTCACTGAACTGCAAGGGTTTTGTTACGTTATATCTCAAATTTCCAATAGCAATACTATGTTTCTCTCATAACAGGTGTTACAGGGTGCAGAATGTGCACTTGCCACTGGCTGGTGATATTTGGCTCTTGGCGATTAAAACATGCTGTCTGTATGCATAGAATTGAGGTGGCGTATGACTTGCAACTTGAATCTTTGCACCGCCATCATGGTGTTTCGATGAAACCCATAACGATTCCAAGGGCCACTGCCCACTTTGTCATGAAGCAGTCCCAGGATAAGGATGCAAGTGTAACCCCTGAACGAGACAAAGACGTGCAGAATATTTAATAACTTTTAAAAGATTTTTTGGGTGATCACCCCTCGTTTTTGGGGAGCGTTAGGACAGTTTTTCTCAAGATCAACCAAGGGCTTAGTAAAACCATTCAACTGAGACAGTACAAGACTCCACTCTTAGTATAAGGCTGTGCCACCAGAGTATATGGTAGCATAGACAGAGCAGCCAGGCTTATCTTAAGAGGGAGAAAGGGCTGTAGGAAAGTACACTGAACCTGTAGTACACCAAGGATTCAATAGAAACACTTACAACCAGAAGTATTATACAAAATAAAGGTTTATTATAACTATAAATAGGCCAAGTTAAGTCTTGGGGTATGTACTGGTTGTAGAGTCAGACACACATTATAAAAACACACCCCAATGCTTGAAAGGTACACAGACCAAAGCATAACCCTTCTTCAGATTACCCAACTGTAATTCTAGTGAAGTCAGACCGTATACACATTTAGTATAGGGCCCACCGATTTATGGGAAGAAAAACCATGTTACTTTCTAATTACTTTCAGTAAGACAGGGGTAGTAGATCCTATCAGTTATGCAGTGACAATCAGCAAAGAACTCACATCTCCCTGCCGGGAAACAACAGCTGATCATACCCCCGGAATCCTTCGGAGCAGCAAATCTTCTAGGTAAGCTTGGGCGCTGATAATTGTCTGGGCACGAAATACTTTACCATATGGCGCAATTACGAACTTTAAAACAAATGTTATCCATGTGAGCACAATATGCATTTAAATTGTTAAGGTATTTATATAGCACACCGTCACCAATGGAGTTGGTCACCAGGCGCTCGGGTGGATCTGTGGACAGGGTGGGTTAGTGGGTGAAAAGGGCGTAGGAAAGTGAGAGATGGAATACTGTTGCCAGCTTCACTTCGGTTTTCAGCCTGCGCTGAGCTTGGGTGTGCAAATAGGATCGAAGCGGGTCCTCACGTGCTATGTTGCGATCTATGTGTTGGTTGTTTGTTGTTGCAGTGAGGTGAAGTCTGTGCAGTTTGCTGTGAGAGGTGGTTGTGTGGGTTTTCTGTGAATTAAGCAGAAATTTGAGGTTTTGGTTAGTGGGTTGTATGTCTCATAATCCCTGTAGTTTAGTTTAGTTTATGTAACAGTAGTCAAAATGGGTTGGTATCTCTCTCTCTAGGTTTACAGAGTATCTAGTTTCTGAGGCAATACTGCGGCTGTGTGATGCTGGAAATGCATTGGAGGCACAGGGCCTCCGTATCCTTGTCCTTTACTGCTTTTTATTGTGTGTTCTGTCGTGTTTTCCGCACAGGAGTTCATGTGGGACTCCTGGCGTTGCAGCTCTCTCTTTTGGTTTGGTGAACGGACCCGTGGGATACCCTTATGGCACCCATGGGTGGGGGTACAACCCTGTGCCCCTAGTGTATGTTTTTGGGCACCTGTGGGTGACCCGCAGAGCAGGGTATGGGCTGGTGGCAGCTCCATGCTGAATGTGACAGGTGCGCGGCGTATCCTCCATTTTGGGATACCCCGGCCCTGCCATTGAGATCCGTTGATTCCTGATGGAAAACAAGATGGCCCCTGTGGCCTCTTGCTTTCTATTCCCCATTACGTTGTTTTCCCAAAGTCCTGGGAAGCCCTGACTCTGTCCCTTCCCCCTGACTGACTGTTGGGTGGAAGTGCCATATATGGTGTTGTTGTGAAGGCCCAGTCAGACTAGCTGGAGCCTTCCTGGTGATGTATGTTGTGGGTACCTCCTGTGGGTGGGACCTGGGTGAATAGAGTGTGTGATGAATATGCATTCTGTGTTGTGGGTGTCTAGTATCTGGTGGTTGACACAATGACTGAGACAACCCTGCCCGAAACCGGTATGAATGCAGCTTGGAGTGTTGAATGGCTCGGTACTTGTCCCAATACACATAACTTGTTGCGAGTGTCTGGAGAAAAGTGAATGGCCTGAATACCTGGTGTGCCTGATTGGCTGCCTGCTTGCATGAATGCCCGTAGTCGTGATTGGGTGGTGAAGTGTGACCCAGCGGAATGAATGGGAGATCAACAGTATATCTGGGGACCTCTCACTGCTAGGAATCGTGTTCAGAAGCTGAAGTCCACTACGACGAGTAACTGGAGTAACTGAAGCTTGACCTTGAAGCCCTGCTGGACGAGAAGAATTGCTGTTGCTCTCCTTTACAATCTGAAAGCTGTTGTGCCTCCAAGGACTGACCCAGAGAGGACCTGGTAAGGCGCCCTCTTCCCGAGCTACGAGGGACCATCGTGCACAGCTGATCTTTGCCAACGCTCCCTGGTAGACAGACCTTCGACAGGCTGCCGACCCGATACGGGGACTGCTGCAGAACTCCAAGGAGAAGCACTCTGACTGTTGTCCGCCACCGTCGACGACCGCCGTCGCCGACCGGAGCCGCCGTGCTCCCGTTTGCCTAAGAACTTCCATTGATCATCGGACGCTCTCGTCTGCATCGCCACCCGCTTGTCTCCCGCTGGAGAAAGCCCGACCGTCGACGCACCGAGGAGCATCCACCGGTGGGTTTCCCACCACCTACAGACCGCAGAGACGCCGACGACTCAACGCCCTTGCTGGGCCACAGTTCTTCATCATCTCTTTGCGGTCCAGAACTATCGTCACTGAGGTGCCCCACACGCCTCTTCCTTGCAGGAAGCCAACGCTCTGTCGTCGACGAGCACCGCTAGGAACGAAGCTGTCACTTCCTTGCCGTAGTTCACCCTGTTCACCGTCAGACGTTCGACGACCCGTGACTCCCGCCTTAAAGGGAGGGCACTCAAGAAGGGCCGTCGATTCCACAACACCGAACGCCACGTTCCCCGACATCTCTCGACGATCCGTGGCTCCCGCCTGAAAGGGAGGCACTCAAGAAGGATCAGTCGGTGCATCGTCGGAGAACTCTACTCCACCAGGTACTTTGGGGGGGGGGGGTAAAACCTTAATAGGAAGAAGTAAGACTATCGAACATTATATGGACTGGGCTTGTGCTATATATCTTTATTTACAGGTTGCCCAGGTGGGGGGGGATCTCCACACAGAACGGTGCCTCGTGGTAGGGGTCAGGATTCTGCCTATTGTTTCAACCATCTTACGTTCCTGCCTATCTCTATTGCTGGTTTACTCGTTATTGATCTGTGACACATTTTAACCGTACAGTTGATGCACTTTAATGAGATTTGATAACATTAGTGGTACCACTCTAGACGTGTATATATTTATCATTATTGACTTCCAAGTACAAAGTGCGTGATCGTGTGCATACCTTTGAATATTAATTATATAAAGACTGTTTTCAGTAATACAGTGTGTGGACATTTCTTTGTGGGGGTTCGGGGACTACACTGTACTTAAGAACCAGCCCGCATCACCTCCTGAGAAGCTAGGCCTTGATTGCTCGTCCATTGCTACCGTAATAGAGAATCTTGGGGGTCTTCTGTGCCTCTCCTCTACCATATAGAGAGCGGAAGTACAGACAGCCCCTACCAGTCTTTACATGCTGGTTCAATAGATTAATTGGCATATTACCCGGTTCGGTGAGCATAGTCCTTAGATCGATAGTTGTGTTTTATCATTACCCAGCTTCTTTCTGTCTATTTATTGTCAGTAATCTATTGGGTGGTATAAGCTTCTCTTCCCTTTCCTGACTGTCTAGTATAGTACCAGGCCAGGGGAAGAGGTTGGCCTCCAGCTAATTTATTTAGCTTGGTACACCCGGGGGGGTGGGGGAGATAATCCTGCTTAGGTAGTGGAGTTAAATTATCTTTCCCTGTTTTTCCTATGTATTACTGTCTATGGTCCACTGCTGCCTGTGCCCTCGAGAGTGCCATGTGCCATTGCTGGGTAATAGTGTTCTCCCTTCTGATTGATCTATGAGTGTTCTTATTTATGATTCGTGAGGTTTGTTTTTAATTGGTAGTGGATATGTTACATGTCCGTATATCCTCATATAATAAGGGTTGATGATTTATGGATTAAGGGTAGGCTCTTCTTTCGGCCAAGTTCCTCAGTGTGTGCCTTATTGGCATTCTTTCTGGTTATGGGGTGAAGAGCCATGATTTGAGAAGTTTCCTGAATTGTAGGTGATCTCTTGTGTTCTCTATGTTCTTTGGTAGTTCGTTCCAGGTTTTTGGAGCGAGGTGAGAAAAAGAGGATCCTCAGAGTGTTCTCTTGTTGTATGGTTTGTCCATGTCCAGGCTAAGCTGGCGCGATATGTATGATTAGTGGCTAGAGAGGCCTTTTGGTGCCGACAGTCTAGTAATTTCTTAGTTTGACTTGACTGGGCATCTCTGATAAAGCAGTCTTGCTAAGTGTAATTACCCGACTAGACTGGCATTGGAGTGCTGCTAGTCTAGCCATTTCTTACTGTGGCACTGTATATTTTTCTGGGCATCCTTGATAAAATAACCATAAGTGTTATTGCTTCAACTGGCATTTTGGTGCAGCTAGTCTAGGTATATCTAAATGTGGTCTAGACTGGTCTACATTGTGCATCCAGTTGGACAGGTTTTCATTGCGGCATGGCATTTTTAATAGCAAAGCATCACATTAAAGCATTAATGTTTCTGTGCACTGTTGGTGACTTGCATGTATTGGATTTGTGGATTGGTATTACCCTACAATATAATTGCAAATACGCTGCCTTTTTGGCCAATTTTTCTCAGAAAGTGTGCTGTATGTGCATTAAAACACATATTTAGATCGTTCTCCTAGTCCACTGTGCAGTGTACCCCCTGCGGAAGCACGTTTGTGCGTATTGCGCAAGCGTGGTAATCTAGGTCGGCCGACCCGTGAACATTTATGATGTCATCTTTGATGTCCTGGGTGTTAGTCTTGGCAGTGCACGGCGGTGGCACGCGTTATGGTTGCTTAGCATACCATAACTGGTGAATTTCAGGGGTTATTCAGTTTTAGTTGGAACCATAACGTCCCTTTACCAAAGTTTTATTTACTGAATATAGATATACATAGTGTGAATTTGATAGGTGTTTACTATGATTCCCTTAGTTTATATACGTATAACATACTGAACCCCCAGCTAATGATGTTGATGTCTGCGGATTGTGCGTATGTCCGCGGTCAACATCAACACTACACAAAAGCTTAGGGGGTATCTTACATTATTGTATCATGCAATATAAACACTGAAAAAGTTACTAAAGCAGCACATGAACACATTATATGTAATATTAAATACGAAGTGGAACCTCTATATGTAAGACATCAACCGTCCATTTAAATAGGTATGCACTAGTATGGAATATACCAAAACAAAAAATATATGCCTCCAACATAATTACCTCACAGAAATTGCACAGCAAAAAGCAACAGCAGACCTATACAACAGTAAAAACAACATTTACCAGAAACTAGTAAGTAAACTTAATTTTTTTTATATATTTATAAACTTTCTGTATTAGGTACACTAAAAGTAATATATTTTTGTTTTACACAGAAATGTTCATTACTTTGGAATGGCTTGAAGAAAATTTCCCACGTGATGAAATGAGTGAAGACAGTGATACTAATGGTAAACACAACACTTCTCTATATAACCCAATTAATAATCATTACTTTAGGTGTACTTAACAGACCATACAAACAGTGAAAATAATATACCAAGAGAGACATTAGAAAATGCTCTGTAGCGAATGGAACAAAAAATGGATATCCCAATGAAAAATGTCAATCTTTTAAACCATTTTGTGAAGGACCACATAAAAGAAAACATTAAATATCACTGTCCCACATGTACCTGTTCCCCCTCTCCATATCCCAGTCAACTATCCCCAAACCCTCACCACCAAGAAAAACGTTATGAGACTTCCATCCCTTCATCCCCTCCCATCCATGATCTCCAAACCCCTAATTCCCCTGTATGTGTGTCAGTTTCTGCTTCCCCCTCTCTTTCATACATTTTATATTTGTATATAATAAAATATTGTGTGTTGTTACTTTATTCCTCTGTGTCTTATTTCTTTTTTTTAAAGGCAGTTAAGATATCCAGAATGTCTGTAATTGACCAAAATGGAGGTGCCCTAAGAACACTCTACCTTTCTGTACTGTCCGCAATGAAAATGGACACAATACCTGTTCGTAATTAAAATGGGAGTGTCCGCAGGACACGACATCCGTTTGCATGTCCGCAATTATTTAAATTAAAGTGTCCTGAGAACATCCCCCTGTTCGCAATGTCCAAAACGAGAATGAATATGTCAGTAGAACACTTAACCTGTCTGCCTGTCCACAATGTTACGACGCACATTCATTTTATTTGGGGGTCTTCCACACTGTCCGTAGAACATATATGCACATACTCACCACACCCATAGGTCCTACGAACATCGCCCCTGTCCGTAACTGTCCATTGCACATGTGTCGCACTTTAAATTAGTTTGGGGACTAGAACACTATCCGTAGAACACCCGCACGCATGTGCACAACTGAACATGCACATTTGGTGCCCTACGGACACAGCCTTCCCATTCGCGAACGTGTCCGCAACGTCATGTGACGTTTGTCCTCATTTGCAGACACTGTCCGGGTCCCCGAACATTTTAAAACTACTTTTTTGGACAATCCAAGGTATTTTACAGTAAATGTTCACCATTACACATGTCCCAGACAATGTCCCTGGCGATCTACATACTTTTTGAGCCTTTTTTTGGTGTTGATCTGTCCGCGGACAGCACGGCTGTCCGCGAAGCGGGCACCAGCCCCCCATAAAAGGCCACACCCTAGAATTGCTCCTCGTGATTCTGGCTACCTAACAGAGCACTGCTTCTGACCTGCATTCACTGCTGACTTCTGCCTGCTGGCCTCCAGATGGCAACCATGGCTGCTTCAGCTTCACCACCTCCCCAAGGGCATGCAGAGGGGAACCCTAGGCGTGAGGATGCAGAGGAGACGGATGAAGAGGATGAGGTAGTGGAAGTCCCTACTACCAGCGCTCGCAGTGAGTCTTGGGTGTGGCGGTTATTTACCACTCTTGATGGAGTGCCAAAGGTTTGTGCAAATAAGGAGGTCTGCAATCAGTACCGCATGGTGCCGAGTCGTGGAAGGCCTGGTTTGTATAGCTTTGGTACAACATCAATGAAGCGACACCTAAGGTCGTTCCATGGTGGGGCTATTTGCAAGGTTGTACCTTTCGAAGGTCACAATATTGTGTATGTACTGCGACGCAGTACTCTGCACGGGGGAGAACATTCGGAGTGCTTTCGAGACTGCGGTCAAGGAGCATGAGAAGGTCTTCTACCTACCTAAATAAGGCCCACCCTACATCTTCCTCTCTCCACCTGCCCTTTCTTATCCCTGTGGTTGGTGTCCCTTCCTTACCCTCCTTTCCTTGTGTTTTGGGTTTAAAAAAAATACAAAAAAAAATACAAACAAAAAAAGGCTCTTTTCAGAGCCGCCTTTCACAGTTTAAAAATAGAAGTAGTGCAGGGCCCTGTGCATTTTTTTAGAAGTCTGCGGACATTTATTTTTTGGGGGTTCTGCCTTATCAGAACCATTGCACTTTTCTATGGGAGGAAGTGGTAGCTTTAAAAAGAGCCTTTTGGTGGTGTTTTTGTGTGTTTCAGAAACTTCAAATGATTAACACCTACTGCAACATTTATTAATGTCACTACAAAAAAAGGTTGCAATACATTTTGTATATTTCACAGAAAAATCTGATTGCCAGCATAAGTAAGATGTACTCCATCTCTGTGAAAAATGTATGTGCGACAAAAGATATTTTCATTGTGAAAAGAGGACATGCCAACATCTCTTAGAAAGGCACAAACAGCCTTATTGACATCGCGCCTGGCTTTCTCCATGTGTGGACCAAATGAAGAAGAACGCAGCCACATTTGTCTCTGCGCAATACAAGAAATAATTACTTGGGAATTTGGAAACATGTCCATGACCTTCCCAAGTCCTTCTTTCATTGCAAATTGCAAAGAAATTCCAGACACACGTCCTAAACTGTTCCCTCCACAATGAATAATAATTATGTCTGGATGACGCTGTGTCACCAAAGTAGCACAGAGAGGTACCAAATCCAGCCACTTCATTCCACGCACTCCTCGCCAGTGCACTTCCACATGAGGGAATCCAAGATGTGCAGCCACTCCACAGCGTTCTGCATGCACCTCCAACCAATTTATCCACGAGTCTCCCAAAATCCAGATAATCTGTTTTCTGAAACACACAACCATAGCCATCTGTTCTTCTCTCAGGAAAAAGACTTTCTGACAAACTCTCTCCTTACACAACACACCCAGTAAACCTTATTGACCAATCCCTTGCTCTGCTCAATCTCATTTGCATGCCTCTCAACCCCAAAATCCCTGTATGTAATACGTATGGTCAGCGTACAACCGCGGTGTCTGCGGACAAAATCGAAAAATCTGAGCATGATGAATGTAAATTTAAATAGTGTCCCCATTTTCTCTATGAGGTTGGCTATGAAAAGAGCCTTTTCGGTAGGGTTAGGGGGATTGCAGATGCTTGAGAGACACTAATATATATATATATATATATATATATATATATATATATATATATATATATATATATATATGTATATATATATATTTTATTTTTTATTTCTCTCTTATTTTACTCCTAAAATCTTCACATAAGCTTCTCCAAAGCAACCATTATATTCCAAAACAGCATGGCATTTCCCTAAAAAAAAAAGAAATGCCATCTTCCTTAAAATAAACAGCATTACCAGAATCAATGTTCTCATTATTACAAAAGAACATATGAGCTGTAAGCATGAAAGCAAACATGCCTCGGTTGATTGCACACCTAGCTGAGGACAAAAAAAACATAACTATTGTCCCACATTGCCCTAGGTACTAAACCAAAATAAAATACTTGGCATTTGGAAGGACTTTCATTACTGCTTGATCCAAGTATTCCAAATCTGCCAACAAAGTAGGGGCACTGACATAGCCCAAATGCAAAGCACCACAGTGTAAAACTACCACATGGGGATTGCGCATCCTGCCCATATCTTCACAAACGGCACAATTCCCTGCAAGTCGAAATCAAGCACAGTGCTCCACACCACCTCCACGCCTTTAACAACATTTTTTTGCCACATTCCTGCATTTAGCATACTGCTCCAAACCATGCACAAACATATCTCCAACCACCAACACCCTGACTTTCTCCACCTGTTCCATCTTCACTACACACAGCCTCTTTCAACACAAATAAACAACCTCAACACCTGATTGGCTGATCCCTACAGTCCTATTTCCATGCCAGATATGTTGAGAAGTCTTGTATGCGGAACACGTAACTCTTGGGCAGCCCTTCTACCCTTTCCACTTCACTCTCTGTACCATTCCCTCATTGGCTACAGCTAATCAGTCACACAACCATCCACCAATCACATCCAAGAACTCTACATCTAACTCCATCATCATAGATCAGCACTTCAGATGTACTGTTGATCCCTCGGAGTACAAGTCTCATGTCATTGGAAAGCACCTAGTACAAAAACTACTGTGCAAGTGTCCAAGATTTCTACTTGCAGCTGCATGCATATCCACATGCATGAATACAAACTACAGGTATGCATATGTTCTGCACAGTACATGTACAACTCTTATAAATGCATATTAACAGGGTATCTGCCACTTAACCTGTATAACCTATAAAATGAACTTACTGTTAGGTTTCTATCTGCTATAATCAACTGTCACTTCCAAACCTCTCTGCTATATAAATTCTTTTTTACACACACAGCTATCTAAAAAAGTGTAAATTCATATTAAAAGATGGGAGAAATAACACTATAATTGTGGAAAAACACTTTCTAGTGCATTTTAAAATGACACTGCCAGGTTAAGTTCATGCACATTTATACACTCACACAGATAGACACTATCATTAATAAAGCTCCCAGCTGAAACAACACCACTGCCTCTACATCACATCCTTCTGTTTTATTACCCACACCTTCACAAATGCATACATTCCATGCTTTTCAATACAGTTTCTGCCATTTACCCGATAAAAATAGCAAAATAAGTATGATTATTTCTTCTGTCTCCCAACAGCCAATAACACAGCCTTAAGAAGCTAAGTAAGCTTCATACGCTTAGTATTATACTAATTTGCAAAGCATGTTCAACTAACAGATTCTAAGTAAAATATACAGGCTGCATAGGCAAAGGAAACTGCATGTTCACACGATGTTCAGTTATCAAAAAACACTACTACAAACAAATAAAAATCAACGTCTAAATTAACAACAGTGCGATAAACACACAAATTTACTAACTTCTTTCTTTTACAATTGCAGTGAAGACCACTCTCCTGAAAAGCAGCAGCATCTGAAGTACGATCAACAACTTAGAAGAAACCCACTCTTTCTCCATACAGAACGGTTTTAATTCTATACCATTAGATTTAGTATTAGTGCTTCCCCCCTCACCACTAGCTTACTTTGTATTGTCATCTGAACCCCAGTATAGTAACACACAAGTACAAGAATAGCCTTCCCAACTTGTTGTAGCTGGCCATTGCACAATCACACACCTCCACATACATCCTTACCATCATACTCAGACACTCAAGCGCACAGCACACATACATTGCACAACAGCCCAACCCATACTTTCTTTTTTTTCCAATAGACCCCAAAGAATGCCTACCAAAAAGCAACTCAGTAGAAAGCAACGCAGAAGTAGAGCAAATCAAAATCAAAATAAGTGTCCAAAATAAGCATCCATCTCTAGCAGAATGTGTGCAAAAGGTTCAAACAAAACAGCTAATACAGTCATTAAGCGAAACAAAACACGCTTCCAGTACAGACATTTTGCCTCCTCTTTCAGAATGTAAAACGAAACAGAAAGTGATTAACAAGAGTTCAGCTACCACTAGTGCCAACACTGCTCTTATAAATCTTGATGTAGTGGCAAGTAACCATACCAAAAGAAGTATTTTACAAAAATAATTCCACCACAGCGTCCTTCAGAATCTTATAAAAACAGGAGAGAAATCATGCACAAGCCTTAAAACCTACCGTGGAGAATGTATCTTAGAAGCTCTCAGACAGTGCAAGCCTCCTCATTTCCAGAATGAAACCACTAACAAAACTAACTACTAAACTACAAAAAAGACTTCTCAATAAACGGAGTGTCAACAAAAATAACTTCTTAAATATCTGTGGAGGTGAATGAAGTCACCACGAGCACAGAACCATATTTTAATGAAGAAGCATACAAACAAAAGCAAACAAACAATTGCCATACATAGCAGTGGACGAGGGTATGAAAAGCTTAATACCATAATGGAACAAGAAATGCTGCTTACAAAAATATCCCCAGAAAACTCAGCATCACCTCTCCATTCCACTGAACCAAAACATCCAGTGTACAAATGGCCGTGCACGTCAATGTGTGACATTGCCAAAACAATCTTTCAAATCTTTACGCCGGTTCCTCAATCAGTATGTGAAAGGCAAAAACAAATTCAAAATGAAAGTACTACAAAATATGGGTGCCTGCCAGTGTGCAAATATACAGGACTACAAGGACATTCATTAGCCTGCATTTCAGTACCTATTTGCAAAATCACCTTCCATCATATCAAAATGATATCAACACATCAGTCAACTATAGGAAATCTGGTCCACAGACTCTACTATGCTAAAAGTTCTGCTTTAGCACTAGCCAATTTAAATAATCTTCTATACGGTACAGCCAAAGAACTACTCGAAGAAATAGAGAATATCCAGAGAAAATATTTTGGAAGTGAAAGCCACTTACAAAATGCAATAGCTTTACAACAGACTAGCAACAATTGTACACATGGCAACCTTCTACTACACACATAGAAAAAAGAAATACAAAAATTTAAAAAGGCCTTCCTCATCGCTTTCCGTAAAGCTATGAAAACCATGCTCTTCACATAAGGTCCCTCGCATCAGCATGAATACTAAACATATGACCCACTGCATAAGCTGTAATGACCAATTGCATAAGCTGTAATGATAGAATTATGCTTGTAGTTATAATGTGCCAACGACTGCGACCACGCCTGTACCTTTGTAACTAAGCTCTTGCAAGTAACAGCGCCTCAATGCCCATGAGCTGCGCACTATATAAATAAATAAATAAATGCGTGCGTGTTGCCGCAGAACTTTTTTATAAAAGTAGCACAAAAACTGTAGATATAACATACAAAATAGAAGACAATTAAGATTTCAAATGGTTTGAATTAGCTCTCTACCTTATAGCAGAAAACAAATACGAAATGACCAACCCCTTAATACTTTGCAGTTACTGCACTGCAAAACTTGACAACAACCAAACTCCTTCACGTGCCATCACAAATAACTTGGAATTATTCCCACTACCAAAACCCCTGCAACAACTCAATTTATATCAGAGCATCATAATTCAAACAATGCACCCATGTCAAGCAATAATACGTCTTCAACCACAAACAGCTAAATTATCTCCCTCTGAATTAGTGAAAGGCATTTGTGGCAAAGTAGTTTATTTACCATTAGATCTGAAAGAAAATGTACACACTCTGGGAGTGCAACGTCCAATAGATCAATCTTTAATTGTCTTAGTAAATGGTGTACCTACAAAAGACAACAAAGAAATGGCAACGACTCGTGGACTTACATAAAGTTAGACAAGCCTTGCAATATCTAAAAGACAATGAATAATACAGATAAATTAATAATGAGGTAAACCTGAGGGAAACCACAGAAATAATTCAAGAGTCACCAGAAAATGGTCAATTTCAACTTTTAGATCCTGCTATAGTATCCAATATTTTAGACCATGATACAGTTCATCCATTACACTCTAAAGACACCATAGATGATGCACTGGAAACATACCAAATGCGACAAACCAAAGGATCACCAATCAGCATATGGGAAAAAAGTATACAAGCACGTGACAATATTCAGTTTGTCAATATTCTCTTTGACAAACTATCAGAAGTTAAAAGGATAGGACGTTCAACAACCTGATTCCTTCATTTCAAAGACATGAATGTATGCAGAGAACAATTTTCTCTAACTAGCATACGCAGTCACCATTTACAAATCACAAGGTCTTACCCTAGATAAAGCACTGATAGATATTGGGAGCACAGTCTTTAAAGAAGGCATGAGCTATGTAGCACTATCAGGCTTATGTACACTTGACGGACCATTTCTAATCAACTTTGATGCAAGTAAAGTAAATGCTGATATTCCTTACAATAGACTATGTTCACTGTACACCCCCCATCTAAAAACCGTTCCTGACCTAACTTGTTACACAAAAAGCAAAACGTAAAAGAAAACTACTTCAAACAGAATCGATATAGGATCTCACTGCAATTCCTCCAAAGAAAGTAAAATAAGCTAATACTTCATCAATTACCACAACCAAAGAAGAATCTGCTGCTCAAAGTAACTCAAGTACCTCTTCAAAGAAGCAACACACACTCCGAACAAACGACTTGGCCACAGAACTATCAGGTCCATTCAAATTTTCAAATAGAACACAAAATGTACCAATAAATATTCTATTCCAATTACCACCAATTATTGACAATATTTACTTACACAATATAGACCAATTGTGTTTGCAAATGTTAGTCCTTCATAGAAATGCAACCAACAAGCCTGACAACACCTACAGTGGTCACGGAATAAGACAGGAATTGGACTACTGTGCTGGAATAGTGAAATTCACTATAAACTCACAAGAAGATCCACAAGAATTTGTAATGTACTTACTACAAGTACTGGAAAAACAAAAACATACCTATAAATGAAATCTTTCAGATTTCATAAATGTGGAAACATACATGCACGCTCTGCAACCATGTGGCACAGGAACAAATCCTTAAACGCTTCGTGTATGTATCCATACCCAACTGTGAATCCATTCAATTTCAGCAACTTGTACAAAATGCAAACAATGGCGGTTTATGTACTACCTGCAATTCGCTCCACCTTCCATAGTAAATATGTAATAGTAATGCTTTTACGTTACAATGCAGAGGGTACCAAAAACAACTGCAAGCTGACTGGATTCACAAATGGTCAAGTATCACTAACCTTCACAACAATAGGTATAATCTAGCAGCGCAGGAGCCACAACCAATGCAGGTCACACTGCATATATAAAAAAAGAATTGTGGATGGTTCGAATACAATGATAGTACCATTACTCTAAAGCAGAGATTACCAGCAAACGCTTATTTAATATTCTTAAATCCAAAATTTAATAACAAATCTGTGCATAAACATTAACAAAAAAAACAGGTATCTAACTGCCCCAAGATTCTGCAACAACCAAACAGACAAATCAATAACACTAAATTATAACAAGAAATAAACAGAATACGCCAACAGGTATCTAACTGCCCCAAAAAATCTGCAACAAGCCAACAGATAAAAGATTAGCCAGAAACAACAAATAAGCACTGAAAACAAAGAAATTAATATATTGTACCATAACAAAAAAAGGTTTTTTTTCAATCCAGCATGGATTTTCTTTCCCCCCACAGACCGAACGATTTAATAAACACAGAAACTGAGCAAATTGCACAGTACACTGGTTTGAAATATAGTACTTCTAAAGTACTAAATATGAGGGTCGAAATAATGCAGAAATGTCTATTATGCAATGCAATAACTCATTATGAACTACCTACACTAACATATCCTTTCTTTTATCACAGAAATTGAAAAAGAATATCTGCGCCAGTTACCCAAGGCATGAAAAAAATATATCCAATCACAAAAAGTCAAAACAGTAAGTATATAATAATTCAACTCGCAAATACTGCTGCATAACACAACCATTCAAGCAAACCATACACCATACACCATAAACCAAAATGTTTACTTCCATGGATACGTACTGCAGTGCTCGTTACCAAACTATACAATCCTAATTGCATGCCTTAGCCAAAACTTCACATACAAACTCTACAAATCAAACCGTACACAAACCTTTGATTTGTGGATATTTGATGGATGTTTGATTCCATGGGTGTGTTATGCTGCGGTGGTTGTGGCCAAGGCCAAGGCCACAACCACCGCAGCATAACACACCCATAGAATCAAACATTTTAATGGTGGTATATGGGCTACTTACACAGGATATTACAATCAATGCTCTACTAACAACCCAAAACCAATATCATACTAAAGTAAAATAGCCAGTAGTGCATTTTTTATGTCCGCGGACAGCTGTGAAGACCGCAGACATGACGAACACAACAGGGGCACCTGCCACCTAAACACATACAGCATTTGACCCATCTCTTACTCCCCCACCCTCGCCAAGCACTCTTACACACCAACATACTCACTAAAATAGTATTTTTCCCCCCGTTCGACGCCGCAATGTCCGCGGATATCTGCAGACCCAAGATGGCGGGCGCATCAAAACAATGTGACGCACCTCACGCTTCACCCCAGCCAATCAGCGAACATGTCGCATCTCCGCGGACATAAGGCAAGCCGATTAGCCAATCGGTGTCCTGTTCGCAGAGCGAACAAGGAAATGTGTCCGCGGAGTCCACATAGATATCACTAATTTTTTTAGACCTACTTTTGGGTTGTTTAAAAAAAAAAAAAAAAACACTACTGGACGGATTTCCACCAAATTTACAAAAGCACGCTTTCGGGACCAATCTGCTGCTCCCGTCGCAAATTTGTTGCAAATCCGTCCAGCCGTTCGAGCTGTAGGCGTGAGCCTACTCTACTACGCGTTCTGCTTCTTCCTCTTGCAGAGGGATTCCCTCTTCTATGTTCTCTACTGAGTCCTGGTCACTCGCCCAGTCTTGTGTGGGCCCAAACAGTGTGGCTATTAGGTGTTTCCAGGCTGTCAGTGTTTCTACCTCTTCGTCCCCTCCAGTATTACTAGCCTCCTGCCACACCACCGTTTCTGCTTCTGCCAATTTCTGAAGGTCAGTCCACCATAGTTCTATCCTCGGTCTGTGGCATGCCTTCCATCCCATGGCAATTCTACGCTTCGCGAGTATGTACACAAAATCCTTTAGTTTATTTACATGTTTAAGTTTGCCTGGTCTGGGGAACCCTCCGACCAGGCATGCCCATGCTGTTTCCACCGTTATCTTAATCCCTTTTTCCGCTAGCATAAGGGCTACTTCTCCCCAGAATCTCTCAATTTCTGGGCATGCCCAGAACATGTGCGTCATCCCAGCGTTTTCTTCGCCGCATTTGGGGCATGTTTGTCGTTCTGTATTTTAAAATTTAGCTATCCTCTGGGGTGTCATATAAGCCCTATGGGTTATATACAGCTGTATTTGTTGTAACCTCGCATTTCTTGATACTTTCTTATGGTACCCTTGGGCCCACTCCCACATCCCATCACTCATTGAGGCACCCACATCCTCCTCCCAGTCCTGTCTCAGTTGTGCCACTTCCTTCCCCACTTTGGACATCACCAGTTCATATATCCTAGATATCTCGTACCCTCCTTCTGCTATGTCATATATTGTTTCTATGGCGGCGTCCCGTTCCTCTCCTAATACTATATCGGACCATGTCTCATGGATTCACCGCACTATCCTATGGTATGTAATATATTGTCCCGGAGTTTCCTCCACCAACCTCCCGAATTCCGTTATTTTCCCCTCTTGCCATATGTCTCCCATTGTTGCTATCCCTACCGGTTCCCAGTGTTTTCTGATCATCTTCATTAGTTGGCTTCCCTTTCCTGCCAATGCAACTAATGGCACTTGCAGGGAGCACGGGGTGGGTTCTCCATTACCTGGCAAACCTTATGCCATATGTCCCATCCCAGTATCATCATCTTTGGGCCCTCTTTCAAGTTTGATTTGGGAAGCCATAACATTTCTCTCAGGAAGAACGGAGCACATTCGGATCTAAACAACCTAGCTTCTGAGACTGGCTCTTCTGATAACCATTGTGCCACATATTGTAGTTGGCCTGCTAGATAGTAGATCTCGTAGTTTGGTAGTTTAATACCCCCCCCTCTAGCATATTAATTTTGTAACTTCCAAAGGGCAACTCTGTTCCTTGTCCCATGCCAAAGAAATTCCCTACATATGCTATATATTCTCGTGAAAAACTGCCTTTGTATCAGATATGGTATATTTCCAAAATAATGCAATAGCCTTGGCAGAACGACCATTTTCAGCATTGCCCCTCTTCCCATAATCGCCAAGGGGAGTTTGGCCCAGAATGTCATACTATTTTCAATGCTCTTAACCGCTTTCTCAGTATTGTGTTGATGCTCTGCCTCCACCGTATGGTAAATGTCTATCCCAAGATATCTGAACGTGTTGACCTTCCATGGTATTTGCAAAACAGGTAATTGATCTCGTGGGGTCCCCTCGTATCTACCCAGCAGAAATATGCATGATTTTTTGGGGTTCACCGCTATGCCAGACAGCGACGCAAATCGCTCCATCACCTCAAGAACATATTGTAGATTTTCTTCAGGGTATCGCATATACAAGAGCATATCGTCAGCGTACAAGGAAACTAAGTGTGGCTCCCCTTCTGTGGTAATTCCTATTATATCGTATTGCTGCCTTAGGTATATCGCCAGAGGCTCTAGTGCTAGAATATACAGCATGGGGGACCATGGGCATCCCTGTCTGATGCCCCTGCCAAGTTGCCACCTCTCCGATATTAGTGCTCTTGTTTTAACCCTGGCCAGCGGTGCACTGTATAACCAATCTAAGATACCCAGGCCCTATCCCATAATTGGACAGGGCTGCAATCAACCAAGGACATTTGACAGAATCGAAGGCTTTTATTGCATCCAATGATACAATTGCCATTTCGCCTGCCTCCCCTTTCGTGTGTTCAATGACTCGGTGAAGTCGTCTGAGGTTATGTGATATGTTCCTACTAGAAACATATCCGGTCTGGTCAGGGTGTATTAATTTGTTACTGATCCTTTTCATTCTATTAGCCAGGACCGCCGTGAGCATTTTGCTATCCTGATTAAGCATAGACATCAGTCTATATGATCCGCAATCTTTGCCAGGCTTATCGGGTTTAGGGAGCGGTATGATAATCGCCTCTCTTAGGGACTCTGGCAACTTTCCATTTTTTGTATGCCTCATTTAGCATCGCTAGAAGCGGGGGAAGCACCTAATTTCTATACATTTTATAAAATTCACTAGGGAGTCCATTGGCCCCCGGTGTCTTACTGGTGGGTAGCTGTACTACCACTTCTTCCAGTTCCTCCAAAGTGATCGGGGCATCCAACTCCTCTCGTTCCTCTGCGCCGATACGCAGCAGACCTTATGTTCCAGTATTTCCCTTATTTCCCTGCTATCGCTTTCCCCTTCATCCCCATACAAGTGTTGATAATACTCTACAAATCCGCGATTTACACCCTCTTGGGTGTCCACTATGCTCCCATCCTCTTTCGTCATCCCCCTGATAGTATGTCTGGGGGTCTCGCTTTTATACAACCATGCCAGCACCCTCCCTGGTTTGTCTCCTCCCGCATGTTGTCTTTCTATGTACTTCTTATAGTTGAGATTACAAAGTCTCTCTCCGAGTCCAGCACATTTCTGTTGCAGCCTGAGTATGGTTTCAATATCTTCCTTGGTGCTATCCACTCTGCTCAGCACCGTTTCTAGTTCTTTTTCTGCTTCCTGCAATTCGGTTAATATTCCTCCTTGCAGTCCTTTGGACTCAGCTATGGCCATCCCCCTCGCTACCACCTTAAAAGCTTCCCACAGCGTACCAGCTGACTCAACACTGCCTGTATTGATCTCAAAATAACGTATTATTTTGTCTCTCAAATCTTCTCTGAACATTGTATCTTTTAATGCCTCAGCTCTGAGGCGCCACGTCGGTATCCTCGCTCTTGGAGATAAGAATTGCCATATTAGGACCAGTGGTGAGTGGTCTGATAGTACCCTCACTTTGTATTCTATCTGCACTATTTCTGCCATTAGCTCTTGTGTGACAAACATATCATCTAGCCTAGTGTGCAAGTTCTGTGGGGCCGAGTGATGTGAATACGGTCTGTCCAGCGGGTGTTGCACCCTCCATGCGTCCTCAAACCTGAGGTCCGTCAGCAATGTCTGCAATGTCTTGGCGGCCGGGGTGGGTCTGTCTATTTTGTTATCTGATCTGTCTATTTTGGAGTTTAGTGTACAGTTAAAGTCTCCTCCCCAGATCACTGCCCCCCCCCTAGGTACATGCTCATTTTGTTGTGTAGGGTCCCGATGTATGCTGCCGTATCATGATTCGGGGCATATGTATTTATGAGGCATGTTACTTTATTTTCCACCAGTCCCCTTACTGCTACCATTCTCCCATCCGCCTCCACAGTTGACTGTAGTAACTGGAATGGGACATGAGGTGCTATCCAGGTGATCACCCCTCTAACATAAGCTGAATATGTTGCACCAACAACGGTCCCCTTCCACTTATTCTGAATCACCTCTAATCTTCTCCTTTTGTGAGATGAGTCTCTTGTATTAGAGCTATATCTATATTCTGTCTACGCAGATACATCATAACTTTGCTTTTCTTTAAGTAGCTATTGAGCCCTCTAACATTCCAAGTTATTACCTTAAGGTCCCCCATGATTCAATTGTCTCCCGCTCCTCCCTTTGCAAGTGTCTCGGTCTTGCTTGTAGGCCGTCGCTCCTGTATGTAGGCTCGTTCCCCACTTTTAAACTGTATCCTTTTTAACCACACAATTCCCCCAACTTCCCTCCCCCCTCCCCCCTCCCTCCCCCAACCCCAACCTCCCTTCCATCTTGCCCCAACCCTCCCACCCTCCTTTCCCACCCCCTCCCTTCCCTGCCCCAACTCACTCCCCAACTCCTTGCCTTCCCTCACCCATCCCAAGTGTTGCCCAGCTCCATCCCTGGATCTCAGGCAACCCCGCATCTTGTCCGTTTCTCGGCTGTCACCAGTACTTGCACCGCAGGGCAGTAACACCCTATTGGCGTCCTTACTACTTTAACTATCAGGGGTAGGTCTCCCTCATTTTGTGTTCCCTTTTAGCTATTGTTCGCAGCGCATACATGGTTTTTAACTTCGGTATGCAGTTCTATATTCTAGTCCATCATGTCCGCCCATGGGTTTGTTAATTAGTCCCCATCCGCTCGTCCCAGCGTGCTAAGTACTCCTGCCACTGGCGCTTCATTAAAGCATCTCCCACCTCCCGCAATATCAAACATAACGTGTCGCTTCACTTATCCAGTCCATCCCGGTCATCTGCAGCTTCAGGACATCTCTGGGTGTCCAGCCAGCCTGCAGCCTCCTCTGGGGTTTCAAAGAAGTGGGCTTTCCCTTTGTGTAGGACGTTAAGTTTTGCAGGCTACAGAAGCATGTATTTGAATCCGGGCGTCATCAATCTTCTTTTCACTGCAACGTAGCTGTATCGTTGTCTCTGTACCTGCATGGTATAATCCGGGGTATAATCCGGGTACACTGTGATGGTCGCCGCAGCTCGCTGTATTGTTCCTCCTTTTTGAAAAAGAATTCCAAGATCTTTTCCCTGTCTCTGTAGTTTAATATCTTTGCAATTATGGCTCAGGGAGGGGCCCCAGGTTGCGGTCTCCTCATCAGGGCCCTGTGCGCTCGTTCAATCGCAAACCCCTGGGAGAGCTTTCCCGCCCCTATTTCCTGGATGAACATGTTTTCCACGTAGTCCGTGGGGTCCTGTCCTTCTTCCCCTTCCGGTAGGCCCACCACACGTATGTTATTGCGTCTCGCCCTTCCTTCAGCCTCCTCAGCTCGATTCTCCAGGTTAGCCATTTGTTGCTTTAAAATATGGACCTCTTTGGCCTTGAATTATCACATGGTGCTTTCCTACAGCCACTCGGTGTCCTATATTCTGTTTGTCTGGGGCCGTAGCGGTCGCGTCTGCAGCTCTTCTCCGGTCACGCCCATCGTGTGCTGTTGCAGACTGTCACCTTACGGCTGGTACTGCAGCACTTCGTATGCGACCACCGGGGGGGCCCCTGGAGGTCCGTCCGCGGCAGTCTCCCTGCTCTCGCAGGGGTGTGTCCTCCGTTATTGGTTGCCCTCACAGCCCCTTGTCGTCGCACTGATTCTGCGGGTACCGTGGCACGAACAGCTGATTCCAGCTGCACCCGCGTCTCCTCGCTAGTTTCACACAGCAGTAGCCTGCATCTTCACATTAAGTCCACCCAGCCGCAGTCTGCCCAATGAGGACGCGCGCAGTCCCAGCTGCAGCAGTCCTCACCGCTCATTCGGTGCGCTCGTCTTTCGGGTCCTTTGTTCTGGGCACATCACCATCTTGCCTCCCGACTTGTGCTTTCAAGTAGCAGCTTCAGAGTGATATAACTCGCAGCAAGGGCATTCGATTTGCACGCGGAGGCATGCATCAGGTTCCGTTTTTCTTCTTAATTATGCCACCTTCTTTTCTCGTCACTGCAAGTGGTCTAAATGCATGCGCCAGTACGGATCGGCTATACGGATCCGGGAGCCCACGAAAGAGCAGCCTATTCCATAGCTGTTAAGCCACGCCCCCTCTTGGGCTTCTGAAAAGTTGTGCTCCACCTGAATCCTGCTTTGGCCTGCTGCTTGAGGCCACTCTTCAAGATGGCTGCCCTGTTCTTTGGCACTGAAGCCATGCTCCTGATGCGAGCCTGGGCCCCTGCGATTGGCTGCCTCACCACCTTATATCCAATCAGGGTCACCAGGAGGCGGGAGCCGGCCCATTCACAAAAGGCCCACATCTAAGACCCAGTCTGTGTCTGTCGGGGCCATGCTGGGCATGTGGCCCCTCTTCTTGTTACTGCTGGCAAAGATATGCATTATGCTGGGTACTGCATCCTAGCACACCTGGACCGTGGCATCCCTCCTGCCATCACGGGAGTGCTGACTGTTGCTCAGTGGCCTGCCTCAACTCTCCTTGACTCTCACCCTCTGCCTTCCAGTCATTCTTATTGCCCCATCTCTGTTTACTTATGTACCCTTCTACTTCATCGTCTACCTTTTACATTGATTCCTTCCTTTCCTGAGGTCCCACCACACTTCTGTACTGCTGTGCTGTAACACCTGGGCCACAATATTCATTCAGGTGTGCTTTCTTCTAGCATCAATTGTTACAGCTAGTTAAAAAATATAATTAATAAAATAAAATTAAAAAAACTAATGCAGGTGTGCTCCCTTCATGCATTTGTTTTTTCTGCTAGTTAAAATCCTACTTCCTTGCTCTCCGTATTGTTTCTGTCTCTTGCTCCCTTGTACCCCCCCCTTTAGCACCCACTGCTTCTTCCCATTCGTATTTTGTTTACTTGTGCCCCCCTGTCAATTCCCTCCTGTGTGCCTCAGCTGCTCAGCCTGGTTAAGGGTAGCTCACACTGGCACTTTCTATCCCTCCTATCCTCTCTAACTGTTTCTCCATCTCCTATCCTTCACCGCACAAAGTCTGGCAGGAACAAACTTAAGCCAGACACACTTGGCTTAAGGCAGGCCTTCCTATTGCGGACTCCTAGGTCCGTGCATCAGCCAGAGACTATCAGCGACGTCCTCTTTATGGGTTCTTCTAGCAACCTATGGACTCTTCATATGGTTGTTCTGCTTTTTCCCTACTCTTCCTCCAACATCAATGGTGGCACCCATTGGGAGGTCCTTCTTGCCTCCTCCTCGACCTCCAGGGTCATCATAAATGTCTATCAAAATGGTACCATCTTGGTATAAGGTCCTCAACCCAACCTCCTCCTTTTTGACAGGCTTCTCCCTCGCCATATCAACTTTCCACACTGATCCTCACTGGCTCCCTTGCCAACTGTACCTACGGCCTCACTGGCTCCCTTGCCGGCTAGGCACACCTTGGCTTCCTTGCCTCCACCTGGTCACACAGCCTCTCTTACAATGATTCCTTTACTACTGTCCCGGCTCTCTTGCCTGCACTCCCTTCGACCCCTCTGCCTGCTCTTGTTTCCCTCAGGCCCCTGTGCCGCTTACGAGGGGTACCTGTGTCCCCTAGACCCCCCCCTTCAAAAAACCCTATCTGCTCCACTTTGCCACGCTTAACTCTCACTCCGCAGTCAAGCACTCCTTCGACATCTGCCACCTCCATGTTCTTGCTCTCACTTAGATCTGGTTTAAGGAAAGCGGTCATAAGTTTTGACACTTCTCCCAGAAGGCTACAAGGTCCTCTCCAAGTCCATGCTTAACAGGCCAGAAGTGGGGGGTGGTGGTGGGGAGTGGGTTGTCCCGATCCACGTTTCCACCATTTCCATTCAGTCTCACTCTGGCCACCTTCTATAGGCTGCAAGGCCAGTCCACCCTCTTCCTCTCAGAATGGGCTGGCCTCGTCTCTTCTCTCCTTTCCTCCTCCTCCCAACTCCTCCTGCTGGGGGATCTCAACATCCATCTTGACTCTTCAGAAGCTTTCAGCAATCCCCCTCTCCGTCTCCCTCTCCCTCTGGTCCAACGCACACTGCTGGCCACACCTTGGATGCTCTCATCCCCACAGACATCCCTCGCTCTATCCCTCTCACTACCTCACTCTCATGGACTGATCACTCTTCTCTCCTCTCACTTGAAGCTTTTCTCCTATAGCACTGGCACACGCTGCACTGCCTCCCACCTAAAAGTTCTTCCTACCCATGACAAAAGTGTCAGTGGCTACCATTGCCTCCATCTACTCCCCTCCTACTCTAGCGGAGGACTCCCACCCTGACACAGCCCTCTCTAACGTTCACCTTTCCATCTCCAATACTCTCAACATCTTTGCCCCCATCATGAGGGTCCGACTGGAGCCTGCCAAAAAGTGCACCTTTTGCTACGACTCTGATTTGGCTGACCTTAAATGCAAGTGCAGGGCAGCAGAACGGAAATGGGGATCTTCGGGTACACCCTCTGGTAACCTGGCCTTCTGCAAAGGCGATTTAGACTCTGCATCCGGTTCAAGAAAGTCCATATTCAAGCCTGCATCTCCGCGGCATCCAACAACATGGCCAAACCTTTCAAAGTCTGTAATGAACTGGGCAACCCTACAGTACCCTCATCCTCTATTGCACCCACTCAGATCCTTTGCGGGGCCCTGGGTGCACACTTCACCACCAAAACACAGGAGATCCTGTCCTCTCCCTCCTCCACACCCACTTGTGCATAATCATCTCTTGGTCCCCCCTTGGGTGCCCCCACCATACCCCTTCTCTCCTCTCTCTCCCTGGTCACACCTGAGGAGGTTTCTAGACAAGTCCGGTCTAAGAAAGCCTCTTCTTAACAGGTGGACCCTTGCTCCTCCCAACCATCAAGGACAACATTAACTCTCTAGCTCCAGCCTTGGAAGACCACTGCAACCTCTCTTTTGCCACTGGAGTTTTCACCACTTCTCTCAAGCATTCGTTTGTGCACCCTCAGCTCAAAAAGCACTCTGCCGACCCTTCTATATGAAGTTGCCTCTCAGCTTACCCGCCACACTGAATCTGTTGGTGGTTGGTGGTCTGATGGTCTCCATGACCATCCGTCTGGCTTTAGAGCATCCAGAAGCACAAAAACCGCTCTCCTGAACGCCCATAAAGACCTTCTCCCAAACCTTGACCCCAACTCTCCCTCTGTCCTCATTCTCCATGACCTCTCCCCCTGCTTTCGATACGGTAAACCACAACATCCTTACCCTGGGCATCACAGATCAGGCCCGGACATGGCTAGCGTCCTTTCTCTCTGACCGTCCTTCCCAGGTGGAACTTGGGTCCTTTCTCTCCGCTATCACTGTCTCTACTTGTGGTGTCCCCCAGTGATCTGTTCTATCCCCCTGGATTTTCAGTGTCTACATGGCCCCATTGGCCCACAAAATCTCTGCCTTCACCCCTAACTTTCAGTGTTATGCGGATGACACACAGCTCTCTTTCAGGCTACCCTCGGTCTCTTCCTCCTCCTCGCTCATTCCCGACTGTCTGCAATTCAGTCCTGGTGTGCTGCTAATGATCTCTGCCTTAATGCCAGTAAAACAGATCCTGTTCCCGCTTTCCCAACCTCACTCTGGCCGGCCTCCCTTGGTCCTGCACCCTCACCCACCAGTGAGGGCAAACAAATCTGGGGGTCATCTTCGACTCTACTCTCTCTTCTCACATCTTAGACATGTCCAAAATGTCCCACTACCAGCTACACCCCTCCTTAGACCTTTTCTCACCTTCTCCCAGAGGCTCGCGGTCTACAGAGCCCTGGTTCTCTCCAGACTGGACTACTGCAACAGTCCCTTTCTAAATCTTTCTACTTCTACTCTCCGACCTCTTCAACTTATCCAGAACGGCAACACTTATACTTAGCCTCAAGCCCAGGGACCGCATCTCTCCGGCGCTGAAATCACTCCACTGCAGGTGCCTCCCTCTGGAATAGTCTCCTTGCCTCTCTCTGTGTTGAGCCAGACCTCCTTAAGTTCTGGAAACTCCTCAAGACCTTCCTCCTTCTCGCTCCCCACCTCACCTGCTAACCTCCTTGCTCTTCAGTCCTTTCTCTTCCCCAACCTGCTCAGTTCGCCGACTGGTCGCCTGGTGCACCTCCAGAGCCTCACAGGTCCCAGGCCACCCCCTGCCAGTCCTGCACTTGACTCCACGCCTCTGCACTCTGCCTGGCACTACTGCTCTTGGAATATGTTCCATGAGAGGGGCAGCCACCCTGCACTTAACCCAGGCCCCTGCTGGACTTGGTGCACTTGTCCCCCTAACCACCCCCACTTCCTGTCTGCGCACTTGCACGACCTTGAATGTACTAGGCCTAGCAAGTTTGTCTGTCCTGTCTCCCCTCCCTAGCTTGAATGCACGTGAAACACTCATGAATAGATGCATTAGATGACCAACCACTAATCTTGCCAGACCTAGTACGGTAGTTTATTGTTCTGTATGTCCTTTTCCCTCTCCCCCCCCCACTCTTTGTCACACACTTACACTAGTAGATATGCCTCTGCCCTAGTATGCTAGTTATTGTTGTTAGATAATTCAGAATCATTAAGGCCTAATAATGACTACTGTATTCCCTTGTTCCTGTCCCACCCTGAGGCACTTCACTTGTGTATAAGCGCTTTAAAAATAACTATCAACCAACCCGGTCACCAGGTTTTTTTCCTGAACAGTAACACAATCTAACATCTTTCATGTTATGGGTGTTAGTCTTCCCAGTGCACGGTGGTGGCGCAAGTTTTGGTTGTTTGGCTTACCAGAACTGTCGAAGTTCAAGGGTTTTTCGGTTTTACCTGTAACCATAACGTCCCTTTAACAATTTTTTTTGTTGGTTGATTTCATAGGTTTTTAGTAGGGCAGTGGATCCAGAAAGTTCCTTCGGTATAGATTTTTCAGTGAAGGGGATATGTTTGTAGTAGTGCAACTTAACAATAACGTCCCTTTAACAATGTTTTCTTACTGAATTTCATAGGTTTGTAGTAGGGCACTTTAACCATAACTTGCGTATGTTATTGTTTTTTGATGAAAGGTGATAGGGTTTCAGTTGCACAAGTGAACCATAGCGTCCTTGTAATAATGTGTCTTTCAGTGAATTGCATTCGTTTTTTTTACAGAATAAACGTACTTTGTAAAAATGCACTGTACAACATACTGAAGCCTGTGACTGTATAGTAATAGGCACAAAGGTGGGGAACACAGCATCCGTTTGTGCAGATCGGGTGGAGTCCAACGTGCCCAGAAAGGGAGGGGTGGTCATAAAAAGTAGTAACATGCAGCAAAGACAAAAAACATACAAACAGCAGCAAGTGCGTGAATGGGAAGGGAAAATGCTGTAGCTGTACAAAATCTGTACTTTCGCAACAAAGTGCACAAAGGCATAGGGTATGCAGCATAATGGAAAGCACCAACAAGAGAAGTAATGTTTGCCTTTATCAATGTTACTGCACACCTGCTCCACAATCAAACAAAGAACGAAGAGGCAGAGGAGCAAACAACAACTTCCCGAGAACAGAGCGTCAGAGAAACGTGGTAAGTAGACGAAAGTTTGTTGTAATTGCACAGGAGAATTTTCTGCATGAAGAAATGAGGGATGACGATATGTCCATTGTACCCGCCGCACTGTGAAAAGGGAAAGAGTTACAGCAAGGGCAAGTACCCTGGGAACGCAGTGGCAAGAAGAACACAATCACAATGTAAAACATCATGTCAATTAACCACATTTTGTTAGAACATACCGGAATGCAAATCTGTACACCAGAAGCGGCATCTTTTCCACAGGAAATATGGCCACCAAAACTGAACTAAACGCTGGGCAAATGAAAGTTGACCGCTTCTACGCCAAAAATCGAGCAATTGCTCCTCGAATTTGCTGTCTCGAGAACGTTTGTAGAAGAACATACAAGGGGCAAAATAAGATATCACCGCCCAACTTGCACATGTCCGCCTTCCCCATTTCCCAGCACCCCTTCCCCGCAAAATCAGTGTCATGAAAGACGCTTCGATGAGAGCTCAACCCCTTCTTCCCCTCAGCAGCAGCTTGTTGAAATGGAATATGTATCCGTTTCTTGTCCCCCTTCCCTTTCCGATTAGTCGCTATGAATGTGTGCTAATAAAGATTGAAATGTTAATTTGGACAGATTGTGTATGTCCCTTTTTTCGTTTAACAAGGCCATTTTAATTGAGAAGGGCACAGCACTAGTGGGGATGATTGCAAGTAACATAAATGGAGACCGCCGCACCCGGCTGCTCTATCACAATATAATTATTCGTAGGACGCCACTACGGTTCGCATGTTGCACATCCGTCTTTAAATATTAACAGGAGCATCCGTTTATCTGTGGCACAACTGTGCACATACGTTTATCATGATGTGACGCCTAGTAACACTTTTTCTGGTGAACATAACCAAATAAACGTGTGGTATAGTTGTACTAGCTGGAAGCGTGCACCCATGTTCTGCGAGTATATTTCCACGTAAACATCCCCGATTACTGTATAGTGCTCACAGCAAGCATAGGTAGAAATATGCAATGTACGTGTGCCATATGTTTAAGTAGGCTGGGGATGATGGCAAACTTATCGGTAGGAGAACTATGCACGTGCCACAGTGTAACGTCAAATGTACGTCTGGCAGACAAGCTTGCAAATGGAGAACAATGGTGATGCCACCATGGTAACGTATCAACGGTGTGCGTTTGTCCTCATTTGGCAGTCACGCGCCAGATCCGTACAGATCGAAAGAGGACATTTCTCAGCAATGTACAGAGTATTACAGTGATAGTGCACCCTTACAGTGATCCTCCACTCTTCCTTCTACATGTAGATATTGTAGGGAATTAGTTAATGCCACTTTGCGAGGTCACATGCTCCACATCAACCCTATAAAAGAGAACACCCCACAATTGCTCTGTTTGGCTTTCTATAGAAGAGCACTGGAGCACATTGCTTGCAGCAGAAATTCCTCTCTCACAAATAGTGTGCCTGCAAACTACTTGTCTAATTAATGGCCACCAGGGCCTCTGCTACTACCTCTGACTCAGAAGCACCCACGCCCTCACCACCAACACCTCCTGCTACAAGTCCTGAGCAAGTGGACAGGAGTCATAATGGGGAGGGACATCGAAAAGGAAACAAGAGTAAAGTAGAAGGAATCCCCATTGCCTACAGCCAGCAGCAATCCTGGCCGCGGAAACCATTTAGGACCGTTGGAAATGTGCCAAAATCTCGTGCTAACCAGGTACAGTGCACTGAGTGCGGGAAACCTGGCTTGCCCAGCTATGGAACCACCTCCATGTGGCGGCACCTGAAAGCGAACCACCAGGCAGCTATTTGGAGGGTTGTCCCCTTCCAAGCAGGCAGTAGGTTATTGTCCTCTACAGCATCCTCCACATCTGCTCCTACCACCACTAGGGACACTCCAGTGGGCCACCGCGTCCCGCAAGCAACCTTGGAGGACATACGCAGTACAACAGACCCCTACCTGTCAAAGGTCACTGTACTATGCATATACTGTGATGCAGTACTGTGTAGGAGAGAACATTTGCAAAGTGCTTTTGAGGCTGCAGTCCGGGACCATGGCAAACACAGCTCCCTACCCAAGTAAGGTGCACCCTACATCTTGGTTTCACTATACACGGATGACGTGCTACTATATCTGAAGGATCCACACCTCAATGTCCCAACAATACTCAAGGTCCTAAACAATTACGCCAAAGTGTCTAGGATCCACTTTAGCAAAGAGAAATCTTGTATTTTTCCTGATAGCGGACCTGAAGGGGAAAGACAGGGGCGACCTACCAGAAGTGGGACTCAGATGTGAACTAGACATTTTTAAGTACCTAGGGGTGCACATCAGACATACGCCAGAGCAGATCCACGAAAGCAACACAGCAACGGTAGTGCAGGGCCTGCGGAAATCCATGACATTTTGGTCCAAGCTGCCATTATCTCCAATGGTTAGGGTGGCCATCACCAAAATGATTAGCTTACCAAGATTTCTATATTATTTCCACAATGTCTACTACTACATCAAGGCCTCCTTCTTTTGCTTGCTAGATGCACTCCTGTGTAAATTCTTGTGGGGCGCAGCCCACCATAAACCATCTCTGGTCACACTGTGTCTGCCTCATAGAGAAGGTGGGGTACAACTGCCGAATCTGGAGAAATACTACCTCGCAGTCCAGCTATGTTTTGTGGCCAAGTGGTTATCAGACGAGGCCACATCGGAAACTGAACTCTTACGATGCCTAGTGGCACCAACATGACTAAAAGAAGCAATATGGGTCCCTCTTGATTGCATGGGGAGCGCCCCCATACTGGTGTCGCGGGCAGGAGGGTATGGAATAGGGCTACGACACTCACAGGGTGCCCCTACTCACCTGAGATCCCTATAGCAGAGAGTGTCTGCAAGCTCAGTACAGACTTGACACTGGGAGAGGTGGGGTGTTTACTCATGGGGCAACCTGTACGATGGAGGAGCCTTTAGAGCGTTTGAATCACTACAAGAGAAAGAGGGGCTGCCAGGAGGGCAGTTCTTGTGGTACAAAAGAGTCCAGAGGGCGGCCAGGGTAAAATGGGATGGGTGCTGCAAGAATTGACACCAAACCCCCTAGTAACACTAATATACAATCTGAGAGACAACAGGAGGCCGGTGTCCAGATAATGTAGCTCAATAACAGACGGCCCAAACCCCAAGAGTGCACTGCTGAAGGAGAAATGGGAAAAAGATATAGGCGCTGACATTACGGAAAAGGAGTGGGAGAGGATACTGATATTCCCCACAGACGTGTCTAGGAACTCCAGCTTCATGCTGATACAGCTGAACGTTCTGTACCGCACATACACGACCCCGCACAAAATAGCCACATTCAGCAACAACGCAAGCTCAACATGCCCCTGGCGTACATTTGGCGATGCAGACTTGATACACATGTTCTGGGACTGCACACAAGTGCGAAAGTTCTGGGCAGAGATAAAACAGGCTTGCAGGAAGGCTGGGATAGTGAGATATGAATGGACTCCGAAGGACTGTTTACTAGGCGCATACCCCAGGAGCAGTAAATACAAACATGTGGTCAGGTCCATGGATATGGCGTGCACACTGGCCAAAAGAACCATTGCGATGGCCTGGAAATCTGCTAGGGGTCTGCAGTATACTGGCTAGTACTGAGAATTTGAACGTTGGACTGAGGCCGAGACCCGAGTCTGGACAGAAGGCGCAAGAGGCTCTGGTGCATATGGGAGTGACAAATGTGCTGAGTGGAAATTGTTGGTCTGGGATATGTTTCACCCGTCAGACGATAAACACCCTTGAACGCTACTTGGCCCCCCGTTTGTAAATGCCAATCCTTGACCGTTTAAAACTGTTGCACACTCAGAAGAAACTAATGGGTTACTGCTATACTGTTGATATCCAATTTGTTTTGTCCCCGCCCGCCACCCCACATACTCGCAATAACGATGAGCGCAAAATGTCTGTCAAGTGAAGAAAGTTGTTTGTGTTTTGTTTACTGTTCATATTGGAATGTTGCCCTAAGAATGTCACTCTTGCTATGAAGTGATTATTTCATGTATGCACAGCTATATTTTATAAATACCATTAAAATACTTTAAAAGAAATATGGATTTATCAGCACGTAAATCCGCAAATGGACAGTACCACTTCACAATGTACACAGATGTCCAAGTAACCACAGGAATGCACAAGCGCCTCTAAGTATCTGTTTACAAATGTGACACTGTAAACAGTTAGAATACACCACCTAGTAACTAACTGCAACCTGAATATGACAATGTTATTTGCAGCATCACAGCTACCCAACGGAACCTTCAACAACTACTGTGCTACAAACGTAGCATCAAACACAAAGTATCAGCAGTTACAATAAGCCAACAGCTACGTAACTACGGTCATATTACTGCATTACCACAAAACAATGTCATAATACTTGCAACCCAGCAGCAGAAACCAAAAGACATTCACAAATCACCACCTGCTATAGAACGCCACCCATCCTACCAACATGTACAATCCAGATATCGTACACCATTATATTTCCTCCTACTTCAATAGTAGACCTTAAAAAGTGTTGTAACCACGCCAAACGTTACCATCATTCATTGTGCACCATAGAAGCAATGAAATTTCAAAGTTTTTTTTTTTTTAATCCAGCATGGATTTTTTTTTCCTCACAGACCCAATGATTATGCACAGAACCACAGGAACTGCGCTGATTGCAGAGTACACTGGTTCAAAGCATAGTACTTACAAAACGCTAGTTATGAGGGTCCACAAAATAAAGAAATGTATGCTATGTAGTGTACTTCAAAGTAACGAAATACCTGCACTAACAACGTTGTGTCTCTTTTCCCACAGATAATACAGCAACCAGTACGACAACATTTTACACTCCACACCCAAAACACAGTGCAGGCCTTCATCAATGCAAACAGTAAGTCTACAACGATTGCTGTTATACTTGTGTACAATATCCACAGTTCAATAAGTGCCCTTATCTCTGCTTTACATAAACCAATACTACCACGGACAATGCACACCTATATTGCACTCTGCAGCTTGTGGCCACGCCCTACACGCTTCACTACACCCTGTACATTGTAGGGCCTCCAGCCATACACTAACCATTGTACACCCTGCCACTATTACCGCTACACTGCAGAACTATACATACAAACATCTATCCACGTATGACTAAACCCACACATAACACTGCCACCTACCCCTTAGCCATTGCAGTTTACTTTCCCTGCTATTTCCTTCCACAGAATACATAACCTGTTTCCTATGTATGCTGGTCACCTAACCCGATCATCAGTGCACACACTAACCTACCATATAATCGGAACAATCACAACAATACAACTTCATGCATACATCAGTGCATCTTACGTAACTGTCCTAACTTCTGCAACATTTGGCTCTTTGCTTTACACTGCCACCATGTAAGGCCATTAGGTCACTTTCATTGTTATGTAAACCATTTCCAAAAAACGTAGCCAACCCATATTTCACTGCAGCGCATACATCATATTGCCCCAGCCACATTGCAACCACTCCCTTACTGCTTAACCTTTTAAACTTGTTACACTTTTTTCTTGTGTAAAAAAAAAAACACCATTTAAAAGCCCATAATCGCCTTACAATGTTAGACAAACGTTCACACTAACTGCTTTTGCTTTCCTTTCCTAAACAGTAACCCCAAAAAAGGTCATGCAGTAACGCACCAAACCGCGTACTATGGACCACCCACCCACGTGTTCTGAAACAGCAAAGACAGTCTCACATTACCTAGCGTTGCCACATAACACACTGCACATCTAACTTGTCCTTACCCGCTGTAAAACCACATTTTATGTATTTTGCCATTTGTGCATTCACATGACCATTTGTATGGCACCATCATATCTACTTGTACGTTGGACTACCGTCACCGTAATGACACTACCAACATTCCTAAATACATGCCACAATCGAAACACGTTGCCGGCTGATTCCTTCCTTTTTTTTCCTTCGTCATCTCCGGAAATCGAAACCTAACATACCTCTCATTAAACAGGACACACGCTCATTGTAAAACAGCCTTGAGGGGGAAGCATGTTTAGCTCCAAGGTCAGGTATTGTGTAGAAGTCTAGCAAAAAAAGTACATAACTTGCACTGCGCTTCCTCTGTGCATGTGCCCCAAAGGTACTCTGCAACCATCTCATACGTTGTACAATCCAATTTCACGCCCTCCCAATAGAAGCATGGAAGGTGATGAAATTATTTAAGTACACCTTTACATCACATGTGTATATCCATTAACAGTTATTAACGTGCTCCTCAGTATGCATATTTAACCCTTTAAGTGCTGTGGGTATTTCCCCCCAGTGCCAGGGCCTTTTTTGGTGATTTCGCTATGTGGCCATTCAAAGCCTTGTAACTTTTTTGTTACATGAGATATCTCAGCCAAATTTGGCTCCTTTTTTCCCCACAGGAATCCTAGGTTGCTGTAGGGGGGTGAGAGAAAATGAGCAAAAAAGGCAAAAATTTTGTTTTTTTTTTTAAAAAAAATGCCAATGAAATGATGTACAAAGAAGCCTGTCGATTTCCCCAAATTTCCTGGCTTTCAAGAACAGGTTGAGTGGAAACGGGAAAAAAATATTTTGATGTGGTTATTAACTGTTTTGTGAGAGGTAGGCGATTTTGGCCATTTTTGCCAATTGGACATGCGTGGACGGAATGGGAGAAAAGGGTAGGAAAGACGAATTGGAGGACAGAAAGGCATATATTTCTGAAAATAAGACAACATTCCAAGTTTAGGAAGGGGTGATTTGCGTAGGTCAGGCAAACACTAGGTAGGGGAAAATGCCATAGATTGGGGGAAAATGACCGAAAAAAAAGGTATGTGTTGGACATGGTTGGCTTGGTACGGCAATGGCTTCTATGAATTTTGAGAAAAGCAATGCTCTGCTACATTCCCCCGACTCTTGCAGTTAGGAGAGCACACATTTTTTGTAGTGTTTTACAAAACAAGCAATACCACAAGCCAAACACTGAGACATGGTACACAGGAGTTTTTACGCTCACGGCCTGAACAGACACACTTAGCATGTGTAAATCGGGAAAACCAATGTGGTGAGGAACGGCAAGCATCCATTTTTTGAAAGAGCACAGGCAGACCTTTTCAAGGGTAGGTGACGTGTGCAGGTTACAAAAGTGCATGGTGCCTAAAGCAGCGACTAAATGTAGGTCACATTTGGGAAATAAAAGGGTTGTGTGACGAAGGGCACCAGCAAATGGGTCAAAACGTTATGAAAACCACACAAACAAATGTTATACCTTCCCACATTCCCACAGGTGTGCCGATGAAAACGGTACCTCACCTGTGTGGGTGCACCTACCTGGGCGCCAAGGGGAAAGCCTAAAACACAGGTAACCCCAAGTCTGTTTCCACATCGGAATTTGACACTTTCTCCAGACAAGCGCATCATACAGATATGGGCCTCGGGTGTCCAAGCCACCAAGGAAAACAGGGAACCCCATGCATATCCGAAAAGAGGACACCCGTGGGAATCCGCAGAGGTACGAGTTGCGCACATCGGCCCAGAATTTATTACCCAGACATCCCTTTTTGTTTTTGTGCTTTTCGTTTTTTATTTAGCCCCCTTCCCTGGGGGCAGATCAGCCATCTGCCCCCAGGATTGTACACATATGTGCCCCCATGCTTTGGGGGCTGGGGGGTGAGGGCTGCTTACTGTAAGCAGCCCCACCTCCCCTGCATTCAAAGACATCCCTGGTGTCGTAGTGTGCATTGCTGCCCGCGCATCGAGCACCCTGCGCCCAATCCGCGGGCAGCAATGCTGTCAAAAAGGGTGTCCTTGGAAAGGGGAGAATCTCCCCTTTCCAAGGACACCAGTTCTGGAAAATGGTGGCTAGGACCCCCAAACCTCCCCCTTCCCATCACGTTTCTTTTTCTCTTTTCTTTTTTGCCCCCGTCTCTGGGGGCAGATGATCAGCCATCTGCGGCCAGGGTTGTACACATGTGCCCCCATGCTTTGGGGGCCGGTAGGGGCCGAGGGCTGCTTACTGTAAGCAGCCCCCACCTCCCCCCCTCATTCAAAGACATCCCTGGTGTGTAGTGTGCATTGCTGCCTGCGCATCGAGCGCCCTGCGCCCGATCCGCAGGCAGCAATGCTGTCACACAGGGTGTCCTTGGAAAGGGGAGAATCTCCCCTTACCAATGACACCATTTCCAAATAAAGCCCTGGTGGTTAATGCCCCCCAAACCCCCTCCCCCCATCCCATCACGTTTTTTTGAATTTTTTTTACCCCCTTCCCTGGCGGCTGATGATCAGCCATCTGCCCCCAGGGTGTTGTGCACATATGTGCTTTGGGGGCCGGTGGGGGGGGGGGGGCTGCTTTCTTGAAGCAGTCCCCCTCCCACCCCCAAGTCACAAACAGATCCATGGTGGTCCAGTGGGTTGCTGGTCACGGATCGAGCGCTCTGCGCTGATCCGTGACCAGCAATGCCTCAAATATGTGGTGTCCTTGGAAAGGGCAGAACCTCCCCTTTCCAAGGACACTTTTTCCTCTATCCCTGGTGGCCTAGTGGGCCCCAGGGCCCCCAAACCCCCTCTCACTTCCCTCCAGGGGTCTCTGCCGCTGTGGCCCCATGCTTTGGGGCCACGGGGGGGGGGGGCGCTTACCTAGTAAGCAGCCACCCCTCCCCCGCGTCACAAACGGATCTGTATTGATCCGGTGACATTGCTGCCCAGGGATTGCGTGCCCTGCGCCCGATCCGCGGGCAGTAATGCCACACAATGGGCATCGTTGGAAAGGGGAGGATCTCCCCTTTCCAACAATACCCGTCTCGATCTCCGGCTTGAAATACAGCCGGAGATCGAGGCGGAGAAAGGTGAACACTCACCTTCTGTTTTCACCGCAGCAGCCTGAAATGGCTGCTGCGGTGAAAATTAGTTTCACTTTCACGCCGAGATGCTTTACGCACGCCGACGTGAAACTGAAGGTAATCCAGCCCCCTGGTAGTGAGGCGGGACACTTCCAAGGACGAGATACCTCGTCCTTTCACTTAAAGGGTTAAAAACATTCTCTACCGCTCACTTTCTCTCTGTACATTACACAGATCTTTGTGACGGCACTAAAATACGCTGTTACACTGCTATGTCTCCACCATTCCCAGTAAATTGCAACTGTCATTGCACTTTCTTTTCCTGCTATTCCCCCCCCCCCCTCCAAATGCATACATACAAGGCACAACAAACATAGAACGGAAGTCGTATACTAAAGCACCTCACCTTCTGCGCACTTATACAATGCCAAATTCCCTGTTCTTCTCTTTGGATGCCCTTTCACACAATTACTACGTCTACGCACCCTCAGTGTATTCTACCTTATAACGGACACAGGTGCACACAGCGGTCAACTAGCACACAAACATGTACAGCTCACATTTCATTGACGTGCTTCTTACCTAAGCAGCTCCTCCTTTCTCCAGCAATCCGAGGTGACCCCCATTACATTTCTTATTGCATTACTTTCTTTGTAGACACACAGACACCTTGTGACGTGGGTCCAACTACACTCGCTACCACTGTTAAAGTTTTGTAAAAAAGCAACATATGAAACCATTATCTACTCTAATGGTTCTAAGAAATTTTCTTGTTTGCAGACTTACAATCACAGCATTACCTACAAACCAGACACCAAGGCAGTGGGTTCACATATGGTGCTACACACTAACACACACTTCATGGTTCATCAGGCATGCAGCTATTACTACATTATCCTTCCTGCAAAGTTTTGTACTCTACGTTGCAACTAATACCCGCTTCTTACATCTACTCTTATTCCTCCTTCTACTCAGATATCTGGCAGCCCACTGAGCGTGCCACACCTTCCACATTCCAATAGACGGCTGGTGGACCAACCATTGGAGGATTACCATAAGTAATGTCTTTTCCATCGTTATAATCTGGGCTGACCGCTATGGGCCAGTATGGCCACTTGCGGTTCCTGCTATCCGAACCAACCTGCTAACATTTATTCTATAAGCGATCCCAGAGGCACCAGATACTACCTTCGCTACCTTTCAAAAAATATGTATTCTTCCACACTGGTCACAAATCGGCACTGCGTACTGCTTTTCCCACTGTGCTACACGAGAACAGAATTGCACAGAGGGCATTGGTCACTGGATTTTGTTTGCGAAATAAAACAGCAGTGATTCCACCAACTGCATTTACTTTCTGTGGCCAAATAAAGCACTTCCAACCACTGACTGTATCGTTAGTAAAGTATGGCTGGAACCGTAAAACTCTGTCTGCGCATGTCCACTTTTCCTTTTGTTTATGTTGTTCTTTTCCAGAGCTAGGTACTCACATGACAGAGTGCACTACGCTTGCCACGCATATAAAATAAATACCTGGAGTGCAGGCAGTGACGAACGACTATCGACAAGTGAAGTCACAAACGCCAGTGACTGCTGCGATAGTGTAGCCAGCACACAGGAATATCTAACGGAAGCGATGCACACATTGCAATTCCACACGATGCACACATTGCAATTCCACACACTTAAAGCTCCACCTGCTTCCGTTCACCATATGAACAAGTACGCCAAACAAAGGCAACAGTCAGATGGCCTGCCATCCTGTATATAGCTCCACTTAACAGTGTTCATTATGTTGCCGGCTGAAAATATGTGTTGGACTGTACATTCTCCATAGTTTTCATGTAGAATACTTATTAAGTCGTGTCATGTCGCACTGCTTGCCTTTGCTCTCAAAGTACAGGGTATTATAAGAGGTGTACCATACTGTACATCAATTGCATCATCTCAGTATGTGAATAGCAACAAGGCCAATAACGATCACCATATTCACGTGCTTTCACTTCACGCCACCTCTACTGGTATGCCAACTGCAAAGTTTCCTCCACAACCATGCGGAGACAGTGAGCACCCACAGGAGACATACATATTTTGTGCTGTGTACACTGGACTTGCACATCAGTGCAAGAACTAACCCAACGAAGGGAACATTCTTAAACCTACTTCCGAACAATATCCACATTGTTACATCAAACGCCCGTAGCCATCCATACATGGCAGTACGCGCTTCCCACTCCCAACACACCATAGTACACAGATTAAAACAATCCCTATACCATCTGGAATACACTCCCCACCACCAATAGCCTCTGAAAGTTGTCGCCTACGCACCTACCCCACACCGCTTTATGTGTTAGTATCTTCGTACATGCGCCATGTCGCAAATGTTACGCAGTGAAACAATCCTTGCATTTCTCACTTTCTTACTGCACTCCCTAAACAGAAGCTCACTTCACGGCCACACCCCTCCTAACGCAAATGGTGTCTTATCTCACCAATGCCCCTTTAAAACCTGCACCATGCCCTCCACAGTGATTCTGCAAAGGCGCGGATCTTACCACATTTACATATTTACATGTGTATTCTATCGCGAAACCTACGAGGACAGTCAGGAGCCTCTGTCCAACACTCCTGTAGACAAATTTTGACGCCAAAGGGCGGAAAATGACGTTTTTCCACCTTTAGGCTCTTCTGGTCCCTCTAAGCAGACAAAGGAGAAATTTGAAGGGTGGATGGATCGTCTTGAAAGGTTTGTCTCGCTTTCTGAGCATCCTTCCCCTAAGAGGTCTCGTGGGAAACCCATTTTAAGATCAGCTTCACGTTTCCAAGAAAATCTTCACTCTCAGCCCTCGGTTTCTGTCCACCATGAAGATGTAGTCCTGATGGACACTTACCAGGACATCTACAGCGAAGAAGATGACCATTTCTTCCTGCAGGACTACCCTGAGGACCAGGCGGATGCCATAGACAACTGAGAGGAAGTGCAAACGGAGCCATGGACGCTCACCACGCAAGATCAGGACACTGATGTTTTATGCCTGGATTGTCGTCCTTCCACCCCGGCTCGCCAGGCCTCGCCTGTAGATGACCAAATGGCCTTCAATGCCATCTTAGCGAAGCAAGCAGATCACTTTCAGATCACTACACAGGAGGCGGTACCGGAACAAGACTTTGTGGAGGACATTCGGTTAAAAGAAGATTGGTCCCCTCCCTGGTCACGCCAGCTCAGACCCGGCAGTGAACCCAAGAGTGGATAAACTATTTCGGCCAGCTCCTTCGGACCCTCAATATATTAAAGGCCCCGCCAACCCGGACTCCTTGGTAGTCACTACCACCTGGAAACAGGCAGGAGTACCCCTTGCTACGGGGGAGGCACCTCCGGATAAGGTCTCCAAGAAGTTGTATGCCCTAGCGTGTTACCTCGGCAGCTGCATACACCACACGCATAGCGAATAACACCACGCTGCTGGCCAGTTATGCAGACGCACAATGGAACCTTGTACAAGGTCTCCAGGAGGTTCTTGAACCCGTTAGGTCCAGGCTTCTCACCATCGTGGCCGAGGGTAGGCAGGTAATTCAGAGAATAATTGTTAGAGAGCACCTTCTGCAGACCTCTTTAGCTTCTTAGGTATACTTTATTGTTTAGTACATGAATGGCAACCACTGGGTCCCCATCACCCAGGCATAACTGACATAAGGTAGAACACACACAGCATTCCCACATCAACATTCCACATGACATCACAGGGTCTCTGATTCGCAGGCAAGCACTTCACAACACATCTCCTTCCTTTCCAATGACACACACACTTCTAAAGCACACCACCTTCAAGTACTTCAATCTCATCTCCTTCCTTACACCCACAACGCAAATACACACACACATCCACATTATCCACACAGCATTCATTTATAACAGGGATGTCGGTCACACGCAAGGTGCAACCAAAACTGACATAGGAGACAGGATTTGTTTAGAGCCTCCATGCCAGGCAACATCCATATCATGCATCTGTTTATGGAGTGATGCTGCTCAAAGACATTACTGGGACGCTATCACCACATTTTACCTCTCAGGACGCTATCCCTATTCACCTCCTTAACAATGGGACGCTATCCCCACTCACAATGGGTCGCTATCCCTACTCGCACTTCTGACTTGAACTCACTTTGAAGGAGCTATGTTCCTCTTACTTCACACACTTCTGATATACATGCACTCTCAATCTTCACATATTTTTACACTTCATACCACATTGAACAATGGCGACTCACTTCATTCACAGACCCCTTTTTTTCATTGTTCTATTACAACATACCATTGAATTTAAAAGTCCACTAAAAGTTCATGCCGCTTTCTTGCAGCCTCATTTTCCTTAATGCGTGCTCTCTTAAAACCTAGGAGTCCATGCCGCCTCCATTTACGTTTTACGCATATCTTTATACTCTAAAAGTCCATATTGCTCTGGGCAACGTATTCCTGGAATTCCTCAAGAGGTTACTACTACTTCAACCAAACCCTCTTTCTTGCACTTTCAAGTATACACACAAGACTTCCCACTATCACACTTAGGTCAAACACTGTATGTTATTAAGTCCATGAATGTCAATGTGCGGCTGCAAATCCTCCAAAAGTTCATTTTAACTTCCTTACGTTACCCACAAAATGCACTGATCTTTCGTACTCAACACATGCATTTATCCAACGTTACTTTCCTTTTTTTTCTTTTTTTTTTTACACATAGAGATAGAGCACTTCTATAGTACATTAAATGGATACACTGTGCGCATCTAGACCAAGTGCCTCCACAATCCTTGCCGTATTCCGGCTTTCCGCTCGACCTCTCCTCTTGTCAGTCACACGACATTAGCACTGTCGCGATGTGGGCACTCTCTCGTGGACTAACGCTGATGCTGTTGGGTGCTTTACTCACGCACCCCACTGACTCACACAAGACTTCCTTGCTGCAATGAGAGCAATGAGAGCTTCCACGCAGCTTTGAGCAACCGCCGCAGCCCTCACAGGGAACACTACGTTTGGCGTTCTCTCATGTCACCACCTCCCAGGTCAGTCATGCAACGTCATCATTCCCAGGTCATCGTCGGGGCGCACCACACCTCCTGCTTCCAACTGTCACAAGTATGTTTCACATAGGTCTTATCTTCTACATACGAGCCCTGGGGCCCACACTGTGCTGCCGAGCTTCACCCTCTGGGTCTTTTCTTCAGTGACTCTGACCCATCACTTCGTCCTGCTTGGACACTTCGTAGGAGCCCCTCCTTTCTTCATCGCTTGGGCCCATGGACCCCTTGGGTGCTGGGGTGCCCCTTCTTCACTACTGTGCCCTGGGCCTGCGCAGGGGTTTTCTCTATCTTTCAATCACCTGCGCACCGCTTTACTTGTCTTCTGCCTTTGGGGGCCTGCTTCACTTTTGGCTTACTTCACTTCCCATTCACTTATGCTTCAAGATCTTTGCCCCATCTCTGCGCTGGGACTGCCCCCTTCTCCCCTGGGTGATGGGACTTACTTCAGAGTTTCTGGTGGGCAGTGGTTCCTTTTTTTCTCTTGCTGCTCTCCCCTCAGCAGTTTCTTCTTCTTCACATGGGATCTTAGTAATCCTCGTCGCTAGAAAGCACCTTCTACAGACTTCTTTAGCTTCTTAGGTATACTTTATTGCTTAGAGTGCCCTGGGCCAGAGAGCTGCCTGCTGTCTCAGCAGTGTCCTGAGTGTTCTTGATTATTGTTTTGAAGTGCTTGCCTGTGAATGAGAGACCCTGTGATGTCATGTGGAATGCTGATGTGTGAGTGTTCTACCTTATGTCAGTTATGCCTGGGTAATAGGAGCCAGTGGTTGCCTTTCATGTAGCTTCATGTAACCAAGTAATAAAGTACCCCCAGAATCACTCCAAGGTGGAACGGTCTCTAGATAACATGGTCAGGAAACTGTGTTCACTCCCCCCCGCATCCCTCCCCCCCCCCCCCCCCGACTCCCCTACTCAACAAGATAGAGCACAAGATGCACCAGGAACCAGTCACCATGATATAGGTAGCCCCCATGTGGGCTCACCAACCCTGGTTCGCTCATCTAATGGGAATGTCCCTCTCCCACCAGTAAAACTACCCTGCCCGTACAACATGTCTCAGGACAGAGGGGGTTGCGGGGGGGGCGAGCCCCTACACCCATGCCCTCAAACTCTGAATTTAGCAGCCTGGCTCCTTAGGTCACAGAGTTTAGAAACATTCAGCTCCCTCAGAGATGCATGGACATTCTCAGGGAGGCTAGGAAACCTAACACCCGCTATTGCTATTCCAGCAAATGGAAACGGTTTGTCATCTGGTGTAATACCAAGGGCGTCAATCCCATCGATTGCTCGCCCACACACATTGTACTGTACCTAACCCATGAAGCAGATGGAGTGGATGAAGCGGACAGAGTGGACGGAACAGTTGGAGCGGATGGATGGAACGGATAGAGTAGACGGAACAGATAGAGTGGATGGAACGGATAGAGTGGATGAAGGATAGTGTGGATGGAAAAAGATGGAAACGGAGGGAACCGATATATCTCTGTACCTCCTATCTATGCTATGTATATGCTATGTTCCTGTATCCCCATGTTATCTGTATCACGTTTTCCCTATCCACCCTGTCACATTATATACGTATGCCGATATGTACGCCCCCTGTCCTGCTCTCGTGCTTGGTCGCAGGCGCTTTACTGATAACGACCATATAACACTGCTACGCTTACTCTCTCCTATACGCCATCATTCAACTAGAACACAGCTATACTATGACACATTCGGCCTAGCTGTTCTCAAACTAACATGACCCCACAAACACCTCATCATCCTAATAAAACACAGCTAGCTGAGCACATACCGGCTAGCTTAGGCGTCTCCTCAGGCCTAACGCAGCCAGAACTCCGTCTGGGTGTCCACCCTCCAGACTGAACACATCCAACTGATTTCCTCAGCACCACACCTACCGCTAAGAAGCGGCTATCATGCAACAACCACACCAGGTGCACACATAACCGGGGCGCCCACGCTCCATACAACATGCTCTCTCTCTACTGACTTGAACTGCGGTTCCCGAGGGTATTCAACCGACCAGCGCTTTGAGGTCATACCAATGATACAAAAGGCGCTATATAAATGCCAAGTAACATAACATAGTAACTTTTGCATTCATTGCGCGTTTGACCCATGGGAGAGCTAGTATACCGATACGACGTGCACAAACGAAGAAACCACACGGAAGTTGAGTTTGTAACATGGAAATGGGTCCAAAACCAACACCAGGGTAACAAGACGTGGCCCAAGTAATAAGGAATTGCCAAACAGTTGTCCCTATATGAAGTCTGCTAAATAAGAATAAAACAAGACCAAGGGTTAGAAGTCTTATCAACTATCAATATCAAAGTGTATCTGTCCTGATGAAGGCCTCCGGAAAAACCTTTGAGCATGGGGTTTATTCCATGAGACACAACATCCGAGGATACTTTAGTTTGAAAAAACATCTCATCTGTTTCCTGTCATTTTGGAACGAAAGACCTTGCAGATATTATGATCAGTTTAATAAATACCGCGAACAGATGAGAGAAGAAATGATTTACTGATAACCTTTTGAAGCATACGTTTTGAGATATGTTTTAATATTTGAGGTGTTTTTTGTATAAAAATGTAATAATGATTTTTGATAAAATGTTTTATCTTGAGATGAGAACTTTGAGTGGGGGTGATTTCAAAGTGATTTAAATATGACATGATGATTTACATGCCATAGAGTGTGGTACCTAAATACGTTTGTGAAAACAGGAGACAGGGGTAGTCTGTGTTTCACCCATTAGTTCATACTAACTTTGCCCCATTATAACACAGTCCCCTCATTAACAAAAAAGATTGGGCTTGGCCTATGTTATATCAAGTGTATTTTATGATACAAGGTAAGCTTATATTAACTTATGCAAATTACCTAAGGCAAAGTGAAAGTACTCTTTCTACATTTTATGTCTTCAAACCACATACCAATATCACAGGACTCCCATAAATAGCAAGGTTTCATAGCAAGAGCCTACTCCTTTGCCACACCCGCTGCAAAGCAATACACCCATGCATGGAAACATGCCAGCACTTACTCTTTCTGTCCACAGGTACATGTTGGTTCAGTAGTAAACGCAATGAAGTCAACTTTGTTACCTACTTTCAACCAGTACCCTCCCTCTTATGTCCAAGGGCCCCAGCCATGCACGCAAGCCAGTATGGGTTTTGCCAGCACAATACAACATAGCACTACGGCTGCAAATATCATGATATCCCCAATGGAGTCTGTCTGCACTCACCAAAAAATTAAACTCGCCTCCACAACTGCCCACCAATTAACTTGTGAGTACCTGCATACAAATTCCATCCATCTACCATTGTCTAACTGCCCTCCCTAAAGCAAAGCTGTGCCCAAGAGCTACGGCTTCTGCCCATGCACCCAATTGCCTAGTCCTAGTGCACACCCACTGGAAGGCAATAAAGTCATACATGGTAACATTTCCCACAGTGCTTTACTGCCTACAAGTATGTATAGATACAGCAACGGACTCAAACAAGGCAACATTCTCACACCTACTTCCAACCAGTGCCCACATTGTTACGGCCAAGGGCCGCACACAAGCCAGTATGGGTTTTACAGGCACAAGACAACATGGCACTGCGACTGCAAATATCCTCATATTGTTTGCAATGCACTCCCTATCCTCAATAGAGGATGTCGGCACTCACCAAAAAAAAATGCTTGCCTCAACAACTACCCACCGATAAAGTACATGTGAGTGAGTACCTGCATACAAATTCCTTCCATGTGCCAATGTCTAACTGCCCTCCCTAAAACAAGGCTGTGGCCAAGCCCTACGGTCTTGGTACATAGGCGGAGGCGTATGGCCTCCGCCCATGCACCCAATACCGTACTCCTTCAAAACACCCACTGAAAGGCAATATAGACATGCATACAACCATGTGGCCATAACCATGTGAATAACGTTGCTAACCCTAGGTGACATTTCCAAGTCCTACCCCAGGTATTTACTTTGAAAAAACATCCCAACAGCCATTATTTGTACATATTTCAAGAATGGAAAAATGCGTAGTTTGCATCTTCGGTAAAAGTTACATCCTATTAGCGCCTAGCTTCCCAAAGGTAGCTCCTGATTACTGCACAATGCCAGACACCCCAAGCGGCTTTAGACGTTTGCTCAATGCTTAATTCTGATCCCAGTCAGACACACTCCAAACAGTAAACTCTGCATGCCAGCCAGTATGTCTGTGAAGTGTCATCTTCCAACATGCTCTATGTTGCCCTCTGACAGCGGCACAAACTCTGATGTTGTCTGGTGCCAACTACCGTCGCCCACTTTTCTCTTCTCTCTCCGGGAACTTTGGTTTTGCAAATCTGTTCTTGCCTGGATAACCTCCTACCTGGAAGGTTGATCCTTTAAAATCTCATGAAACTCACAAACCTCTGAACCCACCTAGGTCCCCATCATCCAGCAAGGATCAGTCCAGAAACTCTGCTCTCTCCATTTATTTATTCCATTTGTTGTAAGCGCCCAGACCCAGAGGTATCACGGAGCTAGTACAAAGTTCAAAAACCCATTCATAACATGGGGAGCAGAATACAAGAGAAGGGAGACGGGAGCAGGGAGCTAGCACATAATTAGTTCAAAATGTGCATATGGTCTTTTCCTTTTTTGTAATGGCTTGGCAGGAGGAACGATTGTCTAGAGGGTTGCCCAGGGCAATGCCAGGTTAAGATTAATTTGAAACCTTCCAGCCACCACCCCTTTTGTTTTGCTGTGTTCCATTTGTATGCATCACATTTAAACTGCGCATGGATTCAGTTCAGATCACCTACATTAAGAGGGCACAAGTACTACCGGCAAAAGTTCAAAATTACAATCCGTGTCCTTATCATTCGGGCTAAAGTTTGTAAACACAAAGGAGAGCATGCAGGGGGGCAGTCTACAGGCTGTGATCAGTGCAGAATAGGGGGCAGTCTACAGGCTGTGCTCAGTGCAGAAGAATAGGGGGCAGTCTACAGCTTTATTTATTTATTACATTTATAATACACCCAGACCCGGAGGTATCACGGCATAGTTACAGACAGTGCATAAAAACAGGCTTAATTATAGAACAATAATATTGCAGACAAGGGTAATGTTATATACAATGGACATAACAATTGTTCAGTTTAGTATTGATTAAATAACCAGGTTTTCGGTGCTTTTTTTAATTGTGGGTAGGATTTTTCATTCTTGATGTTGGTGGGTAGGGAATTCCAATGTTTGGGAGCAAGGACCTTGAAACTGCTGCCCCCAGATTGCTCTCTTTTGTATCGGGGGCTTTCGAGTTGAGCATTAGTGTTGGATCTGAGAAGTCTGGTCTGAGATTTCATCAGGACTGTATTGATGAGGTATTTGGGGGCTTTGTTCGTAATGCATTTGTGTTTAATACTAAGAGTTTTGAATAGTATCCTAGCTTGGATGGGGAGCCAGTGGTTATCTCTTTGGATATTTGAGATTATCTTCAGATTTGTGTTATGCCTAGGGCAGCTCGGAGAGCTTTATTCTGCATAAGCTGAAGTTTGGCTATATTGGTTTGGGAGGTGCTGAGGAAAAGGGTGTTACAGTAGTCAAGCTTCGATAATATGAGTGTTCTTGCTAATGTCACGCAGTTATTAGGCGAGAGAAATTTATGACTGAGAGAAATAAGTTTGGACGTGTAAGAAGTAGAGGTAGTGTGTTAACTTGTTTTGACATAGTTAAAGTGGCGTCTAAGTAGACACCAAGTGGCGTCACTTGTTTAAGTACCGGGATTGTGGTGCCATCAATGACATGATTTGTAAGCTGGCTGAAGCGTATTAATATTGGAGAGTGAGCCTATTATAAGTAGCTCTGTTTTGTCATCATTGAGGCAGAGGCTATTGTTAGCCATCCAGTTTTGGATAATTGAGTACGTTTGATTGATTGATGAGCATAGACTCTTGCTCGTGATTGGCTGTGTGTGGGATAAGGATGTGGGTGTCATCTGCAAAGTTGGTGTAGACGACACCCATGGCATCCAGGGCTGCGAAGAGAAGCTTAATATAAGCATTGTACAATGTAGGCGATAGACAAGAACCTTGCGGGACGCCTATAGAACTGGTATAGGGTCAGCTGATTCTTTGCCGATGGACACTCGATGTCCCGTCTGCTAGGAATGATTTGATCCAGTCTGCGGCATCCTTAGACAGATTGAAATTATTTGCTAGCGTACGGCAGAGTTTGTCATGGTCGACCAAATTGAATGCCGCTGAGAGATCCAATAGTATTAGTAGGCAGAGTTTGCCTGCATCTCTGGTGGCGTCCATTTGTATCATCAGATCGAGTAGGGCTGTCTCTGTACTATGATTGGGATTATGATACTATATTATGATACTACAGCTGTGATCAGTGCAGAATGGGGGGGCAGTCTACAGGCTGTGCCCAGTGCAGAATGGGGGGGCAGTCCACAGGCTGTGATCAGTGCAGAATAGGGGGCAGTCTACAGGCTGTTCCTAGTGCAGAATAGGGGGCAGTCTACAGGCTGTGCCCAGTGCAGAATAGGAGGCAGTCTACAGGCTGTGCCCAGTGCAGAATAGGGGGCAGTCTACAGGCTGTGATCAGTACAGAATGGAGGGCAATCTGCAGGCTGTGCTCAGTGAAGAATAGGGGCAGTCTACAGGCTGCGTTCAGTGCAAAATAGGTGGGCAGTCTACAGGTTGCAATCAGTGCAGAATAGGAAGCAGTCTACAGGCTGCAATCAGTGCAGAATAGGGGGCAGTCTACAGGCTGCAATCAGCGCAGAATAGGGGGCAGTCTACAGGATATGATAAGTACAGAACAGGGGGCAGTCTACAGGCTGTGCTCAGTGAAGAATAGAGGCAGTCTATAGGCTGTGCTCAGTGCAGAATAGGGGGAAGTCTACAGGCTGTGATCAGTGCAGAATAAAGGGCAGTCTACAAGCTGTGATCAGTACAGAATGGAGGGTAATCTGCAGGCTGTGCTCAGTGCAGAATAGGGGGCAGTCTACAGGCTGTGCTCAGTGATTAGGGGCAGTCTACAGGCTGTGCTCAGTGAAGAATAGGGGCAGTCTACAGGCTGCGCTCAGCGCAGAATAGGGGCAGTCTACAGGCTGCGCTCAGCGCAGAATAGGTGGGCAGTCTACAGGCTGCGCTCAGCGCAGAATAGGTGGGCAGTCTACAGGTTGTAATCAGTGCAGAATAGGAAGCAGTCTACAGGCTGCAATCAGTGCAGAATAGGGGGCAGTCTACAGGCTGCAATCAGTGCAGAATAGGGGGCAGTCTACAGGCTGCGATAAGTGCAGAACAGGGGGCAGTCTACAGGCTGTGATCAGTGCAGAACAGGGGGCAGTCTACAGGATGTGCACAGTGTAGAATAGGAGGCAGCCTACAGGTTGCACTCAGTGCAGAACGGGGGGCAGTCTATAGGCTGTGATCAATGCAGAGTAGGGGGCAGTCTACAGGTTGTGATCAGTGCAGAATAGGGGGCAGTCTACAGACTGCTCAGTGCAGAACAGGGGGGTCAGTCTACAGGCTGTGCTCATGGCTAAGGAGTAATGGGGCAGCAAGCAGACACAGCAGTGGGTGAGGCAGAAGTGTGCAGGGCCCACATGTCTCCAGCCTGTTGCATGCATGCATGCATGCTGGGATGTGCAGGCTCATAGGGATTGTGTGAAGGCATCGCAGGTGACCCGACCTCTGCAGATGCACCGGTGTGGACGTGCAGCCTGGGATCAGATAATATACGGGGGTCCCAGCATGCATAGCAGGGGGTTTGCCTGATGAAGGACAGGGCCCTGCTGCTCTCCAGGCGGGCCGGGGGGAGGGGCTGCTAGATGTAGGCTGGGGGGGGCTCCATACCTGGGCTCTCTCCCCGGCAGATGGGCGGGCTCAGTGCCAGGCTCGCAGGGCCCGCTCCTCTCCAGCGCCTCACTGCCTCCGGCTCCGGCCACTGCAGCTCCACATACAGCCCTTTGTGCCCCAGACCCCCCACTAGACCCCTCAGTACCGGCCATCAGCCACTAGCGCGCATGCGCACACCGTCGCGCCTGCGCTCATTGACGTGCGCGTGCGCAGCGAGGATTCACGCACCCGCTGCAAGTCTCGAGACGGACGCAGGAGCGTGCGCGTGCGCAGCCGGCGTTTCTTACTTGGGCTATTTTTACTGTTTAAAACATTTTTAAGAAAAATGTAATTGAATACATATAAATGTTTTAATATTCATGCAGTTCATGAACTGACTCGGATCTGTAAAGCCGCGAACCTGTTATAGCCTGTGTAAGGGGTTAAGAGCACACGCCGCCATGTTGGATGAGGGCGTAAAAGGCCCCACGGGGGTTAAGAGCACACGCCGCCATGTTGGATGAGGGCGTAAAAGGCCCCACGGGGGCGGCCATATTGGGTGTGGGCACTGAACTGCCATCTGCTGCTCCAGGCTTCACAAATTCCTATATTAGCACTAGGACCAGAGGTCGAAGTCAGCGGGCACTAACAGGAATGCAGTTGCACTACTTTTATTGTTTTTTACTGTTTGAAGTTCCAGTACTTTATACAAATATGTTAACACTGTTTTAATTGTTCTTAGTGAATATAACGCATACCTTTTCGTTTAAACAACGTATAGCTGCTAAACTCAGGAGCTTGGATGATATCTCAGCATAGCTCTCAATTCACACTCTTTGGACGGGTGTCTCCTGGAGGGTATCAGGTAATAATGTCCCCATACATAATGTCTCCTGGAAAAGCCATTGGCGACATTATACATGGTGACATTATGTATGGGGATGGGTTGCAGGGATGTCCCCCGCATGTTCAATATAATAATGTCTCCGCAAAAAAACAGCAACATTTTTGTCAGGAGACATTTTTGCGGGTACATTATTACACGGAACCCTCCTGGAGTCCTTCTCCAGTCTCTATGCTCCTCCAGGAAACCAGCAAAAACACCTGCCTCCTGAGGGTCCACTTCATGGAGTCTCCAAGTTTTCCTGTTTTCTTGCTTCATACATGCCAGCATTCTCGACCACCTAGGAGGGAGTTTCTGCTCCCGAAAGCAGGAGAAAGGAATTTCCCCATAGGATTGCATGGGGGTTTTGATTATTTCAGGTGGGAGTAAGAAAAAAATAATCTTTTTCATCCAAGAATCGGGACCCTCCCGCCTGAATCGGGAGGGTTGGCTTTATGTTGCTCCTCTCCTGCAGCCAATCCATAGCCACAGCCATAGCTCTCAACTCACCCGCTTTTGGCGGGTATGACCCGCCAAATGCATAGCTCTCAACCTCTTTTGTCAGCAAGGCTGGTGAAAACACCCGATTTTCTTTTTGGCGTGTGAGAGGCCCATAGAAGTGAATGGGCGTATGAGGGACTTGGCGGGTGATTCCACTGTTTCAAAGCAGGTGACACCCTCCAAAAGCGGGTGAGTTGAGAGCTATGCCAAAAGCATCCACACACCCGCCCACCCGCCAGCTCCTTTGTTTCATCTGCCTCCCCCACCTCACAACACTCGCATTACTATACTACGCGGGCACTGGCTGCACTAAATGAGCCAGCGCCGCTAGAACATGACAGTCTCCTCAGGGGCTATTCCAGGCAAGCATTTTGCCTCTCTGACCTTTGGCTTTGTGCTGCCTGTGAGGATCCGACTGGCTGCTTCACTCTGCTGCTGCTGCCCGAACTAACGCTGTGGAGGACTCTGCAGCAGCCTTCCAGATTAGATCCCGGCAGCTGCTGCCTCTGAATTCTCCTTCTGCTCTTGTTGTGTGTCAGGTGTCTTGACCCACGTTTGAGTCATGAAGCTGCAACATTTGGTGCTGTGGGCTTAGAAAATCCAAGATGGCCAAAAAGCCCACATGCGCGCCAGAATCCAGGAGAACCGCGCAGTTTGTGCGCACACCAAAATGGTCCCCTAACCTTCCACCCACCAGTGCGAGCGTGATGGGCCAGGGGTGCCATGAGTGAAATGTCTGCCAAAGGAAAAACAGCAGTGCCTGTTAGCTTAAAAAGCCCTTTGAAATCACCTTGGTTTCTCTGAATGCAAGCTTTCAAACATTGCAGGATATTCAAAAATCTCACTGAACACCAGCAGACATTTGGCAGAATGAAGTTTTGTGTGCATACAAAATCTGGAAAGGAAAAGAGCCCAAAACAATGTTCATAACAAAACTGGCTGAGCTGTGGAGGTCAGCAGCTTAAGTTAAACTGAACTGAAAACCACTAAAATCGAAATGTTTAAATTAAATGAGGGACCTACTTTTGAGTATCACATAGTTTGTAACTGTTGAAATGTCATAGTTTTGAACTTAGAATCATCACTCTAGCTGCATGTGTAAAAATTGTCAGTTTGATTTGAATGTAGAAAACTGGGAACAAAAAGTGACATTTAGCTGAAACCTGGCTTAATGAAACTGGATTCTGCCTGACAACTACCCCCGACAGGAGTTGAAACTGGATCAACAGCTGTGTTCCCAGGCCTGGCTGCATCCTGCTTCCCCACCAAAAGGAATTAAACACCTCTCTGATTGAATTACCTGGGGACTGCAGGAAACTGGACAATGGGCCTTCTTTGGCTCAGGCAAATGTTATATTGGGGGGGCCGTAAAGTGGCTTCCTCTTGGGGGAAACTGGGAGGGGCACTGCCTCTGCTAGCAGCTGAGCTTGGGGAAGTGGATAAACCAGTTATTCCACCATGTGATGTGGGAAGCCACACCCCTTTTTTGACCAGGGCATAAGTTAAAAAGATAGATAACTCATAGTGCGGACTGGTCAAAATTATATAAGTAATATCATTATTCTTGTGATTTTTCTATGCACGTTTTAAGAGGCGTTAGGACCCTGTGGTGTATTCTGGGGGGTTGCTAGCGGAAAATAGGGTCTCACTCCAAATGTATGCATGTTAAAAATCTGACGCTTTATCATCTGAAACCCATCTCCCTGGTGCACATTTGTGTAAAATCTGAAAAGGTTTAGAGGTCGTTATCTAGATGAAAAGGGGAGAATTCTGTCATCAGTGGACACGACATCGTACAAAGACAGGGATCGGATGGTTTGGTGCTACAGAAAATATGTAAACTGGACCTATAGTATGAGAACAATGGTACATAGATAAATATGTATTTGGATCAGAAATAGATTTGTGTGCAATTTGACAGGGGGAGGTTCCTCTGACCATAAAACCTACAGCATCACTCTGACACTCCATTTCTTCCCCCCAATCAAGGGAGAGAGGAAAGCTTGGCCAATGATAAGTGAGAGGGGCAGGCTTAGCTAGGCCCAGGCACACACCCATTTTCAAAACACATAAAAAGGGCCACAGAAACCCAGGTAGAGGACATTCAATTCCTTTTTTTGCGGGACGCTCTGCCGGGAGACTCCAGACTTCACATCCATCAATCTTCAGAGACCAGAAATTTACTTCAGAACTTAAAGCAAGGGCCTAAACTCACAAACTGAGAACTCTTCTCAGCAGGCCTCAGCATCCTTAAAATCATCTGCAAACTATTCCACAGCCGGGCGAGCTGTCTGAATTCTGTGCCAAGAACTTTTGCCAGTACCCAGAAAGCAGTGTTACATCCAGAATCCACTTGATCCGGACCGGAAGCAGAACAGAGATCCAGAGAACCACAGGCCGCTGTATCCAGAGAGCTGACCCAGATCGCTGTGAAGTGCCGAGACCAGAACCGGAGTCCAGTCCAAAACCTGACCAGATCCGTAGCAAGGCCCATTCCTGCCTAAAATATATTGTGAGTACCGCCAGAACCCAATCTCTTAGTTAAAATAATCTAATTCAAGCTATTTTAACCTAATTAGAACAGCCTCCTAGAAATCGTGTCATCTGTCATTTTTAAAGCTGCACAACTGTCACCTGTCAATTCTGCAGCTGCAAGCTGCAACCTGTCATTTTGAGTTTTACTTTAAATCCGAAAATCTACTTTTATTAAATCATCCATATCTCCGGAACCGTTTGTGCTAGGAACAAGATTTAACTTTCATCTGAAAGCTTAGAATCTAGGCTTTCCAACGAACCTAGACTTCCTACTCCCTATACTTTTTCCGTAATCGCGAGACACGCACTCGCGAAATTTACTGCGATTTGCGATTTGGCCCGATTTCTTCATCTGTAGAAATCACCAGCTTTTTGCTTCTCTTTGCTAAAATTCGTCTGCAAACTGCTAATCATTCATAGAGTATTGTTAAAGTGAGCCTGAACTAATATAAAGTAGCCATCACCTACCCTGAACCTCTAGAGGGAATTAAAAGAAATTTTAGCACCTTTTCACTTCCTTGCAAACCACATTAAAGGAATTCACCTGTGTTTAAAACTCATCCCTGTTTTCTCTAAGCTTGCTGGGAGAACTGGAACTGTGTATTGCATTATAAAGTGTGATTTGTTGGGATTCTTGAAGACTGTGTGCTCTCCTTCCATTTCTTGTATTGCATAGGGGGGGGAGTGAATTGTCAAAAGAGAAAGTGATCATATTACCTTTTGCTAAAATCATAACAAGTTATTTCTGTACTGCATTTTATTCCACCTTGCGTTTCCTTGAACCATATAAAGCATTCTTTCCCACCTTATTCTTCTGTTCCTATTCATAAGTTACCTCTTGCTGACTACTGCTCATATTCTGAAGTGTGATATCAGTTATCAATTTATTTATAAAGTGTGATAGATATATATTGTTGAATTGTCCAAATAAACCTTTTTAATTTGCAAAACAAACCTACTTCTTGGCTCAGTGGGGTCAGGGGGATTCTAAGAGGGGGGTGTTATACAAGGGTTGTCATCCAGAGTGCTGAACTGGATATAAAAATACACCAATAAGGGTTTTCCTCAGCATCCCAGACTAGGCATTGACTTAGCTGTAGTGTTGATTGAATATCGCTTATAAAAGTGGGGGCTCGGAGCCGGGATATTCTGGGTTAGATTTACCACTTGTGCAGATTAATACAGTGTGCCAACTGACCAGATACACATATCCGGTTAGATCACCACGCTGTTTTACACTGTGAAAGCATCCCTCAAAGGAACGCTCTAAGGAAACGGTCTGTTTTGCAAAATAAAATACAAACTTCTGTAAGTCAGGAAGGAACTCAAATTCCAGAATGACGACCTTGGTAGATATGAAAATAGCCAGAGGGCACTTCTTACATAAGCTATTTGTGAGAGGTGAGTGGACTCATCAGGACCAAACGGTCTGGTTGCAGGCAATCGCGCAACAGGTCACTGAAACAGGGTCAGATACATGGAGAGATCAGGGTCCATGACTGTTAGGAAAGATTTCGTAATTGTAGGTAATTTTCCTTCCATGTGGCAAACCCTAAACCTTTTGCTGTTGTTTTTCACCTTGTTCTTGACTTTGCCAGAGAAGTGCAGCCTTCTGCCGCACTCTTCTGGGCTTTCGCTCCTTTCTTACGGGGAAACTGACATGCCCTTAAGACAGTCAGTACCGGGGAACGCTGTTTCCCGTAGTTTCTTTTATCATGTTGCGGCTTTCGTGCAACATGACACAAGAGGGCACTGTAAGCTAAGTTACAGCTCTCTTGGGTCTCTAGCCTTCTACAGGCCCTAGATACTCGTTTAGGATTGTATCTGATCGGTGCAAGTGATTCAGGGACGGGAATGGTGGCAGCGATCGTTTCTTGTGTTTTGAGCTCCTTTTGGCGTTCTAAGCGCGTTTCTCGCGCTTAACCCAAAATGGTGGCCTGGCTCCCAAAATGGCCAGACCACGAGGCTCCTTTGTCCTGTCCGCTGACCGTCTTGCTCCCTTCACCTTCCCCAGGTCGAGCCGACCCGGGGCCTTCCTTATTTGGGCATGTACTTTCCTGCGAAACACGGATGCTTTCGCGGGCTTCTACATGTCTTGTGTGTGCCTCCAGGATGTGGGCTGGGATGTCTGGTCCCAATACACATCCTGGGTGCCAGAGAGTCTAGGGTGGTGTGAATGCCTGGGACCACCGTGGTCCGTGATTGGTCCACGAATGGTGTGAGTGTTGATGAGCGGATCTCCCATTGGGTCCCCTCCGTTTTGGCGCGAAGGGAACCGTGGATAAGAGGGGGCTGGAAACACCACTACCATGTCGATCTCCTGAGTTCTCACGAACGAAGGAATACAGGAGCCAAGTATCCTGCAACCAAGAGGCTGGACCGAGGAATCGCTGGTGACCCGCTGAAGGACTTCTCCTCTGCACTGCTGTCGCCTTGTGAAACCCTTTTCACCTTTGATCGAACCAGAAGGCCTGTACTGGTACTTCGACCCTTGGAATAGCGGGAACAGCTATTCTCGGCATCTTCACCATCTCCTGCCAGTAAGCCTTCGGAAGCGTCTCTGGGCCATCCAGCTGACTGACCAGCTTACACGGGAGTCTTGCTCTGTAACCGCCGCCAGGTTGTGTAGTATTTCGAGTCCTTGTCACTCTCACACGCTTCGTACACTTGGCGTTCCCAGGTCTAAAGTGAGTAGTGTACATTTGGCTCAGATACACATGGCCGCTCCGTTGCCCTGCTGTGGTAACAACCTGTGCGGGTTTCTTCGATTGGGACGTCTTTTTACTCAACACGACGACGAGGCGTTCCCTGCTCTTCTGAACCTGCCAGCTGCTGAAACTGAAGCGGAGAAGCCTGGGTCTGCTTGCATCGGGTACCGGTGAGTAGCATAGCTAGGATCTGGTCGCCCTCCTGCAGGAGCCCATTGCTTTTCCCCGCTGTGTCAAACAGCACCCTTTTCCGTACTCGCGCTCTGCTTCTGCCCACTGTGGAGGCTGCGCTTGAGTCGCGGAACTTGTTCTTCTTCTTTTGTGCACTCAACTGAACTGCCTGATTTCCCTCAAAGAGCTTCTCCTTTTGCCCGTTGGCACCAGCGCGTACTCTTGAGCACAAGGCTCCACTCTTCGCAGGGTTCGGACTTCCATCTAGTTAGGTGCTTCTGAAGGCGAACTGCGTCTAAGCATTATTGCGCACTGCCTGTTTTCCCTCCCTTTTAGGTGGACTACACATTTCGTGCATATAACGCTTGAGACTTGTTGTATTTGTATATATATTGTGTTGATATGGTATGTGTTGGTTTACTATCGTTATATTGTGATTTTCTCGCTACGGTCATTGTTTTAAAGGCCTTGAAATAAATGTGTATATATTTTTAATATAACAACTGTTTGGAGTAGTTTGTAAGTGATCTTGCTTTGTGTGCTCATTGCGGGCTTTCAGTCACCCTCACCCCTCTTGAGACCTAGTCTTGACCGCCGCGATCGCTACCTTGATTGGTCTGGCTCATCCAGAGGTTACCCTGTTCCAAGTAATTAGGTTGGCCTTCTGAACTTCTGCGCCACCAGGACAGAGTTCAGAAATCCGTCTTAACAAATTGGTGTACAGCGGTGGGATACGACTGAAGGTATCCAGTGTTGCGCACGAACTAAGGCATTTCAGGTTATTCCAACCAGGACACGTAGTGAATTGTTGTAGTATAACTTTAAAAAGGCCATAGTCCTATCTAACAGTATGGAAACAAATACCTTGTTAACTTTAAATGCTTCCAAATCAGAAACATTGAAAAAGATGTGTGCGGAGAGAGGTGTTTCCTCTCAAGGCACGAAATTGGAAATGATCCAAAGAATCGTGGCGTGGCAAGAAGCGCAGCTTGACGCTATAACTTCTGAGGACAGTGCGGAAGGAGGTGGGGCTGCTCTCACTGGTAGAACCAACGGTTCTGCCGCTGCACTGATCCATCGCGACCACGAGGACAGGGAGGACAAGATGTCCAATGTTTCCTCTGCCAGTGCTGATGGGGAGGCTATGCTTCAATTTAAGAAGCAAGAGCTGTGGTTTAGGCAGCAGGAGCTTGAATTCAGCATAGCCAAACTAAAAATCGAACAGGCAGAAAAACAAAAAGACAGGGATCACCAGTTGGAACTGGCCAAGCTTCAGTTTGCAAATGGGTCCAAGGGTCCTGGACATGGGTCTGGGGCTTCCTCTCATCCACGGTTTCCGAAAGATCTGCTCAGTGTGTATGAAGAAAGGAATGACATTATGGACTGGCTGAATGCGTTTGAGTATGCATGCGAAGTTCAACAAGTTGACAATGCTGATAAGATTGCCTGGTTACTCAGCAGACTGCCCCATTCTGGCTGTAGTGCCATTATGGAAATGTCGAAGGCTGAGCGAGCTGATTTCGCAATGTTAAAGCAGACTCTCATTTTAAAGTTTGGGAAGACTCCGGCCCAATATTTGAAACGTTTCAGAGAGTATAAGAAAAAGGAAGGTGGTACTTGGGTATCTTATGTCACTGAATCCTTGAAAAACTTAACTGGCTGGGTCGAAGGTTATAAGGTTTCTACCTTCGAAGGTATGATAAATCTTGTCATGCTGGAACACATTTTTGCATCTTCTTCCCCGGAGCTTAAGCAGCATTTGGCCGATTCGAAGGAGATAGATCCTAAGAAGCTGGCCATTGCAGCCGATTTATGGGTGTCACATCGAGTGTCCCATAAGGACAAAACTCATCCTGGTAAGCAGGAGGAAGGGAAAAAGTCCAAAGATAAGGAGGGTGGAGAATCTGATAAATCTTCTTCTCATAAGGGCCACAAAAAGAAAAATAAGGGTAAGACACAAGAGAACTCACAGGGTAGTGGAGGTCAGCCTCCGAAACAGAACTCTGGTTACAATAAGCCTCCCTATGTAAACAGACCCAATGGATCTTGTTTTGCTTGTGGAGCAACTGACCACGTGAAGGGGGATCCCCGGTGTAAGGTTAGACCTTTGGGGGTCCACTCCGCTAATCTGGCCTTCTCCTCCTACGAGGAAGAAGAGATTACAGGAGCATCCTTCTCCTCAGACTCATTTCCCAGCGGGATAGAGACTGAGGTAGTTTTAGTGTCCCTGGGTTCCTGGGAGCCTAAAGTTGCAGAGGCTTATGCTAGGATTCCGGATAATACCAAGCACTACTTTAAAGACAGTGTGCTGATCAATGGAGTAGATACTCCAGCTCTTAGGGATAGTGGGTGCAGTCGCACTGTAGTGGATTCTACCTTGGTAGACTCAGAGGAAGTTGCCAGAGCTACTCTGATGCCCACTAAGTTGGCTGACGGCCCACTCCGTATGTTCCCAGTAATACCTGTAAATCTTATTTTAAATGGTACAGCAGTCAGGATTCCATTGAGCATTCAGAGAAACGTCCCGGGAAAGGTCTTGTTAGGTAATGATCTCAGAGCTTTAGGGCTCGTAGGAGACACTGCCGAAAGACCCTACACACGGTCTCAAGCACGGGCAGCATTGGCCAAGACCAATACGCCACCCCAGCCGAAGGGGAAACCCAAGGCGAAAGGAGTCGACAAGTCAAGACGAGGGAAAGAGAATATTCCCCCGAGCTCGCCTACCACTGCGGTGGAGGAAGTTGGTCAATCGCCCGGGCCTGACGAGGAGGTGGCGATGCCTGAAGTATTTGACCCCAACGATCATCCTGAATTAAAAGACTTGTTAGTTGAAGGAGGTCCTGATAGGGACGAATTCAGTAAAGGCCAACGTGAGTGCCCATCTCTGGAAGGCCTAAGGAGACAGGGCTGCTCCCAGCTTGAGGGTGAACCTCCTGGGACGCAAAGGATTTATTGGAAAGGTGGACTCCTGTATAGTGAGCCCACAGAGTCTACAGAAGGAGACCATAGGAGGTTGGTGGTTCCCCTTGCTGTTAGGCCCTTCCTCCTGCAGTTGGCGCATGAAGTTCCCCTTGCTGGTCACCTTGGTATGAAGAGGACCAAGCAAAGGTTATCCATGCACTTCTACTGGCCCAAGATGAGGTTGCAAGTAGAAAGTCACTGCAGGAGTTGTGCCTCCTGCCAGTTGTCTGGTAAGGTTGGCGCGACAATCCAAGCTCTGTTGGTACCGCTACCAGTTGTGGGGGTACCATTTGAAAGGGTAGGGATCGACATCGTTGGTCCCCTTGACCCGCAAACATCCTCGGGCAATAGGTTTATCCTGGTGCTGGTCGACCATGCAACCAGATATCCTGAGGCCATCCCATTGAAAACTGTAACTGCCAAGTCAGTTGCAAAAGCTTTACTTGGCATATTTACTAGGGTTGGCTTCCCTAAAGAAGTTGTGTCGGATCGTGGCAGCAACTTTATGTCGAAGTATATGCAGGCTATGTGGAAAGAATGTGGGGTCACCTACAAGTTCTCTTCTGCATACCACCCCCAGACCAATGGTCTGGTGGAACGTTTCAACAGAACGTTAAAGAGCATGTTTGGGGCTCTGGAGGAACCTCAGAGAAGAAAATGGGATCTTCTTTTACCATGCTTACTGTTTGCCTACCGAGAGGTACCACAGGAGGGTGTTGGCTTCAGCCCCTTCGAACTTCTGTTCGGTCATCCCGTACGGGGACCCTTAGCCATCGTCAAAGAGGGATGGGAGATGCCCACTCCCCCTGTTACTACCAACGTAGTTGATTATGTGCTAGGGCTCAGAAAACGGATGGTACTTCTGATGGGCTTGGCTAGTGATAAATTGAAGGCAGGACAAGCGCTGGTGAAACATTGGTACGACCAGAAGGCTTCCCTCATCAACTTTACACCTGGTTAGCAAGTCCTGATCATGAATCCCATAAGGCCTCGAGCTTTACAGGACAAATGGTCAGGCCCTTACACAGTGGTGGAGCCCCTGGGTGAGGTTAACTATTTAGTGGACCTTGGAAGGCCTGGACAGGCTCCAAAAGTGTTTCACGTGAATAGGCTGAAGGCTTTCGTCCCAAGAGTCGAAATCGCAGCACTGCAACTGGCTTCAGACGTTGAGGAAGAGGAGTCTGAACCTCTCCCCGACCTGTTCCAAAGCGGTCCTTCAGATAGCTCCTTTGAGGGTGTCCGAGTGGCCCCTCACCTGACTTCTGATCAGCAGCCTGAGGTGAAAAGTTTGCTTAGGCAGTTTTCCCCCCTGTTTTCACAGTCGCCTGGTTTGACACCTTGGTGCAAACATAACATAGACACAGGAGACAGTGTACCTACCAAAAGTAGGGGATACAGGATGTCAGACAAAGTACGGTCTTATATTAAGACCGAGGTCAACAAGATGTTAGACCTTGGGGTGATTGAACCCTCTAGTAGTCCTTGGTCCAGCCCTGTGGTTTTGGTTCCAAAGGCAGGCACTTCTGAATTGAGGTTCTGCGTGGATTACAGGGATCTGAATGCTGTCACCAAGACAGATGCACACCCCTTGCCTCGAACAGATGAGCTGGTGGATACTTTGGGTGCCTCCAAGTACCTCAGCACGTTTGACCTCTCTGCTGGCTATTGGCAAATAGCGTTAGCAGAGCATGCCAAGGAGAAGACAGCATTTTCTACTCCAGACGGCCTTTACCAATTCCGGGTAATGCCGTTCGGGTTGAAGAATGCACCTGCCACTTTCCAGAGGCTTGTGAATCATGTGTTGAATGGGTTGGACGAATTCTGTCTTGCATATCTGGACGATATAGCAGTTTTCAGTGCCACCTGGGAAGACCATGTGAAACACCTCGGGATTGTGCTCCAGGCTCTTCAGAAAGCACACCTAACCATAAAGGCTAGTAAATGCCAGATTGGACAAGGCTCAGTGGTTTACCTTGGACATGAAGTAGGTGGAGGGAGGATACAGCCTCTTCCCAGTAAAGTACAAGCAGTACAAGACTGGCCTACCCCCACTACGCAAACCCAAGTGAGAGCCTTCTTAGGACTCACAGGGTATTACCGCAATTTTGTGGCAGACTATGGCACCATAGCTGCCCCTCTGACTGCCCTCACAACTCCGAAGAAACCCAAGAAAGTAACTTGGACCGACGAGTGTGAGAAGGCCTTCAATGGCTTAAAAGACTCCTTGTGCCAGGCCCCTGTCCTCAGGGCCCCTGATTATCAAAGACCATTTATCGTGCAGACGGACGCCTCTGACACTGGGATAGGAGCTGTACTATCACAAGTAGATGAGAAGGGTAAGGAACACCCTATGGGTTTTATTAGCCGCCAGCTTAAGGACAGAGAGCTCAGATGGTCCACGGTAGAGAAAGAATGTTTCTCTGTTGTGTGGGTCCTAAGGAAGCTGAGGCCCTACCTCTATGGGGCCCACTTCACTGTGCAAACTGACCATAAGCCCTTAAAGTGGCTAATGAACATGAAGGGGGAGAATCCAAAGTTGCTTAGGTGGTCCATAAGTCTACAAGGCTTCGACTTCACTATTGAGCATAGGCCAGGTGTCCAACATAGCAATGCTGATGGGTTGTCCAGAATGTTTAACCGACCTGAACAAGAGAATCATCCAGGGGTGGATTAGTTCCCCCTGTCCATAGTCTGGGTGGGGCAAGTGTTAGGAAAGATTTCGTAATTGTAGGTAATTTTCCTTCCATGTGGCAACCCCTAAACTTGTTGCTGTTGTTTTTCACCTTGTTCTTGACTTTGCCAGAGAAGTGCAGCCTTCTGCCGCACTCCTCTGGGCTTTCGCTCCTTTCTTACGGGGAAACTGACATGCCCTTAATGTCATGATCTCTGCTTCCAAAAGATCAGGACTTGCCCGACTCCCTTGGAAGCAGACCCATAACCCCGGTTCCGAGTGCCAGCCAGTCCCAATTGGGACCTTTTGGACCCTGTCCTGGCGCCAGTGGCACCAGGCTCATAAAGATGCCCAGTCCCAGCGCTGGAAGCGCCGGGCTCATAATGCTTGGGTGGACTTACCTGCAGCAGACCATGCTGCTTACTTACCTGCCAGTTGAACCCCTGATCCTCTTCTGTTTGGGACTACTTTTCCTGTTGGGTGGGGCAGGAGCCACTCCCTAGGTTCAGAACACTGGAACTCTTCTGGAAAGCAGGAACTCTTTTCTTACCTAGGCGTGGCTGTGGAAGGAGGCACCTAAGCACTACAGGAGGCTATTTAAACCACATCCGATGGATGAATCTTGCTTTGTGTTATTCTGCATTCTCTGCAGCAGAACGCTCATCGTGTCTTCAGCTTCTGATCCTGGGCCTAAGGGAACAAAGGCTTACCATCCTGGAATCCAGTCTTCAGCAGCATCTGTAAAGTCAAAGAAAGAACAGGTTAGCACTACGGTCTTCAGTGGCAGCGCATCTCTTACCTGGTCCATCGGCTGTCACCAACGCCTCGCGCTGCATTCCGGCATCTGAAAGACAAAGGCTTACCTACTCTTCGCAGGCTCCGGAGGTCTTCGCACTGCATTCCGGCATCTGAAAGACAAAAGCTTACCAGCTCTTCGCACGCTCCGGAGGCCTTCGGCGCTGCATCCCGCATCTGAAAGACAAAAGAAGGTGCGTTTAAAGACATTGGGCAACTTTATTACTCACGTGCCATTACTCCTTCCCACGCCGAATCCAGTGGGTATTCCGGCACCCTTCAGCTTCTCTAAAGCTCCGAACTTGTACCTGCAAGATAAAAGGGACAGTTAGTGCGCATCGTGAAGCAGGCTACAAGCGCTTACTTACGTGCTTCCAGGCGCTTCTATTCCTCACGCGGGTTCGATCCTCAACTCTCATCAGCCCGCCATCCGCCATCGCCGGAACCCTGCAAAACAAGAGATATCATTACAAAAGACTTTTAAGACATTTGAAGTGCCCAGAACTTACCGTTCGTGCAGTTAACGACGGACAGCAGTCCTCTGAGGTCAAGTTGCCTGCACCCTTATCCAGTGAAGAAACTGGTTACGGCACCCTGCCCCGAGGCAGAAGGAGAGCTCGGCGTTCACTTACCTAAGACATCTTACTCTTCGAGTCAGACATACAGTGCACAGAGGTCGAGCCCAAAGAGCCAACCGTGTGTTACACATCACCTTTGAAGATACGGCATTCACCCAGTCAAGACCGGCGCCTCTGCGGGAATCAGGTGAGCGTTACACTTAAGACAGTCAGTACCGGGGAACACTGTTTCCCGTAGTTTCTTTTATCATGTTGCGGCTTTCGTGCAACATGACACAAGAGGGCACTGTAAGCTAAGTTACAGCTCTCTTGGGTCTCTAGCCTTCTACAGGCCCTAGATACTCGTTTAGGATTGTATCTCATCGGTGCAAGTGATTCAGGGACGGGAATGGTGGCAGCGATCGTTTCTTGTGTTTTGAGCTCCTTTTGGCGTTCTAAGCGCGTTTCTCGCGCTTAACCCAAAATGGTGGCCTGGCTCCCAAAATGGACAGACCACGAGGCTCCTTTGTCCTGTCCGCTGACCGTCTTGTTCCCTTCACCTTCCCCAGGTCGAGCCGACCCGGGGCCTTCCTTATTTGGGCATGTACTTTCCCGCGAAACACGGATGCTTTCGCGGGCTTCTACATGTCTTGTGTGTGCCTCCAGGATGTGGCCTGGGATGTCTGGTCCCAATACACATCCTGGGTGCCAGAGAGTCTAGGGTGGTGTGAATGCCTGGGACCACCGTGGTCCGTGATTGGTCCACGAATGGTGTGAGTGTTGATGAGTGGATCTCCCATTGGGTCCCCTCCGTTTTGGCGCGAAGGGAACCGTGGATAAGAGGGGGCTGGAAACACCACTACCATGTCGATCTCCTGGGTTCTCACGAACAAAGGAATACAGGAGCCAAGTATCCTGCAACCAAGAGGCTGGACCGAGGAATCGCTGGTGACCCGCTGAAGGACTTCTCCTCTGCACTGCTGTCGCCTTGTGAAACCCTTTTCACCTTTGATCGAACCAGAAGGCCTGTACAGCTATTCTCGGCATCTTCACCATCTCCTGCCAGTAAGCCTTCGGAAGCGTCTCTGGGCCATCCAGCTGACTGACCAGCTTACACGGGAGTCTTGCTCTGTAACCGCCGCCAGGTTGTGTAGTATTTCGAGTCCTTGTCACTCTCACACGCTTCGTACACTTGGCGTTCCCAGGTCTGAAGTGAGTAGTGTACATTTGGCTAAGATACTTACGGCCGCTCCGTTGCCCTTCTGTGGTAACAAACTGTGCGGGTTTCTTCGATTGGGACGTCTTTTTACTCAACACGACGACGAGGCGTTCCCTGCTCTTCTGAACCTGCCAGCTGCTGAAACTGAAGCGGAGAAGCCTGGGTCTGCTTGCATCGGGTACCGGTGAGTAGCATAGCTAGGATCTGGTCGCCCTCCTGCAGGAGCCCATTGCTTTTCCCCGCTGTGTCAAACAGCACCCTTTTCCGTACTCGCGCTCTGCTTCTGCCCACTGTGGAGGCTGCGCTTGAGTCACGGAACTTGTTCTTCTTCTTTTGTGCACTCAAGTGAACTGCCTGATTTCCCTCGAAGAGCTTCTCCTTTTGCCCGTTGGCACCAGCGCATGCAGGTACTCTTGAGCACAAGGCTCCACTCTTCGCAGGGCTCGGACTTCCATCTAGTTAGGTGCCTCTGAACGCGAACTGGGTCTAAGCATTATTGCGCACTGCCTGTTTTCCCTCCCTTTTAGGTGGACTACACATTTCGTGCATATAACGCTTGAGACTTGTTGTATTTGTATATATATTGTGTTGATATGGTATGTGTTGGTTTACTATCGTTATATTGTGATTTTCTCGCTACGGTCATTGTTTTAAAGGCCTTGAAATAAATGTGTATATATTTTTAATATAACAACTGTTTGGAGTAGTTTGTAAGTGATCTTGCTTTGTGTGCTCATTGCGGGCTTTCAGTCACCCTCACCCCTCTTGAGACCTAGTCTTGACCGCCGCGATCGCTACCTTGATTGGTCTGGCTCGTCCAGAGGTTACCCTGTTCCAAGTAATTAGGTTGGCCTTCTGAACTTCTGTGCCATCAGGACAGAGTTCAGAAATCCGTCTTAACACATTACATGTGGCCCTGAGTGAATTATATATGGCTTCTAAGGCCAAATATGAACACAATAAGATTGCCAGGATAGCGGCATATTTGTATCAATATATGGGAGCCATGCAGGACAAATGTGCTTAAGGCCAAGATCTGGCAAATAGGCAACAGATGGCGTTAGAAAAGGCCCAATCTGACCTGGTCTCTTCTGAGCAGAGGCTGCAGAGGAGCCAGGAGTCAGAAAATGATAGTAGGCAGTATATCATTAAAATACAAGAGGACATGGATATACTGCAACAGGAAAAGACAGACCAGGATACCAGAATTCTGACTTTGCAGAAGGAGCACCAAGACAGTTTGGACTCCTTACTGCACAGCCAGAAAAAGCTGGAGCAACAGATCAATTTCAACAGGGCATGCACAGAGCAGGTGGCCACCCTGCAAGTCCAACTAGACAGAGAGAAAGAGGAAAGCAATAAATTGATTTTGAAAGACCTGGATACCCAGGCAGAGTTTGATGAAGAACGCCAGAAAGCTGGTGCCTTTCAAAGGCATAGGGACGACCTGGCGTCACAAATGCAGGCTCTTGGTCAGGAAAGGGATACCTTAGGCCAGGAAGTCTGCCATTTAAAAAGAAAAATTGAAGAAAATCACGTGGCCCTCCAGGGGCTGGGTGACCTCCAAAAAGAGCATCAGGGCTTGCTAGATCACACCAGGAGGGTGGAGGAGGCTCTGGCAAGAAAGGAACAGGCCAGTAGGGAGGGGACTGAGGAGGTAACCCTCCTGCAGCAGAGACTGGCCCAGTACTCCAGGACCAATCAGGAGGCACAGAGAGAGAATGACGCTCTCTGCCAGCACAATGATAGGCTCCAGGAACAGGTAGCCATGCAGGAGAGACTGATAGAGTCTAGTAAGGCCTTAACTGAGGAACTGAAGGCGCAGGCTCTTGCATTGCAACAGGGAGCAGGGGCGGATAGAGATGAGGTTCGCTGGGAAAGAGAAACTCCTGAGCATAACCTCAGGAGCCCTAGTACCAGAGGCCTTCATCTCTCCCAGTCCCTGGACTCTGCCACCCCATGTCCCCTCGTGCACATGAGCCCAGGGCCACGGGGATGGCAGATTACTATCCAGCTAGAAGTATGGGGCTCATAGGCCAGTACCTTCCAGGAATGGATGGGCGGGCATCCGGGTATGGACACCCAAGCACAGTGCAATTTAGTGGGGAACCCCAGGAGAGTAGGCCCACTAAGGGCATCCTGAAAACCTCTGCACAGTTAGGTCAGTGGGGGGGGATACCCAGCAAATCCTGGTAGCAAGGAGGGATCTGAAGACTCCTCTGAGCGTCACAGGACACAGGAGACCAGGTCCCAACATTCTGCCAGCCATTCCCAGGCTCGGAGAATCCGGGAAAACCTGGAAGATCAGACGGGCACCTCTGGGAGCAGCGCTTCTGAGTCAGAGGATGAATGGACCAGGGTTACCCGAACCAAAAAGGCCAATAAGGTGAAAAGGGCCTTGCTTAAGGACCCATTGAAACAGATCAAGGCAATCAGGAGTGTCATCACGCCTTATCATAAGAACGCCAAGTATTCTGTTTGGGAACACTTGGAGCTCTATGAGCAAATGTTGGAGACTTTCCATTTGAAGGACAGCCAAAGCTGTATTCAATATGTAAAGTGGACCTTCTCACCAGAATACTCCAGTTTCTTTGCGGGGCTGGAGGATCAAAACCATATACAGGGCGGCCATCTTGAAACATTTTTCTGTGCACAGAAATCCTCAAGAGGCTCGCAAGGCAGCCTACAATTTGCAATGTGGGCAGGATCAGGCCCCACAAGAGTGTGTGCAAGAATTAAAGCGTGCTTTTGCGCAGACCACCAGAATGGTGTGCATGGATAGCAGAGAATTTATCAATACGTTTTTCCATGCCTTACCCAAATACATAATGACCCAGCTTGTGAGAGATTTTCATGAGAAAAGATCTTTAGACTGGGTCATTGAACAGGCTACCCGGATCTATGAGGTGCAGAAGCCCATCGAAAATAAAAATAACGCACCGAAAAACCCCAAAACCAACAGCACCCCTGCTGCTGCCAAGGTGGCAGAGGTAAAGGTTGCCCCCGTTTTAGATTTGGAGATGGGGGGGCCTAAAAACCTGCCTGCACCAAATAATTCACAGCCCAGAAGGCCCTCGGGCCAGTCACAGACAGGGAGTCGAGGAGGTAGTCCCACAAATGGGGTCCCCCACTCCTCTGACTATGTAAGTCCCCGCTACAAGGGAAACCGACCAATCCTGGGTTATGTGTGGACTCCTCCAGCCCAAGGGGGGGATCCAGCCAAGCACCTAACCCAGGGAACTTCCCTCCCAACTTCCCAAAGGAGGGCAGAAATTCTCCAAATCCTGGGCAGAACTTTTTCCCCAGGTATCCACCCAATTTCCAGCCCCAAAATCATCCATCCTTCTTTCCCCAATTCCCTGAGCTCAGACAACCTAATCCGGGAGAGGGGAGGCCAAGGGTGGAGGGGTACGAAAATCTTCCCAACCAGGGGTACTACCAGAGAAGGGATAGCTACCCTACCCGGGACCAGCCCAGGGGAGAAAATAGAGCCCCGTATCAGCCGGAGCGGGTTTCACAACTTGAGCGCCAGGTCCAAAATATGGCACGGGATCTGGGTCACATACTGAGGGCTCAACAGAACCCTCAGATGAGCATGCCACCGCAGAATGCCCCAAACTCTGGACCTGGTGCTCCAGAACAATGACGGGGGCAGCACACCGATACCCACCGGTTCCCAGGGAGGAGGCACAAGGGGAAGGGGGGTGTAAAGCCTTGGAGGAAGCTTCCTTCCCAACTTGTAAACAGCCCCTGGAAAACCAGGAACCGAAAACAAAATCTCCTGCCCCTGAAAGCCTGCCTCCCAAGGAACAAAGGGGGGTAGGAGAAACAAAAGACCCAAACAGACCCACTTTGTGGAGGAGGTACAGGTCTTCCAATTTGAGGGAGAGGGATCCTCAGAGGATCCTGGGGAAAGGATCTTCTCCTTTAGAGATGGGGGAACTCCTCCCAAGGAAAAATGGGTCCCAAGGGATGCCAATTCAGACTGGGGAGATGTGGAGACTGAGCTACCGCCGCCCATCATCTCATCCCGGAACCGACAATACCAAAATCCCCTGGTTCAAACCCATCCTGGTGACTGCCTCCAAAAAGGGGGGGGGGCGGCCCAGAACCGGAACCAGGGGAACCCACAATGGCTCTGATCTCCAGTTGCCAACTTTTTCTTTCAGATTCCCAAGGCTCTCCACAGAATTCTGCCCAAATCTCTTCGCTAGCAAATTAGCCCACCAGTTGTCCAAAAATGTGCATTACCTGTGCCCCCTTGAGGAGAACGAGGGAAGATATTATGCCCCGGTACAAGTACAGGGGCAGGGTACAATTTTGGCACTGGTGGACACTGGATCCCAAGCTACCCTTCTGTCCAAAAGGGCCTTTGATGAACTAAATGCAGAAAGGGGGGAGAATTACCATATTCCTCTCACCTCTCTTCCTGGACAACTGCAGAACTTTGATGGGAAGGAAATTCCCGTCGAAGGGACTGCAGACTTGGACATTAAAATTGGGCGACACAAGGTGGAACACCCGGTCATAGTAGTGACTCCAGAGGGCACCCCTGGTTTACTACGGAACGACCTCCTGAGAAGGTTGTCACCCCTAATAGATTGTGTAAACAAGGTCCTCTGGACCCAGACTAGCCGACCAATAAAATTAAAACAGAGTGTCAACCATGTTAGTTTAAATGGCACCTGCCACATGGTTGAACAAAAATCTGACCAAGTAGAATTTCAGTTCCAGAACAACCAAATTCCAGACGTGACAGTAATAGCCGTAGGACAACAGACTGGTGATGGGAGGTCCTCTCTATTTCTGAAAATCAACCTTCCTTCCAGTTTAAGGTGGTATTCCACACTGGAAGGAAACACCCTGAAATTCTTTACCAATCCACAATTAGACACTCCCACTCCTATAGTCCAGAAAGAGGTGAAATCAGCTCAGAGCCTGGCCGATATTCAGCAAATTGGAGAGCAGTTGTTCATCCCTGTTCAGTTAAATGATGGGAAGGACTCTGTTCTCGCTCGAGTGTGTGTGAACAACGGTAAGAGCTTCATCAGCGAAGCCATGTTCCGCCAACTCCCAAAAGATCCAGCCATTCCCACATTCAAACTGATAGACAAATGGGAAATGGACCTGGAAGCACCTAATTCCAAACATCTCCTGCCAAGTAGGTGTATGCTCAAAATCTCCATTGGCAACAAGAGCATAGTCCATAATTGTTGGGTCGTGCGAGACGTCACTGCCGCCTTTTACTTAGGCAGTGACATTGTCAATCGCTTTGCCATTAGTTTGGACCTAATAAACTTCAAAGCTTGGTCCCGATTAGCGGATAATCCCAGGGGCTTTGATGATCCGGAAAAAGCATTTAGGTCAGCTCAATTGCTACCTTATGCAGTTGAAATTCAGCTCAAAGAGGAAGTCACCATCCCAGAAAGGACCCGATAATTCTCCCTGGAAGGGAAAGTTAAAAGAGGACAAAAATTGAAAAACCCTGATGCTTATATTCATCTAAATGCTTCTCTCCAACAGCAAGGGTTGGGGGTAAACCCAACACCATTAGTCAACATAGAACATGACACAATTCCAATAGAGGTGGATAACAGCGACTTAAAGGGTATTACTCTAGCCGCAGGCACCAGTATTGGAATGGCGGTTGATGACCGACATTTCTCCATTGATTTAGGAAACGAACTGTTAGGACCGATCCCCAAGGACTGTTTTGACAGTGACAGTGAGGACAATACAACACCAGACAGGATTTTCACCCGGCATGGGGGGAACTTCCTCGTGTACACTTCTTGCCCTTATGGTAAGGAAGATGTGACTTGTGACTTCAGGCGGGATGAGGTGATTTTCCAGGTCCATGAGGGCTGCCTCTCCTACCTGAAGCCTCCAGTCCAAATCAGCACTCTGACCAGGGACTTCTCCACCCAGCTGGAGGAGGCTGCTGAGATAGCCAAACCAGAAGTCTTTCCAGGCTTCAGGCAGATGGTGGAAGAGAGAGTCAACCTAGCTGATGCCTGTGTGACTCTGGAACAGAAGCAAAAGTTGAAACAAGTTTTCTTGGATTTCCAAGATCTCTTTGCGGTAGACTCATATGACTGTGGTCGCACCGACATCCACACCACGACAATTCCCACAGACCCTGGAATGACTCCAGTGTTTGTGAAGCAATATCGTTTGCCTCTCGCATCCATGGAGTCCCTTACTGAAATAATTAAGAACCTTGAGTCCCGGGGAATAATCCGTCCAGTACACAGCACCTTCAATAATCCGGTGCTGGGAATATTGAAGCCAAACGGCCACTGGAGACTCTGCGCCGACCTTAGGGAGCTCAACAAACGGGTCCATACTTCCCGATGGCCTCTGCCCTGCATTGACCAAGGGCTGGCCCAGATCCAGGGGTCACAGGTATTCACTGCAATAGACCTGACCAATGGATTCTGGACTGTGCCTGTCAGTAGGGAGGACCAATACAAACTGGCTTTTACTTTTGGGGGCCAGCAGTACACATGGACCCGGACTCCCTTCGGATACCTCAACTCCGGCAATGAATTCAACATTTTCCTACACAAGGCCATGCCCGACCTGGGTGCGAGGGGTAACCTGGCTTATGTAGATGATGTCCTCATCAAAAGTTCATCTGTGGAAGAACACATAGCGGAGATCCGTTATGTTCTGACGCAGTTGAGGGCCGCCGGAGCAAAACTTTCCTTTCAGAAAGCACAGTGGTGTAGAACCCGTGTTAATTTCTTGGGGCATGAGATTACTCCTCAGGGTCTCTGTCACCAAGAAAAGAAAGTGGAAGCACTCCAGAAACTGAAGGGTCCCACAACTCTGCGGGAATTAAGGTGCCTCCTTGAACTGACTAATTACAGCAGAAAGTTCATTGAGGGCTACGCAGAGATCACTAGACCCCTGATTCATCTCCTGAAGGGGGGGGTCAAGTGGGAATGGGGTCCAGAACAATCCGAGGCAGTAAGACAACTCAAAAGAAGCCTCTCACAAGTGCCTTGCTTAGCTTACCCTGTCAGAAACAAGGAGTTCATCCTGGGGACAGGGTTCTCTAATTCGTGCTTGACGGCAGTATTATACCAAAAGCATGACAAGGTCAATAAAGTAATCTCCTATGCGAGCAAAACTTTATCCCCTGTGGAGGAAAAATTCAACGATTGTGAGAAGGCACTCCTGGCAACGGTGTGGGCATTGAAGAATTACCACCCGTTTATCCAGGGGGAACACATCATAGTGGAGACTCCACACCAGCCTCTGCAATACCTCCAAAGTGACAGAATCCGGGCCGGAAATGTGAGTAATTCCTGAATTACTTCCTGGATTCTGTCAATGCAAGGCTTTCCTGTAGAGGTCAGATATGGCCAAAACAAGAAGAGTCCCCTCGCGCAAGGTCTGGCTGACTTGCATGATTGTGCCAGAGAAAACTGTCTCGAGGATGAAAGTCTAAAAATCAAGGACAACATGAAGGCATACCTTAATTCCCCACACAAAGGGCCTCATTACACGGAAGGCGCCATGGCTCATGCCGGTAAAATACCGGCACCGCCTTGGCGGAAAGGGGATTTACCGCCCCATTCCAAGGTTGGAGGGGCGGTAAATCCCCCTTCCGCCATTGCCCTTCCCCATTCCCATTTCTGCCCCATAGGGCTCTATGGGAATGGGGAAGGCGCTAATTACGGCACCGCAATTTTGCGGTGCCGTAATTAGCTCTGAGGTCCCTTAGCGGGTTGGTTTTTAACGCCTGCAAAAAGCAGGCGTTAAATCACCAACCCGCAAAGGGACCTCGTAGTACGGCGGTAAGGGTTAACGGTCACCGTTGCCATTAACGGTGACCGTTAACCCTTACCGCCGTCCGTGTAATGAGGCCCAAAGTCTTTGAAGAAGACAAGTGTGAGGGAATGCCCAATGTCTATGTGGATGGATGCTCGTACCATGTTGACGACAACGGGGAGAAAGAACTGGTGGCCGGCGTAGGGAATGCATGGGTGACTGAGTCACCAGAACCCTCCGCTGGATACAAAATTGGTCCCCGAAGTAGTCAGGTGGCAGAATTGATGGCTGTGCATCAGGCCATCCTCACTGCCGTCCAACATCAACTCCACGAACTAGTCATAATCACAGATTCGGATTATGTACGGAACGGGTTCGTGGAGCACCTGGTTAATTGGAAAACGAGAGGCATGTTATGTGCTAATAACAAACCCTTGAAACATGGGAATTTAATTCAAAACATTGATGATCTGGTCACATCGAATGGGATGACCATCTACTGGAAAAAGATCAAGGGTCATTCCAAAGTAGAGGGACCAGACAAAACTGGAAATGACTTAGCTGATCAGCTGGCCAAAACCGGGGCCATCCAAGGGGATCTAATAGAAATAGAGTCCCTATTGGGGGAAATCCAGGTCACTGCTATCATTAGGTCCCAGACAAATGCTCACAATGATCTTTCAACTGCACAATGGAGTAAGGAGACCCCTGATGCTGATTTAATTACAGCTCAGAAGGGGAATCCAATAATTGGTAAGTTTTACCAACACATTGAGGACCCTGAGAACTTTCCCCTGACGGATACCGATTACATTGGGAAAGAGGACCTAAGAGTGTTGATGAAATGTCCAAAAAGGTTCCAAATCCAAGACAGTTTGTTGGTAAGGAAATTCCAAGCTGGCCATGATCAGTGGGTGGTCCCTACCTCATTCCGAAGCCTGATGTTAAGTCACGCCCATGATCTGGCCACCGCCGGTCATAGGGGGTTTCACACAACACTGGAAATCTTAAGAGAGGTTGCATACTGGTCACACATGGGGCAGGACCTCGACCAATACTTGAAGGGGTGTCTTGTGTGTGCACAATTTCAGCCATCATCCCTCACACACCGTGCGCCTCTCCAAAAGAGGGGGATGACACTGCCATGGTCAGATTTGCAAATCGATTTTGTAGGCCCTGTAATTCGCTCGTCTAGAGGAAACAAGTACATGTTGACCGTTACATGCTTGTTTACCAAGTGGGTGGAATGTCTCCCAGCCCCAAACTGCAAGGCAGAAACAGCAGCTGCCCTGATGATTAACCACATCTTTTCTCGTTTTGGTCTACCTCAAAGGATTGAGTCAGACAGAGGTAGCCACTTCACCAGTGAAGTAATGACAAAGATGTGGGAGATACTGGGGGTTAAAAGGAAGCTACACATTGCTTACAGGCCAGCTTCTTCTGGAGCAGTGGAACGCTACAACCGGACAATTGTGAGTATATTAAAAAAGTTTGTGGCAGATTCTGGGCCAAGTTGGGATATCCGATTACCTCTGGTCCTAATGGCCATCAGATCTACCCCTTCATCTGCAACTAAAATGTCACCATTTGAGTTGATGACTGGACGCAAGATGGTGCTTCCCCAGCATTTGCTCTACAGAACCCAAGAGCAAACGTTGATAAATGCCTCCACAAATCATGAGTATGTGGAGAATTTAAGGAAACACCTCCAACATGCTTTTGCCTATGCTCAGCGGAATCTAGAAAGATCAGCTGATAGCATGAAAACCCACTACGACCTGAAGACCACCAGGAAGGAATATACTGTGGGGGACCGGGTCTATCTATACAATTTCCAAAGGAACCAGGCCAAACAGCGAAAACTTTTGCCTACATGGAAGGGACCATTTGAAATTATAGACATGATCTCCCCTGTAGCGTACAAGATCCGCATCCCCAAAGGCAGTTCGGCAGAGGGGGAAGACAAGTGGGTACATATAAATCAGCTAAAGTGCTGCCATCCCAGGCACACTCTGCAACAACTGGAGGAGTCCTCTGCAATACCAGAGGGGATCGCTCCAGAGTAATTCAATTCCAACCCTAAAATATCCCACATATAGTCTCTAAAATATTATGATTTGGAAAAAAAAATTCTTATAATTGTATCTTGTTTTTTTGTTAAAATAAGAACGCAAATGTTTTGACTATAAAATGTGTATGCCACCCCACTATATCAATGGTGGGGAAGAAATGTCTACGAATAGGTATTGCCGTTTTCCTTTGTCGTCCTAGGAGAAAGAAAACCTGGAGACTGGCCAAGGAGGACGATGGGGGGACCGGGAGCAGAGACCCGAGGGGCCCGGGGTACCGCCCAATATTCCCATCAGGACCGGCGAGGAGAACCGATCGATCCAACCGGATGGAGGAAAATATGCTGAACTGTGCCATTTGCGGAATTGGAAGAAGATGATGCGGACATACCAGTGCGTGGGTCAAAACATTCTTTGCACCCGACTCCCCCTTGACTCAAATTCAAAGTGCAGTCAGGTGGGGGGGCTTTGTCAGGTGTATTGACCCACGTTTGAGTCATTAAGCTGCAACATTTGGTGCTGTGGGCTTAGAAAATCCAAGATGGCCAAAAAGCCCACATGCGCGCCAGAATCCAGGAGAACCGCGCAGTTTGTGCGCACACCAAAATGGTCGCCTAACCTTCCACCCACCAGTGCGAACGTGATGTGCCAGGGGTGCCATGAGTGGAATGTGTGCCAAAGGAAAAACAGCAGTGCCTGTTAGCTTAAAAAGCCCTTTGAAATCACCTTGGTTTCTCTGAATACAAGCTTTCAAACATTGCAGGATATTCAAAAATCTCACTGAACACCAGCAGACATTTGGCAGAATGAAGTTTTGTGTGCATACAAAATCTGGAAAGGAAAAGAGCCCAAAACAATGTTCATAACAAAACTGGCTGAGCTGTGGAGGTCAGCAGCTTAAGTTAAACTGAACTGAAAACCACTAAAATCGAAATGTTTAAATTAAATGAGGGACCTACTTTTGAGTATCACATAGTTTGTAACTGTTGAAATGTCATAGTTTTGAACTTAGAATCAGCACTCTAGCTGCATGTGTAAAAATTGTCAGTTTGATTTGAATGTAGAAAACTGGGAACAAAAAGTGACATTTAGCTGAAACCTGGCTTAATGCAACTGGATTCTGCCTGACAACTACCCCCGACAGGAGTTGAAACTGGATCAACAGCTGTGTTCCCAGGCCTGGCTGCATCCTACTTCCCCACCAAAAGGAATTAAACACCTCTCTGATTGAATTACCTGGGGACTGCAGGAAACTGGACAATGGGCCTTCTTTGGCTCAGGCAAATGTTATATTGGGGGGGCCGTAAAGTGGCTTCCTCTTGGGGGAAACTGGGAGGGGCAGTGCCTCTGCTAGCAGCTAAGCTTGGGGGAAGTGGATAAACCAGTTATTCCACCATGTGATGTGGGAAGCCACACCCCTTTTTTGACCAGGGCATAAGTTAAAAAGATAGATAACTCATAGTGCGGACTGGTCAAAATTATATAAGTAATATCATTATTCTTGTGATTTTTCTGTGCACGTTTTAAGAGGCGTTAGGACCCTGTGGTGTATTCTGGGGAGTTGCTAGCAGAAAATAGGGTCTCACTCCAAATGTATGCATGTTAAAAATCTGACACTTTATCATCTGAAACCCATCTCCCTGGTGCACATTTGTGTAAAATCTGGAAAGGTTTAGAGGTCGTTATCTGGATGAAAAGGGGAGAATTCTGTCATCAGTGGACACAACATCGTACAAAGACAGGGATCGGATGGTTTGGTGCTACAGAAAATATGTAAACTGGACCTATAATATGAGAAAAATGGTACATAGATAAATATGTATTTGGATCAGAAATAGATTTGTATGCAATTTGACAGGGGGAGGTTCCTCTGACCATAAAACCTACAGCATCACTCTGACACTCCATTTCTTCCCCCCAATCAAGGGAGAGAGGAAAGCTTGGCCAATGATAAGTGAGAGGGGCAGGCTTAGCTAGGCCCAGGCACACACCCATTTTCAAAACACATAAAAAGGGCCACAGAAACCCAGGGAGAGGACATTCAATTCCATTTTCTGCTGGACGCTCTGCCGGGAGACTCCAGACTTCACATCCATCAATCTTCAGAGACCAGAAATTTACTTCAGAACTTAAAGCAAGGGCCTAAACCCACAAACTGAGAACTCTTCTCAGCAGGCCTCAGCATCCTTAAAATCATCTGCAAACTATTCCACAGCCGGGCGAGCTGCCTGAATTCTGTGCCAAGAACGTTTGCCAGTACCCAGAAAGCAGTGTTACATCCAGAATCCACTTGATCCGGACCGGAAGCAGACCAGAGATCCAGAGAACCACAGGCCGCTGTATTCAGAGAGCTGACCCAGATCGCTGTGAAGTGCCGAGACCAGAACCGGAGTCCAGTCCAAAACCTGACCTGATCCGTGGTGAGGCCCATTCCTGCCCAAAATATATTGTGAGTACCGCCAGAACTGTGCAGAACCCAATCTCTTAGTTCAAATAATCTAATTCAAGCTATTTTAACCTAATTAGAACAGCCTCCTAGAAATCGTGTCATCTGTCATTTTTAAAGCTGCACAACTGTCACCTGTCAATTCTGCAGCTGCAAGCTGCCACCTGTTATTTTGAGTTTTACTTTAAATCCAAAAATCTACCTTTATTAAATCATCCGTATCTCCGGAACCGTTTGTGCTAGGAACGAGATTTAACTTTCATCTGAAAGCTTAGAATCTAGGCTTTCCTACTCCCTATACTCTTTCCTTAATCGCGAGACACGCACTCATGAAATTTACCGCGATTTGCGATTTGGCCCGATTTCTTCATCTGTAGAAATCAGCAGATTTTTGCTTCTCTTTGCTAAAATTCGTCTGCAAACTGCTAATCATTCATAGAGTATTGTTAAAGTGAGCCTGAACTAATATAAAGTAGCCATCACCTACCCTGAACCTCTAGAGGGAATTAAAAGCAATTTTAGCAACTTTCCACTTCCTTGCAAACCACATTAAAGGAATCCGCCTGTGTTTAAAACTCATCCCTGTTTTCTCTAACCTTGCTGGGAGAACTGGAACTGTGTATTGCATTATAAAGTGTGATTTGTTGGGATTCTTGAAGACGGTGTGCTCTCCTTCCATTTCTTGTATTGCATAGGGGGGGAGTGAATTGTCAAAAGAAAAAGTGATCATATTACCTTTTGCTAAAATCATAACAAGTTATTTCTGTACTGCATTTTATTCCACCTTGCGTTTCCTTGAACCATATAAAGCATTCTTTCCCACCTTATTCTTCTGTTCCTATTCATAAGTTACCTCTTGCTGACTACTGCTCATATTCTGAAGTGTGATATCAGTTATCAATTTATTTATAAAGTCTGATAGATATATATTGTTGAATTGTCCAAATAAACCTTTTTAATTTGCAAAACAAACCTACTTCTTGGCTCAGTGGGGTCAGGGGGATTCTAAGAGGGGGGTGTTATACAAGGGTTGTCATCCAGAGTGCTGAACTGGATATAAAAATACATCAATAAGGGTTTTCCTCAGCATCCCAGACTAGGCATTGACTTAGCTGTAGTGTTGATTGAATATCGCTTACATGTGCCATGCCCATAGGCCCTGCTACCTGTGACCTAAGCCTGCCAAAACGCTGAGGTGAGGGTTCACGACATAATGTCAGAGTCAAGACCCTGCACACTGTATACACAAACCTGTGGCATTTGAATCTGGTTTTGGGAACACGTTTGGTATTATCTGACTTCACATTTTATCTGCCAACATAATAAACTTGATACCACAGATATCGAAAGGTTTTGGAAGCAGTTCATATTGTTTTAAATTAGGTAGGCACCCACAAACCGCCTCCCCCAGCCCCAATCTTCCTTTTTGGTAACATTAGTGGCAGATGGCATTTTGACACATAACAAAAAAAATAAAACTGCAAATCATTTCTGATGCAGGGAACACATCTATTAGAGCTCTGTCCAGGCGCTCAGTGGCAAAATACATATAAACCTCCTAATTTGCATATGGATCGCACCAACAGAAGTGACTTCACAGAAAAGTAATTCACATCAGTCTTTGATACTTCGAGGCACCATGGAAGTGACTTAGAATAAGTTGCCAAAAGTAAGCCAAGTGGCAAATAACTTTGTGGTTCAAAATACCTAAATTGCACGATTGTTATATATGGAGCAACTCTATAATCAAGCTTTTTTAAATTAACAGCATGATATATTAATATGCGCTCTGAAGTAAAACACTGACAGAGTACACTTACAGAGCTGCAGATCTGCCCAGATTCACACACTTTGCTTAAATGGTGGAACTGGGAAAAAAAGAATAAACTCTACAGAATGAGCATGTATTTGTATTTTTATTAACTGCATTTACTTGGTACAATGGTTGCATGCAAAAGGGCCTAGTGTTGCAGCAACCTAGTTAGTTAATATTGGGATTTTTTGCCACACCTTCCTGTGATGTCACTTCCTCTAACGCCGGACGCCACCTCTGGTGTCCAACCCAGGGTCTCACCCTGCAAGCAGTTGAGAAAGGTTGAGAGCTATGGCCACAGCTTCCTCCTGAAAAGTGTTCAGTCCATGGAGCCTCCGGGTGTTCTTGCTCCCCCTGCTTCCACAGCAGTACAGGCAGCAAAAGGTCCTCTGCTGGAGTTCTCTCTCCGGCTCTCTCCTAGCTCCTTCAAGACTGCTCTTCCTCAACCACATCAGCCCTCCTTTCATCATCGCTCTGCATTTCAACATGGCCTGCTTTTCAACTCATCACCAAAATGTAGTATGCAGGACCACAGGATGGACAGACAGGATGCAGGAACCAGGAGAAAACAAGGTAGGTACAAATAGAAATGTACGTTATTAGTTACAGGTCAAAGATAGAAATTCAGCAGGAGAGCTGGCTTTAGCATACTTCCATGTCCAGCTCCCGTCCTGAAAGATGCCCCCACCAGTCCAACTCCGAACTCCCAGTCCCCTTACAGTCCACATTACCTCACACATTGCAGGGAAAACTCAGAGCACTTTTATTTTTTTTAAATTATGTTATGAATGGCTGTGTCGAAATTTCAACCTTTAAACATTTGTTCCCAGATCATTGCGGTTCAAAACTGATTTTTCTTTCCTTATTTACAGAGAAATGTTGTCTACTTTCAATACCTTTTCAAGAAATTTCAAAGCGTCAATTGTGTGGCCTATTTTCGTGAGTTCTCTCCAAGGTGAGGTCTTCACCATATCGATCGAGGTCCGGCTGTAGGAACTGTAGAACTGTGCATCTTTCTAGACTTAATTTCGGGCAGAGCAACAGTAGATGTTTAGTTGTTTCAATAGCATCAGGATTTACACAAAAACGACAAACTGCCTCTTTGGCCGTTATCATCTTTCTGCCCAGGAGCAGTTCCTTCGATGGTAGGATGTTTAGCCTGCACTTCAGAAGCAAATCTCTGAAGTAAGGCGAAGGAAATCCAGTAGTTCATTGACCATTTGAAGCTCCCAGGTGATAGGCAAACACAGCGCACTCTGTTGTTTTTGTTCGATAGTTTCTATCCAGTCTCTGTTACTCACCACTCCAAATAGGCCGAAGATGCAGAGAAAGTTACCTTGGAGATGTTGGTGATATAAGATTCCAAATTCAGCCTTCCATCCCAGCTCCCCTGAGTATACAACTCAGGCTTCCTCAAAGAGGGGCTCTTTTCCACAATGTACCTCTCTGCTGTTTTAGTTAGAACAGACAGAGATGTCAATTGAGTAAAAGAGCGGGGAGAACACACACCGCCAATACCAATGCTGCAAAAGAATACCAAAATATTAGACAGTGTTGATATTATACAAGTGATTATAACAGTTGAAATGATTGGACAACTACCTATATAGATATTGGAGTGGAGTTGAGTTTCCCCGGGATGATTTACAAAGAATAACACAAATGAGTGGAATTGAACTAAATCAGTATCGGTTCCCACTATAGCTATAGAATTGATAACAACTGACCTGAATAAAGATAATGGAGTAAGAGGAGTCCAGGGTACTGCAGACAACGACAGGAGAAAATAACAAACAGGGAAGTTAGTATAGGTAAGTAACCCCGAACGGCACGAGGGACGCACTAGTACCGGGTTGGTGCAGTTCAGGAGAGCGTTCATATGCACTTAAGAGCAATCTCACAGGAAAGTCACTCAATGTCCCAGCATCCAACAAAAGACAATATCCATTGAAGATAATAGGTATGTACCTGAGTACACGAGTATAGTTGAGTAGCTGTTGAGATGGTCCGGATAGTAGACAGCAAATTGATGTGCAGAGCGGCAGCCAGGAAAGAGCCGCAAGACACAGAAGAAAGCCGTATTCAGTAGCGTTCCGAGTCCAACAACCAAACAAGCACGACAGGAATAAAGGATGAGACTGAGGCAATCCAATTTTCAGGCAATGGGTCAAAACCAGGAGATTCAGATAAGGATTCGTGTAGGGAGACACGAAGAGGAAACGGACGAAACCGCGTGTAGCTGGTAACGTTAATTAGCAGCAACGAGCCCCTTGGAAGACAGTGGTTTTATAGACGTAAGAGGGGAGTGGCTTGCTGTACGTCTTCCACGTACAAGACGTGCCAGGTGACCTGGAGTATGTCGACGTTTGCACAGACGCCATGGTACCTTGTACCTGGACCATAGAGGAGCCTGTAAAGAAGTTGTATTCTGCAAGGATGCCGGCGGGGAAGTCTGAAGTGTAACAGCATCCTCCCCCAAAGACACCGGCAACCCCCTGGAGGAATGGAAGCTCCTCAGAAGAACCGGACAATGCAAATTGGAGAGTGGCTCCCAAGTACGGTCCTCAGGCCCACACCCCTTCCAATCCACGAGGTAGAACAACGTACCTCTAGACACCCTGCAATCCAGGATACACGAGACCTCATATTCCTCCTCACCATCCACCAAGATCGGCGAAGGATGAGTAGGCAGACAGGTCCCATGGATGAAAGGCTTGATCAAGGAGACATGAAAGACTGGATGTATACGACATGATCGCGGCAGAGAAAGCTTAACTGCCACAGGATTGATGACATCAGTAATGACATAGGGCCCCACAAATTTGGGCAGAAGCGAGCATTTGCCTGCAATTCGCAAATTGCGGGACGATAACCACACCTTCATGCCACTGCGATAAACTGGAGCAGGGGATCGATGCACATCAGCATACTTCTTGGCACGATCTTGAGCTCGGAGTAAATGACAGCGTACATCCCGATGAATCTTATCGAGATCTCTGATGCAATCTTTTGCTGCAGGATTAATGGCCGGTAATACCGGATCAAGTGGAAGTGCCCTAGGATGACCACCATACAAGGCAAAAAAGGGAGAAACTCCAGTTGATGTATGCATAGAGTTGTTGTATGCAAATTCTGCATAAGGCAAAGAAGTAAACCAAGACTGTTGGTACTGAAGGCATAAACAGCGTAGATACTGTTCGATGGTAGCATTAGTTCTCTCGGTCTGCCCATCCGTTTGAGGATGGTAAGCCGAAGAATACCTGTCCTCAATACCCAGAGAAGCTGTAAGAGCCTTCCAGAATCGTGACGTAAATTGTGTGCCACGATCGGAAACAATAATCGAGGGTAGACCAAAGAAACGAAACACATTCGTCAAGAACAGTTTTGCCAATTCTGGAGCTGCAGGCAAACCAGAACAAGGTATGAACAATGCATATTTAGTGAAGTAATCAATGATCACCCAAATAGTGTCATAACCCTGAACGTCAGGAAGTTCCACAATGAAATCCATTGACAGCATCTGCCAAGGTTTGTACGGCACAGGAAGAGGTTGTAACAATCCAACTGGTTTGGCTCTAGAAGTTTTACACTGAGTGCATATGGAACAAGTCAAAATGTAATCCTTTACATCACGAACCATGGAAGGCCACCAAGCCCAACGCCGTAAGGCTTCAAGAGTTTTTTGACTTCCTGGATGTGCATGTACCTGGACCATAGAGGAGCCTGTAAAGAAGTTGTATTCCGCAAGGATGCCCGCGGGGAAGCCTGAAGTGTAACAGTCTCTTATCAAGATAGCATTTTTTACCTTATTTGGGTTGTTCCTTAGAGTATCACAATCAGTTCCCAGATTTATCAAGTACTCTTTACAGCGATCTTTCCATCTTGAGAGGTTTTTATGTTTGTTTGCAAACATCTCTTTTAAGACCTCGAAAGGAGCAGGAGGATTATCAATGATACATTTCCGGAACATTGATAGAGACTTCCAGAGTACAACTGACATTGGAGATTGCAGTCGTAATTCAAATCATATCACCGCAGCATAGACAGCTTTCGGTAATCGCAGGATTGTCCTCCAGAAGAAAGCCTCACAGATCTCCCAAGTTTTCTAAGACAGAGTTAGGAGTGCTTCCACTCCATAGGTTATCACAGGCATTATCTTTTGCTTAAAGAAAATGACAATTGGTTTCAGGGAATCGGTTCCATAGCGATGGTAGAGCGCTCTCCCTTGATTTGTCAGTTTTGCTAGTTTCTCCCTTATTAATGAGTAATGGCCTAATTCATTGATGTTTTTGTTGATGCAAATTCCTAAATAGAGAATGAACTCTAAAGATTCCAGCAGGCGATTGTCAATTTTCCATGTATAGGTTACCCCTCTACTTTTGTTGGTTCCTTGGGCTGATTGCATAATCATTATCTTTGACTTGTTGGTGTTAATTTTCATGTCATTTCTATCTAAATATGATTTGAATGTGTTCAGCCTACGTTGCAGTTAGATTGATGTTAAATCAACAAAAACTAGATCGTCTGCATATAGGATCCATGGAATGATGTCATCTTTATTTGTTGGAGGAAAAGCTCTAATTTCGTTCTGTGAGCTAATCATGTCTGCCAGGTGAAGTGCAAACAAGAAAGGCGCAAGGGCACTTCCTTGCTTGATTCCCCGAAATGTTCTTATTTTCTTAGCAAGAGTACCATCTCTGGAAAGTTGGAGGGAAAACTCACAGCACTACCATAAGATCATGTAGGATGCCACAGAAGTCAGACACTCCAGTACCTGATCAGTGATGCCCAGGTTCTCACGGAGTCGATTGATCAGGATGGCTTGAATGACTGTGTCAAACGCAGAGGAAAGATCTAGGAAGATGAGGACAGAATGAAGGCTGGAGTCAAGATTAGAAAGCAGATCTCCTCGGGTGTTCAGGAGAGCAATTTCCGTGCCTCTGGATGCTCAGAAGGAAAGATGATGGTTATGGAGACAACCAACAGATTCAGTGTCAAGACTAAGCTGGGAGATTCCAGGAAAGGAGTGATAGAGATTTGCCGGACAGGGAGGATCGGCAGAAGGTTTTTTAAGGAGGGGATGCACAAGGTAGTGCTTGAGGAGAGGGGGGAAAGACTGATTGCTGAAATCGACCAGGGTTGGAGCGAGGGTGTCAATGTGGTCCTTGAAGGTTCTGAAGCAGCAAGGGAACTGGTATCTTCTGCTTGCAGAGATGCCAGGTTATTCTGTACCATGTGAGAGTATTTCATCCACTGCTGTAGTTCTTCTTTGTAACCAGACACCTGTCGTGTTTCACTAACCTGTAACTAATCTCAGATTACAGGTACCATAATGATAAAAAGAATGAAGCCTGGAGAAGGAATTCACACCTGCCAAGGTTCAGCTTTAGATGTGTCTGATTGTGTCTTGTATTCAGTTGAACATTTCTCGATAAAAGACTTTCAGCCTCATCACGAGTTTGGCGGTAACCCTTAAATGCAGCGGTAATGCTATTACCGCTGCATTTAAGGGTTTGCCAAATCACGGGTTTGGCTGCATTTACCTCCAGCACTGAGCTGGGGAATTTTCGGCACAATTACTGCACAGTAATACCGCCAATAGTAGTTGCGCCGAAAATTCCCCATTGGGCCCAATGGGGAATGGAGAATTCCCGAATTGGTCCAATGGGGAATTACCGTTCCGCCAAACCCGTGATCTGGTGCTAATAGGGCAGGTTTTTTTTTCTCGCAGTAACGCTATTAGCCCCAGCGGTAATACCACCAGGATACCACCCAACTCGTGATGAGGCCCTTTGTGGGAAGGCAGCTATGTGAGGCATAGATCACAATGGAGAATATGTTCCCTAATACACTTCGCAGTGGGTGATGGTCCTCGTTTTGTCATTGAAGTTGCAGACAAGAGCTAGACCTTAAGCTTCATTAATCGTCCAGCATACTCCCAAAGATCCAGTGCTTTAAGTGGTCCGGGGCCAGCCAGGGCTGGGCCCGGCAGTTTCCAAAGAGTGCGTCTGTTTCAGGGGAGGTTCCACCGCAACATTGGCGGGACACATTATCCCTCTGTGGCCACAGCCATGACGGGAGATGTGCCAGCCATTGAGTCAGACACGCTGACAGAAGTGCCAGCCAACCACAGCGTCGCTGTGGCTGGCTGGCACTTCTCTTAGTCACTGTAACCTCCTCTTGTGAACCATCATGTGAGGGTCACAAGAGGAAGTTACTGTCCTTTTGTTTCCCTGCCCCCTCCCCAGGTCACTAAGGCATTTTTTGACCCTCAGCTAAGACGCCTCAGACTTTGTCCATCGTCAAAGCTTTATAAAAGATTAATTGAATTGTGTACTTTTCAAGCCATCTTTTATAACCATAGAAGTGTTTAAAAAATATGGCTTAAAAAGTAACCCCAGAGCCGGAGCAGGAGCTTCCCTTCGCCCGTGAGCTGCAGGAGCAGCTCACCAGCAATACAGAACCTGCCTGCACGCTTCCGGTAAGGCCCTCGACATTACCAGGATAGCCAGCAGTTTTTCTCCCCACATGACGTGCTACACCGAATGCAGTGATCTGAAGCACCATAATTATTGTGGGTTTATTTGCTTCCCTCCTCACCGCCCAACATATTCCATCTTGCTACAAGACACCGAATTTGTCTCTGAATCCAGTGCTAAACCGCATGGTTTGCACACACCAAGATGGCCGCCGCTCTTTGATTCACTCACTGCAGTCTGGAAGTGCCTCCGACCACAGATTGGTCAGGCAACTCCCATTTAGCCTATCGGGTGTGACCGGCAGGCGTTAGCCGGCCCCCGACAAAGGCAGCCGACTAAGGCTCCTTTTGGACTGAGCTGACCGAGCTGGCGGGCCACCCCACTCACTCAATCACTGGGTGCGGTGCCGCTCATCCTACAGCCCACATGACCCCTCCACTCCGCTGACATCAATGCCGATCCAGAACCACCTCTACACACTCCGACCAATGGTGAGATTGACTGCCCCATCCTCTTTTTTCACAGCCGCGTCATCCCAATGGCTGCACATCCCACCATACTAGTGCTGCACCTGCATAAAGCCCGAGTCACCCTCAGCACCTGACTGAGTCTGACCAAACTCCGCCGGTGCCGGGTGACGTTCAACAGCCTTTGCCTCCCGTCCTCTCCCACTCGAACTACCCACACACATACGGTGACTATTCATACTGGCATACAGTGTTCTATTGATCTACTGCCTGAATTACCGATTTACCTTGAGTTACCATGGCGCACCTCACCGATGTGATTATTGAACTGCCCATTGCTTTTGTGTTGCTTGATTTATTGATTTGCCCTGAGTTACCATGGCGCACCTCACCGATGCGATTATTGAACTGCCCATTGTTATTGCATTACCTGATTTATTGGCAAGCCCTGAGTCTCCGCGGCGCACCTGTGTGAGTATTAAACTGCCTGTTAACTGGTAGTTAAATTAGTCACGGCACACCTACCTATGTTTTTGCATAATCTGCTATATTGTGACGTATCAGGATACTGCCCATCTGCCCATCGCAGCGCAAACTGTGCCCCCTATACTGTAACACCTGTCGCTCAATTAGGAATTAGAAAGCCCACACATAATGTTTATACCAGGTATCAGCACAGTCCTACTCAGGACAATTCTCTACTACCTGATCTAGGTGACTAGCCACTCAAGCCCACACATCAATATTTCCCTCACAGCTGGCCCAATTTCTAACAACATGACTCCTCATTCGTTCACACCCCACGCCCTTACGCCTAAACCACACAACATGACTAGTCCTTGTAGTCCCACCTCCAGAAACTACAGGTTACGTGCCAGGCTACCCAAAATATTCGAACCCCTTGCTAGTGCCTCACCCCATCTCAAATCTAACAACTGCAGAACACCAAAACACAAAGGCAAACCAACCACCTCTCCTACTAACGCCCTAACGCACAACCCGACCAGCACCATACAACCTTGCCAATCAGGGCCCAGTGATAACACCCACTAAGACTACTACTGCCAACACCAGAGGCGCCCTAATAAACGCACGCTCCATAGTAGCCCATGTCTCAGATATAGCAGACCTTATTTTACTAGAAAAACTGGATTTCCTAGCTATTACCGAGTCTTGGCTTCACACTGCCGCTGGCCCCGCCCTTATACTAGCCATACCAGAATACTACACAATCCTCAGAGCCAACAGAACTGAATCCAGAGGCGGAGGCCTCGCCATAATTGCCAAAACTAACCTTAACATGAGACTTGCCCCTTCGGACAAATCTAACTCCTGTGAATCCCTAACAGCTAAAATGCCCACCACCAACTCCCAAACCCTCACCATTCACCTGCTCTACAGACCCCCCGGCCCCTTGGAACATTCAAGGAAGACCTAACTACCATCCTCACCAACAACCTAAAAAATACTACCCAGAGCCTTCTCCTAGCGACTTTAACTTAGGGTTCAAAGACACCAAAGACCCTCATGCCACTCTTTTTGCTAATACTTTGCCAGAGCTAGCATTCAATCAGAAAGTGACCCCCTCCCCCCCACCCACAACAAGGGGAGCACCCTTGACTGGGTGGCGGATTATAACTGCTCAGCTACCATCACTTCCATCTCACCCCAGCCCTGGTCTGACCACCATCTCCTTTCCTTCTCTCTGGATGCCACAACCCCTACACCCCTTAACAACATGCTAGCCCCAGCCATCCCCACCAGAAACAAAAAATAAAACATCTGAGCTGAAAAATGGATCCCTCTCATTCTCCCAACCTTGAATTCCCTCACAGAATCCACCGACCCCTTCAACCTTGTAGACAAATACAACAAAACTATGGCCTCAGCATTGGACTCCATTGCCCTGTTGAAACTCATAAAAAGCAAAGACAAAAGACATCTGAATACATGATTCTCCCCTCACCTGAAATCACTCAGACTCGAAAAACAAAAAAGTGAACAGGTCTGGAGACAATCACCCTCAGACAAAAATACCAACCTCAACAAAATAACCGCCCTCTAAAAAAAAGAAATTATATGGGCCAAACATGATTCCTACAACCTAAGAATCTTGCAAGCTAACTCCAGTACAAAAGAACTGTTTACCATCCTTACAGAATGGGAAACCCCCATCTTAGTCCCAGACACATGTGTAAAAGACAAACAATGGTGCACTGGCATCCAAAACGCCCTATCCAATAAAGTAGTAGGCCTGCAGGTCAAAATCGCTAACAAAAATGAAACCCTCTGCAATGTTCTTACAGCTAACTCCACCCCTCTCACACAAAAACCCACCTCCAATCCCCCCCTCTGCTTCAGCTTCTCCAAAGTGCCCACCCTTCAGGTCGAAAAAGTAATTCTTACCCTTAAACCGTCAAATTGCCAGGGTGATCTCTGCCCCTCGCAAATCATCAAAGATGCAGCCAGAGAACTCTCGCCCTTCATCGAAAAGCTCATCAATTCCTCCTTCTCCACAGGCACCATCCCTAGTAATCTTAAAGAGTCTTGGGTTCTTCCTCTAGTCAAAAAGCAATCTCAGGACTCCACGATACCCACCAACTACAGACCCATCACCACTGTCCCCTTCTTGCTCAAAATATTAGACAAGGTAGCCTACCTTCAAATACAGCAACACCTAGAAAAAATACCACCTCCTGGGAATCCGTCAGTCCGGCTTCAGACCACAACATGGGACTGAAACAGCACTGATCGACCTTGACACTCTCAGAGACAATGGGAAAGCCGCCTTACTCCTCTTCCTCAACCTCTCAGCGGCGTTTGATTTAGTAGGCCACAAAATAATCTGCAACCACTTAGATTCGGCAGCCCACTTCTTGCAAGAGGCAATTAGTTGAATTCAATCCTTCCTTAATAATAGAACCATGCGTGCCTTTGCGAACTCAGCTTCTGTTAACCACATCCCCATCACCTTCGGGGTACCCCAGGGATCCTGTGTCTCCCCACACTGTACAACGTGTTCACAAAGCCCCTTTTCGACGATCTCGATGGTCTTGGTATCACCTACACTAATTATGCTGATGATACCCAGATCCTCATACCGCTGACGGGAGATTACGACAATGATTTGGCCTTGGTGAACAGGGTGTACCTCAACATCCAGGCATGGATGGCATCTCATGGTCTATGCCTGAATGATGACAAGACGGAGCTCATTATCCTTGGTACCACCCTCAACCTAAACAAACTTGGTCACAACTACTCAAGCTTCATCATAGACGGAAACTCTATTAATGTAGCCAAAGAAGTAAAAACGTTAGGCTTCTACATAGATGCCACCATACAGGTCAGTTCCATGGCCTCCACCACAGCCTATACCTGTAAATTAATTAGAGCTGCTAAACCTTTCCTTTCTACCGATAGCTGCACCACCCTGGCCAGAGCCATCACCCTTTCAAAACTGGAGTATTGTAATGCCCTCTACCTTAGAGCTAACAAATATATTACAAACAAAATCCCAGTGCTTAATTTGTGCCGGTATTTGGCGGTCCCCAACACCGGCACAGTTCATGACGAGGCCCTGGGGGCCGGTTCCTGAAGCACACCCAGGCGTGGGCTTCAGGATCCGGCCCCCAGGGCCTCGCCGGACGCGGGGCGCCTAAGTTGCAAAGGATCTGTAACTTACAGATCCTTTGCGGCCCGCCGGTGCATGCCCGCTGCATTAAAATAACAAAGGTAACACTGAAGTGTTACCTTTTCTTGATGAATGCGGCAGGCCACGACACTGTGGAACCAGGCCAGCAGTAAGTGTTACAAAACACAGGGAGGGAGCGGCAGGGCTGGGCGGGGCTGCCTCAACCCGGCCTACTCCCTCCCAGTGATTTGTATTACAGACTGTCTGTAAGCTGCGTGAGCTCCGGTGGGGCTGCCGGAAAGGGCAGACACCCGTGACTTGATACTGGGGAGCAGACTGCAGGCCAAGTACACGAACATGCTGCGGCGGCACCAGGAGAGCCGGAGGCGGCGGAGGCCAATGCCCAGCCTGACGGGCATCCTCAGGGGCATTCCGGGCAATGCAGGTGAGGGAACACCCTGTGGCAAGTTCAAGCAGTGTTTTTATCTTTTTTCATCCTCTCTTCCTCCGTCCTCCCACCCGCCCATCGCCCATCTTCCCACAGTCTCGTTGTCTGTGGCTCCTGCCAGTGCCCCCTCCTCTCCCCAGCCCCCCCTCTGGTATGTGGGGGTTCAGAGGTGCACGTATATAATGGATTCCCATTCATCACTCGGCGGGTTTCTCAAAGCCGCTGCCTGTGCGTGGAATCCCCTTATGGAGAGCGCCCCTCGCGGCGTGCACCCGCTCCCTTACCCGGAGACCTTGCGCACTCAAGCACAGCGTCCTTCTGCCATTACTACACTGCGGAGGCCCACGGGGGACCACTCTGGAAGCAGAGGCCGAGCTCCCGATAACCAGCTCTTTCCTCTCTAATCGATATCTCCCAGAGCCTCGCAGCATCCTATCGACTAGCGCCAAAAGCCCAACACAAGCCGCATTCAAGCACCTTAATATAGCACTTCACATCAATAACGTGAAGACAGAGATCGGAGTCGCTATCAGTATCTGAACAGCCCAGGCGACAGCCACACCCCCCTATGTGAAAACTAACACCAGATACTACTCTCTCCAGCCAGCATTATGGGGCCAAGATTTTTTGGGCACTGGCACTTATTTTTTTACAAATTAAGCACTGCAAAATCCAGGTCCTGCAAAACAACGCTCTCAGAGCATCACTCAGCATGTCCAAAAAAGAACACATATCTGACACTAGGAGAGCCAACAACTGGCTCACCACAACAGACAAAATCCAAAATCCTACTGAAAGTAGCTTCACTGACTCACAAGTGCCTTAATAACACAGCCCCTCGCTACCTGTTAGACAGAATCAACAGATACTCCCCCAACAGACCCACCAGCACCGCTAACTCGAACCTCCTCACAGTGCCCAGATTCACACGCTCCAAAACTGGAGGTAACAGCTTCTAGGTGAAAGTCGCCCAACATTGGAACTACCTCCCACCTTCCTTAAGGGCAGGCCAAACCTATCCACATTTCAGACGCAACTACATTCACTGGATAAAGGAAAATGATTGCTAACCCCACCTCTGCCCACATATCTCCCCTCCCTCTATGCGACCTCGTTTCTTAAACTGCTGCTACTCGCATTTGTCTGTACTTGTACCGGTATTATGTCCTCTGTACATACATGTAAATATATTATGTAAATGTTTTATGTCCCCTTTATATACACCTAAATCATTGTACAGCACTGTAACCAAGCTACAAATATTCTTGTTGCTTTCTGCACCGTGATACCCCTGGGTCTGGTGCGCATTACAAATGAATAAACAAACAAACAAACAAACGTAAACCATAAGGTATGCACTCAAATATTTAAATGTTATATATTTGTGTTCGTACTTTACTATAGTTTGTGTATTTTTCCAAGCCATCTTTTATAAACCTATATGTAACACATTTCTATGTTTATAAAAGATGGCTTGCAAAGTACACAAACCATAGTAAGGTACGCATACAAATATGTAAATGCTTACATGCATTAATATATTTGTTTGTGTACCTTACTATGGTTTGTGTACTTTTTAGGCCACGCCCAACCCTCAAGCCACGCCCCCAAATGAGCCCCCGACTTCTTACCCCACTTAAAGCCCTGCAAAGAGCTAAAAGCAGGGCATGTTTGTGATTATTAATACCGTTTGGGAATGTCCATCTTTGTTGAACAGTCACACCTTAAAAATGACAGCCTTCAGCTAATAGTTATTTCTGAGATTCTGCCTGGAAAGAAGTGAAGCTAAAACGGTGGCTTCCTTGACGATTATAGAAACTGGATAGCCTCAGCGTGCCCTCCGAGTAGAACAAAGAAAGGCTGCCAGCAGGGAGCTGAAACCCAAAATGACCACTTCAGAAAAGTATTTCAACTTTCTTTCTCTAAATGTGTGGGCCCCATTTCCATTGAAATTGTTGCAGTGCCTTGACAAGGGCCCTGCCAACAGGTTCCCTTCCATTCAGGACATAGTGATCAACCTCTGCTTTATTCTTTGCATTTTGAGACCTGTTCTGATTTTCCCATTATAAATTCAGGACTGCAAGTGCACAAACTGAATGAAAAACACAGCACTTGACTACCATCTTCCAAATGGAATGGCAGCCTACAATGACCTTGGCTTACACAGTAGATCCTGCTCTACCCAGTCATTTCAAATTGGGTACTCGAGCCACAGCTAATATGGCAGTTTCTCTAGCCTCAGGTAAAATGGTGGGTTCTCAACACTCACCTAATATGGTGGTGTAGCAGCATTATTGCTGATAGGTTCCAAGCGCACATATGGCAACATTATCTATTCCAGTTGGAAGATGCTCATCTGATCCTGGGTTTACCTTTGCAGTCTTGGATTTCCCCACTCTAAACCCAAGACTAGAAGATCCAGAATGCAAAGCTGAAAGAAGGATTGCACTACTGTCTTTTGAACGGAATGCATACATTTAACTCACCTTGGATTGTAATCTGTTTAATAGGTATCTGCACATACTAGTGCCCTGGCTCAGACCCACATTTTGGAGTCTGCAGGGCCCAGTCCTGTCAGGCCCCAGCCTACCTAAAGCACTGGATATTTGGGAGTATGCTGGACGATTATTGAAGCTTAAGGCCTAGCTCATGTCTGCACCTTCAATGATAAAATGAGGACCATCACCCACTGCGAAGTGTATTAGGAAACATATTCTCCATTGTCATCTATGCCTCACAGAGCTGCCTTCCCACCAAGGCCCCCATTACGACCCTGGCGGAAATCGAAAAACGATGGCGGAAATGCAATACCGCCATCGAATAGCGCTCGGTGCGACTATGACCCGTCACCGCAAAGTACGAAGCCATTAGCGACACCGTAGTGAACGCCAACGCTAACTGCACCAAGCACGCGCGCGCGCGCCATGCCAAACCGCAAACACCACCATGGTGCAACGGTACGCCAATTCCGACCCTAGCGGACATGTACCTAACGCCATCAGGCATGGCGGAATGTACCATTCCGCCATGGCGAGAAGTACGGCATCGCGAATCAACCGTAAACGGCCCCACTGAGTGCCTGTACACCTCTCCCTGCCCACAAAGTACAACTCCCGGTAGGTGCAATGAAGTCACAATGCAACCATTGAAATGTACAAAGCACCCATGCATGCCAACGAACAAAAGCAACACAAGAGGGGCCAATGGGAGCTGCAGGTCACAGATGGCACGAATACAGAAGCCATCCCAATGGACATGACCACAGTCCCCCACCAAGAAACGCACGCAAACACAGGCACCTGTGCCCAGCAACATTCCGAAAATCACATCATTCCACCAGTCCACCTGGCTGACCGGCATCTGTTACACAAAACCCAATCCCCCGCCCCTGAGCATGACAACATCCAAACAGTCATATAGGCAGCCCCCATCCCTGACCTCACGGGCTTAGTAGGCAAACGCGCCCAGTACAGTACCACGCAACTAAACCCCGAAGCTGGAACCCAATGCAGATCCCCTCACAATACATCGCCCCCCAAATAGGCATATGCCACATCACTTGCAAAGAAAAACGCTACACGGGCCAAATCAGAACAGCAATTTATGCACATCAAAGACACCAAGCCCATACAGCCATCAGGCCATGAACTCCAAAACACTAATCACCATTGTGGGCTGCATCCGCAAGAAATGACCAGCCACTACTTGTGTGTCGCCCTGTACCCCCATGGTACACAGAGCCACATTCACGTACGATAAGGCAACATGGAAGCGCACAGAACCGCAGGGCTGTCCCAATGGGGAGGCACTAGTCCAGCTGAAAGGCCGAAATGTTGCTCCGAGACACCAGTACTGCGTAAGGGCATGTGGGCCATTGGCGATCGTCCCATAAGATCGTAATGCTGCTCCACCGATTAACACGAAGCAGCAGGTGTCGGGAGTAAAATCCATCTGCAGGAGTGGCATACAGATGGCAGTGGCAAAAGGGGAGGAGATACCTGTCAACCAAAAGAAAAGAAAAAGAACAGAATGGCCATCAGAACTACATTCCAACAACTCACTTCAATGATCACACGAAATCCACAGCCATATGCATGCTAGCCCACTCAAAAGGATCATCACCACCCCAAAACCACTTGCGACTCATAACCATCTATATCGAGGTGCAAACACCATCACAAACGAGTGTACCTGTGCATGCGTCTGTCAAAACAGAATCCATCAGATGGGAATGTCAACGTGCATGGACACAAGTGTCTGAGGGCGCCTCGAGACAGGGAGGGCTCAACAAGGCCAGATAGACGATGGTCCCACTATGCCAGCCCTGCATCACATAGCGTAGGGGAGGCGGATAGATCCCAAGAAGCCCTGTACATGGAAAACTCTGTATCAAATCACCTGCCCATGCATCCATTCATCATTCCCTCATCCCGGGATCAAAACGCCTGAATATTTACTCACATGACATTAGAAACATCCATTGAGTCTGTGCGTTATGCAGCCTGCAAAATCCACAGTGCCCCAGCCCGTAATTCAAGTGTTGTGAAGTAACATGTATTTGGGAACGGCCGGCCTCATCGGCCACGTAGCTAATGCGCATCCCAAACTATTCATATCAGTCATTGCTCCCTCGCCATGGGCCCTGTCTCAAGGACATTGAACAATAGAACGTTATATTTGCAGTCAGACCTGTGGGCATCTCCTCGCCGCCAGCTGATAACCGAAAGCGCCGCCCTTCGAATTCCTCATTTGCAACATCACGTCGAAAAGGCATCTGTGGCCGTTTGAAATCACTAATTATTCCATCGAGTGCGGCTGTGTGTGAAAATGGCAACTGCCTTCACCCACGAATGGGACGCCCCGCCCGTCGTTGCAACTCGGTACAGTGATGCATGAGGGCCCACCGTTACTCGAGTACTACGTTCCACTGACCCTTCACAAGTCTGTTCGCGACTGCACAGATAGAATGGGAAACAATGGGACCATAGCCGAATGAACATAACAACCAATCCAACACGCCCATCGGGTACAAATACATGATAGCAATAGCAAGATACCATTCCCCGAATTGCAGCGTTGTGCGCGTGACGTGCTCGGCCAAAGGGGAGAGCAGTTTGCACAGGTGGAATGAATCACCACAGGTGGAGGCCATACAGCCTGAAAACACATGAATTGCACAGCCAGTCTCCTCCCACAACCACACCGAAATGCTACCGGCAGGACTCGCGATGTTGGCCCTGGGGGACCTGATAGCACTGCAAGTGCTCCGACTCCAAGAGGAAGACGAACACCAACTACAACCGGCCGCACGGAGGAGACGCAGGAGGAGGAGGAGGGCAAGGCAGGGCCAGCAAGGCCCACCAGCACAGCCACTACCACCACGCAGGCAGCCCGCAATCCCACGCCTCCGAGCACATCCGTTCAACCTCACTGATGAGCAGATCCACACCCTCTACCGTTTGGACCGGGACACCATAGCCGCCATTGTGGACATGACACAGGCTGACCTTGTCAGCATGATAGATAGCCCAACCGCCATCCCACCCCTACTGAAGGTGGTGTCTGTACTCCACTTCCTGGCCACAGGCACCTACCAGCACACAGTCGGACAGTTGCATGGCATTTCTCAGCCACTGTTCTCACGGACACTATTGCAAGTGCTCGATGCCCTCCTGCAGCACGCAGACGACTACATCTCTCTACCACGCTCGGAGCAGGAAATTACCAACACAAAAGTGGGATTCCATGCACTTGCCGGCATACCGGGTTGCATTGGTGCCATCGACTGCACCCATGTGGAATTGGTCGTCCCACATGCCATGGAGGCCCAGTACCGCAACCGAAAACAATTTCATTCTCTGAATGTACAAATGGTGTGTGACTCCAACAGGATCATTACACATTGTTGTGCCCGATTCCCTGGATCAACCCATGATTCTATGGTCTTGAGGAACTCTACAATACCACGCTACATGGAGCGACACGCAGGGAACAGATCATGGCTACTCGGTGAGTCTCATTTCATGCATGATGATGTGGGGTATGTGATTCGGCAATGACCTGGCAGGAAGGGGGGTGGTGTGTGTGCGTACGTAGCAATGGCATTCCACATTATACGTTTATCGTCCACATACAGGTGATGCTGGATATCCACTGAAGAGATGGCTCCTCACACCAGTCCGGAACCCACGGGACCAGCATGAGGAGGACTACAACCATGCCCACTCACGTACCCGTGTAGTCATAGAACAGGCATTCGGCCTACTGAAGGGCCGTTTCCGCTGCCTCAGCAGGTCTGGCGGGGCACTCCTGTACCGCCATGAGAAGGTTGCAAAGATGGTGATGGCATGTGTCATGCTCCACAACATGTGCGTACGTAGAAATGTGCCCATGCCCCCTGACGCAGAACTGCAAGCACCTGATGATGGTCATGATGAGGGTGGGGATGTGGCAGCACCTCATGGAGTCTGCGAGGCACCGGAGGCCCGTGACATTCGTCAGAATCTCATTGATGTATGCTTCTAGCACTCACGCCTGGTGGCTGATACATGGACACGGGACTCGTGGCACTGCGTGTGTCTGGGACATGCACAATATGGACTGTACGCCTATGATGGCCTAGTACACAAAGATCAATGTCCACACATCTCATTGGTTGATCGTGCACTTTTTATGGCATATGTGATGTCATGTTGAACACCCTATCGACCCGCCACCCAAGTGAGCCCAACACACCCCCTCCACCCCCCTACCTCCCCCCCGAACACCAGTGTCCAAAGATGCTCATTGTCAGTGGGCTGTCGCTATTGCAAGGCCCCTCTGCGGGTATCAGGGGCACCCCTGCCTGTGGAGCGCAGGTTCCTTCCAGATCTACGTTGGGGGCTGCCCTGGACGGAGCTTGCAACGGATGATGTGTCTGCCTGCTCACGTCCATGCATGTCCCTAAGGGTTTGCGAGAGCTCAGTGAGCACACGGCGCACTGCGGCAAGTTCGGCACATACGTCCTTGGCCGTCGCATGCAGTTCCCCCCTGAGGCTCTCGGTGCTTCTCTCCATTTGGACTCTCAGGCTCTCGGTGCTACTCTCGATTTGTGCCCTAAGTGTCTCAGTTGATGTTTCTATGTCTGCCTTAGTGCCCCCACATTCATCAGCATGGTCCTTGAGGAGCGTGGCCAGTTGCTGCTGTTGTTCGATCAACTGGTCGAGGGACTGTTGCCTCTGCTGGGCCAAGGCCATTTGCGGGGGTGTCACAGAGGGGCTGTTGTCCTCATGTTGCATTGCCACAGGGCTTGTGGGGGATGGCCAGTCGTCGTCTTGTGGGTGCCCCTGCGTGGTATCCTCATGTTGTACGGGATGGGACAGACAGGGGGATTGGGACAGGTCATGGATGGATCTGACTTCGGCATCCCCGTTTTCTGTGTCGGAGCATGCTGCCATCAATGGGGTGTCACCTATGGTGCTGCTGCCACCGGAGGCAGTGCCTTCTGTGGCATCCATTGGGGGGACCTGTGGTGGTGGTGTTGTGGGCATGCTGGCTGCTGGGGTGCCTGTTGATGTTCCCTCCTCTGTGCTGCCACCTGATTTGTGCTGCTGGCGTGTCTTGATGCGTGCAGCTGAGGTGGAGGGTCTCTGGCCGTTGGTCTTGGCCCTCTTTGCAGGTGTGCTGGTAGGGGTGTCCTGTAGCTCGTCGTTTGGATCGGACCCTGTGGTGGAGTAGAGGAGGGCGAGGGTTATTGGTGGGTCTGTGGGAATTGGAATGGCATTGTATCACATGCATTGGGGTGGTACCTGAGGGTGATTTGGGCCGGGCCCTTGGAGGTGCTTTGATTTGTGTGTGGAGTGAGGGTGCAGTTGTTTGGCAGCCTGCAGTTAGGGTGTGCCTGCTGCACGTGTAGTGCGTGTATTGGGGGTTTTTAATTATTTATGTATTTATTGTGGGTTTTAACGTGCGCTATCAGGCCGATGTGTGTGGACGTTCTCCTGGACATGTGTTTCTGTTGCACTATGTGGACGCATGGTACTTCACATGGATGGACTGTGTGGATTTGGCATTGTTTTTCCTGGCCCACCTACCTGTATCTTCGGATGTCTGCACTCCTTTCTCCATCCCTCCGACTCCCTCTATGCTCTCCATTCCGATGGTGGAGGCACAGATTTCTTCCCAGGGGGTCAACTTGATGGGTGATTCAGGACCTCCCCCGGTGGCTGTGGCAATGTTGCGGTTGGCAGAGAGTATGCTGCGGACGCGTATCCGCAGGTCGTCCCATCGCTTGCGGCATTGCTGTGGGGTGCGGGGTGCGGTCCCCACCGCACTTACCCGCTGTGCCACCAGAGCCCATATGGCCTTCTTGTTTACAAGTGCCGTCCTGGTCATTTGCGTGCAGAAGACGACGGCAGCATTCTCCAGGAGGGTCTCTGTTAGCACGGTGAGTTCCTCACGGGAGAAGTGGACCTGCCGCTTGCGGTCGCACGCTTTCTTCGCTGCTTTTCCCATTATTCGTGGTTTCGCTAGGGTGGTTGACGGGTTGGGGTGTGTTTCAGGGTAGTGATTTTAGTGGTTGTGTGGTTTTAGTGTATTTATAGGTGTACGCCGGGTTGTTTCCCGTTCCGGGCCCATGTTTTAGCTTCCGTTTCCGTATATTTCCGGCCACCGTACTTTCCGGTAGGCGCACACTGCGGTGACCGCTAAGAGGGGTGGCGGTATTGCACCTGGGGCGACGTACGGCGGCGGTGTGGGCCGTTTTGGGGTCATTTCCGCCATCGCGGACTTTGCACTTCCGCCATGCCGTGGTGCTCGTGCCCGATGGGTCGGAATGGGCCGCACTTTGCTCCTTCGTGCAATGGCGGAAACGCTATTTACGCTGTGGCGCTCCGGTCAGTCGCTTTCCGCCAGGGTCGTAATGAGGGCCCAAGTCTTTTATTGAGAAATGTTGCACTGAATACAAGACACAATCAGACGCATCTAAAGCTGAACTTTGGCAGGTGTGAATTCCTCCTCCAGGCTTCATTCTTTTTATCATTATGGTACCTGTAATCTGAGATTAGTTACAGGTTAGTGAAAAACGACAGGTGTCTGGTTACAAAAAAGAAATACAGCAGTGGATGAAATACTCTCACATGGTACAGAATAACCTGGCATCTCTGCAAGCAGAAGATACCAGTTCCCTTGCTGCTCCAGAACCTTCAAGGACCACATTGCAATCACTCTTTCCACTCTCTCCTCAAGCACTCCCTTGTGCACCCCCTCCTTAAAAAACCTTCTGCCGATCCTACCTTTCCGGCAAATCTCTATCACTCCCTTCCTGGGCAAACCCCTGGAAAGACTAGTCATCTCCCAGCTTAGTCTCCACACTGACTCTGTTGGTTGTCTGCATGACCATCGGTCTAGCTTCAGAGCTGCCAGAGGCACGGAAACTGCTCTCCTGAACACCCGTGTAGATCTGCTTTCTAATCTTGACTCCAGCCTTCCTTCTGTCCTCATCCTCCTTGACATTTCCCCTGCCTTTGATGCAGTCATTCATGCCATCCTGATCAATCGACGCCATGAGAACCTGGGCATCACTGATCTGGCACTGGAGTGGCTGACTTCTGTGGCAGCCTACATGATCTTATGGTAGTGCTGTGAGCTTTCCCAGCAATGTGTGAGGTCATGCAGAATGTAAGGGGCCTGGGAGTTCTGAGTCGGACTATTGAGGCATCTTTCTGCAAGAGCCCCTGGAGGCTCCATGGAGTGGACCCATTTCAGGAGGAAGGCCTGGCTATGGATTGGCTGCAGGAGAGGAGCAATAAAGCAAGAAAATTTGAGAATCCATGAAGTGGACCCTCGGGAGGAAAGTGTTTTTGCTGGGGTCCTGGAGGAGCACAGAGACTGGAGAAGGACTCTAGGAGACAATGCAGGCGAACCTGGGGCCTGGTGGCTTTGGGTGTTGTACAGGCACAGGAACTTCAGCGATTGTGAGCCCTACTGGCGGGATCAGTGGCCATGCAGAGAAAGGATCCCTGGTGCTCATTTGGTAGTGTCCGTTGTGGCAGTTGGAAGCTGGGAGCTCCATTTGGTCTAGTTTACAGCCTGACAATGATGATGTAAGTAGGAGGCTGGAGGGTCTGGCGATAGTTCGGCTCTTTGGGACGTTGTTCAGAGGTTCTGTGCCAGACAGAGGAGTGACGCCATCCTCATTATTAGGGGAAAGGACGTTACGTTGTGACAGCGCTTCATGTTAATAAGGGAGAGTTATGCGCTGACATAATTGTGGTGATCATCTACTGTCTAACCGTACAGCAGACAACTGCTGGAATGTCTGTTCAAAGGCTGGAACTTTACTGTAAAGTATGGCGAGGAAAGAAAGTACACAATGAAGGATGGGCCTGCACGCAGCAGTGTCAGCCACCTCCACCCGCTCTCTGCTACATCATGTAAGGAACTCATGGTGGCAACAGTAAAGACACACACACGTGATCACAGTTCAAGGGTGTTTATTAAACTGTAAATGCAGGGTGGAAAAATGCCTAACCTAAACCGAAATCTAAGATGGGAGCAAGCGCCGACCATCAAATGTAAAATAAGGCAGTCCTAGTAGAGTCATGTCAAATAAAAGGCCCTATCCTAAAAAACCTATTGCCAAATCCTTACAACTAAATATAGAAATAGTGTGGTATAGGGTTTTCAATGAAGTCTTCACAAATAATAAGTCAGGATGTGATTTCCTGGGGTCTCCCTTCCCCACGATTTGAGCATGGGACACAGTGGATCTCCTGAGCACAGCACACGCTCGAGCTTTCCCAGCACGAGTCGACAGTTCCGTACCAGCTATCAGGTTCTTCGAGGGTTAAAGTCTCTTTCCAATAAAAAGTCTCTTGCCTTCGAGGGCCTGATAGTTTTAACCAACAAGCACAAAAGTTCTGTTCCTCGTAGCTTTGGGTGACAGCTTCACCCCTGGGGCGCGCTCTTCTGGATACAGACCCTTCATGGTCATATTTCGACAGTTCAATTAAACAGTTCTTTCATACGGTAGTTAGGGTGATGAATTTCCACCCCTGGATCTCCCTCCTTCGGATTCGGACCCCTTTTCAATTGTCAGCCTCCCTCCTTCGGGGTCACTCCTGTCAACACAAGGTTCATGGGACTCCTGCGTTCGTCCCCTGTGGTTGGCATCTGTTTGCCGGGTTCACTCTTGCCAACCATTAACAGTCATTTTTACCATTCAGGATTTGTTCCCCTTTTGTTTCCCAATCATCTGCCGGTCAGAGACTTTTGACTGTACAGAGGATTTTACAAGACCCCCGTATGAGCACTTAGACTCCCTTCCGCCTTTTTCTAAGGCCTTCTAGTTTCTGTAGTTCAACAGAAGGGTAATCTCTTAGTATTTCACAAGTGAACACCCACATGGTGTTTGATTCTGTTATGCTGGCTTTCCCCTTTTCTTATATCAACAGTTCTTTGTTCATTCAAAGTTCAATTAGCCGCTTGCTACTTTCGTTCAACACAGTTTGGTTTCTTTATCGGCTCTCCCCTCGACTCACCAGATGTGATGAACTGCTTTGTTTTCTTGTCTTTAGACTCAAGGCCAGTACCATTGAGCCATGCGTCTCTCCCCAGCTTGGCTGTCAGTGGAGGAGGCGCCCGGGCATCGTTGACATCTGCTACAACACACGCTGACTAATGTCCATGGCCTTACCATTCCTTCACGGTCTCTGTGTCGATAAGGGCAAGGCCACTTCTCCCTTTGGTTGTGAAGCTCACAGGGTTCGTCACTTCTTCACCCTCACCTGTTCCACTGGAGCTCATCTGTTTCTCCTTTCCTCTTCTTCTTGCCTGCGAGTTCTTCTTGTGGTAGAGGTAAGGTCTCCCTCGGGGGGAAGCCACTATGCCTGCCTACAGGAATTGGCAAGCTAGTGGCCCCTTCTCCGAGAAAGCGGTCAAGGGAAAAAAACCCTTGCAGTCGACGTGATGATAAGTATGTTTCAGTGTGTTTTGATTCCCACAAAAAAGTCCAATGGCCCTGTATTGAAGTTCAGGACCGGAAGTGTGGATATGCGTAGAGCAAAGGTTAGCAACCTTAGGGTACATGATCCGGCGAAGGCAACAGTAAGCGTCCCTTCGTCAGACAGAACGGTAAGTCTCCAAAGTGAGAGAGGGCTATTAGAAGCCTTCATGTGCAGCAAGAAGCCAGACTGCAGAGAACAGCTGAGCAGTGAAGGGGGAAAGGTAAAGAGAGAAAGAGCTGCTGCGCTCTTGAATCCACACCCTGAGTTTACAAGCCCCAGTCACTAGAGCAACTGCAGAAGCCGAGAAGGGAAAACACAAAAGACAGGGAGAGCAAAGAGAACCACGGCCGAAACCGCAAAGAAGCCGGAGAGAACCACTGGAGCTGTGCGAGAACGGCGCAGTGGGGAAACAGCAGACAGCCTACACAAGAGAAGAAAAGCAAGCAGCTTGGTAACAAGTGAAAGCAAAATACTAGCGCCTTACCCAAAGACAGAATGTCAGTATGGTTGCAACCCACCAGCCGTTGAGTGCATACTGACTAAATGCAGCCCGGTGGGGGCCATTTTGAAAACAACTGGACTGGTAAGCACGTTGGAAGAATAACGTGGTGTGCCATTCAATGGAGATGCATTCTCCATCTGTCCCATAATCACCACCAGAGGGGACGTGAGACAGTATACCCCCTTCCAGACGCGGGACTACTGGGTTTACATGGGTGAGTTCTGTGGAACCTCTGGACAAGCTTGGGGGAATGCACATAGGATGAGGGCTCCCAAGAATTTTCGGAGCCGGAGTAGCCTTTCCATTGTACCAGGTATTCCAACCTACCCTTCTTGTATCGTGAATCTCGTATCTGTGCAACTTCATATTCTGCAGGTAGATTCACCTTGGGTAAGCGTGGTCGGTGTAGAGGTCGATCATAGGAGTCTTCTAGATAGTTCAGCAGAAGAGAAGCATGGAACACTGGGTGGATGCGATTGAGGTGTTTAGGTAACTGGAGTCTGAATGAGACAGGATTGATCTTTGCTTGAATGGTAACGGTACAGAGATACCGTGGTGAGAGCTTGGAAGGACATACCCAGGGGGGCAGAACCTTAGTGGAAAGCCAAACCTTGGATTCTCTTTCCCACTTCGGTGTCTCTCTGCGATGACGATCAGACTGGTTTTGATATCTCTTCTTGCAGGCTTGTAAGCTTTGCTGAGCCACCTTATGAGCCTCCATAATCTCGGACAGCACAGTATCCACAGATGATACCTGGGAATGCGTGGATGTTTCTGGCAGTATGCTGACCATAATTACAGAAACACGGACTGAGGCCTGTTGCTGAGTGTAAAGTGTTGTTATAGGAAAATTCTGCTGTTGGTAGGAGATCCACCCAGTTATCCTGTTGGAGTTGGTAAAACAGCGTAGGTATTGCTCCAAAGTACCATTAAGTCATTCCGTCTGTAACCATTATGCAAGACCATCCTTGAGATGGTGGGAGGTTAACAATAAAATCAGTTGAGAGATGGCTGCAGGGTCTGGAAGGCTCTGGTTCTTGTTCCAAAAGTCCAACTGACCATTGAGTGCTGTATTTGATACACGCACAAGTGGGACAAGCCTTGGTGTACTTCCTCACATCTGCTGACAACCCCAGCCACCAGAGGTTGCATCGGACGAATTCTACGGTATTTGAACTCCCTCTGTGTCCAGCCAACATGCTTTCATGACACCAAGAGAGTATGTGTCGGCGTGAGTCTTCATCAGGTAAGTACAAAAAGTGATTAACAAATAGGAGACCGTCCTTATTCTCAACCTTGTCCGTGGTGGATACTTTGGGTAAGATGGCATTCCGAACAAGTGCTTCCTTGACCTTCTGGAGGAAGGTTGTGACTTGGTAAACTACCCTTTTCCGTGGCACGAGACATTCCGAACAGTGTTCAGTGTGCTGACCAGGAACCAGACTGTGGGAAAGTGCAACTGCCAAGATGTTTTTACTACCTGGTAAGTATGTGATAGAAAAGTCTTACTGTGCAAAGAAATGCGCCCATCTGGCTTGGCGGGAGTTGACACAGTCCATCTGTTGGAGGACTCTCAGATTCTTGTGATCCGTATGGATGAGGAAAGTGTGAGAACCACCCTGCAACAAATGACACCACTCCTCACAAGCAACCTTCATGGCCAGTAATTCCTTGTTGATGACTGAGTAGTTGGCTTGACTGGGGGTGAGAGTCTTCGAGAGGTAAGCCACAGGAAGTTCTATGCCTTAAATTTCTTTTAGTAACGCTGCACCGATAGCTGTAGCAGATGCTTCTTAAATGAAAGGACGAGACTGAACCGGTTGGCAAACAATTGGGGCAGAACAGGGCCTTTTGATGTTGAAAGGCCACATCAGCAGTTTCGTTCCATAGAACCGAGGTGACACTCTTCTTTAAAAATGCTGTTATTGGGAGAACAACTCGGGGAAGTCCAGAATGCATTTTCTGTAAAAATTGGCTAGGCAAAGGAACCTTTGAATGTCCTTCATGGATGACAGTGCTGGCCACCCTAGTATGGCTTTCACCTTGTTGGGATCCATCGGTCACGCGCCGCCGCCTTCCGTGGACCCTGTGGTCCAGATTGCGGCTTGCAGGCCGCCATTGAATTGACCGTCACGTTTCTCCGATGTTGACGTCAGGGTCTAGCGTTGCGGCAACAGCGGACAGGGAGGCTTATTAGCCACGCCCTCCCTGTTCACTGTGCGTTGCAACCCGCTTCGGTCAGCCTCCCTGCGGCTGCTCTCTCTCGGTTGCTACAACGCTAGTTTATCTCTTTTCCTGTGCTTTCTCTCTGGGTACTGCCTCCTCTAGGCACCGCTACGAAATACTTTCTCTCTCTCTGGGGTCTCTACCCCGCCTCTTTCCCTCGCTCTGTTCCTGTACTTCCGCGCTTGGTTTCCATACCTCTTTCCCCGTTTGCTCTCCGGAGCTTTTGGTTGGTTCCCTTACCTGGTGTCAACACTCCGCTGGCTCCTGGCCCTGTCCACGGCATCCTTGGAGTCCGCATTCCGCTCTGCATCCTCCAGAACGGACATCAGCTACTGCTTACCTACAGTTGGGGTTTTTTGTGCCCTGCGGGCTTTTTCCTCTTCTCGTCCCTTTCGGGAGAGGGTCCACAGGCGGTGCTAGTTAACAGCATAGCACTGTGGCTTCCTTCCGGGAGAGAGACTCTTACTCAGAAAAAAAAGAGAAGAAGAAGAAGCAGGATTATCGAGCCCGCCGACCGCAGATTTCTTCAGTTCTGGACTATTTGTCAGGTGAGGAGGAGGAGGAAGAGGGAAAGTCGGAGTTGTGGGAGGTTCACCTCCAGGGGGCTGACAGTTTGCAATGCCAAGATCCCATGATGGCTACCACTGAACAATTGCAAGAGGTGGTGACCGCGGTACAAAGCCTCTCAGCAGAGGTACGCAACCTTTCTGTAGAGGTACAGACATTGAGGACTGAAAACAATGTGCTGAAACAACTAATAACTGCCCGGGAACCCAGATCGGTAGATTTGCCACCCATGGCTTTACCTTCAGAGAAGTACGACGGCACACCCAAGAAATTTAAATAATTTTTGGAGGCTTGCAGCATCCATTTCGCATTTCGGCCCAACACTTTTCCCACCGGTCATGCCCGGGTGGGCTTCATGATTTCCAATATGGCCGGAAATGCCTTAGCCTGGGCCACCCCGTTAGTGGTGGGGGCCGATCCGGTACTGCAAGATTATGAGGCCTTTATTGCAAGGCTGAAACAGAACTTTGAGAGGCCCGAACTAACCTTTTCAGCAGGTGAGGATCTGTTAGATGTGCGCCAAGGCCAGACAGACATACTCACTTACATTTCCATCTTCAATCGACTGGCCATTGAAGCTGGATGGCAAGAGCAAGCTCAGTTTGTCATATTCCGAAGGAGTCTACGAGAAGACATTAAGGACGAATTAGCCAGATCTCCTCGACCAGCCTCTTTCCCCGAATTGTTGGCAGCAGCCGTCCAGATTGAGCATAGGCTTCATGAGCGAAGACTGGCAAGACGGAAGAATCGTAACCCGACTTTCTCTACAAGTTTTCCTCCTTCCTCCACCACAGCTCCTCCACGCCCAGATGAACCGATGCAGATCGGCACTACTCGTCCTTCATTGTCCTTGGAAGAAAGGAAGAGACGGAGAGATTTGGGGTCATGTGCATATTGTGGTTCTGACCAACATCAGATAAAGAACTGCACAGAGATTCCATCCCGAAAGTCGGGAAATGAGAACCCTCAGTCCTAGGAGGGACGGGAATCCGAGGGAATTTTGCCAGTCCCTATGTGTCCTTATCCGTGGGTCCCGCTAATCAGTTGGAGGATTCACGACTCATGGTGCTCAAAGTACTACTACTGATTGATCAACAGAAGATTGATGCCTTGGCCCTATTGGACTGCGGGGCAGCCGGCAATTTTGTAGATACCATTTGGGCAGACAAGGTTGGCCTACGCAGAATCAACCGGAAAGAAGACCAGAAGGTGGAAGGAGTGGACGGTAGTCCACTTAGCTCTGGACCTATCACGCAGACCACCGAATACTTACAGATGTACATTCAACAGCATTCTGAATCAATTCAGTTTGACATTATTCGTGCTGCACATTTTCCTCTCATCTTAGGGATCACATGGTTACGCAAACATAACCCCCAAATCAACTGGTCTACTAACAGTATCAGTTTTGATTCGGGGTTTTGTCAAAAGGCATGTTTAAAAGACCTACTTTTTATGGAGGCCACGGCACATACTGCCCCGCCAGTAAGCACGATTGGTGTACACTCCCTTCCATTGGACCTCTCATCCTATGAGACAGTATTTGCAGAAAGGAACGTCCTTGAATTACCTCCACACAGGCCATAGGACTGTTCAATTGATCTTCTCCCCAATGCTTTAGTCCCCTTTGGTCGAATGTTCTCATTATCTCAATCTGAAAAGAAGGCTCTCAGATCCTACCTGGATGATAATTTGCAAAACGGACTTATCCGCCCGTCAAAATCCCCAGCGGGAGCCCCATTGTGCTTTATTCCGAAAAAAGATTCCCTAGATCTTCGACCATGTATTGACTATCGAGGATTAAATAAAGTTACCATCAGGGATCGCTATCCCATGCCCCTCATCACAGACATTTTGGAGGCAGTCCAAGGAGCTAAGATCTTCACCAAATTGGACCTTCACAGTGCTTACCATCTCTTACGGATCCATGCTGGTGACGAGTGGAAAACGGCTTTCCGTACTCCATTTGGATTATTTGAGTACCATGTGATGCCGTTTGGGCTGGTCAACGCACCTGCAGTTTTTCAGAGGTTCATGGACCGGATATTCTCGGATCTCATGTTTGCGTCTGTTATTGTCTATTTGGATGATATCTTGATATTTTCTAAGGACCCTGAGCAACATCAGATTCATCTTACTGAAGTTCTGAATCGGCTTAAGGAACACAAACTCTTGGTAAAGAGAGAGAAATGCGAGTTTGGGGTCAGCTCAGTACCTTATCTAGGATACGTTATGTCTCCCCAGGGTATCCTCATGGATAAGACTAAGGTGGAGGCGATCCTGAATTGGCATTCTCCCAGATCAGTCAAGGAAGTACAGAAATTCCCTGGAGTGGCGAATTTTTACAGACGCTTCATTCCCTCTTTTTCTGAGGTAGTGCTACCCATTACTCGTCTATTAAAGAAGACTTCCCTGCCATTTTGTTGGGATTCCAAGGCTGAAGAGAATTTCATTCATCTAAAGGAACTGTTTTGCAAAGCTCCCATTTTGCGCCATCCAGACCAAAGTAAACCATTCATACTTGAGACAGATGCTTCGGCAGCTGCGATAGGTGCCGTATTACTGCAGGAACAGGACGGGGAAGAACACCCCATTGCTTATTTGTCACGGACCCTCACCCTGAGTCAACGGAACTACTCTGTGATCGAGCGAGAGCTTCTGGCCATGAAACTGGCATGTGAAGAATGGAGGCATCTACTACAAGGAGGTAGTTGTCCATTCACCATCCGCACCGACCACAAAAATCTGCAGGTGCTCCAGAACATGGATTGTGTCAATTCTCGCCAGGCCTGATGGGCACATTTCTTTGCCCAATATGATTTTCGAATTACCTATATCCCTGGTTCCCAGAATCTACTAGCAGACGCATTATCCCGGAAGGAGGTGTCGGAAGGTTCCAGACTTCAGCCACCAGAAAGACTCTTTCCCAGGAATCGGGTGTTCATCCAGGTTGCCAGTTTCCTCCAGCAAGTTAAAGAAGCTATCGTTCTGTCTGAACACAGTGAAGTAAAGGAAATATTCACGGAAAAAGACGGACTCTTGTTTCACGATCATCGACTCTTCATACCCTCTTCCGCCCTCCGACATCAGGTTGTGAAGTGGTGCCATGATCACAAGATGGCCAGCCATAGAGGACAATCCAACACGGTGGAACTGATTAAGAGATATTTCTATTGGCCAGGGATTCAAGCTGAGGTCAAGAAATTTATACAATCCTGCAACATCTGTAATAGCAGTAAATATTGTACCACCAAACCTTTGGGTTTACTCGAACAGGGTTCAGTACCCCTGCGTCCGTGGAGCCATATTTCCACTGATTTCATAGTGGACTTGCCGGTTCTCAAGCCTGTACCTGCATCATGGTGACCATCGATTCCATGTCCAAACTGGCACATTTCTCTCCTCTTCCCGGATTGCCCACTGCGGCTGAGATGGCTAGTGTGTTTCTTAGGGATATATTTCGTCTCCACGGCCTCCCTGATAAGATCACTTCTGACAGAGGCAGCCAATACATCTCTAAGTTCTGGTCAGCGTTGTGTCAGCAGTTGGGCATCGAAAGGGCACTCTCCTCGGGTTTCAACCCACAGACCAATGGGCAGATGGAGCGATTGAACAGCACTTTCGAACAGTACTTACGTTGCTACGTCAATCAGGAACAAGACAATTGGGTGTCGCTCCTTCCGACGGCGGAATTTGCATATAACAATTCTCGGCACTCTGCCTCTGGTCTCACTCCATTTTTTTGTACTTATGGGACTCATCCCCGCTCCATATTTCCCAGTGTCTCTCTTACTTGCAATCTCCCTGCAGTGGAGGACACGTTGTCCAATATACGGGAGGCCCACAGGACAGCCAGACGCAGTCTGCTGGAAAGCCTAATAGCTTACAAGACTCAAGCTGATCGTCACCGATTGGGGGTGCCAGAGTGGAAGGTGGGCACCAGGGTATGGCTTGCTACCAAGGTTCTACCCCGGTGGACCCGACCGTCTAAACTTTCCCCCCGCTTCATTGGTCCTTATCCAAATGTGGCCAAGATCAACCCTGTTGCCTTCCGTTTGAAATTGCCCCCTTGCCTACATCGAGTGCACCCTGTTTTTCACTCCTCCCTCCTTCGTGAAGCTGGTCAGGGCTCGTCTTTTAGATCCCTTCCATTACGGGCTCCGCCACTGGTTGATGTAGACTACGAGGTGTCCCAAATCTGTGATTCTCGCTATAGGCGGGGTCGCCTGGAATATCTGGTGCATTGGAAAGGGTATTCTAGAGCTGAGGATTCCTGGGAACCCATTTCACATCTCAAAGCCCCGGTTTTGCTCAGAAGGTTCCATAGGGCGCACCCTGGCAAACCGGGGGGGTGCAGTATTGGGCGGGGCATACTGTCACGCACCGCCACCTTCCGTGGACCCTGTGGTCCAGATTGCGGCTTGCAGGCCGCCATTGAATTGACCGTCACGTTTCTCTGACGTTGACGGCAGCGGTCTAGCGTTGCGGCAACAGCGGACAGGGAGGCTTATTAGCCACGCCCTCCCTGTTCACTGTGCGTTGCAACCCGCTTCGGTCAGCCTCCCTGCGGCTGCTCTCTCTCGGTTGCTACAACGCTAGTTTATCTCTTTTCCTGTGCTTTCTCTCTGGGTACTGCCTCCTCTAGGCACCGCTACGAAATACTTTCTCTCTCTCTGGGGTCTCTACCCCGCCTCTTTCCCTCGCTCTGTTCCCGTACTTCCGTGCTTGGTTTCCATACCTCTTTCCCCGTTTGCTCTCCGGAGCTTTTGGTTGGTTCCCTTACCTGGTGTCAACACTCCGCTGGCTCCTGGCCCTGTCCACGGCATCCTTGGAGTCTGCATTCCGCTCTACATCCTCCAGAACGGACATCAGCTACTGCTTACCTACAGCTGGGGTTTTTTGTGCCCTGCGGGCTTTTTCCCCTTCTCGTCCCTTTCGGGAGAGGGGCCACAGGCGGTGCTAGTTAACAGCATAGCACTGTGGCTTCCTTCCGGGAGAGAGACTCTTACTCAGAAAAAAAAGAGAAGAAGAAGAAGCAGGATTATCGAGCCCGCCGACCGCAGATTTCTTCAGTTCTAAACTATTTGTCAGGTGAGGAGGAGGAGGAAGAGGGAAAGTCGGAGTTGTGGGAGGTTCAGCCCCAGGGGGCTGACACCATCATAATTAGTTGTTCGGACAGGATAAAGGCCAAATAGAGAACTGAGGACCCTTTGAAAAGACCTTTTTCAGCTTTCACCATAGGTTGACCATCCTGTAGACAGCATAGGACGTCCTGCGGAGAAGAAGAGAAAGAATATCAAGATGTCGTCTAAGTACACTATCACGGAATGGAATAATAGGTCTGAAAACAATCGCTCCATGAAGCGTTGGAAATCCGATGGGGCGTTTACCAGCCCAAATTGCATAACCTTGTACTCATAATGACCGAAAGGGGCCAGAAAGGCGGTCTTCCATTCGTCTCTTTCACAAATTCTCAGAAGATGATATGCTTGTCTTGGATCCAACTTGGAAAATATCACGGCCCCCTATAGTGCCTCCAGGATATCCTTTATGAGGGGCATCAGGTAACGGTCACCGATGGTCACCCTGTTTAATCCCCTATAATCTATACAGGGCCTGAGTTCCTTGCAATCACGCTTCTGTATGAAAAACAGTGATGCCCCTGCAGGTGAGCAAGATGGTTGTATGGCGCCATTCTGCAGATTTTAGTCAAGGTATTCCCGGGGTGCTTTCTCTTCCAGCAAAGAAAGCAAATACATCCAGCCAAAGGGAATCAACCTCGGTAGTTCGTCCCCCACAGGACCGAGGTCGACCGTTTCCCGAACGGGGGGCTTTGGGGGTGGGACCTCTGGACAATCCTGAATCAGGTGTGTGTCAGAGCCGCAGTACATACAGAGACCCTTGTCTCTTCTACCTTTGCATTCCTCTGGAGTGAAGGGAGCGCAGGCCGCTCTGATCTGCATCAGTTCATCTTTAGATGGTCTTGAAGAACCAGGGGTAATGATGGTGGTTGCTCAGGAAGCCCGGTTAGGCCTCTAGCTCTCCTCCTCTCTGACTTCCTCTCAGTGAGTCGGTAGTCAATCTGTAGGACTGTTGACAATAGTTCAGGGAAAGTGTTGGGTCTTGAAGTCCTGGCCAACTCGTCCTTAATTTCTTCCTTTAATCCTCTCCTGAAAAGCCGGCGTCTGAAGCTAATCTCTTGAAATGTGAGATATATGAAAGAATGTCAGACGATCCTTGTCGCACATTCAATAGCCCCTCACAGGCTATGTAGGTGGTTCCCGGTCTTTAAAATGTTTGTTTTAAGAGATTAAGGAAGGCCCCGTAATCCTGAAGAACAGGGTTGGCACTGGTTACCAATGGAGTTGCCCAAGCAAGGGCGTTCCCCACCATATTGAAGATCATGTATCCAACCTGTGCTTATTCTGAGGCAAAGGTCTGGGCTCAGAATATAAAGTGTACTATACATACCTGCACAAATTCTTTTAATCTTTTTGGAGAACCATCAAACTTTCCAGAGGCTAAGGCAACAGGGGGTAGCTCGGCAGGGTGCAGGTCCTGGGTGGGCAGTGACAAGCTGCCTCAGTACAGTGTTCTCCGTCTTCAGGTTTTGTACCTCTTGGGTGAGTCCTTGTACAGCTCATTCTTACACCTGTTCGGCAGTGGCCTTGTTGGATCGTGGGCATTGCCATCTCTCAAGTTCGTCATTTAAATCTGACAATACCTCTTCGTCCTCACCTGTTCCACTGGGGGAAGCCACTATGCCTGCCTATGGGAATTGGTGGGCTAGTGGCCCCTTCTCCGAGAAAGCCGTGATGGGGAAAAAGCCTCTTGAAGTAGAAAAACTCCTTGCAGTCGACGTATTGATAAGTAGGTTTGAGTGTGTTTTGATACCCACGAAGAAGTCCAATGGCCCAGTATTGAAGATCAGGACTGGAAGTGTGGATATGCGTAGAGCAAAGGATAGCAACCTTAGGGTAGATGATCCGGAGAAGGCAACAGTAAGCGTCCCTTCATCGGACAGAACAGTAAGTCTCCAAAGTGAGAGAGGTCTATTAAAAGCTTTCATGTGCAGCGAGAAGCCAGATTGCAGAGAACAGCCGAGCAGCGAAGGGGGAAAGGTAAACAGACAAAGAGCTGCCATGCTCACAGGGGAAGCACTGTGAATCCACACCCTGAGTTCGGGAACCCCAGTCACTAGAGCAATTGGAGAATCCGAGAAGGGAAAACACAGAAGGCAGGGAGAGCAAAGAGAAGCGCGGCCGAAACCGCAGAGAAGCCGAAGAGATCCAAAGGAGCCGTGCGGGAACGGTGCACTGGGGAAACAACCCACAGCATGCAAAAGAGAAGGAAAGCAAGCAGCTTGCTATCGAGCGAAAGCAGAATACTTGCGCCTTACCCAAAGACAGAATGGCAGGGTTGCAACGGGCTGGCCGTCGGGTGCATACTGACTAAATGCAGCCTGGCGTCGGCCATGTTGGAAACAACTGTACTGGTAAGCACGTTGGAAGAATAACATGTTGTGCCATTCAATGGAAATTCATTCTCCATCTGTTCCATAAGCACCACTGGATGGGACGTGTAACATTGGTATCCTCTCGACTCGTGGCATCTTTCTCATTCGCTTGAACTGCCGTGCTGAGTTAGCTCTCATGTCGTGCGGTCTGCCTTGCTCGTAGGGTGCTGTCGTGCTCCACCTTTTATCCTTGTGGGGAAGGGTAAAGGGCTGTCAGGTGTGTGTGATTTTGATCAATTGCCTGACTTTGACTGACCCTTGTATTGGGACATGTCAGGTAAACCGCTCTGGTGTTAGCCCTATGTCCTTCGTGTTGTGCGAAAGTGCTTGTGTCAGAAAAGGAGTTGGGGGCACTGTTCTGGAATAACGTACGTGATAGGATGGAGAAAAGGTGTTAAAAGAAGGGGAATACCGAGTCCCACTCCTACACCTCAAGGACTCCTCATCCAGGTGATCCTCCCGCACTGGTCCACCCGCCAAGAACTGCTTCCAAAAGTGATGGCGGTGTCCTGGCCACTTGGATAACAGCTCTCTGGGGACTAGACAGGGAGACACCTTCAGGTTTCTCACACACCCTTCCTCTATACGGCGTAGCCACATTTATTTTAGAGGGGAACCGGGAAAGAAAATCTACATTTCCCTGACCTTTTCCTTTTCGGTGTTCCTCCGTGAAACAATAGGGTTGTAGGTCTAGAAACCAATGCATGATACAAGGGTTGGAATCTTTACGTTGACTAATCCAAACTAGGGGTGAGTGGTCGGTGACAAGTGTGAACTTTCAGTAATAACTGAGATTGATAATAGCCCATGTGATGGCTAGGTCCTCTGGTTCTACCACAGAGTAGTTTTTTTCACATGGGAATAACTTGCGACTGGTATATAATATGGGATGTTCTAGTCAGTCGCAAATTTGGGACAGGATGACTCCGAACCCTGTAAGGGAGGCATCCGTCTATAACACGAAATCCTTTGAGAAGTCGACTACCTTCAGGTTGGATTCTGACAGAAAGTTTGTTTCAGGATGTTTTGGTATAGCATATCTCGTCTTTGTCATTCCAGTGAAGTTTCTGGGTTACGGGATTTTTAAGTTTATCGGTCAGCCGAGCTGTTGTGTCTGAAGAGTTGGGGATAAACCTACAATAATACCCTATTTTGAGGAAAGCTCTAAGGTCTCTTTTGATCTTAAGGGTTGGTGTATCTAGGCCGTAGGAAAGGACTTTAAACTGCAATAGTCCTAAAGGCATTGAGAACACGTTTTTTTCCTTATCCGTCCCATATACGGGAACTTGCCAGTACCCTTTGGTTAAATCTAGGATGGACAAATAGGTGGATGTTCCGAGTTTATCAATTAGGTCATCGATGAGTGGCATGGAATAGGCATCGAAGTTCGAGAAGCTATTGACTTCACGGAAGTCTATGCAGAATCTCCAGGAATGGTCAGGTTTTGTGACTAACACGATAGGAGAGCACCATGGACATGAGGATGGCTCAATGATATTGGCTTTCAACATTCAGTTTACTTCCTCGATCACTATCTGGTTACGGGCTTCTCGTAGTCGATATGGCTTTAGATTAACCACTTTACCTTTGGGTGTTCTGATATAATGGTATGTACCTTTTACTCTCCCTGGTTTCTCTGAGAATATGTCAGGAAATGAGATCACTGCATTGAAGAGGGGAAAGCCAAATGTCCCTTCCCTCCTGACGGGCCCCCCAACCGGAGGAAGCACCCCCGACAAAATAACCACCAACCATATGTGGTTGCACCAATTGTTAAGGAGAATTCTCCAAATGTGCTAATTTCCCTTACCTTTTGATTTCTAGGATTTGATTTTTACCTGGGAAGAGTGTGAGCCTTTTTTCCCCCACTCTTCCATGTATTTTGGATGTTTTTTACTTTTGTGTTCTTTGGTTATGGAGTTTTAAAACAACTCCAATGGCATCATCCTTTTCTGTGTGTCACACAGCACCTTCAGTGCAGTGGCACAGGGATGTCTTTTAGACTTCCCAAGGTTTAAATACCTTCTCTGGGACTGACTACTGTCTCCGAGAGCATGTAAAGTTAAATTGACTTCACTAGTCTCTTTAAATTTACTGACCGAGCACACACTATCTTCCTATAGAGTGCTGGAGAGGTTGCCTAGCTTCCACTGAGTCAAAACACTCATGTAACAGTCAAATGTTACCCTTTTCCTACTTTAAATGGCTGGTGGCAGTGGTTTAGATCAAACTACCATGATTTTTCCCGACCATGAACAACGGTAGCTAAAAATCGGGTCAGCCATGTTTTTCAATATGGCGCCCAAGACCTATCTGTAAAAACAGACTCCGGCCATCTTTTTTCACAATTTCTTTTAGGAAAGGTCCTTCTTGTGTTTGTCTCTGTGCGCCAAACCAGGTTTGGTCCCTTTGTTTGTTGGCCTTTGATGGGCTTCAGTGCTGAAGCCCTCCTCTGGCGACTGAGTGTCTGGGGTGGACAGGATGTGAGAGGTGCACAAAACTCCCTGTGCTTAGTGTCCTAGGAGACCTGAATGCACTCTGGCGTGATTAGCCAGCTGGCTGTCCGGCAAGGACAGCCACCCTGCTGTGTGAGTGACAGCCAGGCTGGAATGAATTGGGGAAAAATGTTTAAAAGCAGTTCTCTGGGACTTGGAAAGCAGAGTCGACCACTGGAACGAAAGAACCGAAGACGAGCTGAAGGAAGAGGACTGCTGCAACTCCTGGACGACCGGTGAAGCCCTGCTGCAGGTCCAAATTGCCTGAAACTCCATCGACAGAGAAGCCATTCAAGGTTAACTTCTTCACTTGAGTTTGGTGGGAACAACCAACTCGCAAGCCACCTGGACACCGTTCCCATATGGTTGAATTTTCATCAGAGTGCTGTTGAAAACCGGATAGCCAGAGGGAAGGAAACCAGCTCGTGGACTTTATGACGCTCACACCTTAAACCGACGTCTTGCTACAGCTTTTGGCCTCATCCCTGGGCAGTGCATGAACCTCCCGACGTCCTTCTTCTTGTCCTCACGACTGAAGCTCAGGAACAACAAGATCGGCTCGAACTGCCAGGAACAACTGCCTCAGCTACAGCTTTCTTCATTGACAAGGTACTGTGCAAACGCGGTCCGGAACTCTTTTCGGCCATCGAGAAAGTGCGTGAAACTTTCCTCAACTAAGAAGGCTTGTCCTTCCCTTAACATTCATCAAACTTTTTGCCTTGCCAAATTCTTCTAATCTCTGTAGCAAACGTTATTTACCAGAACTGTGTTATCCTTTACAAAAGACTCTGACCCATTGACTTTGGCCCAGGCTTATTGAGAAGAATTGCTGGTTGTATCTAACTGAAACCCTTTGCCCTGCCTATGAATGTATTTGGGTTGTCTATTCTTATAACCTTGTCTTTTTACTCCTTTAATAAGTATCTGATGTGCCATTTTGCTCCCACTTCATTTGGAGCTAAACTTGTTCATTTACTTACCGGTTGTCTTTTTGTGGTTTATTAGCATGTGATATTGAGCTGGTCTTGCTAGTGTAATGTTTTCTAACTGACTGAGTAAATAAATGTATATTCTTTTACCAAGAAACCTTGACTAGTGAATATTTGAATCACTGTATTTGTTGGTCCGTTTTGTAACCGGTTCTACTGCTCACTTAAACTCTTGAGATAAGTCTGACTGCTCAGCCATCGCTACCACTTTACTGTGTAGTACAGGCTTGTACCAAAGGTGAAATTGTGCTTACACTTGTAGTCCTAATTACCTGTAGTGTTCCCAAAGGGTGCTGCAGGTGATTCTGCCTAACACCAATCCCCACCGCTCTCACCATAGGCACGCACCACAAACAGTACCCGGCCACCCGACCATACAACCCTGCAATGGTGAGGACTCTACCCAGAGCAAGCCAGGATGACCACAAGCTGGAGACGACTATATAGACAAAATTAACGGACATCTCCACAAGCTATGCTGCAGGTCATTAGAGACGCCATGACAACATAGCTGCGTTAGACAGGCAGTACACGTGCATTCTGCACATTCGGGACACTCACACACCAATCCACACAAAGAACCCACGCATACAGTTCTATGAGCTAGAGGACAGCGACATATACATACTGTCTGCATTTTTATTATTTTGTTACTTAGGCTCGCTAGAGCACCACGGAAACGCAAGATGACAGAAGAGCTTGTGTATATGCTTGCAGGTCCTACACGTTACTTATCCTATGGATGGACAGGAGCACTCAAGGGACCTGACCTACCATGGCATGCTTTGCACCTGTGGACAATTACGCTGAATGCATAAGGAGCCGAAGTAGGCCTTAGGAAAATCCAGCAAGCCAGAGGCGACTCACAGAAATCCCAAACCGCAAGATGCTGTGCAAGCAGAATAGCCCTAGCAGGGATTGCAATCACCAAGGGCATGATGTTGCAAGCAACATTCCTCTCCCACCTCGCTACCGTGAGACCGGCCCCAGCAGAGAATATGACAAGCCAAAATACAAATCAAAATGAAGTAATTTGGCCTCACCGACGGTCTCCTCACAAGTGACTTGGCCGAACTGACACGATGCCAAGGGCTGGATGCTGAGAAGACGCAGCCGTTTTACGAACGGGACCGAGCTTGCAACAAATTGCAAAAATTCACCTACAGCATGTGCTGGGAATGAACCGCTCTCATGGCATTAGCAGAAGCACCCCATTAATATACACTCACACATAGTCACAGTTTATCGATACACACTGTACGCAGGAGGTGTCTTGCGGGTTGGGAACAACGGTAGTCTCAGGCTTGGGGTCCACGGCCTGCCCAATGAGGACACCAGGGAGTAAGGAACAATTTTTAGGGATGATCCAAGTATATCACCTGACACAGTGTCCACCAGTAACAACACACACTATATGTTCCTATACTGAACCTACCACTCAGGGAGCCAACCCGGAGTGGCGTTAGGTTCGGGGACGGATTTTTGGTAAGTGACGCTGATTGTGACATCACGAGTGCACAAAAGTGGCCTGCGAGCCCAAAATCGGCGAGAAGTTCCTGGACTGGATTTTGCTCTTTGCGTGTGATCCCTGCTTGTTTGCTATAATAAAACAGAAGTAACTCTTTGCTCCTTGTGTGGACCTCGACTTCTTTGGGACATTGGAACGAGTTAGGGCCTTCCAAGAGCTGGAGGTCTGCGGACCCTAGGTACGGCTCTGCCGACCCCAGAATTTACCCTAACAAGCTGGAGGCCCCAGCAAGATCTTTTGTGACGTCGGCTCGGCAAGGTGCTGCCCACTCCACCATCGGACCTCGGAGGACTGCAGGACCCTTGGGAATTGGGAGAGAACTGGACTGCGCAAACTGCAGATTGGCCGTCGGGAGCCAACTTCAAAAATCATCCCGCCCGCGGTTGGCGAGTGGCCAAATACAGTCCAGAAGAGGCGAGATGAGCCGAGTGGGAGGGGAGCTAGCGGCGGAGCAGCACCGGCATACGTGCAACTAAAGTAAGTGTGGTCCACACAACCAGCAACAAACCATTGTGTGGCTGGGGAGGCTGTGTAAATAGGGCAGAGGGTGGTGTAACATTGTCATAACTTTCGATACTGAGGCAGTGTTCTGGCACATGTACGATCGTAGGGAATGGAGCGGAGGTAGTCTCTTTTTGTGTTAGTGGACATTTGGGGGCGGGGCACCGGGTCCCCGTGTGAGAGAAGGATTGATACGCCAATAGGTCTGGACAGTGAACATATATGTAGGGGCGTGGTTTTCCTATGAATTGAACGTTCTAGTTCAGTGAATAGATGTCGGATTCCCGTAAGAGTTAGCTGAAGCTATCTTAGATTGCAGAAGGTAATTGACTGTTTAAGTCTCCATGGTGAGAAACGTATCACACGTCAGGTGACGCGACAGGTGCAGCTCAATTACGAGACGATTTGGTTGATGACGTATACTCCACTCCGGGGGAGCTGGGAAGACAGCTGTGGGGATTGTGGATTTTTACATGTGAAATTAAAACGGCGGGATTGTTGTGTGTAATATGTGCACAAATTGTTCGGTTGTGAAGCAGTAGCTTGTGACGTCACCCGTAGGTCATTGCATAGGACACTGTGTTATCAACGAGCGCGGGTTTAGCAGCTCGGCGCTGAAACTACCGGACAAGTGAACAAGCAGGCATGTGCGAAGGGTGCCGGTGTGGGACCGAAGGGGCGTGCCGGCTGGCGGCAGCCCCAGTGAAGGCGGGACAGTACGAGAGTATGCCGTGCAAGGTGTGGGGCTGCAGGAGGCCGAAGACATCGAACGGGAGTGCCGGACAGCGGCAGCCCCAGTGAAGGTGGGAGAGGTACGAGAGTATGCCGTGCAAGGTGTGAGGCCGCAGGGGGTCAAAGACATCGAAGGCGTGTGCCTCAGTGAAGGTGGGGTGTTACGAGAGTATGCAGCACAAGGTGTGAGGCCGCAGGGGGCCGTAGACATTGAAGGGGTGTGCCTGACAGCAGCAGCCCAGTGAAAGAGGGGCAGTACAAGAGTACGCCTTGCAAGGTGTGGCTGTAGAAGGCTGCACGTATTGCTAATTGAACATTGAACTGTATAACAAATACATGTTCTACCCTTGTCCTGACAGCGGAAGGTCGAAATCCTCAACTTGAGGTCAGGTAAAATTACGAATAAGTAATGATGTACCACAGGGGCGGGGGAGGGACATCATACGGGGGCCATGGGACTATAATGACCCCAACTCAGCACATTTGTAAAACACTGCCCATTTATAAGGATAGAATTGTGAAATACAGCATAGAATGGACTAAAGGTACGGATGGAAAAATAAAGGTACCATGGCCGCCTAAGGGCAGTTTCTCGAAAGAACATATTACAGTCACTACTCACTTACCTGCACAATAGATACAAGGGGAAGAAGCTAGCTAATCATATGGAAATACCTCAACTCTGGCGCATGTTTCAGGGGTATTATCCAGGGATGATGAGTGTACAGGAGGTAAAAGAAGGGGGAGGGGATTCCTGTGCTCTGCCACTGGCACCTCCCAGTGTTGTCTCAGACATCGCGGAGCAGCGGGAGGAGGAGGAGCAGGGATTATACCCGATTAGAGAACAAAGAGAGGCAACGGAGCCCCGAGAATTAACTGCGGCAGAGGGCTACTCAAACCCCACATACCAACCACCCACATACGCCCCGAACGCACATGCCCCCAACGGCCCGTAAGGCAGGGGACGGGCAGAGGCAGACAACACAGACATCGATGGAGGCAGGCTGTGGCAGACGAAGAAAGAGTTTGCTGGAATTGGCCCTGATGAATGGGTAGCGGCACAGATGCTCTTGAAGTTACAGGGACCACTACAGGGGAGGCAGAAGGGGCAACTAAGGCCATAGAGGAATTGGAGCTGGGACAGGGATGCAGAGGAAAGTCAATGTACGACATGAGGGTAAATCAAGCGGGATAAGAAGAGGAAGCAAAGTTAGAAGCGAAAATAGCAGAATTGAAAGAAAAAAGAACGTGTTATTGAAACAACTAGAACAAAAGGAACAGGAAAGGAAAGAGCAGTTGGAGCTAGAAAGGAAGGAGAAGGTGGAGCGGGAAAGTAGGGAACGTGAGGCATTAATGGAAAGGGAGCAGAGAGATGTAATGGAGAGAAACACGATGGGAGGGAGAAGCCAGGTGAGTACGGAGGCGAGGGGAGGTAGAATTCAAGAAGAGGGAAAGAGATGAAGTCGAACGAGAAATGGCATTTTGGAGGCGTAAGATATTTTTAGAAAACACATGTAAGTACGAGGAAGGAGGATTGAAGGAGCTAAGGCTAGCAAGGCCAGGGGGAGCAGGAAATAAGAGAGATGAAGACGATAGAGCACTACGAAAAGTAAGCAAAGAAATAATGGAAGAACTGGATCGGGCCAGTGGGGACTAAATGGAAGGGGAAGAGCAACAGAGTCGACGGGTATCGAAGCATGAGAACGGCAGGGGTGCACCCGAAGGGGGCCGGAGTACCTAGTACGGAGGGGGGGAGAAGAGAACGCAACTAACCTTACAAGCATTGATCTTGAAATTGTAACGGTGCGTTACCCACTCCCACGCAAACTAATATTCTCAGACGGATTCTGTAGTGAGGAAGAGGAAGACAGTAATGATGTAGAAAAGGAAGGGCTTAACAAACTCTACATTACACTAACAGGCACAGGAATGTCCTGGGAATGAAGGACACAAGATGAAAAGAGCGGAGGACAGCACACTGGCAAAACAACTGCGGACACGGCAGCAGCAGTAGCCCTGCATACACCCTACACAAATAGGCTCTGAGACCTCCCCGGGAGTAGACAAGATAGGGCTGCTGTAACACACAATAGGGGACACAACTGTCAGCAGGGCGAGCATACAGGAACACGGGACGCCCCATGCGGGTCACACAATATAGAAATTGCAGACATTAGGGCAGGCATGGAAGATGAGAGAGGACCTATTCAGATACGACAGTATAGACGGTCACCCAATGAAAGGGCTGAATATTCCCAGATGCCACTATTAGAGGCGGGGGAATGAGGCAACAATATGTACCTTGGAAACACACAGGCAAGGAAACCATTAGGTACATGTTACCATCTTTAAGTGGAGGAGCAGGAAAATGTATATACGAAATGGCAAAATTGACGGCGTGCCACAGGCTGGCAGTGGGGGACGTCAAGGGGTTGCTAGTATCCATAATGGGTGATGCAGCAGATGGCATTTGGAGAAGGGCGGGGGTCCCTGGGGTGACCACACAAAACACAACACATGACGGATCTCCATTTGCAAATTGCAGGCATGCAGTATGGCAGGCACTAAGGACGCAATACCCTGACACATCAGACATAGGGGCAATTACATCATGCAAGATGCGTGATGATGACGATCCCATTAGCTACATTCAAGAGATTCAAGAGCTTTGGCCTTGAGACTCGAGAGCCGTGGCACAAAACAGTAGCTATCTTCTATCACATCTTAATTCAAGGGTTACCAGAGCCAGTGTAAAGACAACTGAAGAAATTGGTGGGGATGGAAGCAAAGTCATGGTCAGAAATACAACTCACAATAGTGCACCATTGTAGACTATGGCAGGGGAAGATGAAACAAAAGGCGGAGGAAAGAAAAGCACACAAAGCTAAATGTGTGCAGAAGAAATTATCAAAATACACTCTAGAGGGGGCAGTAATTACTAGCCCGGCCCCACAAACTCAGACAGCAGTATCGCAACCCCAACATCAGCTCCAGCAGCAGCTGCCACTATATAACACAGCCCAGCAATACCAACCACCCATGGGGGGAGATACATGGGTGTGGGCGGATACCAAACACATTTTAGAGGAAGGGGAGGGCTTACTAGGGGGCGGGGCTTCAGGCCACAAGCACACCATCCCGGAGGTGGGTTCCGGGGCTACCCACAGCAGGGATTACAAGGCCAAGAGGAGGGAGGAGGAGGATTCCCATGGCAGGCGTGAGAACCACCCCAATGCTGCACGTGCAGGCAGTTAGGTCACATTTCTCACACGTGCAGATACAGAGCCATACAACAAGGGTGGGGTGAGCAAGGGCAACAAAACTACCAGGGAGGCCAGAACGGGTGCTACCGACCGGCAGGGCAGCAGCCATCTCAGAGAGTGAGATGAAGCTGGGGATGAGTGTGTACAGAGAAGTGGCCCAGAAAAAGGCAATGGCATTGGAAGCACCCCTCCCTGCACCACCCCCCTTCTGCAAGGAGGACTTAGCAAAGGTACACACATCACTATGGATGATGTAGGGTGCATCAAAAGCATAGGAGGGATGAAAATTAAACTGACAAAATGAGCAATTCTGCCCAGAGTTAGACAATACCCACTGTCAAAGGGAGCAGATGAGGGCATTTATGAGATGATAAGCGCCCTCATCGAAAGAGGCATCCTGGTCCCATCAGAATCCCCATGCAACACTGCTGTGTACCCCATCCACAAGGCCAATGGAGGTTCATGGAGTTTCATACAAGATTTCAGACCTCTCAACCACATTTTAGCAGCAGAATACCCAGTAGCGGCTAACCCGGCCACAATACTCTGCGGCATTCCAGCTGAGGCTACATGGTTCACCGTGACTGACCTCAAAAATGCCTTTTTCTCGAAACCACTGCACCCAGATTCATAAGATCTAACAAGCTTCATGTACCACAACACAATGTGGAAACACAACAGACTGCCCCAAGGGTACTGCGAGTCACCATCCATTTTTAACAGGGTGATCCCGATGGACCTAGGCAACATTGAGAGAGAGAGCACGATTTTACAACATATGGATGATATCCTCATCGGCAGCACCACAGAAGCAGAGTGCCAGAAGGACTCAGTTAAAATGCTCACTGTATTAGCAGAGAAAGGATACAAAGTAGACAAGGCAAAGCTACAATTCTTTCAGAAGTAAGTACTGTACAAAGGCCAACTCATTTCTCAAAAGGGCAGGTACATAGCACCACAGAGGGCACAGGCAATACTCGGCACACCCCAACCAAAAACAGTACGAGAATTACAACAGTTCCTCGGTCTATGCAATAATGGTACAGCATGGCTATTCGACTACAGCACATACACAGATCCTTTGCTTACAGTCCTCAAGGAAGCACAAAGAGGAGGGAAGAAGCTGGGGTGGACGCGGGAAATGACGGACGCGTTCAATGAATTAAAGGAAGCAATATCAACAGCACCAGTCCTGGGTACCCCCGATTATAAAAAATAATTCTTTATATTCTCACACTCTGATGGAGTAGTAATGAAGACAGTTCTCACACAAGAGACACGCTTGGGCCAAAAACCACTTGCATACTACAGCGGGCAACTAGACCCAGTAATGACAGGACACTTCCCTTGAGAACAACACTTGGCTGCTGCAGCTTTCGCTATAGAAAAAGCATCATCAATAACTATGGGATGTTCCACAACACTTTATGTAGAGCATGCCCTCTTCGCGATTCTGCACAAGCCAAAAAGCACACTGACAACACAGAGAGCAACAGGATATAAAATTATACTCTCACAACCCGAACTAAAAATAGTGAGGTGTAAGAATGTCAACCCAGCACACTTCCTGGCAAAATAATTTGAATAAATTGAAGAGTGCCAGAGCGACAGGACATCTTTGTCTTAGGCCCGTGTCAGTTTGTATGGGGTCCGAGAGCAATCCCCTTACGTCCAGTCTTACTCGAAGTGAAGTACCGATATACAAATCACGTATGGCCTCCCTCACATATTTTGAGCAGTCCCAGGACTTGAGTTTAGACCATAATTTAGCACGGTCTATGGTGTCAAAAGCCTGTGCAAGGTCTAGGAAGGCCAGGTGGAACTTTGTTTTCCCAGTCTTGTTCGAGCTTTCAGTATGTTGATCAAGAACCCATTTAAAGATGTACCAACTCCTTTTACAAAGCCTGTCTGTAGTATGTCAAAGTTGTTTGTTACAGTACTCCAATTTGTTAGACCAAGGTAGCAAAGATCTTTCCTGCTACATCCAAGAGAGCAATTGCTCTATAATATTTGTGGGTCCGATCAGTTGCCGATTTTGAAGATTGGTACCGCCACAGATGTTTTCCATGATAATGGTATTTTTCTGATCACATAGGAAAGACGCCCACAAGTCAGGATCTTTTTTTAACATTGTGTTTGTCATGCCGCCTGGGCCTGGAGCTCGGGAGCTATGTAACTTTTGAATTAGATCCAAAATGTCTTCTCTGGTGGTTTCAAACGTCCATGGCTCTGTGCTCAGTGTTCTGTCCTCGTCTTCTCTATCGGATTGTTCGTCAACAGCAAATAATACAGAAAAATGTTCTACCCAAGATTCCGCAGCTACTGCGTTGACTGTCAATGCCGACTGAGGCATGTTTAGGGAATTAATAAGTTGCCATATTTCTCACGTGTTTTTAGCTGAGATGCTGTGATGCTGTAAATGCATCTGAGGGACAGGGCCTCCATGTTCTTGTCCTGTACTCCCTTATCATGTGTGCTCTGTGTTATTTTCTGCACAGGAGTTCATGTGGTACTCCTGGCAGGGCAGCACCTCCTCTTTATGGTTGTGGTGAACAGAGACATTAGGGCACCCATGGGTGGGGTACAACCCTGTACCCCTAGTGTATGTTTTTGGGTACCTGTGTGTGGCCCACAGAGCAGGGTATGGGCTGGTGGCAGCTTCATGCTGATATGACAGGGGCTCTGAGTGTCCTCCATTTTGGGATACCCAGGCCCTGCCATAGGAATCAGTGGATTCCTGATAGGAAACAAGATGGCCCCTGTGACCTCTTGGTTTCTATTACCTGTTACCTTATTTTACCAAAGTTCTGGGAAGCCCTGACTCTGTCCCTTCCCCTGATTGGCTGTTGGGTGGAAGAACCATATATGGTATTATGGGGAAGTCCAGGCCAGACTGGCTGGAGACTTCCCAGTGACTATGTTGTGGGTACACCCTTGGGGTGGGACCTGTGTGAATGGAGTGTGTGACCAATATGCACTTCATGGTATGGGTATCTGGTATCTCTGTGTGTGACACAAAGAATGAGACAGCCCTGCCTCAAACTGACATGAAAGTAGTGTGGTGTGCTGAAAGGCTGGGTGCTTGCCCCAATCCACATTCCTTGTTATGGGTGTCTGGGCGGATGTGAATGGCATGAATGCACTGTGATCCTGATTGGCTGCCTGCCTGCACGAATGCCCTTCTGACTGATTGGCTGACTGAGCCTGGATCTGCAGTGTGAATGAGAGACAGAACAGTATATCTTGGGACCTCTCACTTACCAATATTGTTCAGAAGCTGAAGTTGAAACTTGAAGCTGCTTATCCTTAAAGCCCAGCTGGAAGAAGAAGGTTTGCTGCTGTTTTCCTTCGACCTGATCTGAAAGCTGTCGAGTCTGTCGAGAACTGATCCGAGAGAGGGCCTGGCTAGGAGACCTCTCCCCGAGCTACAAGTGAAGATCATGCAGAAAGCTTACCTTCACCGAGGCACCCTGGAAGTCAGTCTCGAAATTCTGTCGACTGGAGACAGAGTCCACCGAGGAATCTCGAAGTAAAGCACCCAGACATCGAGGCCATCAAAGTCCATTGCCGTCGACTGGGGTTCGGAGGATTTCCGTACCCGCTGGTAGCCAGTCAAGTTGTGTTGCCCAGATGCTGGGACAGCTTGATGCCATGCTGCTCGACCTTTTGCCTGAGAACATTTACAACAAAGGGCTCCCTTGCCATCACCATTGACCGCTTTTTTTTTTATTTTAATTTTATTTTGGTTGGTCAAAATAATGTAACCTTTCAAAACAAAAACTTTTCTAGAAAATTGGTTCATTAAAATACATAGTTTTCATTTTCAATCATCATGATGTGCATTCCCATCACAAATTTTCAAAATACTTAAATGCACAACAATTTCAATTATTTACAAATAAAGGAATGATGAGGTAAAGAAATTCTAAAATATGCTCATCAATAGTTACATTCACAATGGTAGTAATTAATCAGTTCATAATTCAAAAGCCACACCGTAGAATTCAGTTTTAGCCGAGTTTGCATTACTATAACACGATGTTTCAGCATTAAGGACTAATTATAGATTCAGCTGGGTGCAGTATTGATTTTAAAAACTGCATAGTAGCTATTCTTATTGAGATTCTAGATGTAGCAAACAATTCATACCATAACTCATCGGTAGAACGAGATAAATAATGTGAGTGAGTGAGTTTATGGATAATCATTTCTCTTTGTGTTTTTAGACCAGCACATACAATCAGTAAGTGTTTAAGAGTCTCTTCCATCTCAACAAGTTTACAGAATCGGCAGCGTGCAACTTCTGCTTTAATTAGACCTCTTCTCAACAGTATTTGATTTGTTGGCCACAAATTTAACCGAAACCTTAAGATCTGATTTCTCAGTATGGCTGAGGGGCATTTCAATAGATAGTCAGCCGCCTGTCGGAATGTCTTATGACCGAATAGTGCTCTATCAAAGTCTTTTAATGCTAAACATTTTTGTTGTGTACATTGCCAGTCAAATATATACAATTTCAATTTTGCCCTGTTTGGAGTCTGCAATAACAGTTCCAGTGATATATTTGCTTCACTCAAATTATCGAACACAGTAGTTCTCCAGTTCCTTGGAAATGGATGTTGAGAGCGTAACAAATAATCTGCCAGTGCTGCTAGCACACTGTTCGTAGTTAGTCCTAAAAGACATTTCCGTAAAAGATTGCATCTTTTCCAGGCTGCTTGAATATGCATCGAGAGAGTGCCCAATTCAAACTGCAGAAGAGCATTTGGTGTCGAGCTCGGTAGATTAAGGGTTTTTTTCCAAAATTGAGCTTCAATTCTGTCCCAATATTCTCGTTTTTGGGGTGTCCAAGTTTCAGCCCCATAAGTCATAATGGGAATTACCTTTTGTAGGTAAAATGTAAGAACATGAGAACAAGACTTTTAGCTAAATTACCAAATTTAGCTAAAAGTATTTTGGCCTGCAAGATTAGAGATAATAGTTTTCTACTCAAACTGGTTTGTTTGCACTGGAGTTGCTGAACATTACACCAAGATATTTATATTCATCAACTATCATTAGTTTTTGTTTAAACAAAACCCAATCATTGTGTTTCCGAAGTTTCAGATGATTATTTCTTAGTTCCATAACTTGGGTTTTTTCCAAATTAATTGTGAGATTATTCTTAACAACAAAGCATTCTAGCTGATTAAGAAGTAACTGAAGTCCACTCGGTGTTTGTGAAATGAGGACCAAATCATCCGCATAAAGAAGCCATGCGATGATTTGCTTGCCGAGTTTAGGTGCATCATTAATTACCTTCAAAAAATCTACGCCTAGGTCAAAGATGAACATATTAAACAGGGTTGAAGCAAGAATGCAGCCTTGCTTTAGGCCGCGTTTAGTATGAATGGTTTTAGATAACAACCCGTCTAGGTTCAATTTGACTTGCATTGTTGTATCAGAGTGTAATAGTTTTATTAATGAAATAAGTGATGACGGGCAACCAAAATTCGACATTTTATTAAATAATAATTGTCGATCAACAGAATCAAAGGAGACTCGAAAGTTGACCAAAGCCAAGTAGAGAGATTGTTGTTTCATTGCATATGCTGCTTTAATAGCATTGAGTGTAGTTATATTGATAGCAGTACCTAACCCCGCTACAAAGCCCGTCTGAAAAGGGTCACGTCTGTTTTCATTATGTAACCAAATATTGAGGTCCCGCAAAATAATTCTGGAGAAGATTTTCCCAGGTGCGTCTAGCAATGCTATTGGGCGATAGCTTGCTGGGCTTGTGCGATCCCCCTTTTTGTAAATGGGGACTATCACAGCTTTGCACCAAGATGGAGGAATGCTTTGCTTCACCTGGATAGAAAGAAAAACAGCGTGTAAAACTTTAGCCCATAGAGTCGGATTCTGTTTTAGAGTGTAATTCGACAGACTGTCAGGGCCCGGGGCTCTAGATGAACTTGCCTTATTAATATGGAATAGTATGTCGTCCATATCAAACTTTAAAAAGAATGGGGAACCATCAAATCTCGGTAGCTCTTGTTTGCTGTTATTTGATGGTAAATCATACATGTTCGTGAAATATTCAACCCAGCATTTCTCCGATACACCATTAGTTTGAGATGATAATTGTGAACATGTTGTGCCAGAGTTAATTAATTTCCAGATCTGAGAAGTATTTTTTATCTGAGCTACTCGAAGCCACTGTTCACCATCTTTTTGATACATGCTTGCTTTATGCGCTCTTATCCAATTTTTATAGTCAGTTTTTATTCTACGTAGAGCTGAATCGCGATATTTCTGCGGTAAAAGCAAGGATTGTCTTTTTGGTTTGCGAAATAAAGATTTTCTATCTCTAATTGACTGATCAAATACATGGGTAGGACGAATATTATTATTCGTTTTATGAGCAATTGTGCTAGAGGAGGCAAAGAGATGCATTTTATCATAATATTATAATGGAATAAATGCTTTCTCTGAAAGGAGGTGATAATCATTAATCAAATCTTCGCCCAACGCTTCTAAGTCAGGATTCGTCCAATATAGCCTATTCAGCTGTGTGTTGATCTTCAAATTTTTTAGTTGCTGTTGACGGACCTGCAAATTACTCTGAGTATGGATAGAGAATTCAATCGTCAACATCAGATGATCGCTATCCAAGGAGGGTAAAACAAGAAACTTGGATATCTGACTGAATAGTACTCTGTCTACATAGACATAGTCGATAATTGCTTTGTGTTGTCCACTTGACCAAGTGTAAGAAGGTGGAATGTCAGTTTTAAATGCACCATTCAACATTAACAAATCCCAAGTTTCTACAAAAGAAAGCCACTGAGAGGCCCGTTCCGAATTCCCTTTTTTAGACGTCATAAGGAGATGAATATTCAGATCTCCAGCCAGAATAATATGCATGATGTTAGGAGTAGCAGCAATGCTTTCCATGATGGCATTAAGATCCTTTAGAAAAATAGACGTTAGAATAGTTACAGGATTCCAATATAAATTAATGATTGCGATTTTTATGTCCCGAATTAGAATTACAGACCATTGCATGTAGGAATGCGGAGAGGAGCAATCAGCTACATTGGTTACAGTTGAAATATCAGAAATTATTGTTCGACCAGACATTGGTCTACCTTTCTGGCCTTTAATCGCAGGAACCAGATGAATATGATGATTATCCCATGATGGAGAAATCGTAAACCAAGTCTCTTGCAGAAGCACTATATCAAAATGTGTTAATATGCATTTTGGGTTGTTCAATAAATTCTAATTTTGTGTGTAAGAGGGCATGACTCATCAAATACTAGTTATGCATTTTTGCAACAACAGCAACTATTCGATTGGATTACAGAAGATGTGCTTTCTTTTGGCAGAGTTGCAGGAGTTGATCCCGCAGCTCTTATTCTTTCTGTAAATTGCATGTCTTCAGTTGGATGATTTTCACCATTAGTAGGGATTAATTTGAATCCTAATTCAAAAAGCGCCAACCTCGCAGACCATATGATGTTAAAAATGGCCCGAGATCTAATCCACAAACATGAGACAGTTAAATCATTTTCATCAGGGAATTCAATCCTATCAATGTCTCCTGAGGCAAGACTCTCCAACATTGGGATATCAGAGAATATTTCCATGATACTCCCTCTGTTCATAGTGTATTTCGGGAAGGAACCACCTCGACAACTAAGAAATATCGAATGTAAATGAGGAGATTTTTTATTTCCACTACCCAAAGTCATTAAGACCATTTTCTTTGTGCGTGGGATTTCTTGTATAGAGTTTGTTTTCTCAATTGCTGCTGGGAGCTGAAATGAAACATTTCTGACATTGACTTTCTGATCTGCAATTAATGAGGGATCAGAATTATAATCACAGGCAGACAATTTCATGGCAGATTTAAGTGTCTTTTGTTCTATGGTTAGGGCCACTAAGCAATCCCTAATCGAAGATAAAATATCAGTTTGCACATTTGCCTGTAACGCCGGTACTGTTGAAATGTCAGAAGGATTCTTTGTACGTATACCAACTGCACCATCTCGGAGTGGCAAGGCAAGTGAACAACCAGCAATTTCAGAGCACTGTGTTGGACTTTTATTCAGGACAAGATTGGATTTCATCAACGGATGTGACAAAACCGGACTTGGTCGGTGTTGACACATATAATCATCCACAGCTTTCCTAAGTTCCGCACAAGTGAGTAAAGATCCTTGGCGATCAGATTTGCTTTCTATGTCAGGCTTATTTGGTTCTATTAAATGCTCCTCAGCAGGTAAGTCTGCACACTCATTATCACATCCTTCCACCACCTTAACCAATTCGTCTAATGGAGAGTGATTTAGATCTACCTGAGAGTCCCTCCTTTTGTCATTGATAGATCTTTTTTTCTCCTGTGCCAAATTAGTGTATTTTTTAGTTATAGCATTAGAGGCCAATCTTAGACCACTCGCTGGTTTGGAGAGAGACTTAATAAACTGTTTAGTCTGACCATTTGATGATACCTTTTTTGATTTTTGATTTTTTGTTTTCTTCACATTTATAATAGGTTCAGATTTTTGTTTCTTAAAATTTCTGTCAAAATCATATAGGCTTCTTTATGTACTTGTGCGCTTTCAACAGTGGAAAGTATCTTAGCAGAAGATGGTATGCAAGATTCATCAATAGATGTTACTATAGGAAGTACTTTAGGAGAGAGCGTCAAAGGTAATTCTTCGATGGATTTTGAAAGGAAGCGCCCCCAAGTTAGCACGATCCTCCCCGCAATGGGAGACAATAATGGACACTCCCGTAATGGGAATAAGGCCAAGACAGAGTGCGGGTGAGCGTAAGTGGGAGTTTATCAAAAGAATATGGCATGCAAAGAACTCTGCAACCTCCGAGAGCGCTCTGTCTGACAATAGCAAAGACAGGCGTATTTCTAATACAAAAAACGTCATCAGAACCTACACACTATAGGGGGCACAAGTTAATTGGGATTGGGTGGCGTCGACTAACTATAGGTGTTGCTGCAGCTTGGTTGGTCCGGGTGGGAGGACGTCACTGGTCAGCCTCGTGGGTAGGGTTGGGCCTGGCAGGCCGGCTTGAGGTCATCCGGGCGGTGTTGGTTCGCTGGGGCAGCCTGTGACAAAGATGAATACCTTCCCTGACTTGGGTGCCCTAGATCATGCACATTGCAGTTACTTAAAACCCCATATCTAACTTCTACAGTAAATCTTTCAATCAATGAAATACAACACAGGGGGAATGCACCTTGTGAGGGGTCTGGTGGTCATCTATTGGATTTACCGGTGTTCTGACGTCTGGTATTTCAGGTCGAGGGGCTGGGCTCTGGGGCCTGGGCCGAATGATACATGTCTGTCTGCTGCGTTAGAAGTTATTAGAATAGACATCTGTGTCTTGTCCCGGCGTTGGGGGTCGTCTTTGCACGGGGTCATGATTCTTGGGGTGGTCTAGGGGGGTTATGGGATTTACGAGAGGGTGCTGGTAGATCTGTGGATTCAGACGTGGGTTTATTACCGTGCTGTAAATAACACAGGTGGCGGGCTGTGGCCTTGGGTGCGGTACTGGGGCCTCTGATTCTCTGAAGCGGCTCCAGCTTGGTTGGGGGAGGAGAGGGAGCGCGGCACATGCCTTAGCTTCTTCATCTGGCAGGCTTCGTAGGGTGGGAGGGAGAATGGCCTTGCATATATTCACAAAGGTTTTTTCCTCGTGCGTTGCTGACTTTTGAATGCAGAACTTTTATAATGTTTTGCCTTATTTTGATCTTATTCAAACACACATTTATATTTCAATTTTGTTACACATTTCTTCAATACATTCGGTCCGAGTACCTTTTCATTACATGGTATTATATCTACTACAGTGTTTAAGTATTTATATACATTCAACGGTACATGAGGTAGAACTATGTTATGGACCACAGAGATTGACGGTTGCCACTATGGGTGACTTAAGACGACATATAGGGGTTCATGTGTATACATATGACTTAAAGACACTCCCTCTGTGATCTAGCAGCATTAGTACAGTCACAATGTGAAGTCATATAAACATTTCACTTTTATGGCTAATTCATAGTTTGCAGATTCTGTTTAAGAAGAGCAGTTCACTAATATCACCACTTGAATTCATTTCTGCGTCGCCCTGGCCTCGCGGACCAGGTCACACGGGATGCAGTATCACATTGTGAACGACGAAGTGTTACAGTGTTAGCATCTCGGGTTAGCTCATACCCGGCTTTCTCATGGGAACGCGCTCGCAGTGGATCTACCATGGTGCTGCGGCGGCAGGGATGCTTGGAAAGCCCTCCAAAGGTGGGGGCCGCGCTACAGTGTGCTGAACTCACGCCATCTTTGCTAGACAGGATGGCTTCTAGGCCTAACTGAATTTTTGTATATGCAGGGAACAGATACGTGTGGGCAATGTCGTCGGCGGGTGAACCCTCCTCCACCTGGGCCCGGGTGGCATGAGGGGACGCCCACCGAGTCATGGTCCTCACCTGGGGAGAAGGCTGCAGGTGAGGAGGGCCTCGCGGCCAGTCCTCCCCTACATTTCCCCCCTTTCGTTACTAAAGTAACGAATTCTTTAGCTCTTCCAATCTTCTACATTCTTGTTCCTCTATCACTGCGTCATCCCATGCAGGTGTTCCTTTTCTAGGCATCCATGCCCTACATACCCCCCTCAAGCTCTCACCTCTTCTAGCATACTCGTCTGGTGTACATGTTAAATATATACAGTCACCACTTTCTTCCAAGTCTACCCAGACCTCCTCATACCATTCCAGTTCCACATCTCGGGGTTCTTTGATAGTGGTGTGCCATAGTTTGTCTACTATGTACTTATCACGGTACATAGGCACTAACTGGTACCTGGGAGTGTTATCTGCTCCTGTCTGTACATGTACTTCTTGTGTCGCCCTCATTGTACCACCAGAGTTGCCCATTGTCACCATCATCATTGCGCCGTTAGGGACCGCATTTGCACAACATCGGAGGCCCACCTGGCACAGGCAGAACGCCACGAGGAGAAACACCACAGCTGGTACCAGAAATTTCATTGTCATTCCAAGCCAAGAGGGAACCCAGGAGAAGATATTGTCGAACCACGTGCTGGCTTCTGCTCCACCTTCCATCTTCATCTTCTCTCCCAGATTGTGTACTGCTTCGATCACGTGGGATAAGGAACCATTCTCCGCGTCTTCAGAAGGTACGGAAGTGCAGCAGGCACTTCCTATTTTTCGGCAAACACCTCCGTCCATCGCAGTCAGCAGGTCCAGAACATACCTGTTCTGCATGGTCATCAGGCGTAGAGCTCGCAGTTCTACTTTTATTATGTTGAACCCTTCTTCAGTGTCATTGGCTAATTGAATTAGTTCCCACCGTGTTATCTGGAGCCATTTTGCATTTGCCCTTGCTTGGACACTTGAAATCAGCGAGGCAAAGAATGTTTCTACAGAGCTGAACAGTCGGTACCTGTCTGGGATCTGTGCCAATAAATCGGATGAAGCTTGAGATATGTAATTTGATGCCCGTCTGTTCCGTGATAGCTCTTCTCCCTTCCCTCCGGAGGACAGGACATAGAGGTGTGATTTTGCAGTAGGAGGAACCGCACCCTGGTGCATGTTCCCTGGCGTCCTTTTATTTTCATCAACGTGGCTTTCTGGAATCACCATTAGGGCCGAGTGCAGTGTGGCCATCGAGCAGCTGCCGCTCCATGCCTGGGGAAGGTGCAAGTAGGCCTGGTTCCCACATACCCAGTATGTGTCCATTAATGCGGCTGTTCCTTTTCTCATGTCTGGGATGGTGAGAGTCTTGTTGCAGCTTTTATTCGTCCCTATTGCCACTTTTCCTTCTCCCTTAAAACATAGTTCGTTCTTGATCTCACTTTGTAGTTTGAAGGGTTTCTCCATTGCTGTTACCCATGTCAGTTTGGAAATGTGCTCCTTCCATACTGGTGTGCATGTTTCTTCTATCCATCGCATCCTGGCTGGTTGGACACCTCTCAGTGCTTCCGCTTTGCACAGTACTTCTTCATCTTTCCATTTGTTTTCAGAAAATAGTGTCCCTTGTATCGCAAAAAATGGTTCTTTGAGACATACCACTCCAGCTGCTTTTGGGTAGCACGTTTTTTCCGTCTGTATAATCTTGAAAGTGACGTCGTGTGCCTGGAAGGTGTTTTTTATTCGGCATAGCGTGAGATGAAGGAGACACTGGGCATCTACAATGGGCAATTCTCTGGGCAACAACACTTTAGGTGTGCCTGATGCATGGGGAATAAGCGAGCAGACATAACAGCTCTCATTTGTCGTTTGTTTGGCTGTGGCACTCATATCAGCATACCATTTATTTGCTTGGTGGGGGTGCCGGGGGTCTTCCATTTTGTCTAAGCCTAACCCATAGTACTCATCATACCCCCTCCTGCTTGTCTCTCTTTTCCGCCTACTATCCTTGCTTCTCCTACGTCTGCTTTTGGTAAATGAAAAAATGGGCCCCCCTTCCTCCTCCCCACCCCCCTTGTCAAACTTCTGATATGTTTCCTTAGGTTCTGTCATAGTTATAACATTCCCATCTTCCTCAATAAACAACAAATCACTTTCTTCTAATGGGGTGGGGAGGGTAGTGGGGCTGCTATACATTTCAGGTGTGGACATTGTGTTGTTTTCCATCTCTGTTTGTATACCTCTTGAGTTTGACAGGGCGACAGTTGGTGGTTCAGTGTAGTAACCCCATACAAAGTGTGATCCATCCCATACTAAAAAATCACCTTCTTTTATATTTACACTTGTGGTTGTATTGCTCCCCAGAGCTCGGGTGATGTTACTCCCCCCTCCCCCCTCGGTCATCTCGATAGAGATGAACGCTATAAACCAATACGTCACCAGGCAAAATATTGATAGGAAGAATACAATAACACAAATTGACAATCCGCATTCGTATGAATATGTAAGTCTATCTATCAACACTTCTCTAATCCTAACAAATCTATTAGTTGCAGGCTGCCCATTAGATGCCATGGTAATTCCTGTTTGAGATACAAAAGTGCATTAAGTACAGACATGTAAACATTTCCCGGACGTTATTAACTTTTTTTTTTTTTTTTTTTTTCATAAAGCATGGACGTGGGTAGGGGAAGGGTTTGTTTCCACAGACAAGGGTATTTGCAATCAATACGTTTAGATCATTGTATAATATATATAAAATCTTCTTCAAAAGAAAGAAAAATTTCAAGAAATGAGAGAACAAAAAAACATTAAAATTGAGAGAAGAGGAAAAAAAAAAAAAAAGGTTATTCTTTTTCCGTACGAATGCCATGTGATCAGTTGCATTCATTGTCAATCGCTGCACATACACAAAATCACCTTCACTCAGTCTCCATAACACCACTGTCTGCTGTTGCCTGTGCCTCGTCCTGCACCTCACCTTCCACGGCGCTATAGGCTCTGCGTACGTCTGTCAAATGCACCCAGTATCTTAGGCCCTTCACCTTTACTGCTGTGGGCGTGCAAAACACTACCTCATAAGGGCCATGGAAACGTGGCGCATTCCACCTTCGCACAAAACTTCTGACATATATAAAGTCACCTGGCATTAGCTGTAATTGTTTGTCAGGCAGTGGTACCCGTTCTGTTGTATTCCCCTCCTCTCTTGTAGAGGGGGGGGCGAGTTGCTTCGCTATTATGCGCGCTGCCCGTGTTAGTTTTTTCAAGTACTCTGTGAACTCCTCTCCCAATATCGCTGCGCTTCTGTGTGCATCAGAACGTTCACGGAGAGGCGAGTGCGCTGTGTGCATTCTCCTTCCCGTGACGATCTCATGCGGGGACAAATGGTGGTCTTTACTTGGCTGATTGCGCAATTCGAACAGGGCCAAAGGTAGGCAGTACATCCAGGTCTTTTTAAGGGAAAAACACAGTTTTGACAATCTGCTTTTTAACAGGCCGTTCATCTTTTCCACTACGCCATTACTTTGAGGATGATAAATCGAGCATAATTTGTGCTTTATTCCCAATAACGTAGTCACTTCTTTGAATAGTTCATTAACAAAATGTGTGCCGTTGTCTGAGCGAATAACTTCGCAAATTCCCCAGCGCGGGAATACTTCCCGTACTAGGAACTTTGCGGCGCCCTTCGCATCAGGACGCGCACAGGGACCTGCCTCCACCCACCTCGAAAATGGACATACAACCACAATCATGTAGCGAGCCCCATTACATCTTTCTCCCATGTCTACATAATCGATGTGGAGCTCTCTAAATGGGCCATTTGGTTTTGGTATCGTACCTCTTAGTGTGCGCAATGTCATACCTGAGTTATAAATTTGACATGTCGTGCATTCCAATGTCAGCCTTGTGATGTGTTCCTGGAGGCAAGGTGCAAACCAATCTTCTTGTATCTCCGCCATTATGTGTTGTTTTGCGTTATGTGCGGGGAAGTGTAGTTGTTGAAATGCTATTTCTAACAATGTGACTGGCATCACTGCTTTTCCTGAACTTTCTTGTCGCCACAATAAATCTGTCGGCGATTTGCTGCATCCCCTCTTATTCCACAGCAATTTCTCTTCTGCACTTGCTCCCTCTTGCAGCTCTATTATTTCTTGTGTAGGCATCATGTTGTATCCTGTGGGGACCTCTTGGCTTGCTGTGTGGTGTAACATGTACTCTCCTACCTCACCTTTCTGAAAATATGAAGCTTCTTTGGCGGCGGCGTCTGCTGCCGCGTTCCCCAAAGATATAAGATCTGTATTTGTAGTGTGGGCTTGGCATTTTACGATGGCCACTGCCGTGGGTTCTTGCAGGGCCTCAATCAGTTCTTTCAATAATTCTGCATGCTGAACCGGTGTTCCATCTGCTCGTCGAAACCCTCTCCGCCCCCACCGTGCCAGCCCTCCGTGTACTGTTGTTGTCATGTATGCTGAGTCTGTATATATTGTCACTGCACATCCCTTAGCTGCATGCAATGCTTCTATTAGTGCTATTAGTTCGGCTGCTTGGGCTGAATAGTGTGATGGGAGGCGGTGTTGCACTAGTGTTTCGTATTCACCTTCCTCTAATCGTACCACTGCCATACCCACATGTTTCTCTCCTGTCTCCATGTCTATTGAGGCTGACCCGTCCACGAAATACACCTCTCCTTCGTTGAGGGCATTCTCAAAAACCACCTGGTCCTGACCTTCGTCACCTGTGTATGTTGCACAGTTGTGGTTCTGCATGTCTTCTATGGTGCACGCCTCTGTGATGAATGTGGCTGGGTTCACTGTTTTGCATCTTACTATATGGATGTTTGCACTGGACAATATTATTTCATATGCTGTGGCGCGTTGTGTTGTCAATGTGCTCTTTGATCGCTCTAATATTGCAAAGAGTGAGTGTTCCACAAATAGTGTCACAGGACAGCCCATTACTATCGTGGCACTTTTTTCAATGGCGAACGCGGCTGCAGCTAGTGATTGCTCGCACGCGAAATGACCTTGCATTACTGCGTCTAGAGTGCCACTATAGTAAGCCAGTGGCTTGTGCCCTAACGATGTCTTTTGTGTCAGCACTGCTGTCATCAGTGTTCTTTTGCAGTGCGAAAATAGGAAGAATTCGCGGCCATAATCTGGATTTGCCAGTACTGGAGCGCTTGATATCAGCTCTTTCAGTGAGTTAAATGATGTGTTCATTTCTTCTGTCCATTCTATGTGTTTGTTTTCCTGCTGGGCTTCTTTGAGTGCCTGTAATAAGGGCCTTGTGTATGCTGCATAATCCAATATCCATGCTCGGCAGTAGTTGCACATACCCAGGAATTTCTGCATCTCTTTTACTGTTTTGGGCTCCCCAACTGCTCTAATCGCCTGTGCTCTGTCTGGTATAATCCGCTTGCCATCCTTTGATATCAGCTGTCCCAAATATAGGACCTCTGTCAGGCAGTATTGTAACTTGCTCTTGTCCACTTTGTACCCTTTATTGGCCAATAATATCAGGAGTGTTATTGAATCCTTTCTACACTCTTCCTCAGTTTGTGCACAAACCAATAAATCATCAATGTACTGAATCACCGTGCTTTCTACAGACAAGTTCCCCAGATCTTCATGTAGTATCCTGTTGAATATGCTTGGGCTCTCGCAATATCCTTGTGGTAGTCTGCAATGTTCGAACCTCCTCCCCCCTAGTGTAAACGCTGTTAAGTACCTGCTCTCTTCTGCTAAGGGAATCGAGAAAAATGCATTTTTCAAGTCAATGACCGTGAAGTGGGACGCTTTCTTTGGAATATTGCATAGTATTGTCGCCGGGTTCGGCACTAAAGGGAACTCCTTCTGAATCACATCATTGAGTGGGCGTAAATCTTGTATCATCCTCCATGAACCTCCCTTCGCCTTTTTAATCGGGTAAATGCATGTGTTACATGGGGAGTTTGAGGGCACTATTATTCCTTGCGCTAGCAGTGCATCTATTGTCTCTCTGATCCCTTCTTCTGCTTCGCGTGACAGTGGATATTGTTTTACCCGGGGTAGAATTGCTCCCTGTTTCAGTTTTATTACCACAGGCTGAACCCCATGTAATAACCCCACATCATGGGGGCCATTTGTCCATATGTTAGTGGGTACTAACCTCATGTCGTCATCAAAAAATGCATGTGGTGCTCCTACTACTGCCATTAATTCAACTTGAGTTTTTCTGGCTGTAACTACAATGTCGCACGGCATTGCTAGTTCCATCACTATTTCGCCATCTGTCTCAGTGTCGGAAAATAGCTCCTCGTCCGATAGCTCCCGCAGTGGGATGTTTGCATTTGTACACAGTACTGTCCGCCACTCGCATCCTTCCATGTCAATGCCAATCACACATATTCTGTTTGCTGACACGTGTACTGCGTGTAAATCCAACGATAGCACTGACCCGGGAGCTGTGTCGGGGCTCACTATGGGGCGGAAAAGGAATTCAGCTGGAATCCTCCAATCCATCCTTTTTAGTTCTGGTACTATAAGAGCCAATGTTCTCATGCCCTCAATAAACATCTCCTCGTTTCTTGGTAACCCTCTGATCTCCTGCATGATTGTGTGGCCATGTATTACTGCCATTATGCGGAGGGGACATATGCCAGGTGTTGAACATACGATACCACTTTCTGTGAATGATATTGTCATATTTAGTTTGCTTAAGAGATCCCTCCCCAGCAAATTAATGGGAGAGCGTTCATAATACAGTAAGGGTGCTTTCACTGTTTTACCCCCCACTGTCACATCCAATGCCTCTGTGTAAGGAACTTCAATTACAGCCCCAGAGAACCCCTGCGTCTCTAAAGTTTTATTAGATAACGGGAACCGGCCCTCTTTAATACATGATTTTTCCGCTCCCGAATCCACCATGAATATGAATTGCTTGTCTCCTATCTGCGCTCCTATCAATGGTTCCTCTGATGCATTGTGGGTCGTAGATAGTACTGGACACGCAAGTGCTCTCTGTGGGCTGTCCTATGCGGGGTGTCTCATTGCCCCCCCTTGATCAAAAATGTTCCCCGAAACTACTGACACGCCGCTATAAGGTGCTGGGGCAGGCGCTCCATTAGCTACTGTGGCGAAAGTGTTACCTGGCGTGTATTGTATATTGTCATTACTCTGTGGGTGGTTTTGTGTTCTGTACTGATGTCCGTGTAGTTGTGCGTTACTTCTTTGTCCTGCATTTTCTGGTTGCTGGTATGGTCCCATGGGGAGGCCGTATGGGCTTCCTGGGTGGGGGTGACCGTACTGCTCTGTCTCCTGAAACCCGTTGTTTTGTCTGCTTCTGCACTCCCTTGAGTAATGTCCCCATCTCCCACAATTCCAGCAGCTCCCCTGTGGACCTCTGGGACCCTGCCACCCATTTCCTCCCATTCCTCCATACCCTTGTCCTCCTCTTCGGCCCCTGTACCCACCTCTTCCCCCTCGTGGGGCCCACTCTTGCCACGCTAGACCTCCGTTCTGCTCTTGCTCGTTCCACTGTCGCTGGCCTTGTCCGGCCCAATTAGCTGCTATTCTCCCTTGTATTGCTATCTGCCCCTCCTCCCCTTCGTCTCCCTCCCTCATGAGTGGGAGCCCTGCTACCGCTGCTGCAACCTTCACCAGTTTTGATTTAACCAACTTTGCCTCGTCTGCCAACCTTTTCTGTGCTACTTCCCTCTCTCTCTCTTTTATCCTTTTGCAATGGTGCACTATTATACTTTGGATCTCTGGCCACCCCTTTGCTTCAATGCCCGCTATTTTATCGAGTGCCTTCTGCACCTCTTTTGGGAGCCCTCTCTTAATGATAAAATAAAATAGAGATGTGGATTGGTGCCAGGGTGTGCCCGTTTCCGCTCTCCACATCTCCTGCACCCGGAGAATGTAATCCATAGCATCCTCCCCGTCATTCATTGTACACTGCATTACTGACTGTAAATCTGGAGTATCTGGGAACGTCTCCCGCAGCGCATCCCAAACCCGTGCCCGCACTGTATTAAAAGACGCTCCATCATGACGATCACAATCTAATGTCACTGCCGGGAAACCAGCCTTAACCCATACCCTGTCTGCTTGATCTCCTACTGCTGATACTAGTAGGCTTTTCACATCGCCTACTGCCAGCGGTATGCCGGCAGTATGTTTCTCGAATGCATATATCCACTTGCTCGCCCCTCCGGACAACGGGGGCAATAACTTCATCAAATTAGCTTTATCCATCTGGGCCCAGGGTATATAGTTTGGTCTTCCTCCCCCTCTGTGTATTAGTGGAAGTTGTAATTTTCCTTTTAACGTTGCGCCCTCACCCACTTTGGTCGTCGCTGACCCCAATGACGCCATCCTCCCCACTCTATTCCTTAGTCGTCCCATCCACTCGTCATCTATTGTTCCTAGCGAGCATGCACCGTCTAGCTCCTCGCTTTCCCCTCCTACTGCCATACTCAACCTATCACTCTCACCTATTTCGCCTCGGACATCACATAGCAGGTCCTCTCTGATCCCTGTCTGCCGTGATACATCACCGATGCTCCCCTCTGGTGTTTCCACCTGTATTATTCTTGTCGGTTCTTCCTCAATTCTGAACAATATTTCACCCTTTTTCCATCCTTCCTCAATTTGTCTACTTTCACTTGATGTTCTTGATACACGTCCTGATCGAGTGGGAGTGCCTGCTGTACGCTCACATATGTCTTTTATTCTTGAGAGTTCATCCTTTGCTATCGAGAGCCTCGATTCTAAATCGCTCGTTAGCTTTTCTATGTCCCCTCTTTGCGTGCTTGTCTGGGCACGCTCTCTAGTGCTTTCGTATGGTGGGGGGGCTGTTGGTCTTAGGGGTGTAGTAGTTGTAGGGGGAGGCACATAAGTAGGATCACTATATCCTGCTGCGGGGGCCGGTTTATGTAATATCGGGTACAAACTAATCACCTCTACAGGTTGTTCTGTATTTAGTTGTTCCTTCTCCTCTCTTGGAATCATCAATGGGTTATCTGTGGTGGAAGGTAGATCAATATTTGGTGCCGGAGCTTTGGGTGGGGGTATTTCCTCAAATAGTCTCCAGAGATCTAATATCTCCTTCCTGTTTTGCCACTGTTTGCCCTTATACTTGAGGTGAATGCACGTTCGTACCATATCTAGAACGCTTTTTTCAAAAGACCCCCCCTCAGGCCAAATCTGGGGCAATCCTTCCCCTTTTAATTCTGTTACCCATTGATCGTGGTATTTCTTGATTCGTTCAGCGTATCCCGGTAAGCTCGTACAAATATGTGACAAGGGAGTTTCTGCCCCCATATTCTAAATCACTAGCAACGACCGTGTCCACCTCCTTTACTTTTAGTTAGGTGTAGATATGTGTATGTATACCTTTATGGCACAGACAAGAGCGGACGTCTCAAAGATATCACCCAATTTTATTCACTGCGCAAATCCTTTCTCACTCACCACAACTCATCTCCTTCCCATTCCCATACACTCTCATGTGTTTTCACTTGCAACTAATCAACTACTAGTTATGGCCAACACTCTCTGGCACCACCTCGCGGTCAACCGTTCGTCTCCAATACTCACACGGTGCGCGCACCCCTCACAGTACTTTCCCACTCACACCTCGTCTTTTTCCTCCCTTTCCTCCCTGGCCAGCTGTCCCTGTTTTTCTGCTACGGTTACTGTGTTCACGTCTGTACGTGCCACTACTTAATCCCCACTCCTACAAATGTGCTCCCTACTTTATAGTTCTTCTACAAGTATATTTATCTTATACCCTTTTCAATTTCACCCCTTACCCCGTGGAACGGAAACAAAAGAAATAGAAAGAGTAGCAATCACTAAAAGTATCCTAAGTGTCTCCCTTTGCCAGACACCAATAACTTATTTTTTACTTCTTCATATATTCCCAGTACTAGTTTAGATAGCACTATGCGGCGCCGCCTTCCACCCCCTTTCGGAGCTAGGTTCCCGTCACTTCTACTTCTTCACTTACTTCTTACTCCTAATGGCCATATGCAAAGAAAAGATAAAGAAAGTTTTAAGACCTGTCTTTAGTAGATACCCGTGATTCCCTCCTCTATCTGCCCACGTTCTCCTGTTCACAAGTTCCCCTCCCTCTCCCTTTATGATCGCTCGCACTCGGTACTCACGTGCCCGTCTTGAACCGATAGTCTCCGAAACTGGGTCCGTCCAGGCGGTGTTGCCTTTCTGCTCAACAGTCAGCCCCGGCTCCGGCGAGCGGTACTCAAAGGGGATTTTGCAACCGGGATCCCGTACCCCTTCTAGTTTGAGTGCGCACTTCTAAGCGTACCGGTCGCCGTTGGCGGGGAGCTTCCCGGAGCCGGCTCACCGTGCGTTTCCCTTTTTGACCGGAGATTCTCGTGCCAAAAGGGGGTCGTTAAAAGGAGTTCATGAAAAATAATTTGGAAATATCACGCTATCGGGGTCACCACTGAAAGGAAGCGCCCCCAAGTTAGCACGATCCTCCCCGCAATGGGAGACAATAATGGACACTCCCGTAATGGGAATAAGGCCAAGACAGAGTGCGGGTGAGCGTAAGTGGGAGTTTATCAAAAGAATATGGCATGCAAAGAACTCTGCAACCTCCGAGAGCGCTCTGTCTGACAATAGCAAAGACAGGCGTATTTCTAATACAAAAAACGTCATCAGAACCTACACACTATAGGGGGCACAAGTTAATTGGGATTGGGTGGCGTCGACTAACTATAGGTGTTGCTGCAGCTTGGTTGGTCCGGGTGGGAGGACGTCACTGGTCAGCCTCGTGGGTAGGGTTGGGCCTGGCAGGCCGGCTTGAGGTCATCCGGGCGGTGTTGGTTCGCTGGGGCAGCCTGTGACAAAGATGAATACCTTCCCTGACTTGGGTGCCCTAGATCATGCACATTGCAGTTACTTAAAACCCCATATCTAACTTCTACAGTAAATCTTTCAATCAATGAAATACAACACAGGAGGAATGCACCTTGTGAGGGGTCTGGTGGTCATCTATTGGATTTACCGGTGTTCTGACGTCTGGTATTTCAGGTCGAGGGGCTGGGCTCTGGGGCCTGGGCCGAATGATACATGTCTGTCTGCTGCGTTAGAAGTTATTATATAAATGGGTCTCTGTGTCTTGTCCCGGCGTTGGGGGTCGTCTTTGCACGGGGTCATGATTCTTGGGGTGGTCTAGGGGGGTTATGGGATTTACGAGAGGGTGCTGGTAGATCTGTGGATTCAGACGTGGGTTTATTACCGTGCTGTAAATAACACAGGTGGCGGGCTGTGGCCTTGGGTGCGGTACTGGGGCCTCTGATTCTCTGAAGCGGCTCCAGCTTGGTTGGGGGAGGAGAGGGAGCGCGGCACATGCCTTAGCTTCTTCATCTGGCAGGCTTCGTAGGGTGGGAGGGAGAATGGCCTTGCATATATTCACAAAGGTTTTTTCCTCGTGCGTTGCTGACTTTTGAATGCAGAACTTTTATAATGTTTTGCCTTATTTTGATCTTATTCAAACACACATTTATATTTCAATTTTGTTACACATTTCTTCAATACATTCGGTCCGAGTACCTTTTCATTACATGGTATTATATCTACTACAGTGTTTAAGTATTTATATACATTCGACGGTACATGAGGTAGAACTATGTTATGGACCACAGAGATTGACGGTTGCCACTATGGGTGACTTAAGACGACATATAGGGGTTCATGTGTATACATATGACTTAAAGACACTCCCTCTGTGATCTAGCAGCATTAGTACAGTCACAATGTGAAGTCATATAAACATTTCACTTTTATGGCTAATTCATAGTTTGCAGATTCTGTTTAAGAAGAGCAGTTCACTAATATCACCACTTGAATTCATTTCTGCGTCGCCCTGGCCTCGCGGACCAGGTCACACGGGATGCAGTATCACATTGTGAACGACGAAGTGTTACAGTGTTAGCATCTCGGGTTAGCTCATACCCGGCTTTCTCATGGGAACGCGCTCGCAGTGGATCTACCATGGTGCTGCGGCGGCAGGGATGCTTGGAAAGCCCTCCAAAGGTGGGGGCCGCGCTACAGTGTGCTGAACTCACGCCATCTTTGCTAGACAGGATGGCTTCTAGGCCTAACTGAATTTTTGTATATGCAGGGAACAGATACGTGTGGGCAATGTCGTCGGCGGGTGAACCCTCCTCCACCTGGGCCCGGGTGGCATGAGGGGACGCCCACCGAGTCATGGTCCTCACCTGGGGAGAAGGCTGCAGGTGAGGAGGGCCTCGCGGCCAGTCCTCCCCTACAATTTTGTAAGCCGCGAGGGCACTGCAGTCGGAACCCACGGTGGAATCTCTCGAATGATGCCCTCTACAAAAGGGACAGCGGTTTTTAAAGTTGGTGCAAGTTTATCGGTTAAGCATTGACTGTATTGAGAACCATATTGATCTGTGACCCTTTTGAGTGAAGATATAAGCTCAGGTATTTGATTAAATACTAACAAAGCAGCTTTTTCCTCAAACATCTGCCTCTGAGCCAAGGAGTCAGCAATCGATTTTTGCCAAATAGCATTGTTTTTAAAATTGTCCAGAATCGAGTTTACTTTGGTATCAAGAACTTCAAATAGTTTTGCAAGAGATGTTATGGCAATATTCATCATTTCTAACGTTATTATTGGAGATTTTTTCAAGAGCGAATCTCTGGTCATAGCAGAGTTAGCTCGATCCGGCCTTCTTGGGGTCGGAGGTATAAATGAAATAGAAGTTTCAATTTCAGAAGTACTTTGATTCTGGAATAAGGCAGGAGATTTGGAAAGATCATGACTATCATCCTTGGCCGAGAAGCATGAGTGCGACGAATAAAGATCAATTACAGCATCATCCACTTCATTGATGATACTTTTTGATTTATCCAATATGTTTGGGGCATTGCCTGTGCGGGCATTTTGCAATATCATGGTGTCTGATAAGGAAATATTGCATGGTTGCTCACAACCTTTATTACTGACATTAGAGTCTAATGCTGTGGGGGAGCTCATTAAAGGTTGTTTACTAGCTAAGCATTCTTGATTAACAAGTAAAGGTTGAGCCTCTATGTTTGAGACGCTTAAATTGGCTAATTCAGGCATTTTCGCCATCAAACGACTCACATGCAATGCTCTGAATCCAAAGTCTCGGATATCACCAGCCGGAGTATTGGAGCGGGTATGTTTCTTCCCAGCTCGTTTATCCGACTGAGGTCCTTTTGTAATAGGGCGAGCTGATTTCGGAGTTAGGAGAGGGCTAATTTTATGCAATGAGTCACATAACGCACGTAGTCGTGATGGACATGGCATGTCCGTGCGTAGGTTATAGATCTTTCCCCTTTTATCAGTCATGATCAAAAATATGTTAGGAACTATATGAGTAATAAATTATAATGTAAACGTTTGTGCTATTGTTTGTGTGCTGTTCACCAATTCAAGCACAATAGCGGTTTACAACATTACCATGTTTCAACTTAATAATTAGAAGGAAACCAGAGATATTTAACACATTAAAACACTTAAGATAGAAAATAAAAGCGTGCAAAGAATAGCATAGCATAAGAAATTCTGCAATTTAAAAAAAAAGGAAAAAGAAAATAATTTGGAATAACCCTCCCCATACGCCCCAACGCCGCGGCGAAGCGGCAAAGTGGGACTTTCAGGGGCTTCCACGGGTGCGCACCGCTTTGTCCTGACAGAGAAAGTCGAGGCCGTCGACCCACCGAGGAGAATCCATCGGTGGGTTTCCCGCCACCCGAAGTCCACAAAGCCACTGACAAGTGAAGATCCGAAGTTCAGCAGTGGTCAGATCCCGATCGCTGATGCTGACATCCAACGCTGACACTCAACGCCCACAGCCTGACCTACGTTCTTCGAGTCATCTTTGCAGCACCAAACTCTTTTCATCGAGGACTCTCAATGCCAAGGTTTACATTTCTTTGATGACTCTCGACGCCCTCTGGCTCCTGATTTAATGGGAGTCCACCTTCGAGGGATCCGTCGACGAACCCTCAAAGAAACTCTGCTAAACTCAGGTACATTGGAGTAGTAGAACATTTTACCAGGAAACAAGACTATTTAAACATATATGGACAGGGCTTGTCAATGCTTTTATTACAGGTTGCCCAGGTGGGGGATCCTCACACAGAACTGTGTCTTAGTAGCTAAAGTACCATTCTGCCATTGTTTAACCCAACTTGTCTTCCTTCCCATGTCCTATGCTGAAACACATTACTGTTTGATGTGTATGCCATTAGAACTGCCAGCAGTTGGTGCATTTTAAAGGAGTCAATAGTAAAGTGTTGTACCACATAGACAATGGGCCTCATTACGAGTCCGGCGGTAACCGTGGTGGTAAAACCGCCTGGTTACCGCCAGACTCGTATTACCATTTCGCCTCCGTGACTCCTGAAATTACCAGGGCATTACAGCCCTGGTGTCCCGGGAATTCCAGAGGCGGAATTCAGTAAATCCCCATTCCCATTGAGTCCCACCGGACTCAATGGGAATGGGGAAGTGGAAACACCGGCACCATCTCGTGATGGTGCTGGTGTTTCCACATCCGCCTGCAGGCGGGAGGTGTTCAACCCGCCAGGTCAGACCTGGTGGGAAGATCACCTCCCGCCTGCAGGACTCGGGATCGGGCGGTCCGGAATTAACAGTGGCGGCGGGTATACCGCCACTGTTAATTCTGGACCGCCCGACCTGTAATGAGGCCCATTGTGTATATATTTGCCATGTTAGGTTTGCCAAACTACAAAGTGTGTTATTGATTGTGTATATATATTGAACCTTATTTTTATATAAAGAACTGTGTTGTCCCATAACATAGTGTGTGGACATTCCTTTGTGGGGTCTTGGGGACGACACTGTACTTAAGAACCAGCCTGCATCATCCCCTGAGAGCTTAAGCTTTGGTTGCTCGTCCTTGGCTACCCTAGAGAGAACCTTGGCTGGGGTGCTCTGTGCTTCTTCTTTGTCATATAGAGGGCAGGAGTACAGATACCCCCTCCAGTCTTTACAGATGTATCCCAGCATTTGTTCGGAATCTCAATGCATCATTAGGTGCCTTCTTGCCCGCACCCAATTGTGGTATTGTTGTTTTAGAGTTCTTCTGGTAACAGCAGCTTCATGTGTCAGATTGTGTCTTCAGTTTCTTAGACTTGTTCTTAAGGAATGTTTTTTAATGACCACCTCTTTGTCATTAGTGTGTAAGCAGACACATTTTAGATCCAGATTTTCTACATTCGACAATATCCATCAAGACTTTTGAGTAGTCCGGGATCTCTGCCTTATGGTCCTTTGCTATCAACTCCACCTGTGCCTTAAATCTGTTTGACAATTGGTAAATTCTGGAGGGGCATGTAATCAACTTGTTTCTTCCTGATGAAACATCGAATTATTGTAAATAGTGCTGCTTTCTTCTCGAGGCTGAACTGTTCCGAGTTCATTTTAATGTGTTGTGGTCACTTTGACTTGTTTGCAAGATTTCCAATGATTTGGTTCGAAGTGTCATGTTGCTTGATACGAACATATAATCTAAGATCTTAGTTTCCCTCCCTCTTCTCCACGTTGCTTTGGGTGGAATATCTGCGAGGGTTTGTCCATTAAGCAGGCTAATGTTCCCTGCATTTAGGGATTCCCTCCAAGCCTGACCCCTTTGTTCTGCAGGCATCAAAGTTGTTTTTTTTAGTAAAGTGAGTTGTCATCGAAACAATGGATGCTAAGTCTCTGCGTAATATTAGCAGAGAGTCCGTCCGCATTACAAGAGAGGTGTCTACAAAGTGCTCAACTCCAGCAGACTCACTGCTCTAGAATAGATTGAATAAAACCATTATGCTTCAATTTATAAGATTATCACCCACAATGTGTGCCATCAAAATCTGAATATATGCGTTAGGGTTCTGAAGTGATAATACCTTCATGTTAACTTCCTGTTTTATTGCCATAAATAGTCCTGACATTGGTCTACCTTTCAGTCCTTTCACTGCCGGGTTCAAGTATACGTTGTATCCATCTTGGATGGGAGCTTTCCTCATCCAGGTTTCTTGAAGGCAGATGATGTGGTAGTGATAATAGTCCAATTCACCTTTTCCAAACAAGTGTCTGAATCCTTTCGTGTTCCAACTACCCAGAACTACGTTGTTTATAGTGCTGTGTTGGGACAGTTATAAACTGTCCTTATTGAGTATCAAGGCATCTGCCAGTCAATTCCACTTTTCTTCCTCGTTATTGTGGTCTGTATTCAGTGTTCCAGAACTTCCTTCTTCTACCCGTTGGGGACCTTTCAGTGTGATCGTCAGTCTGGTTTCTTGGTTTGCACAGTTCCAGGACTCTGGTTGATAATCCGAAGGTCTGTCACCTTCTTTGTACTGACTAGATGGCATCATTTGCTTTCTCCTAGGGCCATGCCTTTTTTATTCCAGTGTCCTGAAAGATAAAGTCGGTCTTTTTTCCAAAGCTGAGCCTAATGGTAATTCGAGGATTACTTTTGTCTCCACCCGTTGTTTGTACACTTCTTTCTCCTCACCGTCGGGGTGCAGGTTTGTTTCAATATATATATATTGATCCGCCAGGTGGTATGTTGTTTAGGCATAATTTTCCCCGTTCTGGGTATCATTTTGTGGTCAGTATTGTCAACCAAATGTTGACTGATCCGTCTGACTACAGTGTTACCAGATTCCGGTCCTGTAATTCTCTCTTTTTTGAAGTATCGTCTTTTGCCATCATTTTTAGTGTTCATTAAGTGAGGACCGTTGATCTTATATTGCAGATCCTGTATGTTAACCTCCACGTTTCTCTCCATAGGTTTAGTCAGGACCACTAATCTGTCATTGGACTGAGTTAGATGCTTCCCGTTGGACAATAATTCCAAATCTGCTCTTTTAGAGGCAGCCTCCTGGGTAAGGGGAGTACTTCCCCACAACGTTCTCTCAGGAGGGGAATGTAGGGTTTTCCTTGTTTGCTCCATGCTGCGAAAAGGTCTTGTGATAATACAAGCTTGTTCTTTATGTGAATCACAAGACTAACTCACTCATTGGTGTAGCTGGGTTAGTACTTGTGTTTTGACCATATATTCTGCAGGGGTTCTGTCTCCGGAAATGTATCGGTTGCCACCCTTGACCGATCACGCTCATAATCATCTATAGGGTGGAAAATGTTTGTGTTAGTTGACATTCTTCATCCTTTCTTTCAGCGAACTCCCCGTGCAGGTAGAAATGTCCAGTAGGTCTTCCTCAATGGTATTATAGTGTCTAGATCCGGGGTCTCCAACTGGTCGATCGGGAGCAACTGGTAGCTCGCCTGATTAATTCCAGTCGCTCGGTATTCTCACAATGCACACAGCTGCATCCCCCCACCCCCCTCCGCCCACCTTCAGCCTTTTCAGGCACACTCTCATCTTTCCCCCAAACATCACTTAAGTACTGTGACGAAGAGGAGGGAGTCCAGAGGAGTACAGACTTTCTATGAGAAAAAATATTACAATACTGAGAAGATGCCGAACGAGGCACATCAACCTCTTAATTTTCTATGTCCCACTAACAACGCCAGGCAAGCGACTTTAATCATGCACACCTGCACCTTGTCAGGTACTCAGGACAGTATAAAAATCACCTAAGCACTCAGTGGTTGGAATGAGTTGGGAGGAGAGGTGTGGAGCTGTGGCTGCCCAGGACCCAGCTGTGGAAATCCAGGACGCTGAGACACTGAGACGCTAAGGGCTTGCACGTAGGAGCACCATATTACCATGTGGCGAGAAGCCTACCACTCTAGTTGCAAGGATAGGTCTGGAAAAGGGAGATGTAGGCGGGCTAACCCCTTTTTATGTGAATGCCAAGTACTTCCCCTGGGCACCATCCGAGAGTGTCTGAGGGGCAGGTAGGAAGACTCTAACCTCAGACTACAAGGACACAGTCAGTAAAAGGAAAGAAATACAATCGGAGAGGCAAGCAATTTGAAAGCCCGGTATGTTTGTGCAAAATACAATCTTATTGCTCGACCACATATAGTTCATACCAATCATGGGTGGTAAGCACGGTTTAATTTGGTTCCAGACTGCATTTTTGCATACAATAGTACACAGAAATCAGGGATATACCTTCAATGATGACGTCTTTTATTCTTCTCTCCTTTCTCTCTCCTCCTCCTCAACAATCCTCCCCACACCCCCAACCTAACTTTCTGTGGACTCATGATTTGTTTTTGGTATAATACTTGCATTTGACTTTGAATTTGGTATAATACTAACCTTTGACTTTGATGACGACGCATGTTTGCTTTTGCAATTTTCTTTTGTTTTCACATGTAATGTTTCCATACAATGTGCATATGGGTTATTTACTGCTATCAGCTTTTCAACATGCCCTGATTTGAGAAAGGCTTGAATAAGCCGAAACACGTGCCATCATTATGGGCAATCTCTAATGGACAATTAAATAATTAAATGAGTCTAAGTTGACACAACTTGGCGCAGGTCTCCAGGAGTTTTCTGTCTTTGTATTTTGTGCATTAAGTGGCTCAATCTTTCCCGCCACCTACTCCAGGGAGACGCAACAAACCGTACAAAGCTCATCGGTAATAGTACTCACCAGTAATTCACTAACTATAACCCACTAATTGTGTCGCGGGCAGAATCCCAGACATAGGAAAAGAATACCTCTGGGTCATAAAAACCATTCCCCCTCAAGAAAAGCCGACATATCAACTACTCACAACCACAATAAATGGAAGGCTAGTAGTCCTCCCCAACAGAGACTACGAATGATATACTTTTAATCAGTGCATGCAAGTACCTCACGAGACAAATGGACAATTCATACTACTTCTCCAGAAGAAAATAACGTACTGCGATTTTGCAAACTTCAATGATGACGAAGCCATTAGGCTGAGGGTAATAGAAGGGTGCAATTCATCACAATTCAGAAAACACCTACTAAAGGATCCCCTCCCGGTGACGGACATTGCAGACCTAGCAAGGATCTATGAAAGAGTTGATGCACAAGCGGCAGAACCCCAACTCCTGGTGGGCGAGACTGTGCCTGTCAGGCAGCGACAACAAAGAAAGACTGATACAAGATATCGCCAAATCGTGATCACTGAGGTCAAAGGACCAATGATTACAGCCCTAGGAGAAGACAGAGAGGTAACGAGAAATGCCTCGTTCTTCCACAAGCTGTTCCAAGAGGAGCCCGACAAAGAAACATACACAGTGGAAGAAGAAGAGGACGAAGAATCCAGGGTGGAACCGACCGAGGACACCCCACCACGGACACCAAAATGGAAATCCTGCAAATCCCCAGGCCGGCCTCAGCGGACCATACGCAGGCCCCCCGCCTCATCGAACAGATGTAGGCCACAAACTCCCATGATAAGCATGGGGGGGTGTTGTGGACTAATAGGATATGGCCTCTTTAAGAAAGAAGGGACCACAAGGGGAAGGAGGGAGCATGGAGGGGAAGGGAAGGAAGAGAACTAGGGAAGGGAAGTCAGTTGATATATGGCAATAAATGAAGTAAGACACACAGGCAGGAGTCCCGTAAATTTATTGAGATAGCACCAGGGTGCAGCATAACAGTGTGTCCTGAACTTGGGGAAGCAAGCTGCACAGGAGCTGCAGAGAAGCTCTATTGTCACGCTAACTTTCCTTTAAACACTATTAAATTAACCAAATCCCATACACCCTTTTGTTTTGGACTGACAGACTTAGACTTCCCTTAATTTGCTTTCCTTAAGGGAACATTCCCATCATAGAGTTACGGTAAGTTAGGCGCTACACCATCCTGACCATTGAGAATAAAGGTTTTCAAGATGTTTTTCAGATTACTGTGTCGTCTCTTGATACCATGCCTGTCTCGCAGAGCACATGAAAGAGCGCTGATATTCCCTATAGACAATTGTCAGAGTGTGAGTGAAGAGAATCATAACCGATCATGTATTGGGCGTAAGTAAAATTGTAAAATGTATAACACTCATAGAAATAGGAAAGTCTATGAGTCCCAGGAAAAACATGCAAAGACGTCTTTAAATGCTGCCAATTTGAGTATCAAAAACTCTCATTCCTCTGTAAAATTAAATGTATCCTTTAATCCTTATGATATTCCTTTAAAGAATACACATAAAGAGAGAAAATACCATTGAGAAAACTGACTTCAGTGTTTCAAGTCCTAGAATTCCCAAAGTACTGTGACGAAGAAGAGGGATGCAGACCATACTGGTGAGTGAAGTTGGTGCCGGTCCTGAGAGGGTCACAAGTGCTCAAGATTTCAGCTGCAGAGCTCGCGCAGCGGAAAGTGTACTATTTGGTAACCGTCCCCACTGTTAAGCGTTCATTGTTGGCAGGCGAGCATCAGATCGCTGGCGGGCCACGAGGGCTCTGAAAGTAAGAGGTGCAGACTGTGGGAAGCCAAGCAGAAGAGGTTGCTGGGCCACACAGGAGAACTGAAGCAGGTTGGCTGGATGTTTTATTGTGACCCTGAAGCGCTCTGTGACTGCCCGCTGGCCGTGTCTAGGCCTCTTTTTGAATACCGGACTGATGTAAAACAAGTTAATGATTGTGCTGCATACCAAGCTGATTTAAACCAAAGCAGTTGGCATAATAAGAACTTAAATATCCAACCTGAAGGCTGTGACTGTTGTATATTTGGTAACAATAAATTCCAGCTGCCAGAAAGGGCATTACCTCGAGAAGGAACCACAAACCACTATTGCCAAAGCCAAAAGGGAACCATACTACAACAATTGACAAACAGCTAGTGTTCCCTAAGCCAAATGAAGACCACTGAGCGTTATAGTGTGTGTGAAGAATATTGCCCAGGTGTAGAGAATGTCCTAAATCCACATTGCCAAAGCCAAAGTAGCGTGAAGGAGAGAACAAGTTATTATCAGCATTTGGTTAATAATACAGAGGTGGAACAAACAAGATTGGCAGGAGGGCTGCCCTTCTGATAAAAGAGGTTCAGGAGGAAGGAAGCATTGCCTTTCTTGCATGTGGTAAACATGTATGTGTAGTAAATAGCACCAGTGTGATTCTTGTTTCACTTCAAAAAAATCTTAAACCTAATTGTGTGAAGCAGAAAACATTGTTGAAGCCTTTGAAGTTTACCCTTACCACAGAAGTACACAGAGTTAGTAGTTTGGCTTGGCAAGGGAGTATACCAGGTCATAGGACTTTGTACCAATTGGTTCTGTTCAGGCATGAGAGTATACACGAAAAGAGAACTGCAGTAGTGTGTCTTGGCTGGCACGAGAGTGTACCAGGTTTAACATCTTTTGTAACAATTGGTTCTGTTCTGGCATGAGAGTGCACCGGAACAGAGAGTTGTAGTAGTAAGCCTGGCATGAGAGTAAACCAGGTGAACGTTGTTGAAATACTGTGGTCGGGTAAAGTTTATGAAGAAGTAGTTGAAGTAGTACTGACACTAAAGTGGTGCCAAAATATCCAGACAAAGACATTTGTTTTGAAACTAACGAAGCTCTGAAATATTCTTTGTTGATGACAAGAAGCTGTCTCAAGACCTTAGCTGTGAGTGGAAAAAGGAAACCTTAAATAAACAATTTTGAATCACTATGGAATCAAAGTTGGAACTTTGTATTGTCAAGTTGGATTAAACGAGGACTGAAGTGGAACTTTTGGGATATAATGATACCCTGGGCGCTTTTTGCTGTCTGCAAATCCCCACAAGCTTCTTTGGGGTTTTCCCGTTCAAGCTCTTGTATGGTCGATACCCAAGAGATGGCCTGGATATGCTCCAGGAAATCTGGGGGAACATGAGGAGGCTGTCCTACCATTATCAGAGATGGCCCAACGTTTAAAGGAACACATGACCGCGGTCTGAGACCTAGTACAGAAACATCTTGAAAAGGGAACGCAAAAAGCATATCACAATTAGTATGCAGTAAAATAATCATTTTCCATAGGTCAGAAGGTTCTGGTACCCACGTCCAAACATAAGATGATTTCGAGATGGTATAGATATTAGAACAAACTGGGCACTATAACTACCAAATGTCCCAACCTGACACAAAGTCTAAGACCCAGGCTTATCATTTAAATCTATTAAAAGAACAGAAGGAGAATCCCGTCATATATACCTCAGTGGTTATGGACGCTCTCTTGTCTGAAGAGACGGCAGAGTTAGATCTATTACCATCTAACTTCCCCTATGAAAAAAACCAAGATATACAAGATCTGTTGAATCAGTTCCCTGATGTGTTCAATGAGGAACCGGGAAGAGTTAAAAACTTTGAACATCACATACGTACGCGTGGGCTTCTTTGTAGGAAATGGCTGGGTGAGACCTCAAGTTCAAAAGGTTAAAGTTGTTAGTGAAACACCCCACCCCTCTAAGATCAAGAGGGGGTAGTCAATTTATGACCTTACCGAATTCCCGAATACAGAAAGGAAGTAATTCTCAATGAGGTGAAGATGTTGGAGGCGGACATAATAGAGCCATCTGAGAGCCCATGGTCCTCTCCAATAGTCCTAGTCCTTAAACCGGAGCAATCGTGGAGACTTTGCATAGATTTTAGAAAATGACACACAAAATCCCACTTTGACAATTATCTGATGCCTTGGATTGATAAGACAGACTGGGATCCGTGGTTTTCGTTTCCACGATTGATCTGACTAAGGGCTATTGGCAGGTGCCATTAAACCCCTCCAACATAGAAAGAAACACGTTTGTCACTCCTAGAGGATTGCTCCAATTCAAAGTACTACCCTTTGGACTTAATGACGCCCCAGTGACTTTCCGCCGATTCATGGATAAGATATTGCAGCCCTTTCTGCACTTCTGTGGCGCATATCTTGATATCGTAATCCATAGTCAAACCTGGGAGGAACATCTAAACATCTATGAGATCGTAAGTGCCATAAGGTAGGCGGGATTGACGGGCAACCCAAAAAATGACACCTGGCCCAATTGTATGTGCAATACCTGGCTTCTTTGTAGGGGATGGCTTGGTGAGACCTCAAGTTGAAAAGGTTAAGCTGTTAAGGATGTTAGTGAAACACTGCCCCACCACCCCCAAGACCAAGAGGGACTTGCATGCATTCTTGGTCCTTACCTGTTATTATCAGAGGTTAATTCCCAATTACTCTGGTATGACATTTTACCTGACCGATAAGCTAAAGAATGCTGAGCCCCAAAAGATATGCTGGGAGAAACAAGACCAGGCCATCTTCAATACACTAAAACACATCCTCTCTAGGGAACTTGTGCTAAAGATACCTAACTTTATCAAAGAGTTTGTTTTACAGACGGATGCCTCCAAGGTGGTTCTTGGGGCAGTCCTGTCGCAAGAATACAAGGCGGCGGAAACATCTAGTCCTACATACAAGTAAGAAACTGTATCCCCGTGAGACAAACTATGCCACCATAGAATTGGAAGCCCTTGCATTCAAGTGGGCCGTAGGACACTTGTGATATTACCTCACTGGTCACAAATTCAAATTGGTGACAGATCACTTCCCCTTATCCTGGCTCAGTCTACGTAAAGACACTAATCCCCTCATTATGCACTGGTTTTCATCCATTTTGCTTTCATGCTGAACACAGGAAGGGGAAAATGTACACTTCCTATCTCGATTTCCAATGGAGTAGGTGGGGAAGATGAATGTTTGAGGGAAAGGGTATGTGACGATCCTTCAGGTGGTGCCACTTCTCCATAGAGCATTGCCCCTTTCCATGAGGCTATAGAGGTGCGGCAGAAGACCAATAGTCCCCCCAGGTGTGATAACATGTCGGAGGATCTCATGGGGAGGGCCTCAGCTCCTGGTGTTAAGGATGTGAGTGTGGGGTATGGCCGCTTTAACTCCAAACCCCACAGGGTAACACCAACCTCCAAACCTTCCTTACACATGATAAAATCTGAGACTGTGGGCCTCATTATAAGGCTGGCATTCTCGTAATGAAGGGGGCCGGTACGGGACCGGCCCCCTTCATTCGGGGAGCGCCGATTTCGAGCTTCCCATCGCGGGTCCCGGATCGCACGACTGGTGAAACCATTCGTGCTTTCGCGTCCCGCGAGGGGAAGAGGGAGGCAATAACGGGCCAGATGTAATCTGCCCGTTATTACCTCCTTCCCCATTCCCATTGAGCCCTATGGGGGCTCAAATGGGAATGGGGATGGGTTCCTGCAAGGAGGAATTACCAGGTCCTCCTATGTCAGAGTAACCCAAGTCCCCATTGCAGGAATCCGGTAATGGAGCCCGGAACGGAGGCAGCCATGGAGCTAATAGCTCCATGGCTACCTCCATTCTCGTAATGAGGCCCTATGTGTTACTGAAATGTGTCAGACAATCTCCTTATAACAAATACTCGCACGGAAAAGAACCCAAGCAGCCTGCAGTCAAACATGGAGAGTGTTGGAACATCTATTCTCAATCGAACTGACGTTCCACTGGGGCGGTTCCAGCTACTTAAGCTAAACAGTAAAGAAGTACTACTAGAAGGAACATTTGGAAGGATAGCGACATGCAGAAGTCGACGAGCTAGGAGGTGTACAAGTAGCTCACAAACTTGAAATTGGTTCGCAGCTGTGTCAAAGCAGCCATGTGCAGTAACGAGAGCAAACCAAGGGATTCAAGGAAAGCATCTTGCCAGTCGGCTAAGAGCCAGCAACCCTGAAGTTGAGTCAGCCTGGTGGTGTGACATGTGGTGGGTTGACCGTGGCGTCCAAGAACTGTGCCAAGACCTCCAACACTTGCCTATGGCGGAGCCGTGCAGGTGACTGCATGGGAAGTATGAGGAACTGTGGTGTTGGCATGACCTGTAACAGGTGAATTGTTTGGTCCACCCAGACTGCCAACAGTAGCAGGCTGCGAAGTCAAGCGGGTCAAAGAGAAGAAGAAGAAGAAGAAAGTGAGAGAATGAATCAGCGACCCCTGGCAAAACCGGTGAAGGTTTCCTCGAGAGACGGTAACAGGAACAATAATATGTCCGGGAGGAGGACGGGAAAGCTTGAAAAGGAGAAACAAGAAGACAGGAGAGAAGTAGATAAGTTTGTGAGGGAATTCCATGGTCAGTTGAATAAGGCTGGGGTATCGAAAAATCAAGAAGGACTCAGGGAGCCTCTTGAAAAGAACTTAAGAAAATGATGCAGAGTATAAACTTGAATTAGAGCAAGAACAGCCTGCTAACACTGGATGTAAACTAGAAGAAGGGAGACATTCTCCTGTCCTCCTCATTCCAGGTCACCACGGTGCCCATTTAGTCCACAGAGGTCACAGCCACAAGATAACACTGTTCCCAATAATGGCCAGATGCCACAGCAAAGAGGGCAGGTCCAAATGTAGGCAGCTCCATGTGGGCCGATGCCCAACATTTCCAAACACTAACCCTTTCAGTCCTGGGAACCCACACGGGTTGGGTGGGGATTTGATGGGTTCTGACAACCTGGAGGGTGAGGAACTCTGGAATCACTAAAGATCGCAGCCGAGCAGGAAGGTACTTATGTACAATGTCAGGTTCTAGGGACACCAGTGCTGTGTTTAATGGACAGAGGGGAACATAGATCTGTTGTGCAAATGAATGCATTTATTTCCACATGCTCCCATATCGGGAGCAACAGTCAGAGTGGTAGGCATATTGAATAGTACTGTTGTACACCAGGTGACGCAACCTCTTACTGTCACATTAGGGCCCATTACAGATCAACATGCTTTTCTTTTAAGTTCCACACCACCTGTATATTTGAGGGGAGAGATGTGTTGTGCAAAATGAGGTACACTATTGTTTTTGAGTGAGCCCTCAGATGAAGGGAATGCAGTGATGGCCACAATAGGGTAGAAATAGCAGGAAGTGTAATGGGGAAAGACATGCAATGGTCGGAGGACATCCGTGCATTGATTAATTCTATACCAGAGTGTTTGTGGGCCACCCATGATAACGAGGTGGGGAATATACACACCGCTTAACCGTTGAGGAGAAACGTTGATCCGTTTAAGAGGATGCCCCACCCACTGCAATACGCCTTGAAACCTGAAGCGGAGGCAGGTATCACCCTAGCCATTGAATGGCTGCCGAGCCAGGGAATTATTGTTCCGACCAGTAGTACATGCAATACTGAGGATTTTCCAGTGAAGAAGCCAGGGAAGGAGGTTTGTTGTTTTGAGCAAGACTTAAGAACTATCAATGCAGTGGTCATCCCTTCATGGTCCGCGGTACCAAACTTGGCTACCATATTGTCCTATATCCCAACAGAAGCTACAGATTTCATGGTGTTTGATCTGTGTTCAGCTTTTTTCTCTGTCCCTACACATAAGGATAGTCAGTACCTCTTCACCTATTTGCATAGGGGAGTCCAGTACACGTGTACTCATTTGCCCCAGTGGTATACAGATTCTTCAACCCTCTTTTCATAACAGCTAAAGAAAGACTTGGATGATATTAATCTACCGGGGAGTGTGTTGATACAATAACTTGATGATTTGTTATTTGCCTCACCCTCACATGAAGCTTGTAAGGAAGACACCAAGGTACTGTTGAAAGCATTGGCAGTGAAAGGGCACAAGGCTTCAAAGACGAAGCTAGTTCTGTGACCTCGTCGTACATTATCTGCAACATGACATTATGAAGGGATGTTGGCTGAAAACCGCCTCCTGGAAGGAGACGGTTTATAACATACCAATGCCCCAGACTATAACTCAAAAGCAAGCTTTCTTAGGGGCAATCGGTTACTGCCCGGAATGAATCACAGGATTTGCAGAAATAGTCAATCCACATCAGGAGTGTACATGATTGAACACTGTCGAGACATTGCAGTGCACACCAGAGGCAGACAAGGCTTTTACTAGGGTTAAACGACTGTGAAGCTCCTGCATTAGGGCAACCCGATTATAAGAAAGTATCTACTGTGTATTGTCACGAGAGGAATGTTTTTGCCCTAGCTGTCCTTACCCAGAAGCATGGGATCCATCTGTTAGGCAGAATGATATGCAGTGCTCTTAGGGACCACTGCACACAATTAAGACTATAAGTGACAGTACAAATTAACCTTTGGTACAAGCCTGTACTACACAGTAAAGTGGTAGCGATGGCTGAGCAGCCAGACTTATCTCAAGAGTAAAGTGAGCAGTATCAGAAGTTACACAAAGGACAGCAATGGCTATGGTTCAAACAAACACTGACTCAAGGTTTCTGGTTAAACAATATGAGTACATTCATTTTTAAACCATCTGTTCACAAAACACTTCACTTCTATTAAATAAAACCACACTCTAAATATACTACACACAACCAATTCCACTTGTGCAGATCAATTCAGGGTAAGTACATTTGGATTTGACAGACCGGTGTTGCGAAACAGAGACGTTACCGTGGGTTAATACGCAATCACTTTTTGACTGTAATGACAGTTCAATCTTACGAAAGAAAAAGCGTACCCGCCGGAAGAAATGTAACCGAAGTCAAACACACTTAGCACATAGAATTAACACAAGAGAATAGGGGATAAAAATCATAGGCAATACTTTTGTCAAGGCAATAGGATCAGAGGACGTGTTCTAAAAGGCAGATAAAGTCAATAGGCCTGTGCCAGTGTCAAATGGAGCAAGGCCTCTGTTGTCGACAATCACACGGTTAGAACAGTTAAAGATTAATGTTGCCAGGAGTACTGGATATTGTCAAAGGGAGGCAAAAGTTATAAGACGGAAGAAAGAAAGGACAAGCCTTCGGAAAGGAAAAGGGTTTACCCCGATTTCTCATGGTCGGACGGGGAGAACGACCAAATGGACACAGTACCTTGTTTGTATAAAGAAAGCTGGTGCTACGGCAGTTGTTCCTAGTAGTTCCTGCACGGTTCCTGAAGCTTCAGTCGTGGGGACATGAATGAAGACGTATGGAGCGATCTGCACTACCCAGGGATGAAGCCAGCAGCAGCGAAGCAACAGCGAATAAAAGGTGCCTCCTTTAAAACAGGAGAGGGCTCTTCTTATTGCTATCCGGACAACTACATCTCAGTGCAGTGAATTCGACCCAGAAGAGGATTCTCTGGCTGTAGAAGGTGAGCTGGTTGATCCCACCAGGCTCAAGGGAAGAAGACTCCGGACTGGATCTTCTCTGTCGTTGAAGGGCAGATAGCTCAGGACTGCAGCAGGGCTTCACCGGGACTTGGGAGTTGCAGCAGCCGTCTTCTTCCCCGCTTCTCTTTGGTTCTTGCAGTTCCAGTGGTGACTCTGATTTCCAGCCCAAGAGTCCTGCTTTTTATGCCAAAATCCCCCATTTACACAGCCTGGCTGTCAATCACACAGCAGGGGGGTTGTCCAGCCGGGACAACCACCTCAGCCAATCACTACAAAGTGCGACTTGGGTCTCCAAGGAGACCCTGTGCAGGGGGTGACTAAACCCCTCCCTCACATTCAGCCCACCTAGACACCCAGATGCCAAAGTAGGGCTTCTTCGCAGAAGCCCGCCAAAGGATGGCAAACAAAGAAGGCAAGCCTGGTTTGGCGCGAAAAGTAAAACACAAGAAGGACTTTAACAAAAGAAATGGCGACTAAACCCGACCATAGCCAAAATAAAATGTATTTGGTCAAGAGGGTTTATGTTCGAGGCTAATACAATAGCCTAAAACAGTACCATGTTTATATACTATAATCGCGGTAGAAAAGTTAGGGTAGAGACCACTGCCACCAGCCAAGTCTTAATCTTAAGGGAGAGAAACAAGGCTCCAAGAGGTACAGACAATAAGGGATAAGGGTTAACCCTTTCCAATACTCCATGTAAAATGGGGCGTACTGGGTCTGCAGTTTAAAGTGATTATATAAAGTTAATGGCAACTTTACCTGTTTCTGAGGGACAGTAGTCAGCCCCAGAAAAATTGAGTCAGGGGGGAAGTCTCAAAGACAACCTTGTGTCACTGCACTGAAGGTGCTGTGTAACACACACAAAAAGTGGGGCTCATGGAGTGGTGTGGCTCCAGAGCTCAAGATCACACAAACAGTGAAAATACACACAGCAAAGACAATGTAAGAGTGGGAAAAAGGTTCACACTCTTACCAGGTGGAAACAAATTAACCCCAGAAATCCAGCAAAGCTACCGAGGGACTCACTAGGTGAGAGAAAGTAGCCATAAATGAGAATTCTCCCTAACACCATCATAGACCAGTAGCTTATTACAGTAATGAGCTGGACCCGTCTACGGCAGGAATGCCACCCTGTCGGTGGCTGCTGCTCTGGCGGTGGAACAAAGTGAGAATATTGCATTGGGTTCACCTTTAGAGGTGGCTGTTCCACATGCAGTGGTGCGATTGTTATTGAAGACAAAGGGCTCTGTCAGAGCCTTTGCAGTATCGGATACCCACACCACAAATTGTGTTACTGCTACTTGGTCTGGCCCTATTAGCACTGGATCACGAGTAGCGGTGCAACGGTAAGTTCCCATTCCCCATTGTGCACCCTGAGGCCCAATTGCAAGTGCCACGCTACAAACATTTTATAATAAAAGTAATAATAAGAAGAATACCACTGGCGGTAATAGCACCGGCAGTATTAGTGCCAAAAAAAGGGCATGAAGCTGGATTTTCACTTCCGGCAAAAAGCTGGAGGTAAAACTCCAAACTTTCCACCCAACTCAAGATTGAGTGGACCCTTAAATGCAGAGCTAATAGTGTTACTGCTGCATTTAAGGGCTGCTGCCCAACTCATGATAAGGCCCAAAGTGCACGGCTGTTACAAGAGCTAGCAAATATGAGATGCTTTTATTGAACTTTTTTTTTTTTTTTAATTTTTTTTATTGGAATTTCTTTAAACAATAACATCTGGGTCTACAGTGACCCCAAACTCCCTTTTCCCTCCCCCCACCCTCCCCACCGGTGATAGCGTCCATGTAGTTACTTCGGGTCCCCTGCAAGTTACTGTTCTAACTTGTAAACATGCCCATGATGCGGATGTTGTGTGGGCACCACTGTATCATATAGTCACTTTGAAGGAACTCTGTGACTGCTCCCCAATCTGCGGCAAAACCTTGTCTGTCTCCTTGGAGGTTGTATGTGATTCTCTCCATTGCTTCATAGGTCCATATTCTGTGGAGCCATTCTTGAGTAGTAGGAGGGGACTTTTTTTTCCAATTCTGGGCTATAGCCAGCCATGCCGCTATTAGGAGCCCCATGAAGTTCCGCTTTTGCGTCTTGGAAAGAGTCCTATCCCCTGGGGGCCACATGCCACACATCCAGATTTCTTCCGCTAGATTCGACGTTCCCTCGAATGTTTCCTGCATGTGCGTTTTCACTGCCGCCCAGAATGGTTGTAGTTCTCCACAGTCCCACCAGATATGTCTCCAAGTGCCTGTGGTGGCACACCCTCTCCAGCAGTTTCCCTGGGCAGTGGGGAATATTTTATGGAGTCTTTCTGGGGTATAATGCCATTGCACCATCACTTTGATCCATGCCTCTCTAGTTTGGATTGCCCGGGTCCACTTGGCTATTATTTGCCACAGATATATCCACTGTTCCCTCGTGATTTGTTTGCCCAAGGTGGTTTCCCATTTTTTCATGTATAGCCACTTAATGTTTTCTTCTTGCGCGTTAATAAATTTGTAGAGGGTGGAAACTAATTTCTTTTCTCCGGTTTGGGTCATTATGTATGACTCGAATGGGGTGAGGTCCCGTGTAATGGCCTTAGTTATTCTTGGAGTCGTGAGCCAGTGATGGATCTGTTCATACTGGTATCTGTCTTTCTCCGTTAGGCCCAGCAGCTCGCGACATTCTGTGAAGGATCTGATTCGCTGGCCCACCAGCATGTCCCCTACTTTGGAGCAGTCGGCGTCTCTCCATTTCTGGAATGAACCTTTTGCCATCCCTGGGGGGAAGGCCGGGTTGTCGAGCAGTGGTATGAAGGGAGCCGGATCTATCGTCAGGGCTTCTCTCTTGGTGGCCCGGTCCCAGATCTGCATGGAAGAGCTCATGACTTTGCTGATTTTAAGATTTTGGTGTCTGTGCTCTGGTCTCTTCCACAGGAGATGGCGCAGGTTCGATCTTGAAACTGCTCTATCCTGCGCTACTCACCATTTATCTGACGAGTCTGTGACCCATTCGTTGATCACCCATAGTTGAGCCGCTTCATAGTACTTCAGGAAGTGGGGGAGCGCCATTCCTCCATCTGATTTGTGGGCTGTGAGTACTTGTTGAGAAATCCTCTGTTTTGTTTTGCCACACGTATTTGGTGATAATTTTGGTGAGTGATTTGAAGAAAGAAGTCGGAATTCCTATGGGGTGTGCTTGGAAATAGTAGAGCAGTCTGGGCAAAATCGTCATCTTGATTACAGTTATTCTACCCCACCAGGAGATTGCCAGCAGGTTCCATCTGCTCAGGTCTCCTTTAACGGCTTCCAACAGATTTGTGTAATTTCCCACATACAGATTTTGTATTTTGGGTGTCAGCGTCACTCCTAGGTATCTCACGCCCTCATCGGCCGTTTGTAGTTGCAGGTCTCTTGTGATTTTGTATATCTCATCTTTGTTTCCTGCTAATGCCATTACTGTTGATTTCTGCCTATTAATTATCAGCCCCGGGATGTCCCCGAATTTGTCTATTAATTGGATCAATAGTGGGAGCGTTTTTGATGGTTCTGTGATTGTCATCATCATATCGTCGGCATATGCGGCGGTTTTATGTGTATGTCCTCCCATTTCTATACCCTTAATGTCCGGGGTCGCTCTGATTTTCACCAGGAGGGGTTCCAAAAATATTGCATACAGAATTGGTGATAAGGGGCATCCTTGTTTTGTGCCTCTTCCGATGTTGATGGGATTCGAGAGTTCCCGGTTTACTGCGATCCTGGCCGTCGGTGCCTTGTAATTGGCACGGATCATGTTTATGAATTCGTTTCCCATGTCCATTTTCTTGAGGGTCGCGAATAGCATCGTCCATTCGACTCGATCGAACGCTTTTTCCGCTTCTAGCGATATTATTGCTGATGGGATATTCATAATCCCTGCCTTCTCTATAAGATGCACTATCCGTCGTATATTGTCGTGGGTTTTCCTGTTGGGAATGAAGCCCGCTTGTTCTTGGTGTATCAATTTGGGTAGGAGAGGCGCCAGCCTATTTGCGAGGATCTTCGTGTAAAGTTTTGCATCTATATTGATGAGGGCTATTGGGCGGTACGAACTTGGATTTTCTGGGTCTTTTCCCTTTTTGTGGAAGACGAGTATCTTAGCCTCGTTCATTGAGGGCGTGATGTTGTTCGAGGTCTTGAAGGTGTTGAATAGAGTAGTTAAGTGGGGTGTCAATTTGTCCGCATATGTTTTGTAGAAGGCCGCAGTGAAGCCATCCGGGCCTGGGGCCTTATTCTTTGGAAGATCTCTTATTGCCCTCCCTACCTCTTCCGGCGTAATGGATTCGTCTAAGGCCTCTTTTTCGGTCGACGAAACGGTCGGGAGGGCAATGTCTTTCAGGAAGGCTGCTTGATCTTCTTCCCTCGGGTGCTGCGAGGAGTACAAGTTCTGGTAAAATTTTCGAAATGTTTCTTTTATGGCTTCCGTTTGTGTTTCCTTCGTCCCTTGATCATCTTTCAAAGCTTGTACCATTTGTTCCTGCCGTTTGCCCTTTAACTGTCTTGCTAGTAGTTTGTCAGCTTTGTTTGATTTCATCGCGTACCAGTGTTTTGTGTATAACAATTGCGTTTCTGCTCTTTTGGTCCTGATCAAATCAAGCTGGCTCTGGATGTGTCTATGGGCTCTTTTCACCTTTCTGGATGGATTCTTGGCCAATTCTTCCCTTATTTCTACCAATTTTTCCCCCAGTTCGTCCTCCCATATATGTGATTGCTTATCTTTCTGTGCTTTTAGTGCTATTAGATGGCCCCTCATTACTGCTTTAAATGCTTCCCATGTAGTGTTTATGGAGACATCTGGGGTGTTGCTGTACTCAAAGTATTCCTCTATCTTTTCTCTGATAGTTTCTTTTGAAACTGGATCTTGAATTACGTCTTTAGGGAGCGTCCATCTCCATAGATTTGATCTTTTCATAAAATTGGGGAGTGTGATCCACAATGGGGCGTGGTCCGAGAGTGAAATTAGCCCTTTTTCTATGTCCCGTATTTCTCCAACTAGGGTTCCAGATGCCCATATATAATCTATCCTGGAACTGGTGTTGTGTACGTGCGAATGGTAGGTGTATCCTTCCGTTGACCCTTTAAGTCTGCGCCATACGTCCTCCAGGGCTTGGCTTTGCATTACTCGTTTCAGCGCCTGAGATGGGGATCCTACTTGGTTGCTTTTGGGATTCGATCAATCTTCTTTGTGGTTCCATGCTAGGTTGAAGTCTCCGGTGAGGATCACCTCTCCCTCTGTGAAGGTTTCTAGTTTGTTGATTGTGTCCTTTATAAAGCCCTCCTGTCCGGCGTTTGGAGCGTACAGGGTGGCAATTGATAGTGGGCGGTTATCTATCATGACCTTTGTGAAGGCGTAGCGTCCATTCTTGTCGATTAGTGTCTCTTTGATTTGGGTTTGAAGATGGTTTGCGAAGGCAATTAGAACTCCTTTCTTTTTTCCCTCATCGTTGGATTGGATAATTTGATTAAAGCCCCTAATCCGGATGAGGCCTCTCCTTTTCTTTTGTATGTGTGTCTCTTGGAGCGTGATTATATCATATTTTTCCCTGTGTAGGAAGTGTTCTAGTTTTTTTTCGTTTTACTGGCGTATTGAGTCCTCTGATATTGTATGTTAAGATCTTCAGCCCCATTCTTCCGGGTCGGTTTCTGTTTTCTTTTTGGTTTTTCCTTGTGGGTCCCTGTGAAGAGCTAGTGCACCGGTGTTCAAGTCCTTTCCCCTGTAAACAATCCCCCCCCTGTCCTCCCTCCCCCTCCCACTTTCTTCCCCCAACTTTGACCCTGAGGAGGGCCCTGGGCCCTACGGTTGCTCCGGCGTCACGCCTTTGCTCCATGCCCTCCAACATCTCAGGGTTAACTGTTCGCAGGGGATCCTAAACCCTGCTAGTGGAATGGATTCCTGGGCCGTCCCGTAGCCCGGCCGTGCCTTTTGGTCGGCCCCTGCCTCGTCTGAAGTTCTTTGCACTCTTTGCCTCCCCCCCCTATCACTTTTGCTTGTGTGTTTCCTGTTTGGGGAGTCTTAGCTTTTCTCCGGTTTGCGGGATTGGAGTCTCGTTTTTCGTTGTTCCGTTTGCCATCCCCTCGGTTGTCTCCTTTGTCTTTGGGGTTCTCTGGGCTTTGCTGATTCGGGATCTTGATCCTGGCACCCCAGTATCGTTAGGCCTTCCTCGCAGGTGAGTATTCGATGTTGCTTTTCTTCCCAGGTGAAAAGGAGGCCAAAAACAAATGTCCATTTGTCGCGGATTTGTTTTTCGGTAAGGAGTTTTGTTAAGTGGCTCATATCTCTTCTTTTTCTGAGCGTGGATTGAGCTAAATCTTGGTAAAGCTGGATTTCCTTTCCGTTCATTTGTTCCATTGTTCTGGCTTTCTTTAGGATTTGTTCCTTTTGGGCGTACAGCGTCATGGCTACTAGTACGTCTCTTGGGCGTGCTCCGGGCTCCCCCGTTCTTCGAGGACCTACTCTGTGTATCCTATCGATGTGGATGTCGTCCCCTGCTCCGTCTTGTAGGATTTCTTGGAATACTTGTTGGACCGCCGTGCGCAGGTCTTTGTCAGCTACTGATTCCAGCATATTTTTAATTCTTATGTTCGATCTTCTTGACCTGTTTTCCAGGTCTTCGCATTGTATTTCCAATTCCTGCGCCAGACGTGCGAGGCGATCTTGTGCTTCTGCGTATTGGAGAGCTTCTTCATCCATATTCTGTACTGTCCTTTCCAGATTGTCTGTGCTCTCTTCGAGGTTTTCTATGCCCTTTTTCATTTCTTGGACTGCTTGTTTCAGTTCTCCCTTCATGTTGTCGAACCTTGCTTGGGTTGTTGCTATGAACTGTTCCTGGAGTTCCTTGAACCACGTTTTCATGTCTTCCCTTGAGGCCATTTCTGCGTCTTCTTCCTGCACCGCTGGGTCTTCCCCTTTGCTTTTCTGTTTGTTTGGGCGCTTTTTCGTCTGGTTTTCGATACCCCAGATTTGGGTCAGATCTTGATCTTGCCTGGAACCGCTTCTACTTGCCGCTGTTACCTGGGTCCCACTCTTCGTTCTGGTTTTTGACATGTGTTCTTATTGTGTTCCTGGCCTCCCTCTGCGTATTTGTCGTTGGGTCCTTGGTGCGGTGCGTTATTGCTGTTATCTCTCGCAGAGGCCTTGTAGCGCTGCGCGGTGTTTTCGGAGATTAGGCCTGTGTTTTACCCCTTTAGGGGGCCCACCTTGTTCCTCCTACGGGTCTGTGTTCCTGCAGTTTGAGTCCTTGCGGGGCATTGGGTAGTCCCCTTATTGGGGCCTTACCCCTCGTTTCGCCCACTTTATTGTTGGGGCCTTACCAGCGTGGGATGGGTCTTTGTTTCTTGCTGCGCGGGGGGGTGCCGGGCTCTCGCGGGTTCCAGGGTGGGGCGCCCGGGTTCTTCCCCCGGTCTTGTCCCGGGGTGGGGGGGCACTTCTTTATCTCCTGTTCCCCCCTTCAATTTTCCCCCCAGTCTGTGCTCCTTGGGGGGCCCGCCGCTCTTGTCTGTATGCGGGGGGGAGTGGGGGATGGACCTGCCCCTCCGTTCGGAATCTCGCCCCGACGCGTACCTGAATTATGGGCTCCTCTGGGATCCGGGACCCGTCGTGCTTTTCCTGCTTGCCCGATGCTTCCTTCTCCCTCCGATTGGCGTCGGAGCGACTCGTCTCGGCTCCGCGAGGTCTCCGCTGCGGGTTTTGTTCTGTGTTCGCTGATCTTTGGTTCCTGCTCGGCTCTTCTGGTCTTCGGCGGGACTGCTCCGCTTGCGTCTCTCTGCTGCTGATGAGCCCCGAAGGGCGGTTCTCTCCGCGGCCTCCTCTCCGGCGCGGGAGTGGTCGCGGCCGGATCTTCTGGTTCTCTACCGGCGGCTGGCTCACTTCTTCGGGGGGAGTGTCTCCCCTATTGCACCTGCCGGGGGGTTAAGGCGGCTCTCGGCTGGCGCGGGGGCCGTCTAATTTAATGTGCTTTATTGTTGCGGCCCGAGCTGGGGGACGGAGCTACGCTCACGCACGTCCGTCCGGCTCGGCCGCCATCTTGGAATGCCTTTATTGAACTTTCTAATATCACTCTGACTAGATGTTCCATTTTGCATCCAGCATCCTTGATGCCTACCCCACAGGAGGTAGAGACACAATACTCCACCTCCCATGACTGTGTGTCAGTAACTGACTACTGGTGAGGCCTCGTGCAGACCTCTCTGATGTTACCACTGCCCGACAGAGATCTTGAGTATTTCATTGACGGCTCTTGTTTAGAACTCAAAGTGGGCAAGTAGTCTCAGGGTACATGTATGTGCCCCCGGAGAGGTGGTGGAGAGTGACAAACTGCCCCAGGAAACGCCAGCACTTGTGGCAGAATGTGTAGTCCTCACACAGGCCTGTCAATTGGTGGCTCAGCAGTCTGTTAATGTTTACACCAATTCACAATATGTATTTGGGGCAGCTCGCAACTTTGGCTCGTTCTGGAAGAAGAAAGGCTTCATGACCTCAACCAGTACACCCCTAAAAAACAGTCAGTATGTATTGGCTCTTTTAGATGCTTAATGCTGCCTGAGTGGATTGCTATTGTTAAGTGTCTCGCCCAACAGGCGCTGGATGATCCTATTAGCTGCGGGAATGATTTTTCTGATCGAAACAGGACAGTGATGTGTATGATTTACCAGTTCAAACAGTGCAGGAGCTGACTCCGTACAAAACATTATCAGACATTGCGCATGTTCAAGAGAATGGGCCTCATCAGGGGTTGGGTGAAGAAGTAAAAAGTCAGTGGTAACAGTATTACTGCTGCATTACCACTCCGCCCAATGCCGAGTTTGGGCAGAAAGTGGGAGGTTAACCTCCAGCTTTTTGCTGGAGGTAAAAATCTCCCCTTTCTGCCCATTTATGGTGCTATTACCGCTGACACTATTACTGCCAGCGGTAATAACGCGGAAAAGCCTCAGAGTCCTATGGGGATTAACAGCTCCACTGCAACTCGGGATCTGGCGCAAATTACGCTGGACCGAGTTTCAGTAACGCGAATAGTGTTAGGCGGTATCCTGGCACATTTACCACTGGGATACCGGCCAAATCGTGATGAGGCTCAGTGCCTTCTAATGAGAAGGAACATTGGATCAGAAAGGGTTGCCAGTTGCATGGGGACACTCAGTGGCGAGTTGAGCTTGGTCGGTTAGTGGCCCCAGAAATATTAATGTCACACCTCATCAGGATGTACCACGGGTAGGCACATGATGGCAGGGATGGAATTACAATTCTAGTGGGACGTTCATGGTTTGCACCAGAATTTACCGCTGTGGCCCAAGAATACTGTCAGAGATGTGTGATCTGTCTACAGAATAATGTAGGGAGCATTGTGCCGATCAGACCAAGGGCACATCACCCCCCATGCCCAATTACTGGGGACACAGATTGATTTTCTCCATCTGCCAAAGTACTATCAATGGCAATGCCTGCTAGTGAAAGTGGACGTGATTTCAGGGTGGGGGGCAGCCGCACCTGTAGGAAGGCAGATGCTGTGACTGTTGCAGAAATATTGACTCAGGAGTCTGCACCCGGGTTTGGAAAGCATGTGTGTATTAACAGTGATCAGAGAACTCATTTAAAACACTGATATCCACATTGAAAGTTCCACATAATTTGCATTGCCCTCACCACCCCATTCAGCAGCGGCATCAAAGAGACGAAATGGGGTTTTGAAGAATTGGCCAAACTGTGTCAGGAGACAGGGTTGAAGTGCACAGAATACCTCCCACTGGTTTCATTTAGTATGCAAGGTGCACCTAATAAGAAAACTGGATTGAGTACACATGAAATTCTTTATGCAAGACCTATGCGATTGCCTGTTGAACCACTGGTGAAAGCTGTGCCCAATGATTTGCAATTCTCGGATGATCGATTGCTAGAATATGTCAAGACTTTAATGTCTTCTGTCACTTTCGTTCACAATCAGCTGCTCTGCCGCGGTAACCAGACCCTCCAGCTAATACCCTAAAGCCCAGCGACAGTGTCTTGATAAAGATCCACAGTGAGAGACTTTGCTGCCCCCAGGTGCCCCCTTCTAGTGTTTAGAGATGAAATGCGTAGCGCTATATAAACAAGCTCTGTTTGAGGCATAGCTCTCAACTCACACGCTTTTAGTGGGTGTTACCTGCTTTGTAAAGCGCTGACTCACCTGCCAAGCTTCCTGCATGCCCATTCATTTCAATGGGCTCTCCCCCGCCAAAAACAAAATCGCTGTTTTCACCCACCTCTGCTACACAAATGGTTGAGAGCTGTGGTTTGAGGGCACAGTTTGGCCCGAAGGACCAGTGTTTAAAAAATACATCTAACCCTCTCAATTTAATGTGAGAGTATAATCAGCCATTTCAGCTGAAAAGCCACCCACACCTCAGCACTCAACCCTGGAGGTTCACCTCGAGTTCAGAACCACAGAGCAGTGCGCCATGGCAACTAGCCCACAAGCATGTGTTTTCCGCCCACCATAAGAGTCAAGGAGCCTCATTACGACTAGTGCGGAATGGGTTTAACGGCGCCGGTAATAGTGCCGGCGCACCGTTAAACCCACTTGCACTATTACGAGGTTCCCTCGCGGGACCTGCTCTGGACGTCTGGTTTACACAGACGTCCATAGCGGGTCCCGCGAGGGGACCAGGGAGCTAACAAAGGGCCCGTTATTAACAGGCCTGTTGTTAGCTTCCTCCCCATTCCCATTGAGCCCTATAGGGGGCTGGAATGGGAATGGGGAAGGACCGGGCATGGGTTCCCTGAAGGAGCAAATACCGGGCCTTCTAAAGTCGGATTGGCCCGGTAATTCCCCATTCAGGGAACCCGGACCCAGACACGAAATAGAGGCAGCACCATGGCTCCCTCCAAACTCGTAATGAGGCCCAAGGTGTTTGCTTCTTCATTAGTAAGGTCTGAATTCCTTGGCTTTGTCAATGCTTGTGTTTTAGGTCCTGCGCCCTGAAAGAGGCACAGCAGCAGGAGGTACGGGTGGCATTGCAGAGTTAGGGTCAGCAGAATCTAACATGGTGCAGCAGGAGAGCGTCGCATGCGGGGGTACTGCGTGGTGCAGCTGGAAGAGGGTGTCGGGGTGCCCCTCCCATGTCTGGAGGTGTGCCTGGGAGCAGCTCTGAGGGCAAGGCTAGAGCGCCCTCTGTTGGACATTGCACAGACCGCCACTCTCCACTGACTCCCGAGTAGACCGACTGAGCAGAAAGCGAGGTACGGGCGCCCTCCAGTGGACACTGCGAGAACTGCCATGTGCAGAGAAAGGAACTCGCAGACGGCGTGGGGACGCCCAATACACCCGAGGTGTTGCAATGCCACGGGAGGAGGGTCCGCTTAAAGCTCCTTCCATAGGACCGCTTCCTGCCCAGCTTCAGTGGCCGTGCAGCGCTTCGAGACCTCGCGACTAAGCGCTATGTGAATTCTCATTAGAGTTGGTCGCGGGGGGTGAGGGGGGGTCTGCCTTGTGATGTTTACTCTGTTGCCCAGCCTCGGCTGGCGAGCGCGGGCGGGCCTGTTTGGTGGCGCTGCGCGGGAAAAGCCGCAGCGCAATGAAGACACGACTCATTCGTGCGGTGCCTAAACCCGGACTGGCGTTCTCACGCCAGTTCCGGTGATTCCTTTATTGCCTCCGTGTCACGTGACCCTCTGCGTAAGGGCACGTGACACCACATTCCTCCCCAACTTGGAGGTATTTATACGGTAATTAACAACAACCATTGTAAACTGATATGACATACAAAGTAATACACAATCATAATGCACCTGCTTTCATTCACTGCTTTCAGGGTTCATCTTGGCGTGGGTGTCTGACGATAGACTCCGTCTACTACATATCCCTGGAGGCGGCGCGACGGCTTGGGTTTCTCTCTCAGACGATAGCGGGTGCTTCTTTCCTGGGGCATGTCTTCCTTGGTGGCTTCCGCTTCGGTTCTCTCGGCTGGCAGGTGTGGTCTGCCTGGATCTCCTGGTGTGGCCAGACCACCCAGTGGTGTCGGTCCTTGAGGTGTATGCAGCGTTCTTCCTTCGTCCCCTCTCGGGGGCGTTGATGGTTCTTCCCACATTTCCGGGGGTACCTTCCTGAAGTGTGACACGTTTCTTGTCACGGTCTCTCCCCCTCGGGTAGCGGTGACCATGCTATGGTTGGTTGTACTGACTGTCCATGGTCGCACTTCGAAGTTGAGGGACATTTTCTTGGGCGGTGCCCGGTTCTTGACAATGACGGTGACTCCTGGGGTCAGTTCTCGGTGGCAGGCTCGCCTGGCGATGCTCTCTTGTTCGTTTCGCCTTAGCCGTCTGGCGTCTATTGCTGGGATGTCAGGTTCTGGGGCTGTCCAGTGGGGGTGTATGGGAAGTTCCGCTTGTATGGGTACCCCGAACATGAGGGCGGCGGGGCTGATCCCAGTGGCTGAGTGCAGGGTTTGTCTGTGCGTTCTCAAAAACCAATATACTGTCTTCAGCCACGGGTGCCCTTGTTCTTTGGCAATTCTGATAACTTTGTTGAGCGACCCCATGAATCGCTCAGCGTCTCCATTTGCTTGGGGCCATCTCGGGGTGATCCGCTGGTGTTTGACGTTCACTTCTTTAAAGTATTCGCGTAGCTCCTGACTGGTGAAAGAAGGCCCGTTGTCGCTTTTTACTTTTCTCGGAATTCCATGAGTAGCAAATATCTTTTCCAGCGCGAGGATGGTGGTTTCGGCGTTGGTAGAGGCGACGTGCTCTACTTCCGGGTATCTGCTAAACTCGTCGATTATCACGAGCAGGTAACCTTCGCCGGCAATGGTGCAGTGGTCCATGCTGACTGCGTCCCAGCGTGTGCAGCTCCTCGGGACACTGCTGATTGGTTCAGGGTTTTCGGGCCTCCTGGATGCTTGGCAGGCTGCGCAGGATTCTACCAACTCCACTACTCTTTGCTGCATGTTCGGCATCCACATCCTGGATTTGAGGTATGCTGTTGACTTTACGATCCCTTGGTGCCCACTGTGGGCTAACTTGAGAGCTCTTTCCTCTGGAGACTCTTGTAGTATGATTCGGTGCCCTTTTAACAGCACCCCTTCCGGGGCTATTGAGAGTTTGTGTCTGATCCCGAACAGCGCTCTGAGTTTGGTCTGTGCCGATGTTGTGCGTTGGGCTATTGACATGAGATAGTTTTTCCAATTCCCGGAATGGATAGCTGCGGCCGTGTGCTGTAGGACGGTATCCTCCTCTGTCTCACGCACCACTTCCTGCAGTGTCAGGGCTCGCGGTCTTGCGCAGGCAACTACGTGACAGACATGCTCATCGGTCTCCTTCGCATGGTGTTGTTCGCTGTCGATAGCTGGCCTCGGGTGGCGGGACAGGTAGTCTGCCGGGTTGTCCGATCCTGGGCGATACTCCACCTCGATGTTGTACGGCTGTAGCTGCAGCATCCATTTTTCTATGCGTGCAGGCGGGTGGGGGGGCAGAGCCTCGGAAGATCGGGATCAAGGGTTTATGATCCGTGAAGACTTTCGCCTGCTTGCCTAGCAGGTACACTTTGAAATAGCGGCATCCCCACAAGATGGCGAGGGTCTCCTTCTCTATGTGTGCGTAGTTCTGTTCGGGTTTTGTGAGTGCTCTGCTGGCAAATGCGATGGGGAACACTTTGCCTTCGTTATCCGTTTTGGTCAACACTGCCCCTAGGCCAACCGTGCTGGCATCAACGAGGAGTTCAGTCTGCCTTTCTATGTTGAAGAATGCCATGGTGGCGGAGGCCGATAGAGTGTCCTTGATTTATTGAAAAGCTTGTTGATGAGTTGCGGACCACTCCCACTTCTGGTCTTTCTTTGTCAGTTCCCTGAGCGGGCTCGCAATGCTTGCGAGGTCGGGGATGAAGCGTGCGCAGTATGTTGCCATCCCCATGAAGCTTCTCACTTCGGAGGCTGATTGTGGTGCTTTGGAGTCCTTTATGTCTCGCACTTTCGACGGGTCAGGGGACACGCCTTCCGTGCTGAAAATGTAGCCAAAGAAGCATGGTTCACTCCTGCTGAATTTGCACTTCTCTGCGTTGATTGTCAGGCCTGCTTCTTCGAGCCTTTTCAGGACTGCCGCTAGACGTCGATGGTGCTCACTTTTGTTTGGGGCGTATACATGGATGTCATCGCTGATGTTGGTGGTTCCTTCTAATCCCGTGATGACCTTGCGGATTTCATGTTGGAACACTTCTGCGGCAGATGATATCCCAAAATTGAGCCGTTTGTACCTCATCAGGCCGAGGTGAGACGAAAAGGTGGTAATGTATCTTGACTCCTTGGATAGTCTTAGCTGGTGATAGCCTGATCTGAGGTCAAGTTTACTGAAGACTGTTGCTCCGGTGAGGTCTACGATGAGTTTGTCGATCGTGGGGGTTACATGGCGTTCCCTCCCAATCGCTACGTTGGGAAGCCTCATATCTATGCATATTCTTACTGCGTTCAGCTGTTTGGGTTTTTGAGCTACAACCATGAGTGAGACCCACAGAGTCGGTCCGGATGTTTTCTCAATGATCCTTTCTTCTTAGAGCTTGGCCAGTTCCTTTTCTACTGCGCTTCTCAGGTGGAATGGGATCCGTCTGTGTCGAACTGCTTTCGGTTCAATGGTGGGGTCTATATGAAGCTTGATGGTTCTCCCCTTGAGGCACCCGATGCCCTGGAATAGCTTTCTGTGTCGTCTTAGTAGGTTGCTGAGTTCGTCGTGTTGGAGGCCGAAAGTGAAATGTATTAGCTTCAGCTTCTCTGCCGTTTTGCAGCTCAGTAGCGTCTCGCAGCCGGCGTCCACTACATATATGCGCGCACGGCAGTTGGTTTTCTCGTGGGCAAAGTTTGACTTGAACGACCCTCGCACAGGGAGGGTTTCTCACATCCGTAGGCATACAGCCTGACCTTCTTCTGTTGAAGATTGGGTTTCGGGTGAAGTCTGTTGAATGCTGCCACTGGCATAACGTTCACTGTTGCGCCAGTGTCAATGACCACTTTTAGTGGTTCTCCATTGGAGAGAACGGTGCACGACAGTCTTTTCCTCTGTTGTGACCGATGTGGTTCTACTGCAGATATTAGGTGTATGCAATGTACTTGTCTGCTTCCCTTTTTCCGTCTTCCTTTGTCTCTCCTTTCGGGGGACGTACTGCTGTCGCTGTCGTCTCTGTCGCTCGAGTCTGGGGACCTTTGGGATTCGTCGACGGCTCTGGCTTTTCCTTTGCGTGCTTTTTGGTGGGAAGATTCTCTGGGCGCAAACTTTTTCCGGCGTTCTTGCGTCTGGCGCGGGGCTGAGCCTTTGTCAGGCGGGTTCAGGCACACCGCGGCAAAGTGGTTGAGGCGATTGCATTTCCTGCACGTGGATCCCCATGCGGGACAGGAATCGCCTTTGTGCCACGGGCCTCCGCACCATTTACAGCTCTTGACTCGCCCCTGTGATGGGTGGGGCCTCAGACCCTGCCTCGTGCGAATGTTCTGGTGTCTGGAGATGGCTGCTACGTCCTCTGCGGATCCAGGGTTGTCTAGTGGTAGTTTCTGGATTACTGCTTCCATTACCGCTACTTGGTCTTCCGTCTGCTCGCGGAGGCGCGCCATTTCGAGGATGCGTGACAGGCGTATGTTTCTTTCAGATAGTATGGCCCTTCTCAATTTGTCAGAGGATATTCCGTTGATGATCTGGAGACGGATGGCGAATTCTTCGTCCGGGAACTCACAGCCTACTGCCATTTCGCGAAGGCGAGCGTGAAATTTGTCTACTGTCTCTTTCTCCCGCTGCCTCGCCATGCAAAAGTGGAAACGTTCGTAGTCTGGGTTGAGATCGGGTTTGAACATGTTAGTGAGTGCTGATCTCGCTGCGTCATAGTTGTCTGCGTTACCGCGGTTCGGTGTGGCGTTGAAGAGGCGCAAGGCCGCTGCTCCGATGTTGAGTAGGAGGAAAGTGCGCATCTTCTTCAGCATGGTAATGTCTCTGGCTTCGAGGTGCATCTCAAATTGTTGAAGCCAGATTTCCCACCTGATGGCAGCACCCGTGGTGAATGGGTCGAACGGCGGCATGAATGTTGTCTGTGTTGGGTCGGGATGTTCATTGGAGAGGCTCCTCCTGGAGGATGAACTCATGCTGGTCCTCACGGGGCTGGTGCTTGGGCTGGACATGTCAGTTCTCTGCGTGTTCTTCCTAGAGTTGGGGTGTAGGCCTTGGGCGGAGCTAAAAGTGTTGCTTTAATATCGCAGGGGCCAGTGCAACCGGCATATATTCAGCTGCGCAGTACCTGCTTTGATCCGCCAGACTTCTCCAGGAGGTGCAGGAGGAGTGTTGAATGATCTTATCCTTGCTGCGTGTGGGAGCCCCTGTCTTGAGCATATGCGGGGCTTCAACCAACTTGTGCAGACGTTATGCACAGCCGCATGACGTCCGCGGCGTGTGGCTGTGTCGGGGGTGTTGCGCCGGTGCGGGCGTTGGTGCGCGGATCCGCGTGAGGAGGAGGAGGCGCGGGTCCGCGTCGGGTTCGGAATCGGCTTCGTCGCCAGTGTGATGTTTACTCTGTTGCCCAGCCTCGGCTGGCGAGCGCGGGCGGGCCTGTTTGGTGGCGCTGCGCGGGAAAAGCCACAGCGCAATGAAGACACGACTCATTCGTGCGGCGCCTAAACCCGGACTGGCGTTCTGACGCCAGTTCCGGTGATTCCTTTATTGCCTCTGTGTCACGTGACCCTCTGCGTAAGGGCACGTGACACCACATGCCTCTTTAAGGCAGTGCACCTGTGAAATGTTCAGCGGACGCTTTGCAACGTCAATACATGGGGCGCACACCCCACTGTCTCAATGATAATCAGAAATCGTTTTACTTGTTATTTGTATAGCTCCTTGCCCCATGGTGTAGCCTCGAAGCACCTGGGGGAGAGTGGCCTTCTGCAGACTGCAGGGGCGCCGAGTACGCGGGTGCTCCGGGGCCCGGGCACCCCCCGCCCCCAAACCCGCAGAATGAAGTCGGGTAAAAAACGATGTTCAAAAATTGAGGGACAGATGCAAAGCAAGAGGCTCTTGTTTTGAATCTGTCCCTCAATTTTTAAAAAATCATTTTGGTTTGGGTGTACCTCTACATCCGTGCACCCCTCTTGCCAAGAGGGGTGCACATATGTACAAATACACCCAACCCAAAACGATTTTTAGAAATAGAGGGACAGACTTGCTTTGCGTCTGTGCCTCAATTTCTAAAAATCGTTTTGGGTTGGGTGTATTTGTACATCTGTGCACCCCTCTTGGCAACAGGGCTTCTATCATTGTAATACTATGCTTTTGTTGAGGCAATGCTAGTTCATCTTAGTGGGGCTGTGCTTTTGTTGAGGTAGTGCTAGTTCATCTTAGTGGGGCTGCTATGATTTTGTTGAGGCAATGCTAGTTCATCTTAGTGGGGCTGCTATGCTTTTGTTGAGGCAATGCTAGTTCATCTTAGTGGGGCTGCTATGATTTTGTTGAGGCAATGCTAGTTCATCTTAGTGGGGCTGCTATGCTTTTGATGGGACAGCATCAGCACTTCTCAGTTGAGCTGCTACACTCTTATTGACAAGGCCCAGCACTTCTCAGCAGATTTATGTATTTTAATTTTAATTGGTTATTTTTAATGCATGTAATACCCAGAGGTTTCTAAGCACAGACCGAGGGATCAAACCTGTGTTGCTCCATGTCGTCTTGCTTTCAAGGCGAGCACGTTGCCCCTGAGCTATCCTCCCGCGTCTCTGAAGATCTGAAGTACATTTAATGATACAGAAACAGAACTATTGAGCAAGTCTGACATCATCTTCATCATCATCAGAATAACTCAACGCTGTCGTGGTTATACACGAGCTAATATATTTAAAGGGATGGAATTACTCAGTATGTAGCAGCACTATTCAATAACCCAAAGTGCTTAAGCATGGTTAATGTGAACATATTACACTTCTCACCATTGGGACAGTACTGCCACTTCTCACAGAGGCTTCTACTCCTTTTATGGGGCAGCACTGATCGCGCCTACTGGACAGCTTCACTTTTTATGGCACTTCACAATAGGGCTGCTATACTTCAATAGGAAATGAGCAACACTAACCCGCAGGGAATTGCATACTCTCGATGCCACTGAAGCAGCACTTCCACCCACCACAGCTGCTTTATTTTTAATGGCACAGTGTGTGTACTTCTCAGCTACTCTGCTTTACATTTAAACAGACCAAATTGGCATTTCTCAGCAGGACGGCAACACTATAGCATTGTGTTCTGTATGTTGAGTGCTTCTTCACCACCAATGTGGATTCATGGCTCTCTCCCAGTGTCTAAATAGTAGATCTGTCTACATTCAATTGGCAACAGGCATGTCCGGAGCTGCCTGCTGTCCCTAAGCTGCCGCTCAGGATGTAGGGAGCCGTGATTGGGCAAGGGATAGAAGGCTCGTGCCTGTCCGATAGCAGAAGCAGCAGGGTCTTAAAACCTGCTCACTCCTTCTGGAGGGGCCATGGGGCAAAATGAGCCTCATCCCACATACAGGGGGTTGATACCCCTTTATCTCTCCTGAATGAAAGAATGAGCTCTCTCAGACACAAGTTATCACCCCTGCACACACATTGAATGAATATGGTATGGATCTATAGATCGAGAAAACTGGAGTGACAATTCAGAGTGTTTTAACAGAAATATAATTGTCTTCCCAGATGGGAGACTGACTCCATTAATATACATGGGGTCACTGAGATGGCCAAGAGTGAAACTGTACATTCAGTTGTGAGATTACCAGCAACGGTTGATACTATGCTCCAAGGAGTGAGGTGCCCACTCAATATATCACACTGTTTATAGGTGTGAGACCCATCCTGAGTGCTTGCCCAAAGAACCTAGGCCAGAGTTTCACACTGAAGAAGTGAGCGTGTAATCGGGGGTCTGCAGCCCACACACAGGCAGGGGATTCCCATGCTCCCACTTGCGAGATTTGTACCAAATTAGTGAGATTGTGCTCCAAGGTAGGAGGCACACGCGCAGTCTTTGCTCTGAGGATTGACACACTCACAGGATGGGCTGGCATTTAGTTCTCCCATCCTATTTGTGTTGCTCTGCCTTTTGAGGGCTACTACAACCTGGATGATAATAGAGGGATGGATTAGGGGCAGTGATGGCCTACTAGAATGCAACTGGGAGATTTAAACCTCCTCCTTACTTGACTTTAGTATATGCAGTACATGCTAGCCAATGTATCCCCTGTTCAGCGCCCCCGTAACCCCACCACACCAAGTTGGCGACTACATGCAAATGCGGTCATATAAACGCTGGTGATGTTACCTCCTATATTTGGGCACCCCCCGGGAAATTCATAAATCGGCTCCCCTGGCAGACTGTAGTTGCCCCTAAACCCTATGGCTATCCCCACACACTATCATCTCATCCTCGCCCAGCCACATCCTTCTGGGAACTCAATCATGCAATAACATCAACGTTGTGCTGCATAGAGCCTGCCAGTGTTAATTCTAATCTCAGAGTTAATGGCTTATGTTCAGCTGTTAATGCACTGCTAATGTAATAGAAATGTCTTAACCAAGTGTGCATTCTGATACTTGATTTATAAGCAGTATATGCAACCTCACATCAATTCGAGTTCTAGAGGACCGTTAAAAATAACATTGCCAAAGTCAGAAATTCTACAAATATGCATAGGTATTAGATTTTTAAGACACAGATATCTGTTGCCCAATTACTCACACCATTTTCCAGCTGTGTTTATATGGCCAGATAGTAATATTATGGCAGTATTTTGCAGATCCCTACACAAAATACCAAACTGTTGGCTTTGGCAATGTTTGCTATTTACATCATGGGTACACTGAAGTAGGTGGAGAGCTCTGTTGCACTCTCTGCCATGTCACGTTAAGTACTTTCAATAAATTCATGTTATGAAGGAGTGAGGCGTCGTGCGGGAGCGATTCTTTGGGTAGGTTTTAAAGCGCGGTGTGGAGGAGCTGAGAACGTTGTTTAGGGGAGAGAAGGACTGGGGCAGCAGAACAAGAAGCTCCCCGAGCACGAGGGCACAGAGGGGGCACAGATGAGAGGGCACAGAGAGGGAACAGATGAGAGGGATCAAATGAGAGGGCACAGATCGGAGGGCACAGAGAGGGAAGAGATGACAGGCACAGATCAGAGGGCACAGATCAGAGGGAACAGATCAGGGAGCACAGATGAGAGGGAACAGATCAGAGGGCACAGATGAGAGAGCACAGATCAGAGGGCACAGATGAGAGGGCACAGATGAGAGGGCACAGATCAGAGTGAACAGATGAGAGGGCTCAGATGAGAGGGCACAGATCAGAGGGCATAGATCAGAGGGAACAGAGCAGAGGGAACAGATCAGAGGGCACAGATCAGAGGGCACAGATCAGAGAGAACAGATCAGAGGGGCACAGATCAGAGGGCACAGAGAGGGCACAGATCAGAGGGCACAGAGAGGGAACAGATGACAGGGCACAGATCAGAGGGAACAGATCAGAGGGCACAGAGAAGGCACAGATCAGAGGGCACAGAGAGGGCACATATCAGAGGGCACAGAGAGGGAACAGATGACAGGGCACAGATCAGAGGGAATAGATCAGAGGGCACAGATGAGAGAGCACAGATCAGAGGGCACAGATGAGAGGGCACAGATCAGAGGGCACAGAGAGGGCACAGATCAGAGGGCACAGAAAGGGAAGAGATGACAGGGCACCGATGAGAGGGAACAGATCAGAGGGCACAGATGAGAGAGCACAGATCAGAAGGCACAGATGAGAGGGCACAGATCAGAGCGCACAGATCAGAGGGAACAGGTGAGAGGGTACAGATCAGAGGGCACAGATCAGAGGGCACAGATCAGAGGGAACAGAGCAGAGGGAACAGATCAGAGGGCACAGATCAGAGGGCACAGAGAGGGCACAGATCAGAGGGCACAGAGAGGGAACAGATGACAGGGCATAGATTAGAGGGAACAGATCAGAGGGCACAGGGAAGGCACAGATCAGAGGGCACAGAGAGGGCACAGGTGACAGGGCACAGATCAGAGGGAACAGATGAGAGGGCACAGAGAGGGCACAGATCAGAGGGCACAGATCAGAGGGCACAGAAAGGCACAGATCAGAGGGCACAGAGAGGGCACAGATGACAGGGCACAGATCAGAGGGAACAGATCAGAGGGCACAGATGAGAGGGCACAGATGAGAGGGCATAGATCAGAGGGCACAGATGAGAGGGCACAGAGAGGGCACATATCAGAGGGCACAGAGAAGGAAGAGATGACAGGGCACAGATCAGAGGGCACAGATCAGAGGGAGCAGATCAGAGGGCACAGAAAGGGCACAGGGCATAGATCAGAGGGTCTGATGAGGTGAGGCAGTTCTTCTGCATCTTGAATAGGCTGATCCTGGCATCAGTGGCAGTGGTTGGCACAAACAGCTTGAGACAAGGAAGTTTCCAGAGCTACAAGCCTTGGGTGACAGAGTCATGCGGCCCCGACAGAAGGAGAAGGGGGACTGGGAGGAGAGGACAAAGTGATAAGGTGATGGAGGGAAAGGTGGCATTTGGGGGGTGCGATATGGTGGAAGGATATGGCAAGGTGTCTGGCTGAGAGGAGAAGATGAGGTGGGGAATTGAGGGGAGCCATGACCAGGCCCAGGTTGTGTTCAGGTTGAGGGACGATACGATGAGGCGCATAAGGAGGAAATAATGTCCAGGGATTAAGGAGGCAAAGACTCCCCTTATTTTACCTGTGTAGTCCTGGAGTGGGGTGGGGTTAGCTCCTACTCCCTGCCAGTCACAGTTGCTAGCCTCACCCACATTCCCCTTGTTTTTCCCCAAGATGCCAAGTAGCCAATGCCCCTGCCCCTAGATTGGAGCGGGGGAGGGTTGTGAGGACTTGAACAGGTGTAATGGCGATGGCGGTACTTAATCGACACATTACACTGAGGTCCCTCTTCCTCGTCCCAGTCTTAATTTACATGAGAAATGCCCAAGTAGGAACCTCGGACTGAAGAACCACCAGACACCACTGCTAGGAGAGAGCAAAACTCAGGCTTTATTGAAAAGAGGACACGTCACTCCACCTTCCCACTGACCCCGGCAGCCCCCCAACTTCAAGGTTGCTTTCTCTATTCCCTTACCAATACAGTCGGCAGGGGGGAGCACAGGTATCGGGAAAGCCCACAGATGTTAGGTAAAGGAACCCGCTGAGTTCCGCAGCGGAGGCCGCCATCGTCCTGGTAGCTCTACCCGGGGAGCAATGCAGGAGAGGGTCCTGGCGCAGAAGACAGAGCTTCAGACCATGACCTGTAAGCCCAAAACTTACTAAGAGGCTCCCTGATTCCCTGGAGATAAAGATGAAACCCCCAGATGAGGCTGGAACTCTACTACCCTATTAGCGGAGGTACCAGGCATAGGTAGATGGCTCTCAGGCTCTGCGATGCCCCTGCAGCCTTTCAATACTTCATGAATGACGCTCTCAGGGAGCGATGGTCTCTACAGAGATGACATTTTCATTTATTCTAATACCTCGGAGAATCACCAATATTGGCTATTCCCAAAGGTGGAAAAAGGCAGTTTCCATGTGAAGAAAAGTGGGGTGCAGAGGTTTTATGTGCTTATACTGGATGGACATGTTATGGATCAAAATAAATTGAGTCTGGTCACCAGGGACCCTGACCACGAAACGTTTAACATCTCGAAAGCTTCCTAGGCTTTGGCAATTTCTATCCTCGTTCTGACCTCTGGAAATGCATCGGAGGGACAGGGCCTCCGTATCCCTCTCCTTTACTGCTTTTTATAGTGTGATCTGTCGTGTTTTCCACACAGGAGTTCATGAGAGACTCCTGGCGGTGCAGCTCTCTATCTTGGTTTGGTGAACAGACCCATGGGATACCCTTATGGCACCCATGGGTAGGGGTGCAACCCTGTGCCCCTAGTGTATGTTTTTGGGCACCTGTGTGTGACCCACAGAGCAGGGTACGGGCTGGTGGCAGCTCTGTGCAGAATGGACTGGTGCCCTGAGAGTCCTCCATTTTGGGATGCCCAGGCCCTGTCATTGGAATCGGTAGATTCCTGATGGAGACAAAATTGCCCCCATGGCCTCTTGCCTTCCATCGCCTGTTACCTTGATCCTCCTGAAGTCCTGGGAAGCCCTGACTCTGTCCCTTCCCCCTGACTAGCTGTTGGGTGGAAGTTCCATATATGGTAGTGTGGGGAAGTGCTGACCAGACTGGCTGGAGCCTTCTCAGTGACCGTATGTTGTGGGTACGCCTGTGGGTGGGACCTGGGTGAATGGAGTGTGTGACGAATACGCATTATGTTGTGGGTGTCTAGTATCTGGTAGTTGACACAATGACTGAGACAGCCCTGCTCGAAACCGGTATAAATGCAGTGTGGAGTGCTGAATGGCTGGGTACTTGTCCCAATACACATAACTTGTTGTGAGTGTCTGGAGAGAAGTGAATAGCCTGAATGCACTGTGTGCCTGATTGGCTGCCTGCCTGCATGAATTCCCTTCTGACTGATTGGTTGCCCGAATGTGACCCAGCAGAATTAACGGGAGATCAACTAGTATATCTGGGGGCCTCTCACTGCTAGAATTGGTGTTCAGAAGCTGAAGAGAAACTGAGTTGAAACTGAAGCTTAACCTTGAAGCCCTGCTGGAAGAGAAGCATTGATGTTGCCCTTTTTCATCAATCTGAAAGCTGCTGTGTCTCCAAGGACCGACCCAGAGAGGACCTGGTAAGGCGCCCTCTTCCCGAGCTACGAGGGACCATTGTGCACCAGCAGATCTTTGCCAAAGCTCCTTGGTAGACAGACCTTCGACAGGCTGCCAACCCGAGACGGGGACCGCCTCGAAATCACAAAGAGAAGCACCCGGACTGTTGTCCGCCACTGACGATGACCGTCGTCACCGACTGAAGCCGCTGTGCTCCCGTTTGCCTAAGAACTTTCAAATCCAAGGACGTTCTCATCCGCATCGTCGCCGCTGTATCCTGCCGGAGAAGGCCTAACCGTCGACGCACTGAGGAGCATCCACCGGTGTGTTTCCCGCCACCAAAAGACCACAGAGACGCTGATGACTCGACGCCCTTGCTGGGCCCAGTTCTTCAAACTCTTTGCGGTCCAGAACTATCGACACCGAGGTGCACCGCACGCCTCTTTCTTGCAGGCCGTTTACACATCCCTGTCAACGAGCACCGCTAGGAATGATGCTGCCACTTCACCGTCGTAGCTCGACCTGTCCTCCGTTGGACGTTCGACGACCCGTGACTCCTGCCTTGAAGGGAGGGCACTCAAGAAGGGCCGTCGATTCCCTGACGAGGAACGCTACAATGCCAAGGTACTTTGGGGTTGCAGAACTATTGGGAAGTCTAGTGTGAACAATATATGGACTGGGCTTGTATCTCTATTCTACAGGTTGCCCAGGTGGGGGGGATCTCCACACAGAACTGTGTCTAGTTAGTGGGACCAGTATTCTGCCAATTGTTCAACCATCTTGCTTTCCTTCCTCTCTCTACTGCTGGTTTCCTCTTTATTGATCTGTGTGACATTTTGACCGTATAGTTGATGCACTTTAATGAGATCTAATAATCATTGTGGTACCACTTTAGAACTGTATATATTTACCATTGTTGATTTTCGGAGCGCAAAGTGCGTTATCGTGATATTGTATATGACCTTTGAATATTAATTATATAAAGACTGTGTTTTAACCGATACAGTGTGCGGACATTCCTTTGTGGGTGCTTGGGGACTACACTGTACTTAAGAACCATCCCGCATCACCTCCTGAGAAGCTAGGCCTTGATTGCTCGACCACGTACCAATAATAGAGAATCTTGGCTGGGGTCCTCTGTGCCTCTCCTCTACCATATAGAGAGCAGAAGTACAGACACCCCCCTCCGGTCTTTACACTCCGATTCTCAGCGGTGCTGCATCCCATCACCGACCACCTGAAGAAGGGAAAGAAATACCTATGAGAAAGGAAATGGAAGGGCCTAGAAGAGAACCCGCCTTCCCAAGATGGCCTCCTGGATCCCGCTCGCTCGCTCCTGGGGCTGGTCAGGAGGCAACACCCGGGGAATGACACTGAGCATGTGAGGTGGCGGGGGGAACTGGACCTTGCCCTCCCATTACTCAGAAGAAGACCAGTACAAGTGTACACAGAACACATTCCCTCATCCCCATCCAGGGCTGTGTGCTCCTCTGGGCCTGAGCAGAACACTTCCTGGGAGAACGGAACTGAGCCCTCATGAAACCGAACCTACACCACGCCCCTGGGAGAAACCAGGTGCCAAGACACTTCTACCAGCAGCAGGGACCTGACACCGCCCTGGCATTCCATGTATGCCCATGCCATCATATTTCAAGCCAGGACCCCTGTGGCGAGTCCCAACATTCCGAACCAGTTTAACCAGTAGCTGAGACACGGCGCCCCACTGTTGGTCGATATGCGCCCATGTCACCATAGTCCAAGCCAGTGCTACAGGTGCTAAATGCCTGCTGCCTCCCTGTCGGCTCATATATGCCATGTCCCCAGATTCCCAGGCAGTTCTACCTATAGCAGAGCCCTGGCACCCTCTGCCAGTTGAGGTATGCTAATGTCATCATGATAAAAAGCCAGTTCTACAAGTATTGCAGACCCAGTACTGCTGTGTGTGGCTGGTAATGTCACTGATAGCCACAACAGTACCCCAACTCTTTATGAAGGTTGAATGGTTTTTAATTTTAAGTTTGAAGGGGGCCACCTAAGGGCTGCCCCCTCTCTCATGTCTTCCTGTGGGCTTCCTTCACCCTAGCCAAAACGTCCCTAAACCCCAAGATGGTCACTAGAGGCTAGTGACCTCTGACAGGCTAATGGCGATGGCGTAACCGCGACTGTCTTCTATATATGAGCCCCTTTGTGGTCTTGTAGGCGCTTCCTAACCTCTTGTGCTCGGGGATCCCCACCCTGGTGCGCTTTCCTTGCTTCCTAACCCCCTTCTCTCCCCCCACTCTCTATTTCCTCCCCCTTGCTCTCTCTCCTCTGCCCTTCCAATTTAATTCCGTCTCATGTCTGCTCGTTACTCTCACCCCAATCTACTCTCCATTATTGACCCCCGCCCCCACTGCTCTCAACTAACCCCGTCCCCCACTCCCGCTACTCTCACTTCTCACTACTCTCTATGACTCTACACTGCACTCCGACCCTCCTTCCACTCTTGGTGACCTTTCCTATTCAGTCTCACCCCTTACACTCCCGCGTATTCTCACTCCCTCTCACCACACATGCACTCTCACACCCTAGTACCACTGTCTCTCAACCACCAATGCATCTCCTTCAATCATCTCGTGGTACGTTACTTCCACATCCTTCTCCCCCCTTGCCCCTTGACCTCATCTGAACAGCCCACACTTCAGTACCCTCCCCTTCTATTGGCTCTTTGCTCAGCTGCTTCACCAGACACCTCTCTGCCTTGGTAAAGGGGTGAGAAACAATAAAGCTCCCCTTAAGCCCCCTCCCCTTTGCATGTGCGGCCCGGGAGGGTTTCACAATGGCGGCCCATTGCAGCAGTTGGCAAGTTCAGAGTTTGGGTTCCGTGGCAGATGAGTCCGCGGATTGCCGTTCCACTGGCTTCCTGTTCCACAGGCTTGGTGTTCCACAGGCTTCATGCTCCACAGGCTTCATGTTCCACAGGCTTCATGTTCCACAGGCTTCATGCTCCACAGGCTTCCTATTCCACAGGCTGCTTCCTGTTCCACAGGCTTGGTGTTCCACAGGCTTCATGTTCCACAGGCTTCATGTTCCACAGGCTTCATGCTCCACAGGCTTCCTATTCCACAGGCTGCTTCCTATTCCACAGGCTGCTTCCTATTCTACAGGCTTGATGCTCCACAGGCTTCATGTTCCACAGGCTGCTTCCTATTCTACAGGCTTGATGCTCCACAGGCTTCATGTTCCACGGGCTTCATGTTTCACAGGCTTCATGTTCCACAGGCTTCATGTTCCACAGGCTTCATGTTCCACAGACTTCATGCTCCACAGGCTTCCTGTTTCACAGGCTGCTTCCTATTCCACAGGCTGCTTCGTATTCTACAGGCTTGACGCTCCATAGGCTTCATGCTCCACAGGCTTCATGTTCCACAGGCTTCATGCTCCACAGGCTTCATGCTCCACAGGCTTCATGTTCCACAGGCTTCATGCTCCACAGGCTTCATGCTCCACAGGCTTCCTGATCCACAGGCTTCCTGTTCACAGACTGCTTCCTGTTCCACAGGCTGCTTCCTATTCCACAGGCTGCTTCCTATTCTACAGGCTTGATGCTCCACAGGCTTCATGCTCCACATGCTTCCTGATCCACAGGCTTCATGTTCCACAGGCTACATGCTCCACAGGCTGCTTCCTATTCCACAGGCTGCTTCCTATTCTACAGGCTTGATGCTCCACAGGCTTCATGTTCCATGGGCTTCATGTTCCACTGGGTTCATGTTCCACTGGCTTGACGTTCCATAAGTTTGACGTTCCACAGGCTTGATGTTCCACAGGCTACATGTTACACAGGCTTGACATTCCAGAGGCTTGATGTTCCACGGGCTTGATGTTCCACGAGCTTCATGTTCCACGAGCTTCATGTTCCACGAGCTTCATGTTCCACAGGCTTGATGTTCCATGGGCTTCATGTTTCACAGGCTTTATGTTCCATGGGCATCATGTCCCACAGGCTACATGTCCCACAGGCTACATGTTCCACAGGCTTGACGTTCCACAGGCTTGACATTCCACAGGCTTCATGTTCCACAGGATTCATGTACCACGAGCTTCATGTTCCACAGGCTTGATGTTCCATGGGCTTCATGTTTCACAGGCTTTATGTTCCATGGGCATCATGTCCCACAGGCTACATGTCCCACAGGCTACATGTTCCACAGGCTTGACGTTCGACAGGCTTGACATTCCACAGGCTTCATGTTCCACAGGATTCATGTTCCACAGGCTTCATGCTCCACAGGCTTCATGTTCCACAGGCTTCATGTTCCACAGGCTTCATGCTCCACAGGCTTCCTGTTCCACAGGCTGCTTCCTATTCCACAGGCTGCTTCCTATTCTACAGGCTTGATGCTCCACGGGCCTCATGCTCCACAGGCTTCACTCTCCACAGGCTTGATGCTCCACAGGCTTCATGTTCCACAGGTTTCACTCTCCACAGGCTTCCTGATCCACAGGTTTCCTGTTCCACAGGCTGCTTCCTATTCCACAGGCTGCTTCCTATTCTACAGGCTTGATGCTCCACAGGCTTCATGTTCCACGGGCTTCACTCTCCACAGGCTTCATGCTCCACAGGCTTCCTGATCCACAGGTTTCCTGTTCCACAGGCTGCTTCCTATTCCACAGGCTGCTTCCTATTCTACAGGCTTGATGCTCCACAGGCTTCATGTTCCACGGGCTTCATGTTCCACAGGCTTCATGTTCCACAGGCTTCATGTTCCACATGCTTCCTGATCCACAGGCTTCATGTTCCACGGGCTTCATGCTCCACTGGCTTCATGCTCCACATGCTTCCTGATCCACAGGCTTCATGTTCCACAGGCTGCTTCCAGTTCCACAGGCTGCTTCCTATTCCACAGGCTGCTTCCTATTCTACAGGCTTGACGCTCCACAGGCTTCATGCTCCACATGCTTCCTGATCCACAGGCTTCATGTTCCACAGGCTGCTTCCTATTCTACAGGCTTGATGCTCCACAGGCTTCATGTTCCATGGGCTTCATGTTCCACTGGCTTCATGTTCCACTGGCTTGACGTTCCATAAGTTTGACGTTCCACAGGCTTGATGTTCCACAGGCTACATGTTACACAGGCTTGACATTCCACAGGCTTGTGACGGGATATGCAGGATGCAGCCTGCCAGAGAGCAGCACTGGCAGCGTCCTGGGAGCCTAGACACGGGATATGCAGGATGCAGCCCGCCAGAGAGCAGCACTGGCAGCGTCCTGGGAGCCTAGACACGGGATATGCAGGATGCAGCCCGCCAGAGAGCAGCACTGGCAGCGTCCTGGGAGCCTAGACACGGGATATGCAGGATGCAGCCCGCCAGAGAGCAGCACTGGGGGCGTCCTGGGAGCCTAGTCACGGGATATGCAAGATGCAGCCCGCCGCCAGAGAGCAGCACTGGCGGCGTCCTGAGAGCCTAGACACGGGATATGCAGGACGCAGCCCGCCAGAGAGCAGCACTGGCGGCGTCCTGGGAGCCTAGACACGGGATATGCAGGACGCAGCCCGCCAGAGAGCAGCACTGGCGGCGTCCTGGGAGCCTAGACACGGGATATGCAGGACGCAGCCCGCCAGAGAGCAGCACTGGCGGCGTCCTGGGAGCCTAGACACGGGAAATGCAGGACGCAGCCCGCCAGAGAGCAGCACTGGCGGCGTCCTGGGAGCCTAGTCACGGGAAATGCAGGACGCAGCCCGCCAGAGAGCAGCACTGGCGGCGTCCTGGGAGCCTAGTCACGGGATATGCAGGACGCAGCCCGCCAGAGAGCAGCACTGGCGGCGTCCTGGGAGCCTAGACACGGGATATGCAGGACGCAGCCCGCCAGAGAGCAGCACTGGGGGCGTCCTGGGAGCCTAGACACGGGATATGCAGGACGCAGCCCGCCAGAGAGCAGCACTGGCGGCGTCCTGGGAGCCTAGACACGGGATATGCAGGACGCAGCCCGCCAGAGAGCAGCACTGGCGGCGTCCTGGGAGCCTAGACACGGGATATGCAGGACGCAGCCCGCCAGAGAGCAGCACTGGCGGCGTCCTGGGACCCTAGACACGGGATATGCAGGACGCAGCCCGCCAGAGAGCAGCACTGGCGGCGTCCTGGGAGCCTAGACACGGGATATGCAGGACGCAGCCCGCCAGAGAGCAGCACTGGCGGCGTCCTGGGAGCCTAGACACGGGATATGCAGGACGCAGCCCACCAGAGAGCTGGCGGCGTCATGGGAGCCTAGACACTGGATATGCAGGATGCAGCCCGCCTAGACACGGGATATGCAGGATGCAGCCCGCCAGAGAGCAGCACTGGCGGCATCCTGGGAGCCTAGACACAGGAAATGCAGGATGCAGCCTGCCAGAGAGCAGCACTGGCGGCGTCCTGGGAGCCTAGACACGGGATATGCAGGATGCAGCCCGCCAGAGAGCAGCACTGGCAGCATCCTGGGAGCCTAGTCACGGGATATGCAGGATGCAGCCCGCCAGAGAGCAGCACTGGCGGCATCCTGGGAGCCTAGACATGGGAAATGCAGGATGCAGCCCGCCAGAGAGCAGCACTCGCAGTGTCCTGGGAGCCTAGGAGCCTAGACACGGGATATGCAGGATGCAGCCCGCCAGAGAGCAGCACTGGCGGCGTCCTGGGAGCCTAGACACGGGAAATGCAGGATGCAGCCCGCCAGAGAGCAGCACTCGCGGCGTCCTGGGAGCCTAGACACGGGATATGCAGGATGCAGCACACCAGAGAGCAGCACTGGCGGCGTCCTGGGAGCCTAGACACGGGATATCCAGGATGCAGCCCACCAGAGAGCAGCACTGGCGGCGTCCTGGGAGCCTAGACACGGGATATGCAGGATGCAGCCCGCCAGAGAGCAGCACTGGCGGCGTCCTGGGAGCCTAGACACGGGATATGCAGGATGCAGCCCGCCAGAGAGCAGCACTGGCGGCGTCCTGGGAGCCTAGACACGGGATATGCAGGATGCAGCCCGCAAGAGAGCAGCACTGGCGGCGTCCTGGGAGCCTAGACACGGGATATGCAGGATGCAGCCCGCCAGAGAGCAGCACTGGCGGCGTCCTGGGAGCCTAGACACGGGATATGCAGGATGCAGCCCGCCAGAGAGCAGCATTCGCGGCGTCCTGGGAGCCTAGACACGGGAAATGCAGGATGCAGCCCGCCAGAGAGCAGCACTGGCGGCGTCCTGGGAGCCTAGTCACGGGATATGCAAGATGCAGCCCGCCAGAGAGCAGCACTGGCGGTATCCTGGGAGCCTAGACACAGGAAATGCAGGATTCAGCCCGCCAGAGAGCAGCACTGGCGGCGTCATGGGAGCCTAGACACTGGATATGCAGGATGCAGCCCGCCAGAGAGCAGCACTGGCGGCGTCCTGGGAGCCTAGACACGGGATATGCAGGATGCAGCCCGCCAGAGAGCAGCACTGGCGGCGTCCTGGGAGCCTAGACACGGGATATGCAGGATGCAGCCCGCCAGAGAGCAGCACTGGCGGCGTCCTGGGTGCCTAGACACGGGATATGCAGGATGCAGCCCGCCAGAGAGCAGCACTGGCGGCGTCCTGGGAGCCTAGACACGGGATATGCAGGACGCAGCCCGCCAGAGAGCAGCACTGGCGGCGTCATGGGAGCCTAGACACTGGATATGCAGGACACAGCCCGCCAGAGAGCAGCACTGGCGGCTTCCTGGGAGCCTAGACATGGGATATGCAGGATGCAGCCCACCAGAGAGCAGCACTGGCGGCGTCCTGGGAGCCTAGGACCCTAGACACAGGAAATGCAGGATGCAGCCCGCTAGAGAGCAGCACTGGCGGCGTCCTGGGAGCCTAGACACGGGATATGCAGGATGCAGCCCGCCAGAGAGCAGCACTGGCCGCGTCCTGGGAGCCTAGACACGGGATATGCAGGATGCAGCCCGCCAGAGAGCAGCACTGGCGGCGTCCTGGGAGCCTAGACACGGGATATGCAGGATGCAGCCCGCCAGAGAGCAGCACTGGCGGCGTCCTGGGAGCCTAGACACAGGGATATGCAGGATGCAGCCCGCCAGAGAGGAGCACTGGCGGCGTCCTGGGAGCCTAGGCACGGGATATGCAGGATGCAGCCCGCCAGAGAGCAGCACTGGCGGCGTCCTGGGAGCCTAGGCACGGGATATGCAGGATGCAGCCCGCCAGAGAGCAGCACTGGCGGCGTCCTGGGAGCCTAGACACGGGATATGCAGGACGCAGCCCGCCAGAGAGCAGCACTGGCGGCGTCCTGGGAGCCTAGACACGGGATATGCAGGACGCAGCCCGCCAGAGAGCAGCACTGGCGGCGTCCTGGGAGCCTAGACACGGGATATGCAGGACGCAGCCCGCCAGAGAGCAGCACTGGCGGCGTCCTGGGAGCCTAGACACGGGATATGCAGGACGCAGCCCGCCAGAGAGCAGCACTGGCGGCGTCCTGGGAGCCTAGACAAGGGATATGCAGGCCTTCGGTGCCAGAGCAGATCTCTGGTCCCACGGGCTTCAGGTGGACACCAAGGAAGAGATTGGATGGTGAGTCAGTGGTGCCCACCGGTGAAAGGAGACACTTAGGCTTCCTCTGGTTCACAGAGGCAGAGTTACCCGTTTGGCAGTGGTGGTTGCAGTGACATCCGACCTTCCTTTGTGTTGCAAGGGTGGACAAGCGAATAGCCCCAAAACCTTCCCTGATCGCCAGCCCATGTTTAGGCAGGCCTTCCCAGCCCAGCTAAGAGGAGGCATTCACAATTCAACTGTGACGGTGTTGTGATGTAAGTCTTGTATTGTCACTGGCCAGGAGTGCATGCCATTGGAATGTCGATGATTGCATGATAGGCAGCTCAGGAGAATGTTGAGTGGGTCTGTGAGTGAGTGTTCCATGCATGTCAGTTGGGGGTCTGAGCTGGATGTGAGAGGGTGGCCGGTGGGCCTATGCCCCTGTACTTACCTGCCTATGTATCGTGTGATGTCTACCGTGACTACCAGTGATGGTACTGTAAATATGAAGAGAAACTGGTTCCTGTATAGCTGTAAATATGTACAATAAAGCTACCTGGACAAAACGATGTGGTCTACAGCTGGTCTGTATGGAAGATCAGAGCCCAACACCTATGCATAACAGAGAGGGTTATCCAATCCCGGAGAAGCAGCTGAGACGCACCCATGACATCACACAGGATGTGGATTAGGGTGTCTTGAACCCCTATCCTGCCCAGAGCAGCACCACATTCCCAGGTGTCCTCTCAGAGCTCTGGGGAGACCCCACAATGAGGCAGGAGCACGAATGACCCGTCCCACCTCTGAAAAGATGGAAGAGGGCCAAGCAAAGCCAAGCGCCTCACAGAGATGTGGCTTAACCCACGAGGCAACCATTCTGGCCACTACACTGCGGTAGGAAATAAGAGTCTGCCGACAATATGTAGAAATAAGGTGACCACGGCCACCAGTCTTACCAGAGCACAGCGCGTAGGTTTGGAATCCACCCACTCTAAAAAGCCATGGGAGGCTGGGCCCTTCCTCGTTAAGGTCTATAGGGAGCCTAGACACGGGACTCAGCAAAGGGTACAACGGACAACACACCCTTCTGCACCGCCAGAAGGACTGGCCCGTGCTGCGCCGAGAAAAGAGCCACAGTGGCAAGTGCACCTTATTTTATTTTACTTGCCAGGAAGCGTCGAACCCAAATCAATCAGTAATGGTGCTGCGGGAGGCGGGTCTTACAGAATGGGGGTGCAGAAGCAGACCAAGGAAAACCTTTGCCAGCATAAGGTGCTAGGGTAACAGGGGAGGTCCCCGCCAGTGCCTCATGGTCGTGTCTGATCCAGGCGTCATGCACACGTGGAAGCACAGTGATCTGTGGACAGGATCCTTCGAGTCCAGGACTACAGTCTGCTATCACAATCATTGGCGAAACACTAGGTTTATGATTGAGTCAGGGTAAGGTTTCCCCTCACAGGATCTGGCCCACTGCGGTGCTTCTTCCAGCTTAAAGCACATGTGGAGACCCCACGAAAGAATTCCAATAACTCCAGAGACTGCATCTCAATGCTGAGCAGGAGTAAGAGTCGGACCCAAGGGTGGCATGCTGATGGGTAACGACATGTATTAATAACAACAGCGGGGGGGTGGGGGGGGGTAGAGGAAATCCTAGCTCACCCCAAGTCTAAGAGGGGTCGGAACATTCAAAGTAAAGTTCCTGTCCTGTGTCCAAATTCTCCACAAACCCGTCCTCCACAAGCAAAACTCAACATAAGAGGAAAAAGGGAAATGTCTATTCGACAGCCGACCTGCAGCCCCGCTCTATAGTTCAAAACAAAACCTCAGAAAAGGTGTATAAACGCCAGCAAACGTTCCACAAGCCTCAAGGGGTCCACCCCCTTCCTGAGTCTCTCTGATTTATCCAGGATTGTCTCTGTACCTTTAATGGTCAGGATAAGTCTTTGGGCCTCATTACAAGTTGGGCGGTATCCCAGCAGTAAATGTTCTGGAATACCGCTCACCACAATAAGCATTAAAGCAACTTGGTCCGGCGCTATTAGCGTGGGATGCAAAGTTGTGGTGAATCCTCATTTATTTTGAGTCCATATGACTATATGGGGCATTTTTGGAACAATTACCACAGTGCAAATTACGCCACAGTAATTGCGCCAAAATTGAGTGGAAAGCTGGCACATTTACCATCAGCTCAGTGCTGATGGGGAGTGCTTCGGCTCTCCCTCAAACTCGGGATTGAGTGGAGCGGTAAAGCAGCGGTACTGCCACATTTGTACCGCTCCGTACAACCCCTTATGAAGCCCGTTATCTTTACTCAGCAGGCCTGGCTCCTAGGCTCTGCAACCAGACAGAATGGCCTGGTGGGAAGACCCGACTCCCAGGTACTGTGACGATAAAGAGTAACCTGGTTCTCTCTCTCCCAAGCTGTGCTCTGATTTTCCTCTCAATTGCTATGGGTCCCAGACCCTACTCTCACTGCCCCTCTCAGGTACTGCAATGAGAAAGTTAGCTTGGTTCTCTCTAACAAGCTATGCTGAGGGATCCCAACCCTCTCTGAGCAGGCCCGGGTCCCAGGTACATGCAACGAGGAAGGATAGCCCACTTCTCTCTGCCTAGCTGTGTTGAGGGTCACTGGCCCTTTTCTCAGTACCCTTCGTCTTGGCCCACTCTCCTGCCAAGTAGTGTACTCAACATTCTTTTTTGAATTTTGAATTTTGAGGATTTATGTTGCGCACACAATGAACTGAACAGAATCCTGGCGCAGATGGAACATTTAACTAGCACAAGCAGAGGATCTGTCAGTTGCCTATAACCAACCACAGTCATTGTCAGTAAGAGACAGGAAGGGGCAGAAGACCTCTTTAAATAGGTCGGTCTATAGACCGGCTCTGAAGGTGAATAGTGAGTTTACCCTTCTTAATTTTAAGGGCAGGTTGTTCCATAGTCTGGGACCAGCGTCTGAGAAGCTGCGATCACCTCTTGTTACACAGTTCGACCTCGGAACAGTGAACTAGTATTGATCTTCTGATCCTAAGCCCCGAGTAGGGTAATACCTCTTTAATTTATTTACCAGATAAATTGGTGCCTCTCCATTTAGACATTTAAATACAAAACACCCCATCTTGAATTCAATTCGGTCTTCCACCGCTACCCAGTGTAGAGAGCGATGCAGATCTGAGGTTGGAGTGTTTTTAGATACCACAAACACCAAACGGACACTGGCATTTTGCGCCTTTTGTAAGCAGTGAATCTGCTTGGCAGGTGCTCTGGGCAAAAGTCCATTCCAATGATCTAATTTGGAACTGACCAGAGCTCCAACAACAAAGGCACAATCTGTGGGCCTCATTACACGGATGGCGGTAGGGATTTACCGGTACCGGTAAAATACTGGTACCGGTAAATCCCTACCGCCTTACTACGAGGTCCCTTTGCGGGTTGGGGGATTTAACGCCTGCTTTTTAAAATCCAACCCGCTAAGGGACCTTGGAGCTAATTATGCCACCGCAAAATTGCGGTGCCGTAATTAGCGCCTTCCCCATTCCCATAGAGCCCTATGGGGCAGAAATGGGAATGGGGAAGGGCAATGGCGGAAGGGGGATTTACCGCCCCTCCAACCTTGGAATGGGGCGATAAATCCCCTTTCCGCCAAGGCGGTGCCGGTATTTTACCGGCATGAGCCATGGCGCTAATAGCGCCATGGCTCACCGCCTACCGGGTAATGAGGCCCTGTGTCTGGTATATATGGTAGTGCCTGGCGAAGAAGACGGATAATATAAAAAACGGACTGTTCAGTCGCTGACACCTGGCCATTACAGCCCACCTTTCTCTGTCATACACAACCAAGGTTCTTGACTTTGGTAGCCTATTTAGGTTAGATGTCAGAAACTGGGGTGGTGGATTGCTGTTCTTTCCTTCGAGTAGATGTTTTGGTCTCAACAAGATGATCTCGATTTTGTACGGATTAAGTAGCAAAGGCGTCCTCGACATCATCAAGTCTGATATACAATCGAGTGTCATCGGCGTAAGAATAGAATGTTCATTAGTAACTGAAGGTAAATATTGAATAGAAGAGGGGAGAGTGCTGATCCTTGAGGTACGCCGCAACACTGGTGGAGAATACCACACAGAAAGCCTCCCACCTGCACGCGCTCTTTACGCTCTGTGAGGAACGAAGTAAACCAGTCCAAGGCACAGGGATCTGCATTTACCAAGTTCTTTATATGACCCAGTAGAATACTATGGTCCACCATGTCGAACGCGGCAGATAGATCAATCATCACAAGCAGGGAGAGCTTGCCTGCATCCCCGGACTGTAACATCTCATCCCATACTGCCATCAATGGCGACTCGGTCCTGTGCTTGGGGCAAAAGCCAGACTGCAATGGATGGAGAAGGCCATGGTCTTCAACAAAGGTCTGAAGCTGAATTGTGACTACCTTTTTCCAAAACGGATCCCGGCCAAGGCAGACCTGCAATTGGGTGGTAATTGTTATAGGGCCTCATTCCGACCCTGGTGGAATGGGTTTAACGGTGCCGGTAAAGGTGCCGGCGGCGTTAAACCCATTCTGCCCTATTATGAGGTTCCCTCGCGGGACCTGCGCTGGACATCTGGTTAGACCAGACGTCCTTTGCGGGTCCCGCGAGGGAACTAGCATGCTAAAAACAGGCCCGTCATTGATGGGCCTGTTGTTAGCATGCTCCTCATTTCCATTGAGCCCTATGGGGCAAAAATGGAAATGGGGATCGTCCGGGTGCGGGTTCCCTGAATGGGGAAATACCGGGCCTTCCAAAGTCAGAATGGCTTGGTAATTCCCCATTCAGGGAACCCAGACCCGAGTTTGGAGGCAGCCATGCCCTTATCAAGGCACGGCTGCCTCCAAACTCGTAATGAGGCCCTTAATCTTCCGGGTCCAGATTATCCTTTTCCAATAGTGGTGACACTACTGCCAATTTCAGAGAATCGGGAAGTAGCCCGAGTCAGTGAACTGTTTGTAAATCTAGTCATGAATGGGGTAAGCTCTGATGAAAGTCGCTTAGCAACTAGTGCCGGGATCGGAAAGAAGGAGTCATTCGTTGGTTTTCGTTGTAACAGGTGACCAAGGATATCTTCCTCCGTCACCTCTTTAAACTTAAGCGGTGCACTCTCAGTCAGTGTACTCTCTGATTTTCTGGACAGATGTTTGTTCGCACCATCATCATCCGTTACCGGATCTGGATCTCTTCTGGATCTAATGTCATTTTGTATCTTCAGGATTTGATCTCTGAAGAACATATTCAAACCATTAGCATGAGCTGCCAGGTTGGTTTTTACAGCAGTGTTTATATTGGGCTTGACACATTTGGTGACTGTTTTAAATAATTCTGTGGATGATATGCTGCTGCTATGATTTCTTTTAGACAGGAAATTAGAGTCAGTTCTAAAAACAACTCTTTTATTATTAGACCGTGCTGGTTTTGCCAGCAGGGCATGTTCGGGGGATTTCAGCAGATACCATCTCTTCTCATGGTATTTTTACTGCTTTTTTAAGTCATGGAGTTGCATGGAGTACCAAGCTACGGATGAGCTTTTGGGGGATAGTAGTTCTTTGGGGAGCATACTTTGTACATAGGTCCCTCATTATTTGAGTTCTTTGTTAGAATAAGTTCTTGGATTCACAGTTCTCTCTCTCTGTCTTCACTCTGACCCCTGGATTACTCTCCTGCCAAAGTCTCTGAGTGTCACTTGTACATGTAAGCTTTGTATTCTTCTCAATGTTTGGGGTATATGACCCCACTATGGGTCCCAGATCCCCTTCACTTCGTTTCTCTCCCAACTCTCTTTGTTTGATCTTTCCTCAAGCCACAGCCTTGGTTTACTCCCGTCCCAAGGTCCATGAGTATCCTTGAGGCTTGTTAAACTCATCTGTGACTGGTTGAAGCGTCCAATCCGTTTGGTTCCAAGCCTCAACCCAGCACCCTGCATAGGGTGACCTGCCTACCTGCTCCATCACGAGGCTGCTGGACAACCTTTTTGCCTTGATAAAGACTGGGGTCGAAATGCGCGTCGGCTTTTTTGTTTCACCACTTATGACACAAGATGCCACAATTGTCATGCTGTATCAGAACATTAAAAACGCCATGTACAACAATAACTCAAGACTGAATTGTCAATAACTTTCAAAAAGTATCAAGAGTATCAAATATTGGACCTCCAAAAACTGCCAGCGCCCAAACCAAACAAGGCTTTGTCACCCCACCAAGTACCAAACCACTCGGGAACCCTGGAATTTGGTTCCCAGACAAACCATGTGCCAGGCGCAGGCAAGACCCTTACCACAAATTGAACGTGCACAGTGGACCGGCTGTCCCTACACTAAACTCCAAACCCCTTGAAACGATCCTCTGTATTGCACCTGCAAAGTTCATATTCCCCATTGTTACAGGTCAGGGTACGCCTTCCTGAAAGGGCCCCAGACCCCCTTCACTTGTTTACTCACAATGTTCACTTTGTCTAATCGCTTTTAATTGCACAGCCTTGGCTTACTCTCCTGCCGAGGTCTGTGATTGCCACTTGTATCTCCAAAGTTCATATTCCCCATTATTACAGGTCGGGGTACGCCTTCCTGATATGGGCCCCAGGCCCTCTTCAATAGGTCACTCTGCCCCAGTAAGTAGTCCTTCTCTTCTTCAGTTCAGGCCCTCAGTACTCTCTGGATCTCCCCAACCCTGGGATTAGGCACCCTTGAACCTGTAGGGCCTTTACCATCACCATCAGGTTGTTCGCGGGTCTCCCCCCTGCACTTGCACAATCTGAATGACACAAGGCCTAGTAGGATCGTTTCTTTGGTCCTCCCTCTGTCTACCCTCCCTTGTCTTGTCATGCCTAGAAACACTTGTGTACAGGCGTGTTATAAATGACTCATCATCATCCCACAAGCTTCGGTGGCTTCTCTGGCTCACCGTGACCTTCCTCGGTCTTCCACGCATCTCCTCTGCCGTTCGGCTGTTGTTTCCTCACGTTCCAGCAGCCTTGGTCACCGTCGGGTATGTTTCCTCCTCTCGGTTCAGCCTTCTGCATCGTGGGCCTTCTGTGAGTGCGTTTCTCCCTCAGACACCGTTTGCCTCTCTGCTTTGCTGCCCTGCACGTACCTGAGTTCTTTCCCACCTCATGCCGAGCCAACAACAGAAGGGATGTGACCTAGCAGTTTGAGCTGGACTGCCCCTTTTGGGGTAGGACCAAGCCTGATTTGCATATGGTTTTCCCCTTCTGTAATGGCTTGGCAGGCTGAAAAACGATGGTCTGGAGGTTGCCCAAAACCTTCCAGCCATCACCTATCTGTTTTGCTAAAGTCACCCCGAGTGGGACGGGTATGCCCAGACGTGGGTCCCGAGCCTGCCGGGCCTAGAGACCCAAGCTACTCCTCACTGATGACACCCAACAAGGGCGAAACATGTCTGGGGATGCTTGTGGTCTCGTGCAGAAGGGATGTGATCTAGCAGTTTGGGTTGGACTGCCCCTTTTGGGGTAGGACCAAGCCTGATTTGCATATGGTTTTTCCCTTCTGTAATGGCTTGGCAGGCTGAAAAACGATGGTCTGGAGGGTTGCCCAGAGCTTTGCCAGTGGTTATGATTAATTCAAAACCTTCCAGCCATCACCTTTCTGTTTTGCTAGATCCAACACCAAAGACAGCATCCTTCTCTTCCATTACTGCCTTTGAACGACAGCTGACCAATAGGATTGTTCCAAAGGCTAGAATGCGTGCATTCGTCGTAGCCTCTTCCTCATCCCAGTAGTTCTTGCCTGAGATATACTGTAAAAACACATTGGAGGGGTTTTGAGGGAAGATGGGAGGGTTAAAGAGATACTGCATTCTATCAAGATAGTTACTACTCTCAACGGGGTCCTCCCTCCCTGAGATCCTCCCGCTGAGTGCCACCCCCAAAGGGACTCTCGGGTATCAGCCTCACCTCCCTGGCCTCACAGAAAGGGGCTCCCCCATCAAAAGCAGTGATGACACCTCAGGATTCATCACAATTTATAATACATGAAAACCGGCAATATCTGTTTATTAGCACCCTGCTGTGGGTAGACAGCCAATCAGGTCTCTCATTCTGTGGACCTCGTGCACTCACCACCACCTGCATTCCAAGTGAGCTGAAAGCTGCACCTCCTGCAGTAATACATGCCGCTTAGCCTAAACCTGGGACAGCTCTTTGCAGCACGGGACTGCTCTTCCCTAATTGGCATAGCTCAGTGATCTCCATTTCATAACGTCAGGCCTCGTTCCTCTTCCCGGATCGGACAGTACTCCACAGTATAACGCGTGCCATGCTAATTTCTCTTACTCTTCAGCCCTTCTAAACAGTGAGTTGCATGCGGATTGTGACTACTGGACACTTCGGGCTGTCATTGCTCCCTTCTTCCCCTATACACTGAAAAATGACACTGCCTACTTCAAGCAGCCTCAGCCGAACATCCCTGTGTATATGTTTCAAGGCCAGCCTGTATCCACCTGACTGCTCTGGAATGATGCTGCAGAGCCTCTACCTCCTTGTAATCTGTTCAAGTGTTTTAACCCTCCAGGCACCATCATGACCAGCACCAATAACCCAAACCACATACAAACAATCAACATGTTGACTTTGCCCATAATAACATTAGCACCCTGGCAGGGGGAGCCAGCCAATGAAGTGGCCAGGAACGCGGACTTGAACCACCAGTGGAAGCCTGCATTCCATCCCACCTGACGGCTGGCTCCTCCGCCACTATCCTCCATCCAGACTCTGTCACCTTTTCTTTTTACCCTTCCCACCCCCACTTACCGGTTTTCGACTGCAGCGCTGGCTACATCCACTCCTTCCTCCTGGTTCCCAGAGGCCGCCATGGAAAGGAAGAAGGGGCTCCGTACAGATCCCTGCTTGCCTGTCCATGGTGGGCATCTTGGAATAGTATTTTACTTCTGCATTTGGGACGTCCCATTCACGACAGGAAAATACTTTAAATTAGCCACGTCGCAGCATTTGGGACGGGTGCTAATGGCCTTATGTAACCGCATCAGTGGCAACACCGGGGCGGGGGGTAACAATGTCATGCTGTCAAAAAACATGTCTATACTGGCAGCACCAATGCATGACAAGCTGCCTTCACCAACATTCCCCTCCACAAAGAACTACATATCATAATACCAGAAAACATGCTATGCCCACTGAAAGAAAACATGTGCACACTAGAGGTACCAATGACCTCCTCCACATAAGAACACTCGTCATGTTGGCTTTGTCCATAACACCAGTATAAAATGCCATGCCACTGGCAGAAAACATGTCAATACTGGCAGCAGCAATATAGGCCACTATGGCCAACTAAAAACAATCATCAAGTTGGGCTTGTCTATACTGTCATTAATCAATTCCATACCATGCTGCCTGTACCAATGCCTTCATCCATATGAGAGCACTCATCATATTGGCTTTGCCTGTAGCACCAGTAAAAGGGTATTTTCTCAGCAAGAAAACATGAGCACGGTGCTTGAACTAATACATCTAATAAATGCCTGGCATGAGACGAACACTCATCTTGGATTTGCCCATACAGCTAATAAAACAAATTCCACTTCACTGTAATAAAACCTGTCCATACTGGCAGCACCAATGTAGGTCCGTATGGCCATGTAAGAACACTGATCATGTTGGCTTTGCCCGTAATGCCAGTACAAATTCCATGTTACTGTAAGAAAACATGTCCATACTGGCTGCACCACTGTAGGACAGTATGGCCTCATAAACACATTAATTATGTTGGCTTTGTTTATAATGCTAAAGAATGCATGCCAAAGTAAGAATACATTCTTGTTATGCTGCCTGTTGCAAGGCCCCCATCATCACAGGAATACTCATCTTGTTGGCTTTGCTTATAATGTCAGTAAATATACTATGCAGACTATACGAAAATAAATGCATGCTGCCTACACCAACAAACCCCTCCATATAAGAAACAATGCCCCCATCGTAAGACTACTCATAATGTAGACATTGTCCATAATGCCAGTAGATTGGAGCAGTGGAATGAACTGTGCTGCAGATCTCTAATACCCAAGGATGTCCTCTACAAAGTCTTCATCGATTTGTGCCTCCTGGGTATCAATTTCAAAATGTTCTGCAGCTTTTAAAAGAAGATCATTCTACTGCATCTGGCTATCCAATGGGGGAATCAGCCATGGGCTGGTCAATATGGTCTGGAGATGGAATGATGTATACATCATCATCCTCATAACATTGGTCTGTATCCTCTATGTCCCCTTGGTCTCCTCGGTCTGCTATTGAGCCAGGGTCCTGCGACCCTGAAGTGTCAAAATTGTATAGGTCGTCGTATAGAGGCCTGAAACAAGGATGTGTGTTAGCCTCCTCAATATTCAACTTTTTTCTAGCTGATCTTGGCGCATCCCTGTACAAACAGTGGGAAACACTCCAAAACTTGCCTTTAAACCGACTCCAGCCCTACTTTATCCGGATGACCTTGTTTTGCTTTCAAAAACACCTTCTGGACTCCAAAATGTACTTGACGGAGTTGCATTGTACACCCAGCAAAACCTGCTGTCTATCAATTTACCAAAAACTAAATTCATTACTTTTGGACTTAAACAGAACAATTTGGCAAAGTCGTTTCATTGGCATATTAACAAGCTTGATATTGAAACGGTCAATCAATACACTTACTTGGGTGTGACCATTTCTAATGTCAGATCCCAGTCTCATTGGCTTACCATTAATGGAAAGCTGAGCCAGATGCTTTCTCAAATAAAGATCATCCAAGCAAGGCTGGGGAAGTTCTCCATTACACCAGCTGTAATTTACTATTGTCAAAGGGTCACCCCGAGTCTCCTTTATGGATCTGAGACGCAGGGATTAATGCCAGAACCTTGCTGGAGTAGACTGGAGAGCTTCTATTGGAGGCGTTGTTTAGGACTACCAAATTGTGTACCAATTTCTTGGATTAGACATGTGTTGGGCCTGGTTTCCTTATACACCCGACATCTGTGGCTCATTGTTAGCTTATTTCGAAAATGCATAATGACTATGGATAATTTGATGCTAATAGGCACTTTGTCTACCCATGTATTTACAAGCAACGAACCACACATATTTAAATGGCGTCAAATTGCTATTAATGCGTTAGCAGAGGCTGATGTTTCCTTGCAGACTTTAATCGAAAATCCTATGAAAGCGAAAAGTAAAATATTTAATGCCGACTGGATCAGAACCCGAGAACAGTGCACAAAATTATGTGACTTCAAAAATTATTTTCAGCTACACATAAAACAGGGTACAATGGAACCCTATTTAAATAGATCGCCCTCAGTATCACATAGAATGGAATCCTCTAGATTACAGTTTAATCTTTGTCCAACACGTGAAATATTGATTAGACGTAAACTGTTGACCTCGGTTGATAGTGATTGTAGACATTGCCAAGAGACAAATCAAAAAGAAACACTCAAATATTTGCTCACTGAATGTACATCTCTTGTCAAAAAGCGAATACAGTTTCTTAAACCATCCCTTAAAGAATACATTGAATTGTCTCCTAATTTATTGTGGCAAATGATACTTGAAGGTAGAAATACCTCTCTTAGAATTACTGTCATTCGCTTTCTTCATGATCTGAACCTACTAGAGAATCATACTGTTGAGGGTGTCGAGTAATTCAAACTTCATATTCCAAACTCTAATATGTAATCGAGATTAGGTTGAGAACAAGACTCATTGTTCATTTTGTGATAAGAATAGTCCAGTAAATTTGTCATTTTTAACTATTTTTCTTTGTGATATGTCATGGCTCTCCTTTCTCATTATTCTATTTTATTATATTTTATTGTTAACCACTCAGAACTTTGTTTTAGATTGTTTGTGTTTCAAGCTCTCCTTCGTTTCAATTTTTAATTTGTTTAAAAGAACAGAAAAGATTGTTCTATCCCATCACTCTGTAACATTGATGATTTTTTTTTCTTTGAATTCTGTATGTTATATTTGTTTTTAAAAGTTGATTAAATTCAGCTAAATAAAAAAAAATAGGTCATCAGATATGTGTTGAGAGGTACAGATACTAGGCTGTGCCGTGTCTAGGCGGGGGTCTTTTGGCATCAGGCTGCCCCTGGAGTTTGGTAAATTGATCAGGGTGTTGATCAAAAAAAGTTAACAAAGCTAGACATTATCCTCATTACTCTATCAAATTATTCCAGGGTCCATTGAGTGGAGCTTGGTAAAATCGTGGGAACAGTGATAGGGAAAGGTTTTATGTGTAGAGGGCTGTTTGTGGTGCATTGCCACTGAGAGGGTGTTCTTGTTGCTTTGTAACCTATGTTCTTGAGGGTAGGCCCGGCGAAGTGTGTGAGTTTTTACGGCATTTTGGATTTGAGGAGAGTGTCTGAGATGCATTTTTTAATGAATACTCTCAGGCTTCCGCGTCTGTTTTAGGGGCCTTCGACACTTATCAGTCGTCAACACGGTTGACTGTCGTCTGCAGGGGGTGTGTTTAGTGTGGCGTGCTGTGTGGGTGCTTGAGCCGCCGGCTGTCATCTGCGTAGCAGAACCGCTGACCTACCTGTTGGAATCCGTCGAATCCCAATCACCCTCAGTGTCACTTAGGACGCTGATGCTGCCATCACTGGAGGCTCCCTCAACGTCCATGGTGGCCTCAGCCTTCATGGCGTGGTGGTACAGCTTTTAGTCTTCCGGTCCTTTACTGTCTTGGGCCCAAAAGTTTGCAGGACTTGCACTGCTTTTGGAATGGTCCCTAGGAAGGCAGAGATTACACACCCCGAGTGAATCCTTCCAGGGAAACTTCCTGTTACAGGAAGGGCAACATTTAAATGATGTGTTTTCCATAGCATGGAAAGACGGCAGCTTGGCGATGGAAAAGGAAGTATAGGGGCATAGGCATTCTCTAAATAAGATGAATTAGGACCTCCGTCCACTCTCCCTACTATGCAGGGCCGAGGCCCGTTGGGGCCTATGTAGGCCGCAGACAAAGTTGGTCGTAACAGGAGTCGTTGTCATCGACGAATGGTCTTGTCATCAAAAGACGTTGGAGATCTTGAGGTGTACGGTTGTTGAAAGGACAGAAAGAAAGTCTACATTTTAAACTTTGTATAAGTAATGGCATTAGCCAGAAGAAGGAACTCTGCAACTTGTATCCGACTATGATGGCGGAAAGAAACAATCTGAGGGAACTCGATGCCAGAAGGACCATGGGTAGAGGAGACGTCACACTAGGGATAGCATTACTGGCATGCCCTGTCGACGTCGCTTTTCGAGTTTCAAAAACAAAAAATGTAATACTCTGCGGCTATCACTAGATGTCGGCCTATGCATAGCATGTGATCTAAGCAGATTCCACAAGACTTAGAAATCAAGGTACGGGGAGAAAAAAGAGAATAAAAAGGGAATTTTGTTTTCAGAGTTTCTTCTGTATTTACACAATAAGTTGAAATCACTCTTGTAAATTATTTGAGCATATGTTGGGAACCCACCCCTGTATTTTTCACAATGTACTAGACTTTAGGGTCCCAGTGAGCTCTTGGGGTCCACAGGCCCCTTAGGGTCCCTGTCTGCTCTTAGGGTGCACAGCCCCCTTAGGGTCCTTGTGTGCTCTTAGGGTCCACAGACTCCTTATGGTCCCAGTGTGCTCTTAGGGTCCTAGTGCGCTCTTAGGGTCCCAGTCCCCTTAGGGTCCCAGTGTGGTCTTAGGGTCCCAGTGCGCTCTTAGGGTCCCAGTCCCCTTAGGGTCCCAGTGTGGTCTTAGGGTCCCAGTGCGCTCTTAGGGTCCCAGTCCCCTTAGGGTCCCAGTGTGGTCTTAGGGTCCCAGTGCGCTCTTAGGGTCCCAGTCCTCTTATGGTCCCAGTGTGCTCTTAGGGTCCTAGTCCCCTTAGGGTCCCATTGTGCTCTTAGGGTCCCAGTGCTCTCATTAGGGTCCCAGTGTGCTCTTAGGGTCCCAGGCTTCTTAGGGTCCCAGCGTGCTCTTAGGGTCCACAGTCCCCTTAGGGTCCCAGTGTGCTCTTAGAGTCCCAGTCCCCTCAGGGTCCCAGTGTGGTCTTAGGGTCCCAGTGCGCTCTTAGGGTCCCAGTGTGCTCTTAGGGTCCTAGTCCCCTTAGGGTCCCAGTGCTCTCATCAGGGTCCCAGTGTGCTCTTAGGGTCCCAGGCTTCTTAGGGTCCCAGGATTCTTAGGGTCCCAGTGTGCTCTTAGGGTCCACAGTCCCCTTAGGGTCCCAGTGTGCTCTTAGGGTCCTAGTGCGCTCTTAGGGTCCCAGTCCCCTTAGGGTCCCAGTGTGCTCTTAGGGTCCTAGTCCCCTTAGGGTCCCATTGTGCTCTTAGGGTCCCAGTGCTCTCATTAGGGTCCCAGTGTGCTCTTAGGGTCCCCAGGCTTTTTAGGGTCCCAGTGTGCTCTTAGGGTCCACAGTCCCCTTAGGGTCCCAGTGTGGTCTTAGGGTCCCAGTGTGGTCTTAGGGTCCCAGTGCACTCCTAGGGTTGACAGTCCCTTTAAGTGTCCCTGTGGGCTCCTAGGGTTGACAGTCCACTTAGTGTCCCTGTGTGCTCTTGAGTTGCACAGTATCCTTAGGGTTCCTGTGAGCTCTTAGGGTCCCCAGGCTCCTTAGGGTCCCAGTGTGCTCTTAGGGACCCCAGTCCCCTTAGTGTTCCAGTGAGCTCTTAGGGTCCACAGTCCCCTTAGTGTCCCTGTGTACTCTTAGGGTGCACAGTCCCTATAGGGTCACAGTGTGCTCTTAGGGTCCCAGTCCCCTTAGTGTTCCAGTGAGCTCTTAGGGTACCAGTGAGCTCTTAGGGTCCCAGTCTGCTCTTAGGGTCCGCAGTCCCCTTAGTGTCCCTGTGTACTCTTAGGGTGCACAGACCCTTTAGGGTCCCCGTGTGCTCTTAGGGTCCACAGTCCCTTTAGTGTCCCTCTGTGCTCTTAGGGTGCACAATCCCCTTAGGGTCCCAGTGAGCTCTTAGGGTCCCCAGGCTCCTTAGGGTCTCAGTGCGCTCCTAGGGTCCACAGTCCCCTTAGGTTCTCAGTGTGCTCTTAGGGTGCACAGTTCCCTTAGGGCCCAGTATGCTCTGGAGCGTCCCAGTGCGCTCCTTAGGGTCCCAGTGAGCTCTTAGGGTCCACAGTCCCTTTAGTGTCCCTGTGTGCTCTTAGGGTGCACAGTTCCCTTAGGGTGCCTGTGTACTCTTAGGGTCCCCGGGCTCCTTAGGGTCCCTGTATGCACTTAGGGACCACAGGCTCCTTAGGGTCCCAGTGAGCTCTTAGGGTGCACAGTCCCCTTAGGGTCCCTGTGTGCTCTTAGGGTCCCAGTACACTCCTTAGGGCCCCTGTGTGCACTTAGGGTCCCAGTGCGCTGCGTATGGTCCCAGTGTGAACTTAGGGTCCACAGTCCCCTTAGGGTCCCAGTGTGCTTTTAGGGTCCACAGTCCCTTTAGGGTCCCAGTGTGCTCTTGGGTTGCACAGTTCCCTTAGGGTCCCAGTGTACACTTAGGGTGCACAGTTCCCTTAGGGCCCCAGTGTGCTCGTATGGTCCCAGTGTGCTCGTAAGATCCACAGTCTCCTTAGGGTCCCAGTGTGCTCTCAGGGTGCACAGTCTCCTTAGGGTCTCTGTGTGCTCTTAGGGTCCCAGTGCGCTCCTTATGGTCCCAGTGAGCTCTTAGGGTCCACAGTCCCTTTAGTCTCCCTGTGTGCACTTAGGGTGCGCAGTTCCCTTAGGGTCACAGTGTGCTCTTAGGGTGCACAGTTCCCTTAAGGTGCCTGTGTACTCTTAGGGTGCAAAGTCCCCTTAGTGTCCCTGTGTACTCTTAGGGTCTAGAGTCACCTTAGGGTCTCAGTGCGCTCTTAGGGTCCACAGGCTCCTTAGGGTCCCTGTCTGCTCTTACGGTACACAGTCCCCTTAAGTGTGCCTGTGTGCCCTTAGGGTGCACAGTCCCCTTAGGGTCCCAGTGTGCTCTTAGGGTCCACAGGCTCCTTAGGGTCCCAGTGCGCTCCTAGGGTCCACAGTCCCCTTAAGTGTCCCTGTGGGCTCTTAGGGGGGGTGCACAGTCCCCTTGGGTTCCCATCTGCTCTTAGGGTCCACAGCCCCTTTAGTGTCCCTGTGTGCTCTTGGGTTGCACAGTATCCTTAGGGTTCCTGTGAACTCTTAGGGTCCCCAGGCTCCTTAGGGTCCCTGTATGCACTTAGGGACCACAGGTTCCTTAGGGTCCCAGTGAGCTCTTATGGTGCACAGTCCCTTTAGGGTCCCAGTGTGCTCTTAGGGTCCCAGTGCGCTCCTTACGGTCCCTGTGTACTCTTAGGCTGCACAGTCCCCTTAGGGTCCCAGGGTGCTCTTAGGGACCACAGGCTCCTTAGGGTCCCAGTGTGCTCATACAGTGCACAGTCCCCTTAGGGTTCCCATTTGCTCTTAGGGACCACAGGCTCTTAGGGACCACAGTCCCTTTAGGGTCCCAGTGTGCTCTTAGGGTCCCCAGGCTCCTTAGGGTCCCAGTGAGCTCTTAGGGTCCCCAGGATTCTTAGGGTCCCTGTCTGCTCTTACGGTCCACAGTCCCCTTAGGGTCCCAGTGTGCTCTTAAGGCCCACAGGCTCCTTAGGGTCCCTGTGTGCTCTTAGGGTCCCAGTACACTCCTTAGGGCCCCAGTGTGCTCTTAAGGTCCACAGTCTCCTTATGGTCCCAGTGTGCTCTTAGGGTGCACAGTCTCCTTATGGTCCCAGTGTGCTCTTAAGGTCCACAGTCCCCTTAGGGTTCCCATCTGCTCTTAGGGTCCACAGTCCCCTTAGTGTCCTTGTCGCTCTTGGGTTGCATAGTTCCCTTAGGGTCCCTGTGTTCTCTTAGGGTCCCCATGCTCCTTAGGGTCCCAGTGAGCTCTTAGGGTTCCCAGGCTTCTTAGTGTCCCGGTCTGCTCTTACGGTCCACAGTCCCCTTAAGTGTGCCTGTGTGCGCTTAGGGTGCACAGTACCCTTAGGGTCCCAGTGTGCTCTTAGGGTCCACAGTACCCTTAGGATCCCTGTGTGCTCTTAGGGTCCCCAGGCTCCTTAGGGTCCCAGTGAGCTCTTAGGGTCCCCAGGATTCTTAGGGTCCCTGTCTGCTCTTACGGTCCACAGTCCCCTTAGGGTCCCAGTGTGCTCTTAAGGCCCACAGGCTCCTTAGGGTCCCTGTGTGCTCTTAGGGTCCCAGTACACTCCTTAGGGCCCCAGTGTGCTCTTAAGGTCCACAGTCTCCTTAGGGCCCCAGTGTGCTCTTAGGGTGCACAGTCTCCTTAGGGTCCCTGTGTGCTCTTAGTGTCCCAGTGCACTCCTTATGGTCCCAGTGTGCTCTTAGGGTGCACAGTCTCCTTATGGTCCCTGTGTGCTCTTAGGGTCCCCAGGCTTCTTAGGCTCCCAGTGCACTCCTTATGGTCCCAGTGTGCTCTTAGGGTGCACAGTCCCCTCAGGGTCCCAGTGCACTCCTTATGGTCCCAGTGTGCTCTTAGGGTGCACAGTCCCCTTAGGGTCCCAGTGTGCTCTTAGGGACCACAGGCTCTGCAGGGTCCCAGTTTACTCTTAAGGTGCACAGTCCCCTCAGGGTCCCAGTGTGCTCTTAGGGTCCCAGTGCGCTCCTTATGGTCCGAGTGTGCTCTTAGAATCCACTGTCCCTTTAGGGTCCCAGTGTACTCTTAAGGTGCACAGTCCCCTCAGGGTCCCAGTGTTTTCTTAGGGTCCCAATGTTTTCTTAGGGTGCACAGTCCCCTTAAGTGTCCCTGTGTGCTCTTGGGTTGCACAGTATCCTTAGGGTCTCAGTGTGCTCTTAGGGACCACAGTTGCCTTAGGGTCCCAGTGTGCTCTTAGGGTCCCAGTCCCCTTAGTGCCCCAGTGTGCTCTTAAAGTCCACAGCCTCCTTAGGGTCCTTGTGTGCTCTTAGGGTGCACATTCCCTTTAGGCTCCCAGTGTGCTCTTAGGGTCCACAGTCCCCTTAGTGTCCCTGTGTACTCTTAGGGTGCACAATCCCTTTAGGGTCCGAGTGTGCTCTTACAGTCCACAGTCCCTTTAGGGTTGCAGTGTACTCTTAGGGTCCACAGTCCCCTTAGTGTCCCTGGGTACTCTTATGGTGCACAGTCCCTTTAGGGTCCCAGTGTGCTCTTACGGTCCACAGTCCCTTTAGGTTCCCAGTGTGCTCTTAGGGTCCCAGTGCGCTCCTTATGGTCCTAGTGTACTCTTAGGGTCCACAGGCTCCTTAGGGTCCCAGTGTGCTCTTACGGTGCACAGTCCCCATCTGCTCTTAGGGACCACAGGCTCCTTAGGGTCTCTGTGTACTCTTAGGCTGCACAGTCCCCTTACGGCCCCAGTGTGCTCTTAGGGACCACAGGCTCCTTAAGGTCCCTGTGTACTCTTAGGCTGCACAGTCCCCTTAGGGTCCCAGTGTGCTCTTAGGGACCACAGGCTCCTTAGGGTTCCAGTGAGCTTTTAGGGTCCCCAGGCTTCTTAGGGTCCCAGTGTGTTCTTAGGGTCCCCAGTCCCCTTAGGGTCCCAGTGTACTCTTAGGGTCCCCAGGCTTCTTAGGGTCCCAGTGGGCTCTTAGGGTGCACAGTCCCCCTAGGGTGTCCCATTTGCTCTTAGGGTCCACAGTTCCCATAGTGTCCCTGTGTGCTCTTGGGTTGCACAGTATCCTTAGGGTCTCAGTGTGCTCCTAGGGACCACAGGCTCTTTAGGGTCCTTGTGTACTCTTAGGGTCCACAGTCCCCTCAGGGTCCCAGTTTTCTCTTAGGGTCCCAGTGTGCTCTTAGGGTGCACAGTCCCCTTAATGTCCCAGTGTGCTCTTAGGGACCACAGGCTCCGTAGGGCCCCAGTGTACTCTTAAGGTGCACAGTCCCCTCAGGGTCCCAGTGTGCTCTTAGGGTCCCAGTGCGCTCCTTATGGTCCCAATGTGCTCTTAGGGTCCACAGTCCCTTTAGGGTCCCAGTGTGCTCTTAAGGTGCACAGTCCCCTCAGGGTCCCAGTGTTCTCTTAGGGTCCCAGTGGGCTCTTAGGGTGCACAGTCCCCTTAAGTGTCCCTGTGTGCTCTTGGGTTGCACAGTATTCTTAGGGTCTCAGTGTGCTCTTAGGGACCACAGGCTCTTTAGGGTCCCTGTGTACTCTTAGGGTCCACAGTCCCCTTAGGGTCCCAGTGTGCTCTTAGGGTCCCAGTGCGCTCCTTATGGTCCCAGTGTGCTCTTAGGGTCCACAATCCTTTTAGGGTCCCAGTGTACTCTTAAGGTGCACAGTCCCCTCAGGGTCCCAGTGTTCTCTTAGGGTCCGAGTGTGCTCTTAGGGACCACAGGCTCCGTAGGGCCCCAGTGCACTCTTAAGGTGCACAGTCGCCTCAGGGTCCCAGTGTGCTCTTAGGGTCCTACTGCGCTCCTTATGGTCCCAATGTGCTCTTGGGGTCCACAGTCCCTTTAGGGTCCCAGTGTACTCTTAGGGTCCCAGTGGGCTCTTAGTGTGCACAGTCCCCTTAAGTGTCCCTGTGTGCTCTTGGGTTGCACAGTATCCTTAGCGTCTCAGTGTGCTCTTAGGGACCACAGTCCCCTTAGGGCCCCAGTGTGCTCTTAAGGTCCACAGCCTCCTTAGGGTCCTTGTGTGCTCTTAGGGTGCACATTCCCTTTAGGGTCCCAGTGTGTTCCTAGGGTCCCAGTCCCCTTAGGGTCCCAGTGTGCTATTAGGGTCCACAGTCCCCATAGTGTCCCTGTGTACTCTTAGGGTGCACAGTCCCTTTAGGGTCCCAGTGTGCTCTTACAGTCCACAGTCCCCTTAGTGTCCCTGTGTACTCTTAGGGTGCACAGTCCCTTTAGGATCCCAGTGTGCTCTTACGGTCCACAGTCCCTTTCGGGTCCCAGTGTGCTCTTAGGGTCCCAGACCCCTTAGGGTCCCAGTGTGCTCTTAGGGTCCCAGTGCGCTCCTTACGGTCCCAGTGTACTCTTAGGGTCCACGGGCTCCTTAGGGTTCCAGTGAGCTTTTAGGGTCCCCAGGCTTCTTAGGGTCCCAGTGTGCTCTTAGAGTCCCCAGTCCCCTTAGGGTCCCAGTGTACTCTTAGGGTCCCCAGGCTTCTTAGGGTCCCAGTGGGCTCTTAGGGTGCACAGTCCCCTTAGGGTGTCCCATTTGCTCTTAGGGTCCACAGTTCCCTTAGTGTCCCTGTGTGCTCTTGGGTTGCACAGTATCCTTAGGGTCTCAGTGTGCTCTTAGGGTCCACAGTCCCCTTAGGGTCCCAGTGTGCTCTTAGGGTCCCAGTGCGCTCCTTATGGTCCCAGTGTGCTCTTAGGGTCCACAATCCCTTTAGGGTCCCAGTGTACTCTTAAGGTGCACAGTCCCCTCAGGGTCCCAGTGTTCTCTTAGGGTCCCAGTGTGCTCTTAGGGACCACAGGCTCCGTAGGGCCCCAGTGCACTCTTAAGGTGCACAGTCGCCTCAGGGTCCCAGTGTGCTCTTAGGGTCCTAGTGCGCTCCTTATGGTCCCAATGTGCTCTTAGGGTCCACAGTCCCTTTAGGGTCCCAGTGTACTCTTAGGGTCCCAGTGGGCTCTTAGTGTGCACAGTCCCCTTAAGTGTCCCTGTGTGCTCTTGGGTTGCACAGTATCCTTAGCGTCTCAGTGTGCTCTTAGGGACCACAGTCCCCTTAGGGCCCCAGTGTGCTCTTAAGGTCCACAGCCTCCTTAGGGTCCTTGTGTGCTCTTAGGGTGCACATTCCCTTTAGGGTCCCAGTGTGTTCCTAGGGTCCCAGTCCCCTTAGGGTCCCAGTGTGCTATTAGGGTCCACAGTCCCCATAGTGTCCCTGTGTACTCTTAGGGTGCACAGTCCCTTTAGGGTCCCAGTGTGCTCTTACAGTCCACAGTCCCCTTAGTGTCCCTGTGTACTCTTAGGGTGCACAGTCCCTTTAGGATCCCAGTGTGCTCTTACGGTCCACAGTCCCTTTCGGGTCCCAGTGTGCTCTTAGGGTCCCAGACCCCTTAGGGTCCCAGTGTGCTCTTAGGGTCCCAGTGCGCTCCTTACGGTCCCAGTGTACTCTTAGGGTCCACGGGCTCCTTAGGGTTCCAGTGAGCTTTTAGGGTCCCCAGGCTTCTTAGGGTCCCAGTGTGCTCTTAGGGTGCACAGTCCCCTTATGGTGTCCCATTTGCTCTTAGGGTCCACAGTTCCCTTAGTGTCCCTGTGTGCTCTTGGGTTGCACAGTATCCTTAGGGTCTCAGTGTGCTCTTAGGGACCACAGGCTCCTTAGGGTCCCTGTGTACTCTTAGGGTCCACAGTCCCCTTAGGGTCCCAGTGAGCTCTTAGGGTCCACAGTCCCCTTAGGGTCCCAGTGCGCTCCTAGGGTCCACAGTCCCCTTAGGGTCCCAGTGTGCTCCTAGGGTCCACAGTCCCCTTAAGTGTCCCTGTGGGCTCTTAGGGTGCACAGTCCCCTTAGGGATCCCATCTGCTCTTAGGGTCCAAAGACCCCTTAGTGTCCCTGTGTGCTCTTGGGCTGCACAGTCCCCTTAGGGTCCCTGTGTGCTCTTAGGATCCCCAGGCTCCTTAGGGTCCCAGTGAGATCTTAGGGTCCCCAGGCTTCTTAGGGTCCCAGTGTGCTCTTAGGGTCCACAGTCCCCTTAGTGTCCCAGTTTGCTCTTAGGGTCCCAGTGTGCTCTTAGGGTGCACAGTGCCCTTAGGGTCCCAGTGTGCTCTTAGGGTCCACAGCCTCCTTAGGGTCCTTGTGTTATCTTAGGGTCCCAGTCCCATTAGGGTCCCTGTGTACTCTTAGGGTGCAAAGTCTACTTAGGTTCCCTGTGTGCTCTTAGGGTCCCAGTGTGCTCACAGGGTCCTCAGTTCCCTTATGTTCCCAGTGTGCTCTTAGGGTCCCCAGGCTTCTTACGGTCCAAGTGTGCTCTTAGGGTCCCCAGTCCCCTTAGGGTCCCAGTGTGTGTTATGCTCACCTGGTTCCCACAGGGGCGTCGATCGGACCCGGACCGCTGCGGTCTCCACCAACGTGATGCGTAGTGCCGAGATGACTGTCTGGACTGGCCAGCCTAATCTCGTCTGCTTGATCCGTAGAAGTATTCTCCTGCAAGTGGAGAAAGGGATTTAGCCACCCATGGATATGAGTGATAGCCCCCTACCACTGTTCTCGTTCTCCCGTCTTGTCACCTCCGATATCCCCTTTTAGGAACCTCACCTTATGTTTTTAAATGATGAGCTCTCCATCCTGCGTGGATTGCAGGGGCGCGTTGATGCCAGTTACTTCACTGGTTTGAAGGCGTGGGAGAGTTCTGGAGAGTATTGACTCTGAGGTTCCTGGCAAGGTTCGGTAAGTATCAAGTTCATAGAGTTCAATATGTCTAATGATTCACTCTTGTCCCCCCTTCCTTCATTGTCTTGCAACTAAGATCTGACAAGATACCCCTCGTGGCAGTTGGTGGCGCTCAGGTAAGAGTCTGTATTACCCGACGCCGTCCGGTAAATGTTGCCGGTGTTTAACGTGTTGTTTTCTCTCCCTTTGCAGGTGCGGCACATGAAGATGTGGAGAGTTATAGAATTATGCCTCCGGTGGTAATCAAGTAAGTCTATGATGATAAGTGTTTTATTTGTTGGTTTTCTCGGCTCACCTTGTTGTTTTCTTTTGTCCCTCAGGTGCCAGAGTTCGGCGAAGAAATGATGGAGGCAGCGGCGAATCGAAAGATGCTGCGAGGACTGGTGAGTACGGCGCGGCGCTGTAGCGGGAGATGCGATGCGTACAGAAATGATGTCCGGAGGCCCGATGGATCCAAAATCAGGTGAGGAATTCGAAATAGTTAGTTTTCTAATCTTGTCCTTTTCTTTCCTCTTGGTTTTGGGAGCTCCAGGTTCAAGGCGGGCGTGGCAGAAGACTGGATGCAGACTGCAGGCACGGTGAGTGTTACGCTGCTGGATGCAGAATAACGCGAAGCGTGTGCTGTTGTTCGGGCGTGGCTTAAATAGCCTCCAAAGTAGTTCCAGGTAAGAAGTTCCCTAGAACCACGCCCAAGTAAAAAATAGTCCCTGTAGAAAAATAGTCCCATCCAGGCCTCACGTTGGCTTGGACTCACTAGCAGCATGGTCTGCATCAGGTAAGTAAAGTCTATGAGACTGGCGCCTATGGCGCCAGGACTGATTTCCATGATGAGCTTGGCGCCTAAGGCGCCAGGACTGAACCCAAACAGCCCCCAGCCGGGGCTGTTGGGGTTTTAAAAGGTATCTGGATGCCGGCTTCTGGAGCTGATGGGCTTGGTCCTGATGCCCGGGGGTAGGCATCATGACAACACTCCCCCCCCAAGGCCCCTCCTAAAGTTGTTCTTCCCCTTGGCCCTGGTTTGTCTGGGAAGTCCCGATGGAATCTCTTCACTAACCGAGGTGCATGAACGTGGTCACTAGGCTCCCATGACCTTTCTTGTGGTCCGTAGCCCTTCCAATTGATTAAATAAAAAAGTTTTGATTTAACCATCTTGGAGCCCAGGATATTTTTTACCTCGAATTCAGGTTCTCCATCTATCAAGATGGGGTCGGGTGGTTTGGTTAATCTTGTTCCTGGTTGAACTGGTTTTAAAAGTGAAACATGAAAGACAGGATGAATTCGCATATTAGAGAGTAATTCCAATTTGACGGCCACCGGGTTGATAATGGCCTTAATGGTGTAAGGTCCCAAATATCTAGGGTTAAAAGTCTGAGTTCCCTTCAGAGGTATGTGTTTTGTAGCCAGCCAAACTTGATCCCCAATCTGGTATTGTGGAGTTTCACTTCTCTGTTGGTCAGCATTTTTCTTTTGCTTGTTTCAAATGTTCTGTTGCCTCTTTAAAGGTTTGTGTAATAGTAGAGTACAAATGACTAACTGCGGGCATTTCTAAATGCTGAGGCGAATCTAGTTCTGAGGTTCGAGGGTGATGTCCATATATGGTAGAAAAGGGGCTTTGTCCGGTTCCTGAATGTACAGAGTTATTGTATGCATACCCGGAAATCCACAAAATATCTTTCCAATTACTCTCGGTCTGGTGTAGCATGCAACGTAGGTACTGTTCAAGGGTCTGGTTGGTCCTCTCCGTCTGACCATCGGTCTGGGGATGGTGACTGGTTGATAACCTTACGTCGATTTGCGCCAATTGACAACATTTCTTCCAAAAATGTGAAATGAATTGACTACCTCGGTCAGAGACCAATACGGAAGGAAATCCGTATATTCGAACAATGTTTTCGAGGAACTCCTTGGCCAGAATTGAAGCAGAAGGTAATCCCTTTCAAGGAATAAAGTGGGCCATCTTGGAAAAAAGATCCACAATAACTAGAATGGTGTTAAATCCATTACATGGAGGTAGATCTGTAATAAAGTCTAAAGACAAGGTGTGCCATGGGGTAGGTGGAATATCCAAAGGTTGTAAAAGGCCAGCTGGTTTTTTCTTCTGACTTTTGTTTTGGGCGCAAATAGCACAAGACATCACAAATGACTTTACGTCTTTGCGCCTGGTGGGCCACCAGAATTGTCTCTTAACTTTAGCTTCAGTTTTTGCGATACCTGGGTGCCCTTCCATCAGGGTGTCATGGTAATTGGAGATGACTAGTTCTTGTAGTTTCTTGTGTGGTGGAAATAGTTGCCCTTAATAAGAAGGTAGGTCATTGATGACTGAGTAGTCTGGGCCTTTCTTTACCAAGTCCTGCAGGGCTGTTGGATCGAAGAGTTGTTGGATCTTTACCTGAATATCCTCTAGTGTATGTAGAGTAGCTATGCCAAGAATTCTTTGTTCTGAAATTATAGGCACCGGTTCCGGGTTTGCATATGCTTCTCCCATCCCTATTCGGTATAAGGCATCTGTCTTGCCATTTTTACAGCCTGGATGAGAAGTGATCACGAAATTGAACTTGGCAAAGAACCATGCCCATCGAAGTTGGCGCGATGATTGGGCCTTGGCTGTTTTTAAATACTGCAGGTTTTGGTGATCGGTGATTACAGTAATGGTATTCCTGGCACCGAGAAGATAATGCTGCCAAGCCTTGAAGGCGGATTTGATGCCTAAAACTCTTTATCGGTAACCGAATAGTTTAATTTGGGTGCCGAGAACTTTCTGGACCAAAATGCTACTGGGTGAAGTTGACCGGTTTCAGGATCCTTCTGGGACAGGACAGCTCCCATGGCTAAACTGGATGCATCAGTTTCAACTATGTATGGAAGTTCAGAGCGTGGCTGCTTTAAGACAGGTGCAGACGTGAATTTCAGCTCTTGGAAGGTCTTTTCAGCTTCTTCGGTCCACAAGAAGCATTTGTTTTTTCGCAAAAGTGCTGTGATAGGGTGTACAATATGTGAGAAATCCGGAATGAATCTGCGGCAGAAATTAGCAAATCCGAGCATGCTTTGTACCCCTTTAACTGAACTGGGTGATGGCCACTTGAGAATTGCGTCCACCTTTCGAGAGTCCATTCGGACTCCTTTTGGAGTCAGGATAAATCCAAGGAATTCGACTTCCGTAGCATGAAAAACGCATTTTTCCAATTTTGCATATAACTTGTACTGGTGTAGTTTCTCAAGGACTGCACGAACGTGCTTCACATGGTCTGATTCTGAGGAGGAGTACACTAGAATATCGTCTATGTATACAACAACACAGACGTCAATGAGTTCACGAAGGACATCGTTCATAAAATACTGGAAGGCTGCTGGTGCATTGTACAACCCGAAGGGCATCACCTGGTATTCGAATAACCCGTACTTCGTCTTCCATTCGTCACCTTTCTTTAACGTACCAGATGATATGCCCCTCGGAGATCTAATTTAGTGTAGATGCAAGCGTCCTTTACTTGGTCTAGTAATTCGGGGATCAGAGGCAATGGGTATCGGTTCTTAACTGTGATCTGATTTAATGCGCGGTAGTCTATACACGTTCTGAGGTCACCTTCCTTCTTAGGCATGAAGAACAAAGCTGAAGATGCAAGGGACTTGGATGGACGAATGAAGCCATTAGCAAGGTATTGGTCCAAATATTGTCGCAGGTGAAGGTTTTCGGGTTCAGTAAGGGCGTAGATCCTACTACATGGAGGTTGTGCACCGGGTATGAGATCGATTTGACAATCGTATGATCTGTGAGGTGGTAAGGTGTTGGCATGTTCTTTTTGGAAAACATCCTGGAATTCTTGATATTCCTGAGGTAACTGCATGACTGGAGTAGCAACTGTGGCCAGGCCTTGGTTCAAGGGTTTTTCCGGGTAACAAGTATGTGCACAATCCGGGAAGGTTATTCTCTTCTCTCGCCAATCAATACAAGGATTATGTGTTTCCAACCAAGGTATCCCCAGTATTATTTGGAACTGCGGGGCTTTGATTAAATCAAACACAATAGTCTCTCGATGCCCGTCTTGACCCAATAATGTCATCTCTGCGGTGGAATGGGTTACCGGCCCAGAGGCAATTTCAGTTCCATTGACTGTGGTGATGACATCCGAAGTGGTCTTTTAGCAGAGAGGTAGATTCATCCTAGAAGCCAATTCGTAGTCCACATAGTTTCCTATGGCCCCGCTATCAATGTATGCCCTTAGTGCGTGCATACGTGATGGCTGCCTGGGATCAAGTAGGACCATTGGGATGATCAGATGCGAGGTCTGAGTATCCTTCTTCAAGCTCGGCAAGTGGACCTCTACGCTTGTCGGGCGTGGTTGTTTTCTGAATCAGGCTCTGTTTGATTTTTATCAGCAACTCCGACTACTTTTTTGGATGGTTTTATAGGACAATCCCATAGAAAATGTCCTGAGGCCCCACAGTACAGACATAATTGCATCTGCTGTCTCCTTTCTGTTTCCTTTTGAGTTAAGGGTCCCTTGACCCCCCCCCGATCTGCATCTGTTCTGGTGCATCTGTTCCTTTGAGGGTAACATTGGGTTTAACCAATACCCGATTCTCGAATTTAGCTCGATCAGCCTTTCTATTCTGAAGTCAGTGGTCTAACTGGACCACTAAGTCTATATATTCTGCACAATCCTGAGGTGGGTTCACAACTTGGGCCAAGACATCTTTGAGTTCACCCCGAAGTCCACGATGAAATAATGTAATTCGTTTTACCTCTGGCCATCCGGTTTCCACCACCAACCTATTGAAGGTTGCGTTATAGGTTAGTAGATCCTGGTTACCTTGTCGTAAGGATAAGAGTTCGTTATCCAGGGCCTGTCCCTGTGAATGTCTGGCAAATAGTCTCTCCATGCTCAATTGAAACCCTTGGAAATCCCGAAGAAGAGGGTCATCCTGTTTGACTGGTGGAATTGACCAATCCGCTGCGCTGCCACTAAGGTATGATAGTACAAAGGCTACTTTGGCTTGGTCTTTCGGAAAAGCTCCAGGTCTGCATAAAAAGTGCAATCGGCATCAATCGGCATTGGTTCATAAACACAGCAAACTTTTTTCAGGTCCCCAGCAAAACGTTCGGGTGGAGCTAAAGGAATGCTCCCTGGTCGAACCACTTGCACAGGATTGCTCGATGAAACAGGAGTTGGATTCCCGAGCCCAGGTAATGGTGTTTGCCCAGCTTGGTTTTGCAGCAATTGTCTAGGAAGATCATCAGTGCGCTCCTTTGACACAATCAGTTCTCTCCTGAGGGCATTAGTTTCTTGGCGCGCAGAGTGCACTTCTGCCCTAAGTACCCCTAACAATAGGGCTAGTTGGTCGGTTTCTGAGGTTTCCATGACGCCCGGGTGGGGATTTGTAGATAGACTTCGCGTTCTGTTACGCTCACCTGGTTCCCACAGGGGCGTCGATTGGACCCGGACAGCTGCGGTCTCCACCAACGTGATGCATAGTGCCGAGATGACTGTCTGGACTGGCCTGCCTAATCTCGTCTGCTTGATCCGTAGAAGTATTCTCCTGCCAGTGGAGAAAGGGATTTAGCCACCCGTGAATATGAGTGATAGCCCCCTCCCACTGTTCTCATTCTCCCTTCTTGTCACCTCCGATATCCCCTTTTAGGAACCTCACCTTATGTTTTAAATGAGCTCTCCATCCTGCGTGGATTGCAGGGGCGCGTTGATGCCAGTTACTTCACTGGTTTGAAGGCGTGGGAGAGTTCGGGGAGTATTGACTCTGAGGTTCCTGGTAAGGTTCGGTAAGTATCAAGTTCATAGAGTTCAATATGTCCGATGATTCACTCTTGTCCCCCCTTCCTTCCTTGTCTTGCAACTAAGATCGTGAGAAGATACCCCTCGTGGCAGTTGGTGGCGCTCAGGTAAGAGCCTGTATTACCCGACGCCGTCCGGTAAATGTTGCTGGTGTTTAACGTGTTGTTTTCGCTCCCTTTGCAGGTGCGGCACATGAAGATGTGGAGAGTTATAGAATTATGCCTCCGGTGGTAATCAAGTAAGTCTATGATGATAAGTGTTTTATTTGTTGGTTTTCTCGGCTCACCTTGTTGTTTTCTTTTGTCCCTCAGGTGCCAGAGTTCGGCGAAGAAATGATGGAGGCAGCACCGAATCAAAAGATGCTGCGAGGACTGGGGAGTATGGCGCGGCGCTGTAGCGGGAAATGCGACGCGTACAGAAATGATGTTCCTTCCAGGTCCGGAGGCGAGATGGATCCGAAATCAGGTGAGGAATTCGAAATAGTTCATTTTCTAATCTTGTCCTTTTCTTTCCTCTTGGTTTTAGGAGCTCCAGGTTCGAGGCGGGCGTGGCAGAAGACTGGATGCAGACTGCAGGCACGGTGAGCGTTATGCTGCTGGATGCAGAATAACGCGAAGCGTGCTGTTGTTCGGGCGTGGTTTAAATAGCCTCCAAAGTAGTTCCAGGTAAGAAGTTCCCTAGAACTACGCCCGAGTGAAAAATAGTCCCTGTAGAGAAATAGTCCCATCCAGGCCTCACGTTGGCTTGGACTCACGAGCAGCATGGTCTGCATCAGGTAAGTAAAGTCTATGAGCCTGGCGCCTATGGCGCCAGGACTGGTTTTCCATGATGAGCCTGGCGCCTAAGGCGCCAGGGCTGAACCCAAACAGCCCCCAGCCGGGGCTGTTGGGGTTTTAAAAAGTATCTGAATGCCTGCTTCCGGAGCTGATGGGCTTGGTCCTGATGCCCGGGGGTAGGCATCATGACAGCGTGCTCTTATGGTCCCCAGGGTTCTTAGGGTCCCAGTGTGCTCTTAGGTTCCCAGTGTGCTCTTATGGTCCACAGTCCCCTTAGGGTCCCAGTGTGCTCTTAGGGACCGCAGGCTCCTTAGGGTCCCAGTGCGCTCCTAGGGTCAACAGTCCCCTTAGTATCCCTGTGTGCTCTTCGGTTGCACAGTATCCTTAGGGTCCCAGTGTGCTCTTGGGGACCACAGCGTCCTTAGGGTCCCTGTGTACTCTTAGGCTGCACAGTCCACTAGGGGTCCCACTGTGCTAATAGGGACCACAGGCTGTTTAGGGTCCCAGTGTGCTCTTAGGGACCAGAGGCTCCTTAGGGCCCTAGTGCGCTCTTAGGGTCCACAGGCTCCTTAGCGTCCGTGTCTGCTCTTAGGGTCTACAGTCCCCTTAGTGTCCCTGTGTGCTCTTAGGGTGCACAGTTCCTTAGGGTCCCAGTGTGCTCTTAGGGTCCCCATGCTCCTTAGGGTCCCCATCTGCTCTTAGGGTCCACAGGCTCCCTAGGGTCCCCGTGTGCTCTTGGATTGCACAGTCTCCTTCGGGTCCCTGTGTGCTGTTATGGTGCATAGTACCCTTAGTGTCCCTGTGTGCTCTTAGGGTCCCCAGGCTCCTTACGGTCCCAGTATACTCTAATGGTCCACAGGCTCCTTAGGGTCCCCACACGATCTTAGCTTTCCTTGTAGATCCTGCACAGTGGACATTTGATGAACCCTTCCACCTTCTGACCTTGGCAGCAGCACCGCTCCAAAACCCCAGAAAGTGACCCCTAAACATATGCCCGCCTTTGACAGTACCCGCAAGGTACCAGAGGAGAGCCTCGCATGTCTTGTGTAATTCAAAGGAAGCGTCGAGTAGAGGCCCCGAGTTAGCGTGGTCCCTGGGTCCCCCAATTCTACTTTAGTGATGATGGCTAAGGCCAGGAAGCGTCCAGCAGAGGCCCAGAGTTAGCATGGTCCCTGGGCCCCCCAATTCTACTTTAGTGATGATGGCTAATGCCAGGAACCGTCCAGCAGAGGCCCCGAATTAGCGTGGTCCCTGGGTCCCCCAATTCTACTTTAGTGATGAATGTTAATGCCAGGAAGCATCCAGCAGAGGCCCCGAGTTAGCGTGGTCCCTGGGTCCCCCAATTCTACTTTAGTGATGATGGTTAATGCCAGGAAGCGTCCAGCAGAGGTCCCGAGTTAGCGTGGTCCCTGGGTCACCCAATTCTACTTTAGTGATGATGGCTAATGCCAGGAACCGTGCAGCTGAGGCCCAGAGTTAGCGTGGTCCCTGGGTCCCCCAAGTCTACTTTAGTGATGATGGCTAATGCCAGGAAGCGTGCAGCTGAGGCCCCGAGTTAGCGTGGTCCCTGGGTCCCCCAATTCTACTTTAGTGATGATGGCTAAGGCCAGGAAGCGTCCAGCAGAGGCCCAGAGTTAGCATGGTCCCTGCGCCCCCCAATTCTACTTTAGTGATGATGGTTAATGCCAGGAAGCGTCCAGCAGAGGCCCCGAGTTAGCGTGGTCCCTGGGTCCCCCAATTCTACTTTAGTGATGATGGCTAATGCCAGGAAGCGTCCAGCAGAGGCTCAGAGTTTGCATGGTCCCTGGGCCCCCCAATTCTACTTTAGTGATGATGGTTAATGCCAGGAAGCGTCCAGCAGAGGCCACGAGTTAGCGTGGTCCCTTGGTCGCCCAATTCTACTTTAGTGATGATGGCTAAGGCCAGGAAGCGTCCAGCAGAGGCCCAGAGTTAGCATGGTCCCTGGGCTCCCCAATTCTACTTTAGTGATGATGGCTAATGCCAGGAAGCGTCCAGCAGAGGCCCCGAGTTAGCGTGGTCCATGGGTCCCCCAATTCTACTTTAGTGATGATGGTTAATGCCAGGAAGTCCAGGTTGAGGCCACGAGTTAGCGTGGTCCCTGGGTCCCCCAATTCTACTTTAGTGATGAATGTTAATGCCAGGAAGCGTCCAGCAGAGGCCCCGAGTTAGCGTGGTCCCTGGGTCCCCCAATTCTACTTTAGTGATGATGGCTAATGCCAGGACGGTCGAGGTGGAGGCCACGAGTTAGCATGGTCCCTGGGTCCCCCAATTCTACTTTAGTGATGATGGCTAATGCCAGGAAGCGTGCAGCTGAGGCCCGAGTTAGCGTGGTCCCTAGGTCCCCCAAATCTACTTTAGTGATGATGGTTAATGCCAGGAAGCGTCAAGGTGGAGGCCCTGAGTTAGCGTGGTCCCTGGGTCCCCCAGTTTAGTGATGATGGCTAATGCCAGGAAGGTCCAGGTGGAGGCCACGAGTTAGCGTGGTCCCTGGGTCTCCCAATTCTACTTTAGTGATGATGGCTGATGCCAGGATAGTCCACGTGGAGGCCACGGGTTAGCGTGGTCCCTTGTCCCCCAATTCTACTTTAGTGATGATGGTTAATGCCAGGAAGCATCCAGGTGGAGGCCACGAGTTAGCGTGGTCCCTGGGTCTCCCAATTCTACTTTAGTGATGATGGCTAATGCCAGGATGGTCCAGGTGGAGGCCCCGAGTTAGCGTGGTCCCTGGGTCCCCCAATTCTACTTTAGTGATGATGGCTAATGCCAGGAAGCGTCCAGCAGAGGCCCCGAGTTAGCGTGGTCCCTGGGCCCCCCAATTCTACTTTAGTGATGATGGCTAATGCCAGGAAGCGTCCAGCAGAGGCCCCGAGTTAGCGTGGTCCCTGGGTCCCCCAATTCTACTTTAGTGATGATGGCTAATGCCAGGAAGCATCCAGCAGAGGCCCCGAGTTAGCGTGGTCCCTGGGTCCCCCAATTCTACTTTAGTGATGATGGTTAATGCCAGGAAGCGTGCAGCTGAGGCCCCGAGTTAGCGTGGTTCCTGGATCCCCCAATTCTACTTTAGTGATGATGGTTAATGCCAGGACGCGTCCAGCAGAGGCCCCGAGTTAGCGTGGTCCCTGGGTCCCCCAATTCTACTTTAGTGATGAATGTTAATGCCAGGAAGCATCCAGCAGAGGCCCCAAGTTAGCGTGGTCCCTGGGTCCCCCAATTCTACTTTAGTGATGATGGTTAATGCCAGGAAGCGTCCAGCAGAGGCCCCGAGTTAGTGTGGTCCCTGGGTCACCCAATTCTACTTTAGTGATGATGGCTAAGGCCAGGAAGCGTCCAGCAGAGGCCCCGAGTTAGCATGGTCCCTGGGCCCCCCAATTCTACTTTAGTGATGATGGCTAATGCCAGGAAGCGTTCAGCAGAGGCCCCGAATTAGTGTGGTCCCTGGGTCACCCAATTCTACTTTAGTGATGATGCTTAATGCCAGTAAGCGTCCAGCAGAGGCCCCGAGTTAGCGTGGTCCCTGGGTCCCCCAATTCTACTTTAGTGATGAATGTTAATGCCAGGAAGCATCCAGCAGAGGCCCCGAGTTAGCGTGGTCCCTGGGTCCCCCAATTCTACTTTAGTGATGATGGCTAATGCCAGGAAGCGTGCAGCTGAGGCCCCGAGTTAGCGTGGTCCCTGGGCCCCCCAATTCTACTTTACTGATTATGGCTAATGCCAGGAAGCGTCCAGCAGAGGCCCCGAGTTAGCGTGGTCCCTGGGTCCCCCAATTCTACTTTAGTGATGATGGCTAAGGCCACGAAGTGTGCAGCTGAGGCCCCGAGTTAGCGTGGTCCCTGAGTCCCCCAATTCTACTATAGTGATGATGGTTAATGCCAGGAAGCGTCCAGCAGAGGCCCAGAGTTAGCGTGGTCCCTGGGTCCCCCAATTCTACTTTAGTGATGATGGTTAATGCCAGGAAGCGTCCAGCAGAGGCCCCGAGTTAGCGTGGTCCCTGGGTCCCCCAATTCTACTTTAGTGATGATGGCTAATGCCAGGAAGCGTCCAGCAGAGGCCTCGAGTTAGCGTGGTCCCTGGGTCCCCCAATTCTACTTTAGTGATGATGGTTAATGCCAGGAAGCGTGCAGCTGAGGCCCCGAGTTAGCGTCGTTCCTGGGTCCCCCAATTCTACTTTAGTGATGAATGTTAATGCGAGGAAGCGTGCAGCTGAGGCCCCTAGTTAGCGTGGTCCCTGGGTCTCTCAATTCTACTTTAGTGATGATGGTTAAAGCCAGGAAGCATCCAGCAGAGGCCCCGAGTTAGCGTGGTCCCTGGGTCCCCCAATTCTACTTTAGTGATGAATGTTAATGCCAGGAAGCGTGCAGCTGAGGCCCCGAGTTAGCGTGGTCCCTGTGTCCCCCAATTCTACTTTAGTGATGATGGTTAATGCCAGGAAGCGTGCAGCAGAGGCCCCGAGTTAGCGTGGTCCCTGGGTCCCCCAATTCTACTTTAGTGATGATGGTTAATGCCAGGAAGCATCCAGGTGGAGGCCACGAGTTAGCGTGGTCCCTGGGTCCCCCAATTCTACTTTAGTGATGATGGTTAATGCCAGGAAGCGTGCAGCAGAGGCCCCGAGTTAGCGTGGTCCCTGGGTCCCCCAATTCTACTTTAGTGATGAATGTTAATGCCAGGAAGCGTCCAGCTGAGGCCCCGAGTTAGCGTGGTCCCTGGGTCCCCCAATTCTACTTTAGTGATGATGGCTAATGCCAGGAAGCGTGCAGCTGAGGCCCCGAGTTAGCGTGGTCCCTGGGTCTCCCAATTCTACTTTAGTGATGATGGCTAATGCCAGGAAGCGTGCAGCTGAGGCCCCGAGTTAGCGTGGTCCCTGGGTCTCCCAATTCTACTTTAGTGATGATGGCTAAGGCCAGGAAGCGTCCAGCAGAGGCCCCGATTAGCATGGTTCCTGGGTCCCCCAATTCTACTTTAGTGATGATGGTTAATGCCAGGAAGGTCCAGGTTGAGGCCACGAGTTAGCGTGGTCCCTGGGTCCCCCAATTCTACTTTAGTGATGAATGTTAATGCCAGGAAGTGTGCAGCTGAGGCCCCAAGTTAGCGTGGTCCCTGGGTCCCCCAATTCTACTTTAGTGATGATGGTTAATGCCAGGAAGTGTGCAGCAGAGGCCCCGAGTTAGCGTGGTCCCTGGGTCCCCCAATTCTACTTTAGTGATAATGGTTAATGCCAGGAAGGTCCAGGTTGAGGCCACGAGTTAGCGTGGTCCCTGGGTCCCCCAATTCTACTTTAGTGATGAATGTTAATGCCAGGAAGCATGCAGCAGAGGCCCAGAGTTAGCGTGGTCCCTGCGTCCCCCAAATTCTACTTTAGTGATGATGGTTAATGCCGGGAAGAGTGCAGCAGAGGCCCTGATTTAGCGTGGTCCCTCGGTCCCCCAATTCTACTTTAGTGATGATGGTTAATGCCAGGAAGCGTCCAGCAGAGGCCACGAGTTAGCGTGGTCCCTGGGTCCCCCAATTCTACTTTAGTGATGATGGCTAATGCCAGGAAGCGTCCAGCAGAGGCCCAGAGTTAGCATGGTCCCTGGGCCCCCCAATTCTACTTTAGTGATGATGGTTAATGCCAGGAAGCGTCCAGCAGAGGCCACGAGTTAGTGTGGTCCCTTGGTCGCCCAATTCTACTTTAGTGATGATGGCTAATGCCAGGAAGCGTCCAGCAGAGGCCCCGAGTTAGCGTGGTCCCTGGGTCCCCCAATTCTACTTTAGTGATGATGGCTAATGCCAGGACGGTCCAGGTGGAGGCCACGAGTTAGCATGGTCCCTGGGTCCCCCAATTCTACTTTAGTGATGATGGCTAATGCCAGGAAGCGTGCAGCTGAGGCCCGAGTTAGCGTGGTCCCTAGGTCCCCCAAATCTACTTTAGTGATGATGGTTAATGCCAGGAAGCATCAAGGCGGAGGCCCTGAGTTAGCGTGGTCCCTGGGTCCCCCAGTTTAGTGATGATGGCTAATGCCAGGAAGGTCCAGGTGGAGGCCACGAGTTAGCGTGGTCCCTGGGTCTCCCAATTCTACTTTAGTGATGATGGCTAATGCCAGGATAGTCCACGTGGAGGCCACGGGTTAGCGTGGTCCCTGGTCCCCCAATTCTACTTTAGTGATGATGGTTAATGCCAGGAAGCATCCAGGTGGAGGCCACGAGTTAGCGTGGTCCCTGGGTCTCCCAATTCTACTTTAGTGATGATGGCTAATGCCAGGATGGTCCAGGTGGAGGCCCCGAGTTAGCGTGGTCCCTGGGTCCCCCAATTCTACTTTAGTGATGATGGCTAATGCCAGGAAGCGTCCAGCAGAGGCCCCGAGTTAGCGTGGTCCCTGGGCCCCCCAATTCTACTTTAGTGATGATGGCTAATGCCAGGAAGCGTCCAGCAGAGGCCCCGAGTTAGCGTGGTCCCTGGGTCCCCCAATTCTACTTTAGTGATGATGGCTAATGCCAGGAAGCGTCCAGCAGAGGCCCCGAGTTAGCGTGGTCCCTGGGTCCCCCAATTCTACTTTAGTGATGATGGCTAATGCCAGGAAGCGTCCAGCAGAGGCCTCGAGTTAGCGTGGTCCCTGGGTCCCCCAATTCTACTTTAGTGATGATGGTTAATGCCAGGAAGCGTGCAGCTGAGGCCCCGAGTTAGCGTGGTTCCTGGGTCCCCCAATTCTACTTTAGTGATGATGGTTAATGCCAGGAAGCGTCCAGCAGAGGCCCCGAGTTAGCGTGGTTCCTGGGTCCCCCAATTCTACTTTAGTGATGATGGTTAATGCCAGGAAGCGTCCAGCAGAGGCCCCGAGTTAGCGTGGTCCCTGGGTCCCCCAATTCTACTTTAGTGATGAATGTTAATGCCAGGAAGCATCCAGCTGAGGCCCCGAGTTAGCGTGGTCCCTGGGTCAACCAATTCTACTTTAGTGATGATGGTTAATGCCAGGAAGCGTCCAGCAGAGGCCCCGAGTTAGCGTGGTCCCTGGGTCCCCCAATTCTATTTTAGTGATGATGGCTAAGGCCAGGAAGCGTCCAGCAGAGGCCCCGAGTTAGCATGGTCCCTGGGCCCCCCAATTCTACTTTAGTGATGATGGCTAATGCCAGGAAGCGTCCAGCAGAGGCCCCGAATTAGTGTGGTCCCTGGGTCCCCCAATTCTACTTTAGTGATGATGCTTAATGCCAGTAAGCGTCCAGCAGAGGCCCCGAGTTAGCGTGGTCCCTGGGTCCCCCAATTCTACTTTAGTGACGATGGTTAATGCCAGGAAGCGTCCAGCAGAGTCCCCGAGTTAGCGTGGTCCCTGGGTCACCCAATTCTACTTTAGTGATGATGGCTAATGCCAGGAACCGTGCAGCTGAGGCCCAGAGTTAGCGTGGTCCCTGGGTCCCCCAATTCTACTTTAGTGATGGTGGCTAATGCCAGGAAGCGTGCAGCTGAGGCCCCGAGTTAGCGTGGTCCCTGGGTCCCCCAATTCTACTTTAGTGATGATGGCTAAGGCCAGGAAGCGTCCAGCAGAGGCCCAGAGTTAGCATGGTCCCTGGGCCCCCCAATTCTACTTTAGTGATGATGCTTAATGCCAGGAAGCGTCCAGCAGAGGCCCCGAGTTAGCGTGGTCCCTGGGTCCCCCAATTCTACTTTAGTGATGATGGCTAATGCCAGGAAGCGTCCAGCAGAGGCCAAGAGTTAGCATGGTCCCTGGGCCCCCCAATTCTACTTTAGTGATGATGGTTAATGCCAGGAAGCGTCCAGCAGAGGCCACGAGTTAGCGTGGTCCCTGGGTCCCCCAATTCTACTTTAGTGATGATGGTTAATGCCAGGAAGCGTCCAGCAGAGGCCCCGAGTTAGCGTGGTCCCTGGGTCCCCCAATTCTACTTTAGTGATGAATGTTAATGCCAGGAAGCATCCAGCAGAGGCCCCGAGTTAGCGTGGTCCCTGGGTCCCCCAATTCTACTTTAGTGATGATGATTAATGCCAGGAAGCGTCCAGCAGAGTCCCCGAGTTAGCGTGGTCCCTGGGTCACCCAATTCTACTTTAGTGATGATGGCTAATGCCAGGAACCGTGCAGCTGAGGCCCAGAGTTAGCGTGGTCCCTGGGTCCCCCAATTCTACTTTAGTGATGATGGCTAAGGCCAGGAAGCGTCCAGCAGAGGCCCAGAGTTAGCATGGTCCCTGGGCCCCCCAATTCTACTTTAGTGATGATGCTTAATGCCAGGAAGCGTCCAGCAGAGGCCCCGAGTTAGCGTGGTCCCTGGGTCCCCCAATTCTACTTTAGTGATGATGGCTAATGCCAGGAAGCGTCCAGCAGAGGCCAAGAGTTAGCATGGTCCCTGGGCCCCCCAATTCTACTTTAGTGATGATGGTTAATGCCAGGAAGCGTCCAGCAGAGGCCACGAGTTAGCGTGGTCCCTTGGTCGCCCAATTCTACTTTAGTGATGATGGCTAAGGCCAGGAAGCATCCAGCAGAGGCCCAGAGTTAGCATGGTCCCTGGGCCCCCCAATTCTACTTTAGTGATGATGGCTAATGCCAGGAAGCGTCCAGCAGAGGCCCCGAGTTAGCGTGGTCCCTGGGTCCCCCAATTCTACTTTAGTGATGATGGTTAATACCAGGAAGGTCCAGGTTGAGGCCACGAGTTAGCGTGGTCCCTGGGTCCCCCAATTCTACTTTAGTGATGAATGTTAATGCCAGGAAGCGTCCAGCAGAGGCCCCGAGTTAGCGTGGTCCCTGGGTCCCCCAATTCTACTTTAGTGATGATGGCTAATGCCAGGACGGTTCTGGTGGAGGCCACGAGTTAGCATGGTCCCTGGGTCCCCCAATTCTACTTTAGTGATGATGGCTAATGCCAGAAAGCGTGCAGCTGAGGCCCCGAGTTAACGTGGTCCCTGGGTCCCCCAAATCTACTTTAGTGATGATGGTTAATGCCAGGAAGCGTCAAGGTGGAGACCCTGAGTTAGCGTGGTCCCTGGTTCCCCCAGTTTAGTGATGATGGCTAATGCCAGGAAGTTCCAGGTGGAGGCCACGAGTTAGCGTGGTCCCTGGGTCTACCAATTCTACTTTAGTGATGATGGCTAATGCCAGGATAGTCCACGTGGAGGCCACGGGTTAGCGTGGTCCCTGGTCCCCCAATTCTACTTTAGTGATGATGGCTAATGCCAGGAAGCGTCCAGCAGAGGCCCCGAGTTAGTGTGGTCCCTGGGCCCCCCAATTCTACTTTAGTGATGATGGCTAATGCCAGGAAGCGTCCAGCAGAGGCCCCGAGTTAGCGTGGTCCCTGGGTCCCCCAATTCTACTTTAGTGATGATGGCTAATGCCAGGAAGCGTCCAGCAGAGGCCCAGAGTTAGCGTGGTCCCTGGGTCCCCCAATTCTACTTTAGTGATGAATGTTAATGCCAGGAAGCGTCCAGCAGAGGCCCCGAGTTAGCGTGGTCCCTGGGTCCCCCAATTCTACTTTAGTGATGATGGCTAATGACAGGAAGCGTGCAGCTGAGGCCCCGAGTTAGCGTGGTCCCTGGATCCCCCAATTCTACTTTAGTGATGATGGCTAATGCCAGGAAGCGTGCAGCTGAGGCCCTGAGTTAGCGTGGTCCCTGGGTCCCCCAATTCTACTTGAGTGATGATGGTTAATGCCAGGAAGGTCCAGGTTGAGGCCCCGAGTTAGCGTGGTCCCTGGGTCCCCCAATTATACTTTAGTGATGATGGCTAATGCCAGGATGGTCCAGGTGGAGGCCACGAGTTAGCATGGTCCCTGGGTCCCCTAATTCTACTTTAGTGATGATGGTTAATGCCAGGAAGGTCCAGGTGGAGGCCACGAGTTAGTGTGGTCCCTGGGTCTCCCAATTCTACTTTAGTGATGATGGCTAATGCCAGGAAGGTCCAGGTGGAGGCCACGAGTTAGTGTGGTCCCTGGGTCTCCCAATTCTACTTTAGTGATGATGGTTAATGCCAGGAAGCATCCAGGTGGAGGCCACGAGTTAGCGTGGTACCTGGGTCTCCCAAATCTACTTTAGTGATGATGGCTAATGCCAGGAAGCATCCAGGTGGAGGCCACGAGTTAGCGTGGTCCCTTGGTCTCCCAATTCTACTTTAGTGATGATGGTTAATGCCAGGAAGCGTGCAGCTGAGGCCCCGAGTTAGCGTGGTCCCTGGGTCCCCCAATTCTACTTTAGTGATGATGGCTAATGCCAGGAAGCGTTCAGCAGAGGCCCCGAGTTAGCGTGGTCCCTGGTTCCCCCAATTCTACTTTAGTGATGATGGCTAATGCCAGGAAGCGTGCAGCAGAGGCCACGAGTTAGCGTGGTCCCTGGGTCCCCCAATTCTACTTTAGTGATGATAGCTAATGCCAGGAAGCGTGCAGTTGAGGCCCCGAGTTAGCGTGGTCCCTGGGCCCCCCAATACTACTTTAGTGATCATGGCTAAGGCCAGGAAGTGCCAGCTAATCCCCCGAATTAGAGTGGTCCCTGGGCCCCCCAATTCTACTTTAGTGATGATGGCTAATGCCAGGAAGCGTGCAGCTGAGGCCCCGAGTTAGCGTGGTCCCTGGGTCCCCCAATTCTACTTTAGTGATGATGGCTAATGCCAGGAAGCGTCCAGCAGAGGCCCAGAGTTAGCGTGGTCCCTGGGTCCCCCAATTCTACTTTAGTGATGAATGTTAATGCCAGGAAGCGTCCAGCAGAGGCCCCGAGTTAGCGTGGTCCCTGGGTCCCCCAATTCTACTTTAGTGATGATGGCTAATGACAGGAAGCGTGCAGCTGAGGCCCCGAGTTAGCGTGGTCCCTGGATCCCCCAATTCTACTTTAGTGATGATGGCTAATGCCAGGAAGCGTGCAGCTGAGGCCCTGAGTTAGCGTGGTCCCTGGGTCCCCCAATTCTACTTTAGTGATGATGGCTAATGACAGGAAGCGTGCAGCTGAGGCCCCGAGTTAGCGTGGTCCCTGGGTCCCCCAATTCTACTTGAGTGATGATGGTTAATGCCAGGAAGGTCCAGGTTGAGGCCCCGAGTTAGCGTGGTCCCTGGGTCCCCCAATTCTACTTTAGTGATGATGGCTAATGACAGGAAGCGTGCAGCTGAGGCCCCGAGTTAGCGTGGTCCCTGGGTCCCCCAATTCTACTTGAGTGATGATGGTTAATGCCAGGAAGGTCCAGGTTGAGGCCCCGAGTTAGCGTGGTCCCTGGGTCCCCCAATTATACTTTAGTGATGATGGCTAATGCCAGGATGGTCCAGGTGGAGGCCACGAGTTAGCATGGTCCCTGGGTCCCCTAATTCTACTTTAGTGATGATGGTTAATGCCAGGAAGGTCCAGGTGGAGGCCACGAGTTAGTGTGGTCCCTGGGTCTCCCAATTCTACTTTAGTGATGATGGCTAATGCCAGGAAGGTCCAGGTGGAGGCCACGAGTTAGTGTGGTCCCTGGGTCTCCCAATTCTACTTTAGTGATGATGGTTAATGCCAGGAAGCATCCAGGTGGAGGCCACGAGTTAGCGTGGTACCTGGGTCTCCCAAATCTACTTTAGTGATGATGGCTAATGCCAGGAAGCATCCAGGTGGAGGCCACGAGTTAGCGTGGTCCCTTGGTCTCCCAATTCTACTTTAGTGATGATGGTTAATGCCAGGAAGCGTGCAGCTGAGGCCCCGAGTTAGCGTGGTCCCTGGGTCCCCCAATTCTACTTTAGTGATGATGGCTAATGCCAGGAAGCGTTCAGCAGAGGCCCCGAGTTAGCGTGGTCCCTGGTTCCCCCAATTCTACTTTAGTGATGATGGCTAATGCCAGGAAGCGTGCAGCAGAGGCCACGAGTTAGCGTGGTCCCTGGGTCCCCCAATTCTACTTTAGTGATGATAGCTAATGCCAGGAAGCGTGCAGTTGAGGCCCCGAGTTAGCGTGGTCCCTGGGCCCCCCAATACTACTTTAGTGATCATGGCTAAGGCCAGGAAGTGCCAGCTAATCCCCCGAATTAGAGTGGTCCCTGGGCCCCCCAATTCTACTTTAGTGATGATGGCTAATGCCAGGAAGCGTGCAGCTGAGGCCCCGAGTTAGCGTGGTCCCTGGGCCCCCCAATTCTACTTTAGTGATTATGGCTAATGCCAGGAAGCGTCCAGCAGAGGCCCCGAGTTAGCGTGGTCCCTGGGTCCCCCAATTCTACTTTAGTGATGATGGCTAAGGCCACGAAGCGTGCAGCTGAGGCCCCGAGTTAGCGTGGTCCCTGAGTCCCCCAATTCTACTTTAGTGATGATGGTTAATGCCAGGAAGCGTCCAGCAGAGGCCCCGAGTTAGCGTGGTCCCTGAGTCCCCCAATTCTACTTTAGTGATGATGGCTAATGCCAGGAAGCATCCAGCAGAGGCCCCGAGTTAGCGTGGTCCCTGGGTCCCCCAATTCTACTTTAGTGATGATGGCTAATGCCAGGAGGCGTCCAGCAGAGGCCTCGAGTTAGCGTGGTCCCTGGGTCCCCCAATTCTACTTTAGTGATGATGGTTAATGCCAGGAAACGTGCAGCTGAGGCCCCGAGTTAGCGTCGTTCCTGGGTCCCCCAATTCTACTTTAGTGATGAATGTTAATGCGAGGAAGCGTGCAGCTGAGGCCCCTAGTTAGCGTGGTCCCTGGGTCTCTCAATTCTACTTTAGTGATGATGGTTAAAGCCAGGAAGCATCCAGCAGAGGCCCAGAGTTAGCGTGGTCCCTGGGTCCCCCAATTCTACTTTAGTGATGAATGTTAATGCCAGGAAGCGTGCAGCTGAGGCCCCGAGTTAGCGTGGTCCCTGTGTCCCCCAATTCTACTTTAGTGATGATGGTTAATGCCAGGAAGCGTGCAGCAGAGGCCCCGAGTTAGCGTGGTCCCTGGGTCCCCCAATTCTACTTTAGTGATGATGGTTAATGCCAGGAAGCATCCAGGTGGAGGCCACGAGTTAGCGTGGTCCCTGGGTCCCCCAATTCTACTTTAGTGATGATGGTTAATGCCAGGAAGCGTGCAGCAGAGGCCCCGAGTTAGCGTGGTCCCTGGGTCCCCCAATTCTACTTTAGTGATGAATGTTAATGCCAGGAAGCGTCCAGCTGAGGCCCCGAGTTAGCGTGGTCCCTGGGTCCCCCAATTCTACTTTAGTGATGATGGCTAATGCCAGGAAGCGTGCAGCTGAGGCCCGGAGTTAGCGTGGTCCCTGGGTCTCCCAATTCTACTTTAGTGATGATGGCTAAGGCCAGGAAGCGTCCAGCAGAGGCCCCGATTAGCATGGTTCCTGGGTCCCCCAATTCTACTTTAGTGATGATGGTTAATGCCAGGAAGGTCCAGGTTGAGGCCACGAGTTAGCGCGGTCCCTGGGTCCCCCAATTCTACTTTAGTGATGAATGTTAATGCCAGGATGTGTGCAGCTGAGGCCCCAAGTTAGCGTGGTCCCTGGGTCCCCCAATTCTACTTTAGTGATGATGGTTAATGCCAGGAAGTGTGCAGCAGAGGCCCCAAGTTAGCGTGGTCCCTGGGTCCCCCAATTCTACTTTAGTGATGATGGTTAATGCCAGGAAGGTCCAGGTTGAGGCCACGAGTTAGCGTGGTCCCTGGGTCCCCCAATTCTACTTTAGTGATGAATGTTAATGCCAGGAAGCATGCAGCAGAGGCCCAGAGTTAGCGTGGTCCCTGGGTCCCCCAAATTCTACTTTAGTGATGATGGTTAATGCCGGGAAAAGTGCAGCAGAGGCCCTGATTTAGCGTGGTCCCTCGGTCCCCCAATTCTACTTTAGTGATGATGGCTAAGGCCAGGAAGCGTCCAGCAGAGGCCCCGAGTTAGCGTGGTCCCTGGGTCCCCCAATTCTACTTTAGTGATGATGGTTAATGCCAGGAAGGTCCAGCATAAGCCCCGAGTTAGTGTGGTCCCTGGGTCCCCCAATTCTACTTTAGTGATGATGGCTGATGCCAGGAAGCGTGCAGCTGAGGCCCCGAGTTAGCGTGGTCCCTAGGTCCCCCAATTCTACTTTAGTGATGATGGCTGATGCCAGGAAGCGTGCAGCTGAGGCCCCGAGTTAGCGTGGTCCCTGTGTCCCCCAATTCTACTTTAGTGATGGTGGCTAATGCCAGCAAGCGTCCATCAGAGGCCACGAGTTAGCGTGGTCCCTGGGCCCCCAATTCTACTTTAGTGATGATGGCTAATGCCAGGAAGGTCCAGCAGAGGCCCCGAGCTAGCGTGGTCCCTGGGTCCCCCAATTCTACTTTAGTGATGATGGCTGATGCCAGGAAGCGTGCAGCAGAGGCCCCGAGTTAGCGTGGTCCCTGGGTCCCCCAATTGTACTTTAGTGATGATGGCTAATGCCAGGAAGCGTGCAGCAGAGGCTCCGAGTTAGCGTGGTCCCTGGGTCCCCCAAATCTACTTTAGTGATGATGGTTAATGCCAGGAAGCGTCAAGGTGGAGGCCCTGAGTTAGCGTGGTCCCTGGGTCCCCCAATTCTACTTTAGTGATGATGGCTAATGCCAGGAAGCGTGCAGCTGAGGCCCTGAGTTAGCGTGGTCCCTGGTTCCCCCAGTTTAGTGATGATGGCTAATGCCAGGAAGTTCCAGGTGGAGGCCACGAGTTAGCGTGGTCCCTGGGTCTACCAATTTTACTTTAGTGATGATGGCTAATGCCAGGATAGTCCACGTGGAGGCCACGGGTTAGCGTGGTCCCTGGTCCCCCAATTCTACTTTAGTGATGATGGTTAATGCCAGGAAGTATCCAGGTGGAGGCCACGAGTTAGCGTGGTCCTTGGGTCTCCCAATTCTACTTTAGTGATGATGGCTAATGCCAGGATGGTCCACGTGGAGGCCCCGAGTTAGCGTGGTCCCTGGGTCCCCCAATTCTACTTTAGTGATGATGGCTAATGCCAGGAAGCGTCCAGCAGAGGCCCCGAGTTAGCGTGGTCCCTGGGTCCCCCAATTCTACTTTAGTGATGATGGCTAATGCCAGGAAGCGTCCAGCAGAGGCCCCGAGTTAGCGTGGTCCCTGGGTCCCCAAATTCTACTTTAGTGATGAATGTTAATGCCAGGAAGCGTCCAGCAGAGGCCCCGAGTTAGCGTGGTCCCTGGGCCCCCCAATTCTACTTTAGTGATGATGGCTAATGCCAGGAAGCGTCCAGCAGAGGCCCCGAGTTAGCGTGGTCCCTGGGTCCCCCAATTCTACTTTAGTGATGATGGCTAATGCCAGGAAGCGTCCAGCAGAGGCCCCGAGTTAGCGTGGTCCCTGGGTCCCCAAATTCTACTTTAGTGATGAATGTTAATGCCAGGAAGCGTCCAGCAGAGGCCCCGAGTTAGCGTGGTCCCTGGGTCCCCCAATTCTACTTTAGTGATGATGGCTAATGCCAGGAAGCGTGCAGCTGAGGCCCCGAGTTAGCGTGGTCCCTGGGTCCCCCAATTCTACTTTAGTGATGATGGCTAATGCCAGGAAGCGTGCAGCTGAGGCCCCGAGTTAGCGTGGTCCCTGGGTCCCCCAATTCTACTTTAGTGATGATGGTTAATGCCAGGAAGGTCCAGGTTGAGGCCCCGAGTTAGCGTGGTCCCTGGGTCCCCCAATTATACTTTAGTGATGATGGCTAATGCCAGGATGGTCCAGGTGGAGGCCACGAGTTAGCATGGTCCCTGGGTCCCCCAATTCTACTTTAGTGATGATGGTTAATGCCAGGAAGGTCCAGGTGGAGGCCACGAGTTAGTGTGGTCCCTGGGTTTCCCAATTCTACTTTAGTGATGATGGCTAATGCCAGGAAGGTCCAGGTGGAGGCCACGAGTTAGTGTGGTCCCTGGGTCTTCCAATTCTACTTTAGTGATGATGGTTAATGCCAGGAAGCATCCAGGTGGAGGCCATGAGTTAGCGTGGTACCTGGGTCTCCCAAATCTACTTTAGTGATGATGGCTAATGCCAGGAAGCATCCAGGTGGAGGCCACGAGTTAGCGTGGTCCCTTGGTCTCCCAATTCTACTTTAGTGATGATGGTTAATGCCAGGAAGCGTGCAGCTGAGGCCCCGAGTTAGCGTGGTCCCTGGGTCCCCCAATTCTACTTTAGTGATGATGGCTAATGCCAGGAAGCGTTCAGCAGAGGCCCCGAGTTAGCGTGGTCCCTGGTTCCCCCAATTCTACTTTAGTGATGATGGCTAATGCCAGGAAGCGTGCAGCAGAGGCCACGAGTTAGCGTGGTCCCTGGGTCCCCCAATTCTACTTTAGTGATGATAGCTAATGCCAGGAAGCGTGCAGCTGAGGCCCCGAGTTAGCGTGGTCCCTGGGCCCCCCAATACTACTTTAGTGATCATGGCTAAGGCCAGGAAGTGCCAGCTAATCCCTCGAATTAGAGTGGTCCCTGGGCCCCCCAATTCTACTTTAGTGATGATGGCTAATGCCAGGAAGCGTGCAGCTGAGGCCCCGAGTTAGCGTGGTCCCTGGGCCCCCCAATTCTACTTTAGTGATTATGGCTAATGCCAGGAAGCGTCCAGCAGAGGCCCCGAGTTAGCGTGGTCCCTGGGTCCCCCAATTCTACTTTAGTGATGATGGCTAAGGCCACGAAGCGTGCAGCTGAGGCCCCGAGTTAGCGTGGTCCCTGAGTCCCCCAATTCTACTTTAGTGATGATGGTTAATGCCAGGAAGCGTCCAGCAGAGGCCCAGAGTTAGCGTGGTCCCTGGGTCCCCCAATTCTACTTTAGTGATGATGCTTAATGCCAGTAAGCGTCCAGCAGAGGCCCCGAGTTAGCGTGGTCCCTGGGTCCCCCAATTCTACTTTAGTGATGAATGTTAATGCCAGGAAGCATCCAGCAGAGGCCCCGAGTTAGCGTGGTCCCTGGGTCCCCCAATTCTACTTTAGTGATGATGGTTAATGCCAGGAAGCGTCCAGCAGAGTCCCCGAGTTAGCGTGGTCCCTGGGTCACCCAATTCTACTTTAGTGATGATGGCTAATGCCAGGAACCGTGCAGCTGAGGCCCAGAGTTAGCGTGGTCCCTGGGTCCCCCAATTCTACTTTAGTTATGGTGGCTAATGCCAGGAAGCGTGCAGCTGAGGCCCAGAGTTAGCGTGGTCCCTGGGTCCCCCAATTCTACTTTAGTGATGATGGCTAAGGCCAGGAAGCGTCCAGCAGAGGCCCAGAGTTAGCATGGTCCCTGGGCCCCCCAATTCTACTTTAGTGATGATGCTTAATGCCAGGAAGCGTCCAGCAGAGGCCCCGAGTTAGCGTGGTCCCTGGGTCCCCCAATTCTACTTTAGTGATGATGGCTAATGCCAGGAAGCGTCCAGCAGAGGCCAAGAGTTAGCATGGTCCCTGGGCCCCCCAATTCTACTTTAGTGATGATGGTTAATGCCAGGAAGCGTCCAGCAGAGGCCACGAGTTAGCGTGGTCCCTTGGTCGCCCAATTCTACTTTAGTGATGATGGCTAAGGCCAGGAAGCATCCAGCAGAGGTCCAGAGTTAGCATGGTCCCTGGGCCCCCCAATTCTACTTTAGTGATGATGGCTAATGCCAGGAAGCGTCCAGCAGAGGCCCCGAGTTAGCGTGGTCCCTGGGTCCCCCAATTCTACTTTAGTGATGATGGCTAATGCCAGGACGGTTCTGGTGGAGGCCACGAGTTAGCATGGTCCCTGGGTCCCCCAATTCTACTTTAGTGATGATGGCTAATGCCAGGAAGCGTGCAGCTGAGGCCCCGAGTTAACGTGGTCCCTGGGTCCCCCAAATCTACTTTAGTGATGATGGTTAATGCCAGGAAGCGTCAAGGTGGAGACCCTGAGTTAGCGTGGTCCCTGGTTCCCCCAGTTTAGTGATGATGGCTAATGCCAGGAAGTTCCAGGTGGAGGCCACGAGTTAGCGTGGTCCCTGGGTCTACCAATTCTACTTTAGTGATGATGGCTAATGCCAGGATAGTCCACGTGGAGGCCACGGGTTAGCGTGGTCCCTGGTCCCCCAATTCTACTTTAGTGATGATGGTTAATGCCAGGAAGTATCCAGGTGGAGGCCACGAGTTAGCGTGGTACCTGGGTCTCCCAATTCTACTTTAGTGATGATGGCTAATGCCAGGATGGTCCACGTGGAGGCCCCGAGTTAGCGTGGTCCCTGGGTCCCCCAGTTCTACTTTAGTGATGATGGCTAATGCCAGGAAGCGTCCAGCAGAGGCCCCGAGTTAGTGTGGTCCCTGGGCCCCCCAATTCTACTTTAGTGATGATGGCTAATGCCAGGAAGCGTCCAGCAGAGGCCCCGAGTTAGCGTGGTCCCTGGGTCCCCCAATTCTACTTTAGTGATGATGGCTAATGCCAGGAAGCGTCCAGCAGAGGCCCAGAGTTAGCGTGGTCCCTGGGTCCCCCAATTCTACTTTAGTGATGACTGTTAATGCCAGGAAGCGTCCAGCAGAGGCCCCGAGTTAGCGTGGTCCCTGGGTCCCCCAATTCTACTTTAGTGATGATGGCTAATGACAGGAAGCGTGCAGCTGAGGCCCCGAGTTAGCGTGGTCCCTGGATCCCCCAATTCTACTTTAGTGATGATGGCTAATGCCAGGAAGCGTGCAGCTGAGGCCCTGAGTTAGCGTGGTCCCTGGGTCCCCCAATTCTACTTGAGTGATGATGGTTAATGCCAGGAAGGTCCAGGTTGAGGCCCCGAGTTAGCGTGGTCCCTGGGTCCCCCAATTATACTTTAGTGATGATGGCTAATGCCAGGATGGTCCAGGTGGAGGCCACGAGTTAGCATGGTCCCTGGGTCCCCCAATTCTACTTTAGTGATGATGATTAATGCCAGGAAGGTCCAGGTGGAGGCCACGAGTTAGTGTGGTCCCTGGGTCTCCCAATTCTACTTTAGTGATGATGGCTAATGCCAGGAAGGTCCAGGTGGAGGCCACGAGTTAGTGTGGTCCCTGGGTCTCCCAATTCTACTTTAGTGATGATGGTTAATGCCAGGAAGCATCCAGGTGGAGGCCATGAGTTAGCGTGGTACCTGGGTCTCCCAAATCTACTTTAGTGATGATGGCTAATGCCAGGAAGCATCCAGGTGGAGGCCACGAGTTAGCGTGGTCCCTTGGTCTCCCAATTCTACTTTAGTGATGATGGTTAATGCCAGGAAGCGTGCAGCTGAGGCCCCGAGTTAGCGTGGTCCCTGGGTCCCCCAATTCTACTTTAGTGATGATGGCTAATGCCAGGAAGCGTTCAGCAGAGGCTCCGAGTTAGCGTGGTCCCTGGTTCCCCCAATTCTACTTTAGTGATGATGGCTAATGCCAGGAAGCGTGCAGCAGAGGCCACGAGTTAGCGTGGTCCCTGGGTCCCCCAATTCTACTTTAGTGATGATAGCTAATGCCAGGAAGCGTGCAGCTGAGGCCCCAAGTTAGCGTGGTCCCTGGGCCCCCCAATACTACTTTAGTGATCATGGCTAAGGCCAGGAAGTGCCAGCTAATCCCCCGAATTAGAGTGGTCCCTGGGCCCCCCAATTCTACTTTAGTGATGATGGCTAATGCCAGGAAGCGTGCAGCTGAGGCCCTGAGTTAGCGTGGTCCCTGGGCCCCCCAATTCTACTTTAGTGATTATGGCTAATGCCAGGAAGCGTCCAGCAGAGGCCCCGAGTTAGCGTGGTCCCTGGGTCCCCCAATTCTACTTTAGTGATGATGGCTAAGGCCACGAAGCGTGCAGCTGAGGCCCCGAGTTAGCGTGGTCCCTGAGTCCCCCAATTCTACTTTAGTGATGATGGTTAATGCCAGGAAGCGTCCAGCAGAGGCCCAGAGTTAGCGTGGTCCCTGGGTCCCCCAATTCTACTTTAGTGATGATGGTTAATGCCAGGAAGCGTCCAGCAGAGGCCCCGAGTTAGCGTGGTCCCTGGGTCCCCCAATTCTACTTTAGTGATGATGGTTAATGCCAGGAAGCGTCCAGCAGAGGCCCAGAGTTAGCATGGTCCCTGGGCCCCCCAATTCTACTTTAGTGATGATGCTTAATGCCAGGAAGCGTCCAGCAGAGGCCCCGAGTTAGCGTGGTCCCTGGGTCCCCCAATTCTACTTTAGTGATGATGGCTAATGCCAGGAAGCGTCCAGCAGAGGCCAAGAGTTAGCATGGTCCCTGGGCCCCCCAATTCTACTTTAGTGATGATGGTTAATGCCAGGAAGCGTCCAGCAGAGGCCACGAGTTAGCGTGGTCCCTGGGTCCCCCAATTCTACTTTAGTGATGATGGTTAATGCCAGGAAGCGTCCAGCAGAGGCCCCGAGTTAGCGTGGTCCCTGGGTCCCCCAATTCTATTTTAGTGATGATGGGTAAGGCCAGGAAGCGTCCAGCAGAGGCCCCGAGTTAGCATGGTCCCTGGGCCCCCCAATTCTACTTTAGTGATGATGGCTAATGCCAGGAAGCGTCCAGCAGAGGCCCCGAATTAGTGTGGTCCCTGGGTCCCCGAATTCTACTTTAGTGATGATGCTTAATGCCAGTAAGTGTCCAGCAGAGGCCCCGAGTTAGCATGGTCCCTGGGTCCCCCAATTCTACTTTAGTGATGAATGTTAATGCCAGGAAGCATCCAGCAGAGGCCCCGAGTTAGCGTGGTCCCTGGGTCCCCCAATTCTACTTTAGTGATGATGGTTAATGCCAGGAAGCGTCCAGCAGAGTCCCCGAGTTATCGTGGTCCCTGGGTCACCCAATTCTACTTTAGTGATGATGGCTAATGCCAGGAACCGTGCAGCTGAGGCCCAGAGTTAGCGTGGTCCCTGGGTCCCCCAATTCTACTTTAGTGATGGTGGCTAATGCCAGGAAGCGTGCAGCTGAGGCCCCGAGTTAGCGTGGTCCCTGGGTCCCCCAATTCTACTTTAGTGATGATGGCTAAGGCCAGGAAGCGTCCAGCAGAGGCCCAGAGTTAGCATGGTCCCTGGGCCCCCCAATTCTACTTTAGTGATGATGCTTAATGCCAGGAAGCGTCCAGCAGAGGCCCCGAGTTAGCGTGGTCCCTGGGTCCCCCAATTCTACTTTAGTGATGATGGCTAATGCCAGGAAGCGTCCAGCAGAGGCCAAGAGTTAGCATGGTCCCTGGGCCCCCCAATTCTACTTTAGTGATGATGGTTAATGCCAGGAAGCGTCCAGCAGAGGCCACGAGTTAGCGTGGTCCCTTGGTCGCCCAATTCTACTTTAGTGATGATGGCTAAGGCCAGGAAGCATCCAGCAGAGGCCCAGAGTTAGCATGGTCCCTGGGCCCCACAATTCTACTTTAGTGATGATGGCTAATGCCAGGAAGCGTCCAGCAGAGGCCCCGAGTTAGCGTGGTCCCTGGGTCCCCCAATTCTACTTTAGTGATGATGGTTAATACCAGGAAGGTCCAGGTTGAGGCCACGAGTTAGCGTGGTCCCTGGGTCCCCCAATTCTACTTTAGTGATGAATGTTAATGCCAGGAAGCGTCCAGCAGAGGCCCCGAGTTAGCGTGGTCCCTGGGTCCCCCAATTCTACTTTAGTGATGATGGCTAATGCCAGGACGGTTCTGGTGGAGGCCACGAGTTAGCATGGTCCCTGGGTCCCCCAATTCTACTTTAGTGATGATGGCTAATGCCAGAAAGCGTGCAGCTGAGGCCCCGAGTTAACGTGGTCCCTGGGTCCCCCAAATCTACTTTAGTGATGATGGTTAATGCCAGGAAGCGTCAAGGTGGAGACCCTGAGTTAGCGTGGTCCCTGGTTCCCCCAGTTTAGTGATGATGGCTAATGCCAGGAAGTTCCAGGTGGAGGCCACGAGTTAGCGTGGTCCCTGGGTCTACCAATTCTACTTTAGTGATGATGGCTAATGCCAGGATAGTCCACGTGGAGGCCACGGGTTAGCGTGGTCCCTGGTCCCCCAATTCTACTTTAGTGATGATGGTTAATGCCAGGAAGTATCCAGGTGGAGGCCACGAGTTAGCGTGGTCCCTGGGTCTCCCAATTCTACTTTAGTGATGATGGCTAATGCCAGGATGGTCCACGTGGAGGCCCCGAGTTAGCGTGGTCCCTGGGTCCCCCAGTTCTACTTTAGTGATGATGGCTAATGCCAGGAAGCGTCCAGCAGAGGCCCCGAGTTAGTGTGGTCCCTGGGCCCCCCAATTCTACTTTAGTGATGATGGCTAATGCCAGGAAGCGTCCAGCAGAGGCCCCGAGTTAGCGTGTTCCCTGGGTCCCCCAATTCTACTTTAGTGATGATGGCTAATGCCAGGAAGCGTCCAGCAGAGGCCCAGAGTTAGCGTGGTCCCTGGGTCCCCCAATTCTACTTTAGTGATGAATGTTAATGCCAGGAAGCGTCCAGCAGAGGCCCCGAGTTAGCGTGGTCCCTGGGTCCCCCAATTCTACTTTAGTGATGATGGCTAATGACAGGAAGCGTGCAGCTGAGGCCCCGAGTTAGCGTGGTCCCTGGATCCCCCAATTCTACTTTAGTGATGATGGCTAATGCCAGGAAGCGTGCAGCTGAGGCCCTGAGTTAGCGTGGTCCCTGGGTCCCCCAATTCTACTTGAGTGATGATGGTTAATGCCAGGAAGGTCCAGGTTGAGGCCCCGAGTTAGCGTGGTCCCTGGGTCCCCCAATTATACTTTAGTGATGATGGCTAATGCCAGGATGGTCCAGGTGGAGGCCACGAGTTAGCATGGTCCCTGGGTCCCCTAATTCTACTTTAGTGATGATGGTTAATGCCAGGAAGGTCCAGGTGGAGGCCACGAGTTAGTGTGGTCCCTGGGTCTCCCAATTCTACTTTAGTGATGATGGCTAATGCCAGGAAGGTCCAGGTGGAGGCCACGAGTTAGTGTGGTCCCTGGGTCTCCCAATTCTACTTTAGTGATGATGGTTAATGCCAGGAAGCATCCAGGTGGAGGCCACGAGTTAGCGTGGTACCTGGGTCTCCCAAATCTACTTTAGTGATGATGGCTAATGCCAGGAAGCATCCAGGTGGAGGCCACGAGTTAGCGTGGTCCCTTGGTCTCCCAATTCTACTTTAGTGATGATGGTTAATGCCAGGAAGCGTGCAGCTGAGGCCCCGAGTTAGCGTGGTCCCTGGGTCCCCCAATTCTACTTTAGTGATGATGGCTAATGCCAGGAAGCGTTCAGCAGAGGCCCCGAGTTAGCGTGGTCCCTGGTTCCCCCAATTCTACTTTAGTGATGATGGCTAATGCCAGGAAGCGTGCAGCAGAGGCCACGAGTTAGCGTGGTCCCTGGGTCCCCCAATTCTACTTTAGTGATGATAGCTAATGCCAGGAAGTGTGCAGTTGAGGCCCCGAGTTAGCGTGGTCCCTGGGCCCCCCAATACTACTTTAGTGATCATGGCTAAGGCCAGGAAGTGCCAGCTAATCCCCCGAATTAGAGTGGTCCCTGGGCCCCCCAATTCTACTTTAGTGATGATGGCTAATGCCAGGAAGCGTGCAGCTGAGGCCCCGAGTTAGCGTGGTCCCTGGGCCCCCCAATTCTACTTTAGTGATTATGGCTAATGCCAGGAAGCGTCCAGCAGAGGCCCCGAGTTAGCGTGGTCCCTGGGTCCCCCAATTCTACTTTAGTGATGATGGCTAAGGCCACGAAGCGTGCAGCTGAGGCCCCGAGTTAGCGTGGTCCCTGAGTCCCCCAATTCTACTTTAGTGATGATGGTTAATGCCAGTAAGCGTCCAGCAGAGGCCCAGAGTTAGCGTGGTCCCTGGGTCCCCCAATTCTACTTTAGTGATGATGGTTAATGCCAGGAAGCGTCCAGCAGAGGCCCCGAGTTAGCGTGGTCCCTGGGTCCCCCAATTCTACTTTAGTGATGATGGTTAATGCCAGGAAGCGTCCAGCAGAGGCCCCGAGTTAGCGTGGTCCCTGGGTCCCCCAATTCTACTTTAGTGATGATGGCTAATGCCAGGAAGCATCCAGCAGAGGCCCCGAGTTAGCGTGGTCCCTGGGTCCCCCAATTCTACTTTAGTGATGATGGCTAATGCCAGGAGGCGTCCAGCAGAGGCCTCGAGTTAGCGTGGTCCCTGGGTCCCCCAATTCTACTTTAGTGATGATGGTTAATGCCAGGAAACGTGCAGCTGAGGCCCCGAGTTAGCGTCGTTCCTGGGTCCCCCAATTCTACTTTAGTGATGAATGTTAATGCGAGGAAGCGTGCAGCTGAGGCCCCTAGTTAGCGTGGTCCCTGGGTCTCTCAATTCTACTTTAGTGATGATGGTTAAAGCCAGGAAGCATCCAGCAGAGGCCCAGAGTTAGCGTGGTCCCTGGGTCCCCCAATTCTACTTTAGTGATGAATGTTAATGCCAGGAAGCGTGCAGCTGAGGCCCCGAGTTAGCGTGGTCCCTGTGTCCCCCAATTCTACTTTAGTGATGATGGTTAATGCCAGGAAGCGTGCAGCAGAGGCCCCGAGTTAGCGTGGTCCCTGGGTCCCCCAATTCTACTTTAGTGATGATGGTTAATGCCAGGAAGCATCCAGGTGGAGGCCACGAGTTAGCGTGGTCCCTGGGTCCCCCAATTCTACTTTAGTGATGATGGTTAATGCCAGGAAGCGTGCAGCAGAGGCCCCGAGTTAGCGTGGTCCCTGGGTCCCCCAATTCTACTTTAGTGATGAATGTTAATGCCAGGAAGCGTCCAGCTGAGGCCCCGAGTTAGCGTGGTCCCTGGGTCCCCCAATTCTACTTTAGTGATGATGGCTAATGCCAGGAAGCGTGCAGCTGAGGCCCGGAGTTAGCGTGGTCCCTGGGTCTCCCAATTCTACTTTAGTGATGATGGCTAAGGCCAGGAAGCGTCCAGCAGAGGCCCCGATTAGCATGGTTCCTGGGTCCCCCAATTCTACTTTAGTGATGATGGTTAATGCCAGGAAGGTCCAGGTTGAGGCCACGAGTTAGCGCGGTCCCTGGGTCCCCCAATTCTACTTTAGTGATGAATGTTAATGCCAGGATGTGTGCAGCTGAGGCCCCAAGTTAGCGTGGTCCCTGGGTCCCCCAATTCTACTTTAGTGATGATGGTTAATGCCAGGAAGTGTGCAGCAGAGGCCCCAAGTTAGCGTGGTCCCTGGGTCCCCCAATTCTACTTTAGTGATGATGGTTAATGCCAGGAAGGTCCAGGTTGAGGCCACGAGTTAGCGTGGTCCCTGGGTCCCCCAATTCTACTTTAGTGATGAATGTTAATGCCAGGAAGCATGCAGCAGAGGCCCAGAGTTAGCGTGGTCCCTGGGTCCCCCAAATTCTACTTTAGTGATGATGGTTAATGCCGGGAAGAGTGCAGCAGAGGCCCTGATTTAGCGTGGTCCCTCGGTCCCCCAATTCTACTTTAGTGATGATGGCTAAGGCCAGGAAGCGTCACGCTGAGGCCCCGAGTTAGCATGGTCCCTGGGCCCCCAATTCTACTTTAGTGATTATGGCTAATGCCAGGAAGGTCCAGGTACAGGCCCCGAGTTAGCGTGGTCCCTGGGTCCCCCAATTCTACTTTAGTGATGATGGTTAATGCCAGGAAGGTCTAGCATAAGCCCCGAGTTAGTGTGGTCCCTGGGTCCCCCAATTCTACTTTAGTGATGATGGCTGATGCCAGGAAGCGTGCAGCTGAGGCCCCGAGTTAGCGTGGTCCCTAGGTCCCCCAATTCTACTTTAGTGATGATGGCTGATGCCAGGAAGCGTGCAGCTGAGGCCCCGAGTTAGCGTGGTCCCTGTGTCCCCCAATTCTACTTTAGTGATGGTGGCTAATGCCAGCAAGCGTCCATCAGAGGCCACGAGTTAGCGTGGTCCCTGGGCCCCCAATTCTACTTTAGTGATGATGGCTAATGCCAGGAAGGTCCAGCAAAGGCCCCGAGCTAGCGTGGTCCCTGGGTCCCCCAATTCTACTTTAGTGATGATGGCTGATGCCAGGAAGCGTGCAGCAGAGGCCCCGAGTTAGCGTGGTCCCTGGGTCCCCCAATTGTACTTTAGTGATGATGGCTAATGCCAGGAAGCGTGCAGCAGAGGCTCCGAGTTAGCGTGGTCCCTGGGTCCCCCAAATCTACTTTAGTGATGATGGTTAATGCCAGGAAGCGTCAAGGTGGAGGCCCTGAGTTAGCGTGGTCCCTGGATCCCCCAATTCTACTTTAGTGATGATGGCTAATGCCAGGAAGCGTGCAGCTGAGGCCCCGAGTTAGCGTGGTCCCTGGGTCCCCCAAATCTACTTTAGTGATGATGGTTAATGCCAGGAAGCGTCAAGGTGGAGGCCCTGAGTTAGCGTGGTCCCTGGTTCCCCCAGTTTAGTGATGATGGCTAATGCCAGGAAGTTCCAGGTGGAGGCCACGAGTTAGCGTGGTCCCTGGGTCTACCAATTCTACTTTAGTGATGATGGCTAATGCCAGGATAGTCCACGTGGAGGCCACGGGTTAGCGTGGTCCCTGGTCCCCCAATTCTACTTTAGTGATGATGGTTAATGCCAGGAAGTATCCAGGTGGAGGCCACGAGTTAGCGTGGTCCTTGGGTCTCCCAATTCTACTTTAGTGATGATGGCTAATGCCAGGATGGTCCACGTGGAGGCCCCGAGTTAGCGTGGTCCCTGGGTCCCCCAATTCTACTTTAGTGATGATGGCGAATGCCAGGAAGCGTCCAGCAGAGGCCCCGAGTTAGCGTGGTCCCTGGGCCCCCCAATTCTACTTTAGTGATGATGGCTAATGCCAGGAAGCGTCCAGCAGAGGCCCCGAGTTAGCGTGGTCCCTGGGTCCCCCAATTCTACTTTAGTGATGATGGCTAATGCCAGGAAGCGTCCAGCAGAGGCCCCGAGTTAGCGTGGTCCCTGGGTCCCCAAATTCTACTTTAGTGATGAATGTTAATGCCAGGAAGCGTCCAGCAGAGGCCCCGAGTTAGCGTGGTCCCTGGGTCCCCCAATTCTACTTTAGTGATGATGGCTAATGCCAGGAAGCGTGCAGCTGAGGCCCCGAGTTAGCGTGGTCCCTGGGTCCCCCAATTCTACTTTAGTGATGATGGCTAATGCCAGGAAGCGTGCAGCTGAGGCCCCGAGTTAGCGTGGTCCCTGGGTCCCCCAATTCTACTTTAGTGATGATGGTTAATGCCAGGAAGGTCCAGGTTGAGGCCCCGAGTTAGCGTGGTCCCTGGGTCCCCCAATTATACTTTAGTGATGATGGCTAATGCCAGGATGGTCCAGGTGGAGGCCACGAGTTAGCATGGTCCCTGGGTCCCCCAATTCTACTTTAGTGATGATGGTTAATGCCAGGAAGGTCCAGGTGGAGGCCACGAGTTAGTGTGGTCCCTGGGTTTCCCAATTCTACTTTAGTGATGATGGCTAATGCCAGGAAGGTCCAGGTGGAGGCCACGAGTTAGTGTGGTCCCTGGGTCTCCCAATTCTACTTTAGTGATGATGGTTAATGCCAGTAAGCATCCAGGTGGAGGCCATGAGTTAGCGTGGTACCTGGGTCTCCCAAATCTACTTTAGTGATGATGGCTAATGCCAGGAAGCATCCAGGTGGAGGCCACGAGTTAGCGTGGTCCCTTGGTCTCCCAATTCTACTTTAGTGATGATGGTTAATGCCAGGAAGCGTGCAGCTGAGGCCCCGAGTTAGCGTGGTCCCTGGGTCCCCCAATTCTACTTTAGTGATGATGGCTAATGCCAGGAAGCGTTCAGCAGAGGCCCCGAGTTAGCGTGGTCCCTGGTTCCCCCAATTCTACTTTAGTGATGATGGCTAATGCCAGGAAGCGTGCAGCAGAGGCCACGAGTTAGCGTGGTCCCTGGGTCCCCCAATTCTACTTTAGTGATGATAGCTAATGCCAGGAAGCGTGCAGCTGAGGCCCCGAGTTAGCGTGGTCCCTGGGCCCCCCAATACTACTTTAGTGATCATGGCTAAGGCCAGGAAGTGCCAGCTAATCCCTCGAATTAGAGTGGTCCCTGGGCCCCCCAATTCTACTTTAGTGATGATGGCTAATGCCAGGAAGCGTGCAGCTGAGGCCCCGAGTTAGCGTGGTCCCTGGGCCCCCCCAATTCTACTTTAGTGATTATGGCTAATGCCAGGAAGCGTCCAGCAGAGGCCCCGAGTTAGCGTGGTCCCTGGGTCCCCCAATTCTACTTTAGTGATGATGGTTAATGCCAGGAAGCGTCCAGCAGAGGCCCAGAGTTAGCGTGGTCCCTGGGTCCCCCAATTCTACTTTAGTGATGATGCTTAATGCCAGTAAGCGTCCAGCAGAGGCCCCGAGTTAGCGTGGTCCCTGGGTCCCCCAATTCTACTTTAGTGATGAATGTTAATGCCAGGAAGCATCCAGCAGAGGCCCCGAGTTAGCGTGGTCCCTGGGTCCCCCAATTCTACTTTAGTGATGATGGTTAATGCCAGGAAGCGTCCAGCAGAGTCCCCGAGTTAGCGTGGTCCCTGGGTCACCCAATTCTACTTTAGTGATGATGGCTAATGCCAGGAACCGTGCAGCTGAGGCCCAGAGTTAGCGTGGTCCCTGGGTCCCCCAATTCTACTTTAGTTATGGTGGCTAATGCCAGGAAGCGTCCAGCAGAGGCCCAGAGTTAGCATGGTCCCTGGGCCCCCCAATTCTACTTTAGTGATGATGCTTAATGCCAGGAAGCGTCCAGCAGAGGCCCCGAGTTAGCGTGGTCCCTGGGTCCCCCAATTCTACTTTAGTGATGATGGCTAATGCCAGGAAGCGTCCAGCAGAGGCCAAGAGTTAGCATGGTCCCTGGGCCCCCCAATTCTACTTTAGTGATGATGGTTAATGCCAGGAAGCGTCCAGCAGAGGCCACGAGTTAGCGTGGTCCCTTGGTCGCCCAATTCTACTTTAGTGATGATGGCTAAGGCCAGGAAGCATCCAGCAGAGGCCCAGAGTTAGCATGGTCCCTGGGCCCCCCAATCCTACTTTAGTGATGATGGCTAATGCCAGGAAGCGTCCAGCAGAGGCCCCGAGTTAGCGTGGTCCCTGGGTCCCCCAATTCTACTTTAGTGATGATGGCTAATGCCAGGACGGTTCTGGTGGAGGCCACGAGTTAGCATGGTCCCTGGGTCCCCCAATTCTACTTTAGTGATGATGGCTAATGCCAGGAAGCGTGCAGCTGAGGCCCCGAGTTAACGTGGTCCCTGGGTCCCCCAAATATACTTTAGTGATGATGGTTAATGCCAGGAAGCGTCAAGGTGGAGACCCTGAGTTAGCGTGGTCCCTGGTTCCCCCAGTTTAGTGATGATGGCTAATGCCAGGAAGTTCCAGGTGGAGGCCACGAGTTAGCGTGGTCCCTGGGTCTACCAATTCTACTTTAGTGATGATGGCTAATGCCAGGATAGTCCACGTGGAGGCCACGGGTTAGCGTGGTCCCTGGTCCCCCAATTCTACTTTAGTGATGATGGTTAATGCCAGGAAGTATCCAGGTGGAGGCCACGAGTTAGCGTGGTCCCTGGGTCTCCCAATTCTACTTTAGTGATGATGGCTAATGCCAGGATGGTCCACGTGGAGGCCCCGAGTTAGCGTGGTCCTGGGTCCCCCAGTTCTACTTTAGTGATGATGGCTAATGCCAGGAAGCGTCCAGCAGAGGCCCCGAGTTAGTGTGGTCCCTGGGCCCCCCAATTCTACTTTAGTGATGATGGCTAATGCCAGGAAGCGTCCAGCAGAGGCCCCGAGTTAGCGTGGTCCCTGGGTCCCCCAATTCTACTTTAGTGATGATGGTTAATGCCAGGAAGCGTCCAGCAGAGGCCCAGAGTTAGCGTGGTCCCTGGGTCCCCCAATTCTACTTTATTGATGAATGTTAATGCCAGGAAGCGTCCAGCAGAGGCCCCGAGTTAGCGTGGTCCCTGGGTCCCCCAATTCTACTTTAGTGATGATGGCTAATGACAGGAAGCGTGCAGCTGAGGCCCCGAGTTAGCGTGGTCCCTGGATCCCCCAATTCTACTTTAGTGATGATGGCTAATGCCAGGAAGCGTGCAGCTGAGGCCCTGAGTTAGCGTGGTCCCTGGGTCCCCCAATTCTACTTGAGTGATGATGGTTAATGCCAGGAAGGTCCAGGTTGAGGCCCTGAGTTAGCGTGGTCCCTGGGTCCCCCAATTATACTTTAGTGATGATGGCTAATGCCAGGATGGTCCAGGTGGAGGCCACGAGTTAGCATGGTCCCTGGGTCCCCCAATTCTACTTTAGTGATGATGATTAATGCCAGGAAGGTCCAGGTGGAGGCCACGAGTTAGTGTGGTCCCTGGGTCTCCCAATTCTACTTTAGTGATGATGGCTAATGCCAGGAAGGTCCAGGTGGAGGCCACGAGTTAGTGTGGTCCCTGGGTCTCCCAATTCTACTTTAGTGATGATGGTTAATGCCAGGAAGCATCCAGGTGGAGGCCATGAGTTAGCGTGGTACCTGGGTCTCCCAAATCTACTTTAGTGATGATGGCTAATGCCAGGAAGCATCCAGGTGGAGGCCACGAGTTAGCGTGGTCCCTTGGTCTCCCAATTCTACTTTAGTGATGATGGTTAATGCCAGGAAGCGTGCAGCTGAGGCCCCGAGTTAGCGTGGTCCCTGGGTCCCCCAATTCTACTTTAGTGATGATGGCTAATGCCAGGAAGCGTTCAGCAGAGGCTCCGAGTTAGCGTGGTCCCTGGTTCCCCCAATTCTACTTTAGTGATGATGGCTAATGCCAGGAAGCGTGCAGCAGAGGCCACGAGTTAGCGTGGTCCCTGGGTCCCCCAATTCTACTTTAGTGATGATAGCTAATGCCAGGAAGCGTGCAGCTGAGGCCCCGAGTTAGCGTGGTCCCTGGGCCCCCCAATACTACTTTAGTGATCATGGCTAAGGCCAGGAAGTGCCAGCTAATCCCCCGAATTAGAGTGGTCCCTGGGCCCCCCAATTCTACTTTAGTGATGATGGCTAATGCCAGGAAGCGTGCAGCTGAGGCCCTGAGTTAGCGTGGTCCCTGGGCCCCCCAATTCTACTTTAGTGATTATGGCTAATGCCAGGAAGCGTCCAGCAGAGGCCCCGAGTTAGCGTGGTCCCTGGGTCCCCCAATTCTACTTTAGTGATGATGGCTAAGGCCACGAAGCGTGCAGCTGAGGCCCTGAGTTAGCGTGGTCCCTGAGTCCCCCAATTCTACTTTAGTGATGATGGTTAATGCCAGGAAGCGTCCAGCAGAGGCCCAGAGTTAGCGTGGTCCCTGGGTCCCCCAATTCTACTTTAGTGATGATGGTTAATGCCAGGAAGCGTTCAGCAGAGGCCCCGAGTTAGCGTGGTCCCTGGGTCCCCCAATTCTACTTTAGTGATGATGGTTAATGCCAGGAAGCGTCCAGCAGAGGCCCCGAGTTAGCGTGGTCCCTGGGTCCCCCAATTCTACTTTAGTGATGATGGCTAATGCCAGGAAGCATCCAGCAGAGGCCCCGAGTTAGCGTGGTCCCTGGGTCCCCCAATTCTACTTTAGTGATGATGGCTAATGCCAGGAGGCGTCCAGCAGAGGCCTCGAGTTAGCGTGGTCCCTGGGTCCCCCAATTCTACTTTAGTGATGATGGTTAATGCCAGGAAACGTGCAGCTGAGGCCCCGAGTTAGCGTCGTTCCTGGGTCCCCCAATTCTACTTTAGTGATGAATGTTAATGCGAGGAAGCGTGCAGCTGAGGCCCCTAGTTAGCGTGGTCCCTGGGTCTCTCAATTCTACTTTAGTGATGATGGTTAAAGCCAGGAAGCATCCAGCAGAGGCCCAGAGTTAGCGTGGTCCCTGGGTCCCCCAATTCTACTTTAGTGATGAATGTTAATGCCAGGAAGCGTGCAGCTGAGGCCCCGAGTTAGCGTGGTCCCTGTGTCCCCCAATTCTACTTTAGTGATGATGGTTAATGCCAGGAAGCGTGCAGCAGAGGCCCCGAGTTAGCGTGGTCCCTGGGTCCCCCAATTCTACTTTAGTGATGATGGTTAATGCCAGGAAGCATCCAGGTGGAGGCCACGAGTTAGCGTGGTCCCTGGGTCCCCCAATTCTACTTTAGTGATGATGGTTAATGCCAGGAAGCGTGCAGCAGAGGCCCCGAGTTAGCGTGGTCCCTGGGTCCCCCAATTCTACTTTAGTGATGAATGTTAATGCCAGGAAGCGTCCAGCTGAGGCCCCGAGTTAGCGTGGTCCCTGGGTCCCCCAATTCTACTTTAGTGATGATGGCTAATGCCAGGAAGCGTGCAGCTGAGGCCCGGAGTTAGCGTGGTCCCTGGGTCTCCCAATTCTACTTTAGTGATGATGGCTAAGGCCAGGAAGCGTCCAGCAGAGGCCCCGATTAGCATGGTTCCTGGGTCCCCCAATTCTACTTTAGTGATGATGGTTAATGCCAGGAAGGTCCAGGTTGAGGCCACGAGTTAGCGCGGTCCCTGGGTCCCCCAATTCTACTTTAGTGATGAATGTTAATGCCAGGAAGTGTGCAGCTGAGGCCCCAAGTTAGCGTGGTCCCTGGTTCCCCCAATTCTACTTTAGTGATGATGGTTAATGCCAGGAAGTGTGCAGCAGAGGCCCCAAGTTAGCGTGGTCCCTGGGTCCCCCAATTCTACTTTAGTGATGATGGTTAATGCCAGGAAGGTCCAGGTTGAGGCCACGAGTTAGCGTGGTCCCTGGGTCCTCCAATTCTACTTTAGTGATGAATGTTAATGCCAGGAAGCATGCAGCAGAGGCCCAGAGTTAGCGTGGTCCCTGGGTCCCCCAAATTCTACTTTAGTGATGATGGTTAATGCCGGGAAGAGTGCAGCAGAGGCCCTGATTTAGCGTGGTCCCTCGGTCCCCCAATTCTACTTTAGTGATGATGGCTAAGGCCAGGAAGCGTCCAGCTGAGGCCCCGAGTTAGCATGGTCCCTGGGCCCCCAATTCTACTTTAGTGATTATGGCTAATTCCAGGAAGGTCCAGGTACAGGCCCCGAGTTAGCGTGGTCCCTGGGTCCCCCAATTCTACTTTAGTGATGATGGTTAATGCCAGGAAGGTCCAGCATAAGCCCCGAGTTAGTGTGGTCCCTGGGTCCCCCAATTCTACTTTAGTGATGATGGCTGATGCCAGGAAGCGTGCAGCTGAGGCCCCGAGTTAGCGTGGTCCCTAGGTCCCCCAATTCTACTTTAGTGATGATGGCTGATGCCAGGAAGCGTGCAGCTGAGGCCCCGAGTTAGCGTGGTCCCTGTGTCCCCCAATTCTACTTTAGTGATGGTGGCTAATGCCAGCAAGCGTCCATCAGAGGCCACGAGTTAGCGTGGTCCCTGAGCCCCCAATTCTACTTTAGTGATGATGGCTAATGCCAGGAAGGTCCAGCAGAGGCCCCGAGCTAGCGTGGTCCCTGGGTCCCCCAATTCTACTTTAGTGATGATGGCTGATGCCAGGAAGCGTGCAGCAGAGGCCCCGAGTTAGCGTGGTCCCTGGGTCCCCCAATTGTACTTTAGTGATGATGGCTAATGCCAGGAAGCGTGCAGCAGAGGCTCCGAGTTAGCGTGGTCCCTGGGTCCCCCAAATCTACTTTAGTGATGATGGTTAATGCCAGGAAGCGTCCAGCAGAGGCCCCGAGTTAGCGTGGTCCCTGGGTCCCCCAATTCTACTTTAGTGATGATGGCTAATGACAGGAAGCGTGCAGCTGAGGCCCCGAGTTAGCGTGGTCCCTGGATCCCCCAATTCTACTTTAGTGATGATGGCTAATGCCAGGAAGCGTGCAGCTGAGGCCCTGAGTTAGCGTGGTCCCTGGGTCCCCCAATTCTACTTGAGTGATGATGGTTAATGCCAGGAAGGTCCAGGTTGAGGCCCTGAGTTAGCGTGGTCCCTGGGTCCCCCAATTATACTTTAGTGATGATGGCTAATGCCAGGATGGTCCAGGTGGAGGCCACGAGTTAGCATGGTCCCTGGGTCCCCCAATTCTACTTTAGTGATGATGATTAATGCCAGGAAGGTCCAGGTGGAGGCCACGAGTTAGTGTGGTCCCTGGGTCTCCCAATTCTACTTTAGTGATGATGGCTAATGCCAGGAAGGTCCAGGTGGAGGCCACGAGTTAGTGTGGTCCCTGGGTCTCCCAATTCTACTTTAGTGATGATGGTTAATGCCAGGAAGCATCCAGGTGGAGGCCATGAGTTAGCGTGGTACCTGGGTCTCCCAAATCTACTTTAGTGATGATGGCTAATGCCAGGAAGCATCCAGGTGGAGGCCACGAGTTAGCGTGGTCCCTTGGTCTCCCAATTCTACTTTAGTGATGATGGTTAATGCCAGGAAGCGTGCAGCTGAGGCCCCGAGTTAGCGTGGTCCCTGGGTCCCCCAATTCTACTTTAGTGATGATGGCTAATGCCAGGAAGCGTTCAGCAGAGGCTCCGAGTTAGCGTGGTCCCTGGTTCCCCCAATTCTACTTTAGTGATGATGGCTAATGCCAGGAAGCGTGCAGCAGAGGCCACGAGTTAGCGTGGTCCCTGGGTCCCCCAATTCTACTTTAGTGATGATAGCTAATGCCAGGAAGCGTGCAGCTGAGGCCCCGAGTTAGCGTGGTCCCTGGGCCCCCCAATACTACTTTAGTGATCATGGCTAAGGCCAGGAAGTGCCAGCTAATCCCCCGAATTAGAGTGGTCCCTGGGCCCCCCAATTCTACTTTAGTGATGATGGCTAATGCCAGGAAGCGTGCAGCTGAGGCCCTGAGTTAGCATGGTCCCTGGGCCCCCCAATTCTACTTTAGTGATTATGGCTAATGCCAGGAAGCGTCCAGCAGAGGCCCCGAGTTAGCGTGGTCCCTGGGTCCCCCAATTCTACTTTAGTGATGATGGCTAAGGCCACGAAGCGTGCAGCTGAGGCCCTGAGTTAGCGTGGTCCCTGAGTCCCCCAATTCTACTTTAGTGATGATGGTTAATGCCAGGAAGCGTCCAGCAGAGGCCCAGAGTTAGCGTGGTCCCTGGGTCCCCCAATTCTACTTTAGTGATGATGGTTAATGCCAGGAAGCGTTCAGCAGAGGCCCCGAGTTAGCGTGGTCCCTGGGTCCCCCAATTCTACTTTAGTGATGATGGTTAATGCCAGGAAGCGTCCAGCAGAGGCCCCGAGTTAGCGTGGTCCCTGGGTCCCCCAATTCTACTTTAGTGATGATGGCTAATGCCAGGAAGCATCCAGCAGAGGCCCCGAGTTAGCGTGGTCCCTGGGTCCCCCAATTCTACTTTAGTGATGATGGCTAATGCCAGGAGGCGTCCAGCAGAGGCCTCGAGTTAGCGTGGTCCCTGGGTCCCCCAATTCTACTTTAGTGATGATGGTTAATGCCAGGAAACGTGCAGCTGAGGCCCCGAGTTAGCGTCGTTCCTGGGTCCCCCAATTCTACTTTAGTGATGAATGTTAATGCGAGGAAGCGTGCAGCTGAGGCCCCTAGTTAGCGTGGTCCCTGGGTCTCTCAATTCTACTTTAGTGATGATGGTTAAAGCCAGGAAGCATCCAGCAGAGGCCCAGAGTTAGCGTGGTCCCTGGGTCCCCCAATTCTACTTTAGTGATGAATGTTAATGCCAGGAAGCGTGCAGCTGAGGCCCCGAGTTAGCGTGGTCCCTGTGTCCCCCAATTCTACTTTAGTGATGATGGTTAATGCCAGGAAGCGTGCAGCAGAGGCCCCGAGTTAGCGTGGTCCCTGGGTCCCCCAATTCTACTTTAGTGATGATGGTTAATGCCAGGAAGCATCCAGGTGGAGGCCACGAGTTAGCGTGGTCCCTGGGTCCCCCAATTCTACTTTAGTGATGATGGTTAATGCCAGGAAGCGTGCAGCAGAGGCCCCGAGTTAGCGTGGTCCCTGGGTCCCCCAATTCTACTTTAGTGATGAATGTTAATGCCAGGAAGCGTCCAGCTGAGGCCCCGAGTTAGCGTGGTCCCTGGGTCCCCCAATTCTACTTTAGTGATGATGGCTAATGCCAGGAAGCGTGCAGCTGAGGCCCGGAGTTAGCGTGGTCCCTGGGTCTCCCAATTCTACTTTAGTGATGATGGCTAAGGCCAGGAAGCGTCCAGCAGAGGCCCCGATTAGCATGGTTCCTGGGTCCCCCAATTCTACTTTTGTGATGATGGTTAATGCCAGGAAGGTCCAGGTTGAGGCCACGAGTTAGCGCGGTCCCTGGGTCCCCCAATTCTACTTTAGTGATGAATGTTAATGCCAGGAAGTGTGCAGCTGAGGCCCCAAGTTAGCGTGGTCCCTGGGTCCCCCAATTCTACTTTAGTGATGATGGTTAATGCCAGGAAGTGTGCAGCAGAGGCCCCAAGTTAGCGTGGTCCCTGGGTCCCCCAATTCTACTTTAGTGATGATGGTTAATGCCAGGAAGGTCCAGGTTGAGGCCACGAGTTAGCGTGGTCCCTGGGTCCCCCAATTCTACTTTAGTGATGAATGTTAATGCCAGGAAGCATGCAGCAGAGGCCCAGAGTTAGCGTGGTCCCTGGGTCCCCCAAATTCTACTTTAGTGATGATGGTTAATGCCGGGAAGAGTGCAGCAGAGGCCCTGATTTAGCGTGGTCCCTCGGTCCCCCAATTCTACTTTAGTGATGATGGCTAAGGCCAGGAAGCGTCCAGCTGAGGCCCCGAGTTAGCATGGTCCCTGGGCCCCCAATTCTACTTTAGTGATCATGGCTAATGCCAGGAAGGTCCAGGTACAGGCCCCGAGTTAGCGTGGTCCCTGGGTCCCCCAATTCTACTTTAGTGATGATGGTTAATGCCAGGAAGGTCCAGCATAAGCCCCGAGTTAGTGTGGTCCCTGGGTCCCCCAATTCTACTTTAGTGATGATGGCTGATGCCAGGAAGCGTGCAGCTGAGGCCCCGAGTTAGCGTGGTCCCTAGGTCCCCCAATTCTACTTTAGTGATGATGGCTGATGCCAGGAAGCGTGCAGCTGAGGCCCCGAGTTAGCGTGGTCCCTGTGTCCCCCAATTCTACTTTAGTGATGATGGCTAATGCCAGGAAGGTCCAGCAGAGGCCCCGAGCTAGCGTGGTCCCTGGGTCCCCCAATTCTACTTTAGTGATGATGGCTGATGCCAGGAAGCGTGCAGCAGAGGCCCCGAGTTAGCGTGGTCCCTGGGTCCCCCAATTGTACTTTAGTGATGATGGCTAATGCCAGGAAGCGTGCAGCAGAGGCTCCGAGTTAGCGTGGTCCCTGGGTCCCCCAAATCTACTTTAGTGATGATGGTTAATGCCAGTAAGCGTCAAGGTGGAGGCCCTGAGTTAGCGTGGTCCCTGGGTCCCCCAATTCTACTTTAGTGATGATGGCTAATGCCAGGAAGCGTGCAGTGAGGCCCCGAGTTAGCGTGGTCCCCGGGTCCCCCAAATCTACTTTAGTGATGATGGTTAATGCCAGGAAGCGTCAAGGTGGAGGCCCCGAGTTAGCGTGGTCCCTGGTTCCCCCAGTTTAGTGATGATGGCTAATGCCAGGAAGTTCCAGGTGGAGGCCACGAGTTAGCGTGGTCCCTGGGTCTACCAATTCTACTTTAGTGATGATGGCTAATGCCAGGATAGTCCACGTGGAGGCCATGGGTTAGCGTGGTCCCCCAATTCTACTTTAGTGATGATGGTTAATGCCAGGAAGTATCCAGGTGGAGGCCACGAGTTAGCGTGGTCCTTGGGTCTCCCAATTCTACTTTAGTGATGATGGCTAATGCCAGGATGGTCCACGTGGAGGCCCCGAGTTAGCGTGGTCCCTGGGTCCCCCAATTCTACTTTAGTGATGATGGCGAATACCAGGAAGCGTCCAGCAGAGGCCCCGAGTTAGCGTGGTCCCTGGGCCCCCCAATTCTACTTTAGTGATGATGGCTAATGCCAGGAAGCGTCCAGCAGAGGCCCCGAGTTAGCGTGGTCCCTGGGTCCCCCAATTCTACTTTAGTGATAATGGCTAATGCCAGGAAGCGTCCAGCAGAGGCCCAGAGTTAGCGTGGTCCCTGGGGCCCCCAATTCTACTTTAGTGATGAATGTTAATGCCAGGAAGCGTCCAGCAGAGGCCCCGAGTTAGCGTGGTCCCTGGGTCCCCAAATTCTACTTTAGTGATGAATGTTAATGCCAGGAAGCGTCCAGCAGAGGCCCCGAGTTAGCGTGGTCCCTGGGTCCCCCAATTCTACTTTAGTGATGATGGCTAATGCCAGGAAGCGTGCAGCTGAGGCCCCGAGTTAGCGTGGTCCCTGGGTCCCCCAATTCTACTTTAGTGATGATGGTTAATGCCAGGAAGGTCCAGGTTGAGGCCCCGAGTTAGCGTGGTCCCTGGGTCCCCCAATTATACTTTAGTGATGATGGCTAATGCCAGGAAGGTCCAGGTGGAGGCCACGAGTTAGTGTGGTCCCTGGGTCTCCCAATTCTACTTTAGTGATGATGGTTAATGCCAGGAAGCATCCAGGTGGAGGCCATGAGTTAGCGTGGTACCTGGGTCTCCCAAATCTACTTTAGTGATGATGGCTAATGCCAGGATGGTCCACGTGGAGGCCCCGAGTTAGCGTGGTCCCTGGGTCCCCCAATTCTACTTTAGTGATGATGGCGAATGCCAGGAAGCGTCCAGCAGAGGCCCCGAGTTAGCGTGGTCCCTGGGCCCCCCAATTCTACTTTAGTGATGATGGCTAATGCCAGGAAGCGTCCAGCAGAGGCCCCGAGTTAGCGTGGTCCCTGGGTCCCCCAATTCTACTTTAGTGATGATGGCTAATGCCAGGAAGCGTCCAGCAGAGGCCCAGAGTTAGCGTGGTCCCTGGGTCCCCCAATTCTACTTCAGTGATGAATGTTAATGCCAGGAAGCGTCCAGCAGAGGCCCCGAATTAGCGTGGTCCCTGGGCCCCCCAATTCTACTTTAGTGATGATGGCTAATGCCAGGAAGCGTGCAGCTGAGGCCCCGAGTTAGCGTGGTCCCTTGGTCCCACAATTCTACTTTAGTGATGATGGTTAATGCCAGGAAGGTCCAGGTTGAGGCCCCGAGTTAGCGTGGTCCCTGGGTCCCCCAATTATACTTTAGTGATGATGGCTAATGCCAGGATGGTCCAGGTGGAGGCCACGAGTTAGCGTGGTCCCTGGGTCCCCCAATTCTACTTTAGTGATGATGGTTAATGCCAGGAAGGTCCAGGTGGAGGCCACCAGTTAGTGTGGTCCCTGGGTCTCCCAATTCTACTTTAGTGATGATGGCTAATGCCAGGAAGGTCCAGGTGGAGGCCACGAGTTAGTGTGGTCCCTGGGTCTCCCAATTCTACTTTAGTGATGATGGTTAATGCCAGGAAGCATCCAGGTGGAGGCCATGAGTTAGCGTGGTACCTAGGTCTCCCAAATCTACTTTAGTGATGATGGCTAATGCCAGGAAGCATCCAGGTGGTGGCCACGAGTTAGCGTGGTCCCTTGGTCTCCCAATTCTACTTTAGTGATGATGGTTAATGCCAGGAAGCGTGCAGCTGAGGCCCAGAGTTAGCGTGGTCCCTGGGTCCCCCAATTCTACTTTAGTGATGATGGCTAATGCCAGGAAGCGTTCAGCAGAGGCCCCGAGTTAGTGTCTTCCCTGGTTCCCCCAATTCTACTTTAGTGATGATGGCTAATGCCAGGAAGCGTGCAGCAGAGGCCACGAGTTAGCGTGGTCCCTGGGTCCCCCAATTCTACTTTAGTGATGATAGCTAATGCCAGGAAGCGTGCAGCTGAGGCCCCGAGTTAGCGTGGTCCCTGGGCCCCCCAATTCTACTTTAGTGATTATGGCTAATGCCAGGAAGCGTCCAGCAGAGGCCCCGAGTTAGCGTGGTCCCTGGGTCCCCCAATTCTACTTTAGTGATGATGGCTAAGGCCACGAAGCGTGCAGCTGAGGCCCCGAGTTAGCGTGGTCCCTGAGTCCCCCAATTCTACTTTAGTGATGATGGTTAATGCCAGGAAGCGTCCAGCAGAGGCCCAGAGTTAGCGTGGTCCCTGGGTCCCCCAATTCTACTTTAGTGATGATGGTTAATGCCAGGAAGCGTCCAGCAGAGGCCCCGAGTTAGCGTGGTCCCTGGGTCCCCCAATTCTACTTTAGAGATGATGGTTAATGCCAGGAAGCGTCCAGCAGAGGCCCCGAGTTAGCGTGGTCCCTGGGTCCCCCAATTCTACTTTAGTGATGATGGCTAATGCCAGGAAGCATCCAGCAGAGGCCCCGAGTTAGCGTGGTCCCTGGGTCCCCCAATTCTACTTTAGTGATGATGGCTAATGCCAGGAGGCGTCCAGCAGAGGCCTCGAGTTAGCATGGTCCCTGGGTCCCCCAATTCTACTTTAGTGATGATGGTTAATGCCAGGAAGCGTGCAGCTGAGGCCCCGAGTTAGCGTCGTTCCTGGGTCCCCCAATTCTACTTTAGTGATGAATGTTAATGCGAGGAAGCGTGCAGCTGAGGCCCCTAGTTAGCGTGGTCCCTGGGTCTCTCAATTCTACTTTAGTGATGATGGTTAAAGCCAGGAAGCATCCAGCAGAGGCCCAGAGTTAGCGTGGTCCCTGTGTCCCCCAATTCTACTTTAGTGATGATGGTTAATGCCAGGAAGCGTGCAGCAGAGCCCCCGAGTTAACGTGGTCCCTGGGTCCCCCAATTCTACTTTAGTGATGATGGTTAATGCCAGGAAGCATCCAGGTGGAGGCCACGAGTTAGCGTGGTCCCTGGGTCCCCCAATTCTACTTTAGTGATGATGGCTAATGCCAGGAAGCGTGCAGCTGAGGCCCCGAGTTAGCGTGGTCCCTGGGTCTCCCAATTCTACTTTAGTGATGATGGCTAATGCCAGGAAGCGTGCAGCTGAGGCCCCGAGTTAGCGTGGTCCCTGGGTCTCCCAATTCTACTTTAGTGATGATGGCTAAGGCCAGGAAGCGTCCAGCAGAGGCCCCGATTAGCATGGTTCCTGGGTCCCCCAATTCTACTTTAGTGATGATGGTTAATGCCAGGAAGGTCCAGGTTGAGGCCACGAGTTAGCGTGGTCCCTGGGTCCCCCAATTCTACTTTAGTGATGAATGTTAATGCCAGGAAGTGTGCAGCTGAGGCCCCAAGTTAGCGTGGTCCCTGGGTCCCCCAATTCTACTTTAGTGATGATGGTTAATGCCAGGAAGTGTGCGCAGAGGCCCCGAGTTAGCGTGGTCCCTGGGTCCCCCAATTCTACTTTAGTGATGATGGTTAATGCCAGGAAGGTCCAGGTTGAGGCCACGAGTTAGCGTGGTCCCTGGGTTCCCCCATTCTACTTTAGTGATGAATGTTAATGCTAGGAAGCATGCAGCAGAGGCCCAGAGTTAGCGTGGTCCCTGGGTCCCCCAAATTCTACTTTAGTGATGATGGTTAATGCCGGGAAGAGTGCAGCAGAGGCCCTGATTTAGCGTGGTCCCTCGGTCCCCCAATTCTACTTTAGTGATGATGGCTAAGGCCAGGAAGCGTCCAGCTGAGGCCCCGAGTTAGCGTGGTCCCTGGGTCCCCCAATTCTACTTTAGTGATGATGGTTAATGCCAGGAAGGTCCAGGTTGAGGCCACGAGTTAGCGTGGTCCCTGGGTCCTCCAATTCTACTTTAGTGATGAATGTTAATGCCAGGAAGAGTGCAGCTGAGGCCCCGAGTTAGAGTGGTCCCTGGGTCCCCCAATTCTACTTTAGTGATGATGGTTAATGCCAGGAAGCGTGCAGCAGAGGCCCCGAGTTAGCGTGGTCCCTCGGTCCCCCAATTCTACTTTAGTGATGATGGCTAAGGCCAGGAAGCGTCCAGCTGAGGCCCCGAGTTAGCATGGTCCCTGGGCCCCCAATTCTACTTTAGTGATTATGGCTAATGCCAGGAAGGTCCAGGTACAGGCCCCGAGTTAGCGTGGTCCCTGAGTCCCCCAATTCTACTTTAGTGATGATGGTTAATGCCAGGAAGGTCCAGCATAAGCCCCGAGTTAGTGTGGTCCCTGGGTCCCCCAATTCTACTTTAGTGATGATGGCTGATGCCAGGAAGCGTGCAGCTGAGGCCCCGAGTTAGCGTGGTCCCTAGGTCCCCCAATTCTACTTTAGTGATGATGGCTGATGCCAGGAAGCGTGCAGCTGAGGCCCCGAGTTAGCGTGGTCCCTGTGTCCCCCAATTCTACTTTAGTGATGATGGTTAATGCCGGGAAGAGTGCAGCAGAGGCCCTGATTTAGCGTGGTCCCTCGGTCCCCCAATTCTACTTTAGTGATGATGGCTAAGGCCAGGAAGCGTCCAGCTGAGGCCCCGAGTTAGCGTGGTCCCTGGGTCCCCCAATTCTACTTTAGTGATGATGGTTAATGCCAGGAAGGTCCAGGTTGAGGCCACGAGTTAGCGTGGTCCCTGGGTCCTCCAATTCTACTTTAGTGATGAATGTTAATGCCAGGAAGCGTCCAGGAAGAGTGCAGCTGAGGCCCCGAGTTAGAGTGGTCCCTGGGTCCCCCAATTCTACTTTAGTGATGATGGATAATGCCAGGAAGCGTGCAGCAGAGGCCCCGAGTTAGCGTGGTCCCTCGGTCCCCCAATTCTACTTTAGTGATGATGGCTAAGGCCAGGAAGCGTCCAGCTGAGGCCCCGAGTTAGCATGGTCCCTGGGTCCCCCATTTCTACTTTAGTGATGATGGCTGATGCCAGGAAGCGTGCAGCTGAGGCCCCGAGTTAGCGTGGTCCCTAGGTCCCCCAATTCTACTTTAGTGATGATGGCTGATGCCAGGAAGCGTGCAGCTGAGGCCCCGAGTTAGCGTGGTCCCTGTGTCCCCCAATTCTACTTTAGTGATGGTGGCTAATGCCAGGAAGCGTCCAGCAGAGGCCACGAGTTAGCGTGGTCCCTGGGCCCCCAATTCTACTTTAGTGATGATGGCTAATGCCAGGAAGGTCCAGCAGAGGCCCCGAGCTGGCGTGGTCCCTGGGTCCCCCAATTCTACTTTAGTGATGATGGCTGATGCCAGGAAGCGTGCAGCAGAGGCCCCGAGTTAGCGTGGTCCCTGGGTCCCCCTATTGTACTTTAGTGATGATGGCTAATGCCAGGAAGCGTGCAGCAGAGGCTCCGAGTTAGCATGGTCCCTGGGTCCCCCAATTCTACTTTAGTGATGATGGACAATGCCAGGAAGCGTGCAGCTGAGGCCCCGAGTTAGCGCGGTCCCTGGGTCCCCCAATTCTACTTGGCACAGATGATAACAATGAGTAAGTAGTGGCCAGCATGTGGCAAGTGTAAGTCAACCCAGGAGGGCCCCGAGTTACCATGTTCACCCCGCAGTCATAGCAGCAGATCACCCCCACTTTAATAATTAAAATCCAACTGTTATATAGTGCTTCACGTTGCAATGGTCACACTTCTAAGCGCCGTAAGAACTTGTTATTATTACCTACCTTGATGCTATTGAAAAACACACACACATAACTCGCTGCAGCACCTGCCAAGGAACACAGGCCTTCTGACCTTTGACATTACCTCTTGATCTCTACGCATCAAGAAATTTCAAAAACATGGTTGTATTTCAGGGCGACAACAGGAATGTTCACAACATGTCACTTAAGTCATTTAATGCAAGCCATCAACTTTGAAAGGAAAGTTTGATTGAGGGCAAGCCCCGCATGCGATCTTTATTCAATATATTACTTTTACAATATTTCAAAATGATTATACTGCATTATCTTGACCAAAACACAGACTTCAAGGACATGTGCAACAAATCATGTGCCACGATGGGGCCACAAAAAGACCTGTGATCATGTACGATGACGGTGGCCACAAAAAGACCTGCGACCATGTGCCACGATGGTGGCCACAAAAAGACCTGTGATCATGTACGATGACGGTGGCCACAAAAAGACCTGAAACCATTGTCACGATGGTGGCCACAAAAAGATCTGTGATCATGTACGATGACTACAAAAAAAACCTGTGATCAGGTGCCACGATGGTGGCCACAAAAAGACCTGTGATCATGTACGATGACGGTGGCCACAAAAAGACCTGCAACCATTGTCACAATGGTGGCCACAAAAAGACCTGTGATCATGTACGATGACGGTGGCCACAAAAAGACCTGTGACCATTGTCACGATGGTGGCCACAAAAAGACCTGTGATCATTTACGATGACGGTGGCCACAAAAAGACCTGCGACCATGTGCCACGATGGTGGCCACAAAAAGACCTGTGATCATGTACGATGACTACAAAAAAGACCTGCGACCATGTGCCACGATGGTGGCCACAAAAAGACCTGTGATCATGTACGATGACTACAAAAAAGACCTGCGACCATGTGCCACGATGGTGGCCACAAAAAGACCTGTGATCATGTACGATGACTACAAAAAAGACCTGTGATCAGGTGCCACGATGGTGGCCACAAAAAGACCTGTGATCATGTACGATGACTACAAAAAAGACCTGCGACCATGTGCCACGATGATGGCCACAAAAAGACCTGTGATCATGTACGATGACGGTGGCCACAAAAAGACCTGCAACCATTGTCACGATGGTGGCCACAAAAAGACCTGTGATCATGTACGATGACGGTGGCCACAAAAAGACCTGCGACCATTGTCACGATGGTGGCCACAAAAAGATCTGTGATCATTTACGATGACGGTGGCCACAAAAAGACCTGCAACCATGTGCCACGATGGTGGCCACAAAAAGACCTGTGATCATGTACGATGACGGTGGCCACAAAAAGACCTGCGACCATTGTCATGATGGTGGCCACAAAAAGACCTGTGATCATGTACGATGACTAAAAAAAAAAAACCTGTGATCAGGTGCCACGATGGTGGCCAGAAAAATACCTGTGACCATGTATGATGACGGTGGCCACAAAAAGACCTGCGACTATGTGCCACGATGGCAGCCACAAAAAGACCTGTGATCATGTACGATGACGGTGGCCACAAAAAGACCTGTGACCACCAGGAAGAGAAGTCCAAGGCATGAGCTCCATGGAACCAGGCTGGGTTCCACAGATAAGTCTGTTTGGGGGAATTCTGTACCACCATTCTGTCATGGACTATGCTGTGTCGCGAGAGTCTGTAGTGCGGTTGTGAGGTGTCCTTCTGCTCACACCAGGTTCTATGGCTTAGGTTCCATAATGCAGACCTCCTTGAATGCTCTTGGCTTCTGTAGAGTAGCCATCAGAATCATCTTCGGTGGGTTGAGATGTGCAGCGTCCGCGCACTGTGACTTGATGTGGAAGAAAGTCAGCCACCCTCCTGCCTGAAACTAGCTCCAAATGAAGCTTTCTGCAGAAGGAGCGACGCAGCATTCCTTGGTCCTCCATTGAGCAAGCTCCTCGGTGAGAGCTGGTAATCATGAAAGTGCTTTGCCAAGAGAGCTCAAGACTGGGAGAACTATAGATGAGGGGGAGGTCTGCAGCACTCTACTACATGGAGATGTGCCATCCCTGCTTGGAGAGAGTAGTGCTGCTAGCTCCAGATGCCAACTAGAGAGTGTAGACTGCTCTGGGTGGGAGGAGGACGGCAGTGCACAGATCCATTGGGATAGGGCTATGGACCAAGGTCTTTACAGAGGGGGGGCATCTAGTGCTTGGATACAGAGCAGTGGTGTGCAGTCGGGTGGTCCAATCAATGTAAGGCATGGAAAAGGCGCTCCACATAAAGGGTTACGGTGATGGTTCAGGCACACAGTCACGTGGACAAGCCTTTCTTCTCCATACATATGGGTGAAAGCATAAGTGCAAAGCAGACTTTTCCTGAGTACTGCAACCAGTGGGAGATGTTTTGAGGAACACAGAGGCATTTTGTCTCAAGGGTAGTCTGATGATAGGGACTACTCTGCACAGCGCGTCATGCAACTATGGAACGGACTATAACGAGCAGGATTGATCAGGGGAAGAATAGGACTATGCAGAGCAGGATTGATCATGGGAAGGAGTGGACTATGAAGAGCAGGATTGACCATGGGAAGGAGAGGACTATAAAGAGCAGGATTGATCATGGGAAGGAGAGGACTATGAAGAGCAGGATTGACCATGGGAAGGAGAGGACTATGAAGAGTAGGATTGACCATGGGAAGGAGGGGACTATGAAGAGCAGGATTGACCATGGGAAGGAGAGGACTATGAAGAGCAGGATTGATCATGGGAAGGAGAGGACTATGAAGAGCAGGATTGACCATGGGAAGGAGAGGACTATGAAGAGCAGGATTGACCATGGGAAGGAGGGGACTATGAAGAGCAGGATTGATCATGGGAAGGAGTGGACTATGCAGAGCAGGATTGACCATGGGAAGGAGGGGACTATGAAGAGCAGGATTGACCATGGGAAGAATAGGACTATGCAGAGCAGGATTGACCAGGGGAAGAATAGGACTATGAAGAGCAGGATTGACCATGGGAAGGAGGGGACTATGAAGAGCAGGATTGACCATGGGAAGGAGGGGACTATGAAGAGCAGGATTGACCAGGGGAAGGATAGAACCATTAGAGTATGGGGGCAACCCACCAGAGGATTTATATAGACCTCAGTGCGGCCTGAGGGATCAAGCGGTGAAAGGAGTGCTAGCCTGGCATGATCCAGTAACCGGGTGATGCCAGTCAGAAGGCGTGCCTATCGCTTCGTGTAGCATTTCAGTCTGTTTTTGAAGTAGTGCAGCTGTAATTTGAAAGTGACTTGGTCCTGTGTGTTGGACCGGTAGGAGTTATATTTCGCCATCTTGTCAGCACGAGCCGGGTCCTGCGCTTGATCCTTTCTCTGATGATCGATGGTAACATCTCGGCAGGAACCCACCAGCAAGGACCCAAGCCCATCGATAAAGAACTCTGTAAAACAAAATGGAGGCAGTCAGACCTGATCCAAGAGATGGGTAGAACCAATACCCCACCTTCACCCCACAGGTAATATCACTACTAGGCTCCATAATGTAGCAATACCCAGGACTGAGGGGTGTATCAATAAAGGGAAAAGTGCAGGAGGATGGAAGAATGATCAGAGGAAAGCATGGCTTCCACCAGGCCTCTCCATGTTCTAGGTTTATTCTACGCTACGCACTGCACGTGTGACCAAGTCACCCTCCAGGACCACCATCTAATCGCCCTAAGTCAAAGGACGCAGGGTACCAGGCACTCAGATAACCCAGTACTGGAAAAATACAATTCCCACAATGCCCCTGAGAAACCAATGCAAAACTCGAAATGGATTTGGGAAGCAGAATTGGGGGTTACAGAGAAAAAAACAAAACAGAGTCCTTTCACTGAAGACAGGCAAGATGGCAGAAAGCCGGTCACAGGACTCAAAGATCTAAACCGAGCAGACAAATCACCTTCAGAGGAACTACCTCTCCCACAATTCCCCCTTTCCCCAATTAGAAAACTCGGACGGATCAAGGACATTAAAGTCTACCTCCAAGGGGCCAGAAATCATAGGGAGACCTTTCAAAACCAGGGAGACCCTGGGGAAACATATCCCTGCTAGAGAGTTCGTAGCCCACTTGCCTGCGGCCTATCACACAAACTGCCCCCTCAGCGTCTCCCTGTATACAGAATCTAAAAATGGCCCCCAAGGTTTTTATAGCGTCAGCCCAACCCTCCAAGCCTCAATCTGAATAGCAGAAAGTGAGAGAGACGACCAATCCCAACTCTCACAGCCTTTAAGCTCACAGCTGCAGGCTATCAGCCCTAATTCCAATTAGGGGCAGTGGCCGTGGTGCTGCCCCATCTAGTGTGGGAGTGGTGCTGCCCTGTCTAGTGTGGGAGTGGTGCTGCCTAGTCTAGTGTGGGAGTGGTGCTGACCGTCTAGTGTGGGAGTGGTGCTGACCGTCTAGTGTGGGAGTGGTGTTGCCCTATCTAGTGTGGTAGCAGTGCTGCCCCCTATAGTGTGGGAGTTGATAGGAGCAGGCAGCTTCTGTCTGGAGAAGGTTGGAAAAGAGAGATTGTAGCAGAGGAGCCGCGCATACGAGATTTTGAAGTCTGGCGAGGAGTCTGACAGAGAAAGAACCCGCAGAAGGGGCAGCGGGAGAGAGAAAAGGTGGTCCTCACAGAGGAGAAGAAAGTGGTGATATTTAAACGTGAGAGAAAGGGAGTCGGGAGGGCTGAAGCAAATGCAGGAGGGGCTTATAAGCCAGCACCTGAAATAGAGAGGAAAGGCCAGAAGCAAACCCAGCAGGTGCCAGGGATGTCATTTCACCAACATGCCAGGGGTAGCGAAGTGCAAACACACGGCCCTTGACCTCTGATGACATTTGACCCCACCCTGAAGTGACATCATGGGAAGTGATGGAACACAAAATTTCACCCCTTCACAAACCAGGAAGTGGCATCACATAGCATTGTTCCTAAGTGCACTACAAAACATATGGTTACAATATCACTACAATGTGATATACATTTCATACAAGAATGGATCACGATTTGTATCGTTAAGATCAGTGTGTACAGGCCCGTATTACCAAATATTACCAATTTACTGTGAATGCAAGTAGACGTCCAAGGCCAAATGATAATGGTGTGTTATTATATAGCACTTACGCTTTAGTGATTTATATAGAACAAATTTGCACACAATATCACCCAACCTGTGTTAGCACTCATTTTTCCACCTCAGAAGGATGAAAGTCTGAGCTGATGTATTTAAGAACAGACTAAATCAGTGACTCACCCCCTGAAGTGTGCCTGAAATAAACCTTTAATGAGTCTAGCAATTATTTTATAGAATTCCAGAAAGACACGTTATTTGTTATTCCCATTCTTTCTTATGTAGGGTCACTGCTCAAAGAGTTACACTTGTAAAAAACCCTGTTTTTTTAAAGAGCCCTGAACAAGAAAGCCAGCCACACCAGAAACAAAGAGCCACATGGCGCTGGCCACAGCCCAGAAGCTTCCATTAAAAAAAAAAAAAGAACAAAAAAAGAGGTTCATTTTTTAGGGGTAGCAGGGGAGACCACAGGGCTAGCAAGGGAGACCTGAGGGCTAGCAAGGGAGACCTGAGGGGTTGGAGCTGCGACTCCTGGAGACCCCTACGTGATGTCCCTGGCACGGGTTGTAAGCCAGTACCCGAATAGAGAAAAGAGGGGGTGAGGCAAACCCAGGAGGGACTTGCGAGCCAGTACCCGAATAGAGAAAAGAAGGGGCGAGGCAAACCAAGGAGGGGCTTGCGAGCCAGTACCCGAATAGAGAAAAGAAGGGGCGAGGCAAACCCAGGAGGGGCTTGCGAGCCAGTACCCGAAATAGAGAAAAGAAGGGGCGAGGCAAACCTAGGAGGGGCTTGCGAGCCAGTACCCGAACAGAGAAAAGAAGGGGCGAGGCAAACCCAGGAGGGGCTTGCAAGCCAGTACCCTAAATGGAGAAAAGAAGGGGTAAGGCAAACCCAAGAGGGGCTTGCGAGCCAGTACCCGAATAGAGAAAAGAAAGGGCGAGGCAAACCCAGGAGGGGCTTGCGAGCCAGTACCCAAATAGAGAAAAGAAGGGGCGAGGCAAACCCAGGAGGGGCTTGCGAGCCAGTACCTAAATAGAGAAAAGAAGGGGTGAGGCAAAGCCAGGAGGGGCTTGCGAGCCAGTATCCGAAATAGAGAAAAGGGCGAGGCAAACCCAGGAGGGGCTTGCGAGCCAGTACCCGAAAAGAGAAAAGAAGGGGCGAGGCAAACCCAGGAGGGGCTTGCGAGCCAGTACCCGAATAGAGAAAAGAAGGGGCGAGGCAAACCCAGGAGGGGCTTGCGAGCCAGTACCCGAAATAGAGAAAAGAAGGGGCGAGGCAAACCTAGGAGGGGCTTGCGAGCCAGTACCCGAACAGAGAAAAGAAGGGGCGAGGCAAACCCAGGAGGGGCTTGCAAGCCAGTACCATAAATGGAGAAAAGAAGGGGTAAGGCAAACCCAGGAGGGGCTTGCGAGCCAGTACCCGAATAGAGAAAAGAAAGGGCGAGGCAAACCCAGGAGGGGCTTGCGAGCCAGTACCCAAATAGAGAAAAGAAGGGGCGAGGCAAACCCAGGAGGGGCTTGCGATCCAGTACCCGAACAGAGAAAAGAAGGGGCGAGGCAAACCCAGCAGGGGCTTGTGAGCCAATACTTGAAATAGAGGAAAGAAGGGGCGAGGCAAACCCAGGAGGGACTTGTGAGCCGGTACCCGAAGAGAGAAAAAAGGGGTGAGGCAAAACCCAGGAGGGGCTTGCGAGCCAGTACTCTAAATGGAGAAAAGAAGGGGTGAGGCAAACACAGGAGGGGCTTGTAAGACAGTACCCGAATAGAGAAAAGAAGGGGTGAGGCAAACCCAGGAGGGGCTTCTAAGCCAGTAGCCGTATAGGAGGGACTTGTGGGCCAGTACCCGAAGAGAGAAAGAAGAGGCGAGGCAAACCCAGGAGGGGCTTCTAAGCCAGTAGCCGTATAGGAGGGACTTGTGGGCCAGTACCCAAAGAGAGAAAAGAAGGGGCGAGGCAAACCCAGGAGGGGCTTGCGAGCCAGTACCCGAATAAAGAAAAGAAGGGGCAAGGCAAACCCAGGAGGGGCTTGCGAGCCAGTACCCGAATAGAGAAAAGATGTGGTGAGGCAAACCCAGGAGGGGCTTGCGAGCCAGTACCCGAATAGAGAAAAGATGTGGTGAGGCAAACCCAGGAGGGGCTTGTAAGCCAGTACCTGAATAGAGAAAAGAAGGGGTGAGGCAAACCCAGGAGGGGCTTGCGAGCCAGTACCCGAATAGAGAAAAGAAGGGGTGAGGCAAACCCAGGAGGGGCTTGCAAGCCAGTACCCGAATAGAGAATAGAAGGGTCGAGGCAAACCCAGGAGTGGCTTGTAAGCCAGTACCTGAATAGAGAAAAGAAGGGGCGAGGCAAACCCAGGAGGGGCTTGCGAGCTGTTAGGGAGAATTTTCTGTTTAGGCTGAATTTCCTAACCTAGTGAGTCCCCCAGCAGCTTTGCTGGATTTTTGGGGTTTATTCTTTTCTCCTGCCAAGAGTGAGACTCTTTTACCCTAACTCTTGGACATGATTTGAGTGTGCTTCTTTGACTCTAGATGTTTTTAATGGGCTATGGGGTCTTTTACTCCATAGGGCTTCATGTGTTTTTGTGATGTGTGTTACACAGCACCCTCAGTGCATTAACACAGGGGTGTCATAGTCAGCCCCAGTATAGACTCCATACCCTGGGGCTGACTACTGTCTCCCAGGGCATGTAAAGTCACCATTGACTTTACTAGTCTTGAATTCTGAACAGAACCAGTACAAACCATCATATTGTGGACGTACTGGCCGGGGCAATTCGATTGCCCCGGGGTCTGTTAGTCGAGGGGGCACTTCTCCGTCTCCCCTGATCGAGTTTTGGCTGGTGGCAGTGGAAACTACTTTTTATATTCAACCGCGAATATTTCTCTATGGGATTTTCCCAGTGTTCGAGGCTACTATCTTTATTCATTTAATTACGATAGCCTCGAACATACCGCCGGTTTATTTATTTATTATTAATTCTCCGGTTGGTATTTTTTGCCAAAACTCGGTTCTAAAATGGCGTTTGTGTTCTGTTCTGTGACTCCAATCCAAGTCGAGCCCTTTGTTCCACTTTTTTGGCGGGCTTCTCCACAGAAGCCCTCCAAAGTGGTGCCACTCTGTCTGGGGTATTTAGGAGTGGTGCAGGGGGATTTAGGCACCCAGGACTGAGTTGCCTAGGCAACTCAAGTCGCACTCCGTCCTGATTGGCTCAAGTGGTGAGCCGGCCGGCTCACCACTTAGCATGTTTGAGTGACAGCTAGGCTGAGTGAATGGGGGTTTTCTGCATAAAAGCAGGGCTTTGGGGACTGGAACTTCAGAAGTCACCACAGGACCTAAGAATCCGACGAGGGAGAAGCTGAGCCGACCTGCCACGACGACACCACCGGTGGAGCCCTGCTGGACCGTCTCACCACTTTTCCCAACGACAGAGGAGATCTCCCGCCGGAGAGTCTTCTTCCTTTGACTGGTGGGGATAACCAGTTTCACTGTCTTTTCGCCTTCCCGACGCATCTCATGGCCATCTTGCCTGTGCCAAGCACCCCGGCAACTGGAATACCACGTTTTACCATGACCGCGAATTAAATGGTAATACCTTTAACTGGAAAACTCTGCGGCTGGTTTCTTCCCTGGCAGTGCAACGACCTTCATCTTTCCTCCAAGTCGAGATCTTCTCTTCCTCTGGACGAAGCTGAGACTTGCACCCGCTGCCAGGAACAACTGCCACCCCTGGAGGATCCTTCCCACTTAAGGTACCGTGTTCCGCCTGGCTTCCCTTGCCACTGACTGTACGAGGTAGATTTAGCCCCCGGCTTTCGAACCTGGGTTAGCCTGGGACACCCTGGCTAAACTTTTCTGAGCCTCTCTAAACTCTTTTCGAACTCTCTGCAAGACGTTCAAAGCCTAGTGTAACTGTGTGATCTTGGGCGCATTTGTGCTCTGCTCTCTCTAAGAGTGAGCCCAGCCTATGGACTTTGGCTCACCAGTGACTTTTGCTCTTCTGCCTTGCTAAAAGTGTTCCTAAATCTTAGAGTGGTGTATCCACATATTCTGCATTTTTCCCTCCCTTTTTCATGAACTTATTGGAGTGCCATCTACAGTTAAGCGCTCACCTCTGTCTGGAAATAAGTGGTGTTAACGAAGACTTGTCTGATAAGGAATAAGGGTTGTATATATCATAATAGTAACTGTGTTTAGAGTGTTTTACAATAAGAGTGCTGGAGTGTTTCAAACAGTGTGTGTTTAAATAAATAATTATATACTTTGATACCAAAGCTCTGGTCAGTGTTTGCTTGTGCTATTGTATCTGAGTGCCTATTGCCTAACTCTTCTTGCGGGAAGTCTGACTGCTCAGCCACAGCTACCAGGTAAATCTGGGTGGTACATACTGCTACCAAGTGGGTTTACTGCTAACACCTGTAGGCAGAAACCTGTGCAGTGAAACCCAGGAGGGGCTTGCGAGCCAATACTTAAAATAGAGGAAAGAAGGGGTGAGGCAAACCCAGGAGGGGCTTGTGAGGCAGTACCCGAATAGAGGAAAGAAGGGGCGAGGCAAACCCAGGAGGGGCTTGCGAGCCAGTACCCGAAATAGAGAAAAGAAGGGGCGAGGCAAACCCAGGAGGGGCTTGCGAGCCAATACTTAAAATAGAGGAAAGAAGGGGCGAGGCAAACCCAGGAGGGGCTTGCGAGCCAGTACTTAAAATAGAGGAAAGAAGGGGCGAGGCAAACCCAGGAGGGGCTTGTAAGCCAGTACCTGAATAGAGAAAAGAAGGGGCGAGGCAAACCCAGGAGGGGCTTGCGAGCCAGTACCCGAAATGGAGGAAAGAAGGGGTGAGGGAAACCCAGGAGGGATTTGTGAGCCAGTACCCGAAGAAAGAAAAGAAGGGGCGAGGCAAACCCAGGAGGGGCTTGCGATCTAATACTTGAAATAGAGGAAATAAGGGGGAGGCAAACCCAGAAGGGGCTTGCAAGCCAGTACCCGAAATGGAGAAAAGAAGGGGTGAGGCAAACCCAGGAGGGGCTTGCGAGCCAGTACCCGAAATGGAGAAAAGAAGGGGTGAGGCAAACCCAGGAGGGGCTTGCGAGCCAGTACCCGAATCGAGAAAAGAAGGGGCGAGGCAAACCCAGGAGGGGCTTGCGAGCCAGTACCCGAATAGAGAAAAGAAGGGGCGAGGCAAAGCCAGGAGGGGCTTGCGAGCCAGTACCCGAAATAGAGAAAAGGGCGAGGCAAACCCAGGAGGGGCTGGTGAGCCAGTACCTGAAATAGAGAAAAGAAGGGGCGAGGCAAACCCAGGAGCGGCTTGCAAGCCAGTAACCGAAATAGAGAAAAGAAGGGGCGAGGCAAACCCCGAGGGGGCTTGCGAGCCAGTACCCGAAATAGAGAAAAGAAGGGGTGAGGCAATCCCAGGAGGGGCTTGTAAGCCAGTACCCGAAGAGAGAAAAGAAGGGGCGAGGCAAACCCAGGAAGGGCTTGCGAGCCAGTACCCAAATAGAGAAAAGAAGGGGTGAGGCAAACCCAGGAGGGGCTTGCGAGCCAGTACCCGAAATAGAGAAAAAAGGGGCGAAGCAAACCCAGGAGGGGTTTGCGAGCCAGTACCCGAAATGGAGAAAAGAAGAGGGAGGCAAACCCAGGAGGGGCTTGTTAGCCAGTACCTGAATAGAGAAAAGAAGGGGCGAGGCAAACCCAGGAGGGGCTTGCAAGCCAGTACCCGAATAGAGAAAAGAAGGGGTGAGGCAAACCCAGGAGGGGCTTGTAAGCCAGTCCCGAAAAGAGAAAAGAAGGGGTGAGGCAAACCCAGGAGGGGCTTGCGAGCCAGTACCCAAATAGAGAAAAGAAGGGGTGAGGCAAACCCAGGAGGGGCTTGCGAGCCAGTACCCGACTAGAGAAAAGAAGGGGCGAGGCAAACCCAGGAGGGGCTTGCGAGCCAGTACCCGACTAGAGAAAAGAAGGGGCGAGGCAAACCCAGGAGGGGCTTGCGAGCCAGTACCCGAAATAGGGAAAAGAAGGGGCGAGGCAAACCCAGGAGGGGCTTGCGAGCCAGTACCCAAATAGAGAAAAGAAGGGGCGAGGCAAACCCAGGAGGGACTTGCGAGCTTATACTTGAAATAGAGAAAAGAAGGGGCGAGGCAAACCCAGGAGGGGCTTGCGAGCCAGTACCCGAATAGAGAAAAGAAGGAGTGAGGCAAACCCAGGAGGGGCTTGCCAGCCAATACTTAAAATAGAGGAAAGAAGGGGCGAGGCAAACCCAGGAGGGGCTTGCGAGCCAGTACTTAAAATAGAGGAAAGAAGGGGCGAGGCAAACCCAGGAGGGGCTTGTAAGCCAGTACCTGAATAGAGAAAAGAAGGGGCGAGGCAAACCCAGGAGGGGCTTGCGAGCCAGTACCCGAAATGGAGGAAAGAAGGGGTGAGGGAAACCCAGGAGGGACTTGTGAGCCAGTACCCGAAGAAAGAAAAGAAGGGGCGAGGCAAACCCAGGAGGGGCTTGCGATCTAATACTTGAAATAGAGGAAATAAGGGGGAGGCAAACCCAGAAGGGGCTTGCTAGCCAGGACCCGAATAGAGAAAAGAAGGGGCGAGGCAAACCCAGGAGGGGCTTGCGAGCCAGTACCCGACTAGAGAAAAGAAGGAGCGAGGCAAACACAGGAGGGGCTTGCGAGCCAGTACCCGAAATAGGGAAAAGAAGGGGCGAGGCAAACCCAGGAGGGGCTTGCGAGCCAGTACCCAAATAGAGAAAAGAAGGGGCGAGGCAAACCCAGGAGGGACTTGCGAGCTAATACTTGAAATAGAGAAAAGAAGGGGCGAGGCAAACCCAGGAGGGGCTTGCGAGCCAGTACCCGAATAGAGAAAAGAAGGAGTGAGGCAAACCCAGGAGGGGCTTGCGAGCCAATACTTAAAATAGAGGAAAGAAGGGGTGAGGCAAACCCAGGAGGGACTTGTGAGCCAGTATCCGAATAGAGAAAAGAAGGGGAGAGGCAAACCCAGGAGGGGCTTGTGAGCCATAACCCGAAATGGCGAAAAGAAGGGGTGAGGCAAACCCAGGAGGGGCCTGCGAGCCAGTACCTGAATAGAGAAAAGAAGGAGTGAGGCAAACCCAGGAGGGGCTTGCGAGCTAATACTTGAAATAGAGAAAAGAAGGGGCGAGGCAAACCCAGGAGGGGCTTGCGAGCCAGTACCCGACTAGAGAAAAGAAGGGGCGAGGCAAACCCAGGAGGGGCTTGCGAGCCAGTACCCGAAATAGGGAAAAGAAGGGGCGAGGCAAACCCAGGAGGGGCTTGCGAGCCAGTACCCAAATAGAGAAAAGAAGGGGCGAGGCAAACCCAGGAGGGACTTGCGAGCTTATACTTGAAATAGAGAAAAGAAGGGGCGAGGCAAACCCAGGAGGGGCTTGCGAGCCAGTACCCGAATAGAGAAAAGAAGGAGTGAGGCAAACCCAGGAGGGGCTTGCAAGCCAGTACCCGAAATGGAGAAAAGAAGGGGTGAGGCAAACCCAGGAGGGGCTTGCGAGCCAGTACCCGAAATGGAGAAAAGAAGGGGTGAGGCAAACCCAGGAGGGGCTTGCGAGCCAGTACCCGAAATAGGGAAAAGAAGGGGCGAGGCAAACCCAGGAGGGGCTTGCGAGCCAGTACCCAAATAGAGAAAAGAAGGGGCGAGGCAAACCCAGGAGGGACTTGCGAGCTTATACTTGAAATAGAGAAAAGAAGGGGCGAGGCAAACCCAGGAGGGGCTTGCGAGCCAGTACCCGAATAGAGAAAAGAAGGAGTGAGGCAAACCCAGGAGGGGCTTGCGAGCCAATACTTAAAATAGAGGAAAGAAGGGGCGAGGCAAACCCAGGAGGGGCTTGCGAGCCAGTACTTAAAATAGAGGAAAGAAGGGGCGAGGCAAACCCAGGAGGGGCTTGTAAGCCAGTACCTGAATAGAGAAAAGAAGGGGCGAGGCAAAACCAGGAGGGGCTTGCGAGCCAGTACCCGAAATGGAGGAAAGAAGGGGTGAGGGAAACCCAGGAGGGACTTGTGAGCCAGTACCCGAAGAAAGAAAAGAAGGGGCGAGGCAAACCCAGGAGGGGCTTGCGATCTAATACTTGAAATAGAGGAAATAAGGGGGAGGCAAACCCAGAAGGGGCTTGCAAGCCAGTACCCGAAATGGAGAAAAGAAGGGGTGAGGCAAACCCAGGAGGGGCTTGCGAGCCAGTACCCGAAATGGAGAAAAGAAGGGGTGAGGCAAACCCAGGAGGGGCTTGCGAGCCAGTACCCGAATCGAGAAAAGAAGGGGCGAGGCAAACCCAGGAGGGGCTTGCGAGCCAGTACCTGAATAGAGAAACGAAGGGGCGAGGCAAAGCCAGGAGGGGCTTGCGAGCCAGTACCCGAAATAGAGAAAAGGGCGAGGCAAACCCAGGAGGGGCTGGTGAGCCAGTACCTGAAATAGAGAAAAGAAGGGGCGAGGCAAACCCAGGAGCGGCTTGCAAGCCAGTAACCGAAATAGAGAAAAGAAGGGGCGAGGCAAACCCCGAGGGGGCTTGCGAGCCAGTACCCGAAATAGAGAAAAGAAGGGGTGAGGCAAACACAGGAGGGGCTTGTAAGCCAGTACCCGAAGAGAGAAAAGAAGGGGCGAGGCAAACCCAGGAAGGGCTTGCGAGCCAGTACCCAAATAGAGAAAAGAAGGGGTGAGGCAAACCCAGGAGGGGCTTGCGAGCCAGTACCCGAAATAGAGAAAAAAGGGGCGAAGCAAACCCAGGAGGGGTTTGCGAGCCAGTACCCGAAATGGAGAAAAGAAGAGGGAGGCAAACCCAGGAGGGGCTTGTTAGCCAGTACCTGAATAGAGAAAAGAAGGGGCGAGGCAAACCCAGGAGGGGCTTGCAAGCCAGTACCCGAATAGAGAAAAGAAGGGGTGAGGCAAACCCAGGAGGGGCTTGTAAGCCAGTCCCGAAAAGAGAAAAGAAGTGGTGAGGCAAACCCAGGAGGGGCTTGCGAGCCAGTACCCAAATAGAGAAAAGAAGGGGTGAGGCAAACCCAGGAGGGGCTTGCGAGCCAGTACCCGACTAGAGAAAAGAAGGGGCGAGGCAAACCCAGGAGGGGCTTGCGAGCCAGTACCCGACTAGAGAAAAGAAGGGGCGAGGCAAACCCAGGAGGGGCTTGCGAGCCAGTACCCGAAATAGGGAAAAGAAGGGGTGAGGCAAACCCAGGAGGGGCTTGCGAGCCAGGACCCGAATAGAGAAAAGAAGGGGCGAGGCAAACCCAGGAGGGGCTTGCGAGCCAGTACCCGACTAGAGAAAAGAAGGGGCGAGGCAAACCCAGGAGGGGCTTGCGAGCCAGTACCCGAAATAGGGAAAAGAAGGGGCGAGGCAAACCCAGGAGGGGCTTGCGAGCCAGTACCCAAATAGAGAAAAGAAGGGGCGAGGCAAACCCAGGAGGGACTTGCGAGCTAATACTTGAAATAGAGAAAAGAAGGGGCGAGGCAAACCCAGGAGGGGCTTGCGAGCCAGTACCTGAATAGAGAAAAGAAGGGGCGAGGCAAACCCAGGAGGGGCTTGCGAGCCAGTACCCGAAATAGAGGAAAGAAGAGGGAGGCAAACCCAGGAGGGGCTTGTTAGCCAGTACCTGAATAGAGAAAAGAAGGGGCGAGGCAAACCCAGGAGGGGCTTGTGAGTCAGTACTCTATAGAGGACAGAAGGGTGGAATGAAAACCCAGAGTGGATTTTGAGTCAATACTGGTAACAGAGGAAAACAGGGAGGAAGTGAACCCTGCGAGGGTTGGAAATCAGTAGTAAATATAGAGGACAAAAAGAGGGAAGAAAACCCAGGAGTGGAATTAAAGACGGAAATAGGAACAATACAAAAGGAGGAAATAAAACTTGAAGTGGAGTTGAAGGATGGAATAACATTAGAAGGTAAAATGTAACACCCAAAGTGGAGCAGGAGGCACTGACAAAAGGCCGAAGTAGTAGTAAAGGAACATTGAGAAATCAGCAGGAGGAGGTAGTAGGCGGAAGTGCGCAAAGGGAGAGTGACGGAATTTCAGATGATCCGAGGGAAGAGGAGGATTTAAGGGTTCAAGAGCTTTGGAAGCGAAAGGATGGAACCATAAAGAAACAAGGTCACGAGTTCAGTTAAATACTGAAAGGAGAGGCAAGGATCCAGAGACCGACTCGTTATTTAGAAGTAGGAGGTTCCAGAGGGCCAGGTCAGGCCCTAGGTAGGTTTCCTAGGAGGGAGGATGTTCCTGCGGGGGTCAGAGAGTTTAGTGGTAGCTCAGAGAGATGGTGGAAAGAATCAAGGCAAGAAAGAAAGTTAGTACAGACTAGTCCTTTTGCCTCTCTCCTTACTGACCCCAACACGCTCCCCAAACCACCCCCGAGGATCTGACAGAACATTGCGGACTGGTTTAGTCTTGAGGTGCAGCTAGGCCCAGAGGAGCAGAATGAGGATTTGCAAGATATTGGGCAGAGAGGAGTGAGACTTTGGGGCAGTGGCGGCAACTTGAAATATTGAATTCCCATCCTGACACTGGGAAAACCATTGGAAGAGACATTGGAAGAAGAAGGCACTGTTATATAATTATTATATTTGTTGGGAAAGATGTGTCATTTGACCCTCCCCTGTACACAGTCCCTAATAAAGCGTGTCAATTTGAGTCACTCAACGAAGGTCACACAGGGCAGCCTCAAAACCTGGATTCGGCGAGGAGGCCCTGCCACCCTGGACTGCCCCTTCCTCAGAGTCTGCCCCACCCAAGGCCCCTCTAGGTGGGCACTATGGTTGCCCTGAAAGCAGGAGGTCTGGTTTCACCAGGACCTCAGGTGGAGTGAAGGCCAGTCATGAGCTCTCACCCCCTCGCCTGACCACAGGCACCCAGGTCATGATGGCGCTATGACTTCATACCTGTAGGAACGATGGAAGCCACATGGTGCGAGATCTATTTAGATTGCAGGCAGGTTTGGGATGTTCATCATGCGCTACATGCATGCAACTAAACTTCAGGGCGCTGGATAGATTGATTATAGGGGGACCTAGAGTTGGAGAGGGAATGCAGCACACAGGCGGTGGGCACATGTCCAGAGAGGAATCCAGAATGTAAAGATTGTGGGGACCTTTCTTCGGGGCCATGTGCTCCAGTGTGCAGGTCTCTCTGGGAAAGACTGCACTACGAGAGCCAGCACTAGAGACACACTACAGGTTTGGGGGTAAAGACACAGGCACAATCTTACCAGTTTGGGCCTAACCACTAGGGCCAGCCACCGGGCTGATGGACACATAAGGGGTTTCTAGGCACCACCTTTTCCTATAGTTGTGAGCAGAAGGAGCTGTGGGACAGCCAAACACTTTATGGATGTCTCTAGGCCTGTAATTTGCCAACCATGGGAGCTAGGCAGACAAAGTCCCAACACTCGGTGTGAGCCTCGGTAAAGGATAGCCAATACTCACTCTAGTCTCTGTGCATAGGTCGGGAGCCACCTAGGTCTCCCATTAGAAGCATTTGAAGAATCAAAACACAGATCTTGGGCTCCAACATGTCAAAAAGGAATGGAACTTGAGTTCTCTCAAAAATATCACCATACAAAACATTGCCATATTTCTGCGGGGATATTAAGCCAAGGTACCTGCGGGGGACACCCCTGCAAACCCAATATTTTTTTTCATGGAGCGGGGGACACCCCCAAAGCCCCCAGTCCCAATAACCCCATACATTATCCCCACTAACAATATCGCCTATGGCATAACCCCACGACCTTATACATGGCAATATTATTGGTGGGGATAATATGACCTGATACCGATCTGAGAGTCTACTCACACAGGCATGTGACCACCTCACGGATCCCCTGATTTCTGGGCCCCCTGCTAGTGCGCAGGCATGTGACCACCTCAGGGTCCCACAGGAATCTGGTTCTCCCGCTAGTGCAGAGGCATGTGACCACCTCAGGGTCCCCTGAGGATCTGATTCTCAGGCTAGTGCACAGGCATGTGACCACCTCAGGGTCCCGTGAGGATCTGATTCTCAGGCTAGTGCACAGGCATGTGACCACCTCAGGGTCCCGTGAGGATCTGGTTCTCCTGCTAGTGCACAGGCATGCAACGACCTCAGGGTCCCCTGAGGATCTGGTTCTCAGGCTAGTGCGCAGGCATGTGACCACCTCAGGATCCCACAGGAATCTGGTTCTCCTGCTAGTGCAGAGGCATGTGACCACCTCAGGGTCCCCTGAGGATCTGGTTCTCAGGCTAGTGCGCAGGCATGCGACCACCTCAGGGTCCCCTGAGGATCTGGTTCTCAGGCTAGTGCGCAGGCATGCGACCACCTCAGGGTCCCCTGAGGATCTGGTTCTCAGGCTAGTGCGCAGGCATGCGACCACCTCAGGGTCCCCTGAGGATCTGGTTCTCAGGCTAGTGCGCAGGCATGCGACCACCTCAGGGTCCCCTGAGGATCTGGTTCTCAGGCTAGTGCGCAGGCATGTGATCACCTCATGGATTCCCTGAGGATCTGGTTCTCTGTCTAGTGCGCAGGCATGTGACCACCTCAGGGTCCCCTGAGGATCTGGTTCTCAGGCTAGTGCGCAGGCATGTGACCACCTCAGGGTCCCCTGAGGATCTGGTTCTCAGGCTAGTGCGCAGGCATGTGACCACCTCAGGGTCCCCTGAGGATCTGGTTCTCAGGCTAGTGCGCAGGCATGTGACCACCTCAGGGTCCCCTGATGATCTGGTTCTCTGGCTAGTGCGCAGGCATGTGACCACCTCAGGGTCCCCTGAGGATCTGGTTCTCTGGCTAGTGCGCAGGCATGTGACCACCTCAGGGTCCCCTGAGGATCTGGTTCTCAGGCTAGTGCGCAGGCATGTGATCACCTCATGGATTCCCTGAGGATCCGGTTCTCTGGCTAGTGCGCAGGCATGTGACCACCTCAGGGTCCCCTGAGGATCTGGTTCTCAGGCTAGTGCGCAGGCATGTGACCACCTCAGGGTCCCACAGGAATCTGGTTCTCCTGCTAGTGCGCAGGCATGTGACCACCTCAGGGTCCCCTGAGGATCTGGTTCTCCTGCTAGTGCGCAGGCATGTGACCACCTCAGGGTCCCCTGAGGATCTGGTTCTCCTGCTAGTGCGCAGGCATGTGACCACCTCAGGGTCCCCTGAGGATCTGGTTCTCAGGCTAGTGCGCAGCCATGTGACCACCTCAGGGATCCCCTGAGGATCTGGGACCCCTGCTAGTGTGCAGGCATGTGACCACATCAGGGATCCCCTGAGGATCTGGGACCCCTACCAGTGCACAGGAATGCTATCACCTCGGGGATCCCCTGAGAATATGGTTCTGTTTCTAGTGCACAGTCGTGTGATCGCCTCAGGGATCCCCCAAGGTTCTGAGCCTCCTGATAGCACACAGCCATGTGACCACCTCAGGGATACCCCGAGGATCTGGTTCTCCTGCTATTGCACAGTCATGTGACCACTTCAGGAATCCCCCAAGGATCTGGGGCCCTGCTCATGCACAGGCATTTGACCACCTCATGGATTCCCTGAGGATTTGGTTCTCCTGCTAGTGCACAGGCATATGACCATCTCAGGGCTCCCCTGAGGATCTGGTTCTCCTGCTAGTGTGCAGGCATGTGACCACCTCAGGGATCCCAAGAGGATCTGGTTCTCCTGCTAAGGCACAGGCATGTGACCACCTCATGGATTCCTTGAGGATCTGGTTCTCCTGCTAGTGCACAGGCATGAGACTACCTCATGGATTCCCTGAGGATTTGGTTCTCCTGCTATTGCGCAGGCATGTGATCACCTCAGAGATCCCCAGAGGATCTGTTTCTCCTGCTAGTGCACAGGCATGAGACCACCTCATGGATTCCCTGAGGATTTGGTTCTCCTGCTAGTGCACAGGCATGTGACCACCTCAGAGATCCCCAGAGGATCTGGTTCTCCTGCCAGTGCACAGGCATGTGACCACCTCAGGGATCCCCGGAGGAATCTAGTTCTTCTGCTAGTGTGCAGGCATGTGACCACCTCAGGGATCACAAGAGGATCTGGTTCTCCTGCTAGAGCGCAGGCATGGGACCACCTCAGAGATCCCCAGAGGATCACCTCATGGATTCCCTGAGGATTTGGTTCTCCTGCTAGTGCACAGGCATATGACCATCTCAGGGCTCCCCTGAGGATCTGGTTCTCTTGCTAGTGTGCAGGCATGTGACCACCTCAGGGATCCCAAGAGGATCTGGTTCTCCTGCTAGAGCACAGGCATGTGACCACCTCATGGATTCCTTGAGGATCTGGTTCTCCTGCTAGTGCACAGGCATGAGACTACCTCATGGATTCCCTGAGTATTTGGGTCTCCTGCCAGTGCACAGGCATGTGACCACCTCAGGGATCCCCGGAGGAATCTAGTTCTTCTGCTAGTGTGCAGGCATGTGACCACCTCAGGGATCACAAGAGGATCTGGTTCTCCTGCTAGTGCACAGGCATGTGACCACCTCAGAGATCCCCAGAGGATCTGGTTCTCCTGCCAGTGCACAGGCATGTGACCACCTCAGGGATCCCCGGAGGAATCTAGTTCTTCTGCTAGTGTGCAGGCATGTGACCACCTCATGGATTCCTTGAGGATCTGGTTCTCCTGCTAGTGCACAGGCATGAGACTACCTCATGGATTCCCTGAGGATTTGAAACTCCTGCTATTGCGCAGGCATGTGATCACCTCAGAGATCCCCAGAGGATCTGGTTCTCCTGCTAGTGCACAGGCATGTGACCACCTCAGGGATCCTCGGAGGAATCTAGTTCTTCTGCTAGTGTGCAGGCATGTGACCACCTCAGAGATCCCCAGAGGATCTGGTTCTCCTGCTAGTGCACAGGCATGTGACCACCTCAGGGATCCCAAGAGGATCTGGTTCTCCTGCTAGTGCACAGGCATGTGACCACCTCAGGGATCCCCGGAGGAATCTGGTTCTCCTGCTAGTGCACAGGCATGTGACCACCTCAGGGATCCCCGGAGGAATCTGGTTCTCCTGCTAGTGCACAGGCATGTGACCACCTCAGGGATCCCCAGAGGAATCTGGTTCTTCTGCTAGTGCACAGGCATGTGACCACCTCAGAGATCCCCAGAGGATCTGGTTCTCCTGCTAGTGCACAGGCATGTGACCACCTCAGGGATCCCCAGAGGAATCTGGTTCTTCTGCTAGTGCACAGGCATGTGACCACCTCAGGGATCCCCAGAGGAATCTAGTTCTTCTGCTAGTGCGCAGGCATGTGACCACCTCAGGGATCACAAGAGGATCTGGTTCTCCTGCTAGAGCGCAGGCATGGGACCACCTCAGAGATCCCCAGAGGATCTGGTTCTCCTGCTAGTGCACAGGCATGTGACCACCTCAGGGATCCCCAGAGGAATCTGGTTCTTCTGCTAGTGCACAGGCATGTGACCACCTCAGGGATCCCAGGAGGAATCTGGTTCTTCTGCTAGTGCACAGGCATGTGACCACCTCAGGGATCCCCAGAGGAATCTGGTTCTTCTGCTAGTGCACAGGCATGTGACCACCTCAGGGATCCCCAGAGGAATCTAGTTCTTCTGCTAGTGCGCAGGCATGTGACCACCTCAGGGATCACAAGAGGATCTGGTTCTCCTGCTAGAGCGCAGGCATGGGACCACCTCAGAGATCCCCAGAGGATCTGGTTCTCCTGCTAGTGCACAGGCATGTGACCACCTCAGGGATCCCCAGAGGAATCTGGTTCTTCTGCTAGTGCACAGGCATGTGACCACCTCAGGGATCCCCGGAGGAATCTGGTTCTTCTGCTAGTGCACAGGCATGTGACCACCTCACGGATCCCAAGAGGATCTGGTTCTTCTGCTAGTGCACAGGCATGTGACCACCTCATGGATTCCCTGAGGATTTGGTTCTCCTGCTAGTGCACAGGCATGTGACCACCTCAGGGATCCCCGGAGGAATCTGGTTCTTCTGCTAGTGCACAGGCATGTGACCACCTCACGGATCCCCTGACGATTGTGCCCACTTCTTCCTCACAGGAATACACTCACCATAGTGATCACCAAATGACATGGGCACCTGCTCACATACACAGCAATGTGACCACTGCAAGGATCCTCTGAGAATCTGGACCCTCTGCTAATGCGGAGGCAAGTGACCACCTCAGTGATCCCTTCAGGGTGTGTAACCCCTACCCACATATCACATGAGGGTCGGAGCTCCTGCCAGCACACACACAGAGGGAAAACTCGGAACTCCCAAAGGCACTCAATTTATGGGTTTGTGGGTGCTTTTGGCTAACACCACACTGCGAGACCCAGCACTGGAGATGCACTACCGGTTGGGTAGGAACAGGCGGAATCTTAGCTGCTGTGTGGGCCCTTTTGGCTAACACCACACTGCGAGACCCAGCACTGGAGATGCACTACCGGTTGGGTAGGAACAGGCGGAATCTTAGCTGCTGTGTGGGCCCTTTTGGCTAACACCACACTGCGAGACCCAGCACTGGAGATGCACTACCGGTTGGGTAGGAACAGGCGGGATCTTAGCTGCTGTGTGGGCCCTTTTGGCTAACACCATACTGTGATACCCAACACTGAAGACACACTACTGGTTGAGGGAACATGCTGCATAATCTCATCTCTGTGGGCCCTTTTGAGTAACACCACACTGCGAGACATAGCACTGGAGATACACTACCGGTTGAGAGAACACGCTGTGGTATGTTACCTGTGGGGGCCCTTTTGGCTAACACCACACTGCGAGACCCAGCACTGGAGACACACTACTGGTTGGCTGGGATCCAGGCGGGATCTTAGCTGCTGTGTGGGCCCTTTTGGCTAACACCACACTGCGAGACCCAGCACTGGAGACACACTACTGGTTGGCTGGGACACAGGCGGGATCTTAGCTGCTGTGTGGGCCCTTTTGGCTAACACCACACTGCGAGACCCAACAGAAGAGATGTACTACTGGTTGGCTGGGATGCAGGCGGGATCTTAGCTCCTGTGTTGGCCGTTTTGCCTAACACAACACTGCGAGACCCAGCACTGATGTGGTTTCCAATGCTTTATATTAATGAAATCCCACATAGAGGGAGGAATCGCATGGTGCCTCCTACATGGGCATTACTAGCAAACATCCAGCTGTGAGACCAAGCCCTCCCAGTGGTTTCCAGAATATATAGACCGGGGATCACATTCTAGAGGCTGGCAAGGCAAGGTCTTACCTGTGTGAGCCACTCTTGCAAGCTTGGGATCAAAGCCAACACTTTGCACTCTCGCTGTGTGCGCCAAGAAGAAGTTGACCACTGCGCTGGTGAGAACGCAGTTTGGAAAACCCTCGATGGGCCCGTAGGAGCCGCCTCTCCAGTGGATACAATCACCCTCTTCGTTGCCTTCCTCGTACAGAAGCCGAAAGCTGAACAAGTTGCCATCCACGTTCCCGCCAACCTGTAGGAAGAGGAAGAACATGTCAGAGGGAGGAGCAATGCGAGACATGTAATAGAAACAGCCAGGTGTGCAAGATCGTATACATGCCTGCACATTCTGTGCACGTCTACTCTGATTGATTGAGTTATTCCTATTGCGCATCTGGACAAATCAAATCGTATCAAGGTGCAGTTGTTAACCAACAAAGAAGCTCTACTGTGACTCATCAGGTCATCAAATTTACTTTCCCCCATAATACAATATTCCCAGACTTATTTGAACAAATAGGTTTTACATTTTTTCGAAATAGAGGGATTCCAATGTCCTCATCTCCAATGGAAGACTATTCGATAATTTAGGCCAGAATACTGAAAATCTGCAATCACCTCGTGACACACAACGTGTTGGGGGGATAGTTGGCAGATACCTGTCTTTTGACCGTAGGGACCTTATAGGGGCTAGATTGTTCAAGCATTTAAAAATCATACATTCAATTTGAAACTAATTGGGTCCTCCACTGCCAATCAATGAGTTGATAGGTGGAGCCCTGACATAGGTGTAGATTATTTTACCTGAACACCAATCTAACAGCGGCATGTTGGGCTTTTTGCAGCGGGTGCATTTGTTTGGCAGGAGCCCCAGCCAGTGGGCTGTTACAGTAGTCCAGCTTGGAGTTTACTAGGGCTCCTACCACCGCTGCATGATCTTTTCGTGGAACACAAAGAAGGGCCTGTTGAGCATTGGTAGGTTATAGGAAACGGCCTGGACTTTGGCTGCAACCTGACCTTCACGCTCGGGCTGATCTGCCATAGGCACCCCAAACTCTTTACCTCAGAGGCAAACTTCAGTCCTCCTCCCAGGAAAGAAGGTGGGGCGGGGCATGTGTTTTCTCGCGTAAGCTTACCTCTGTCTAGTTGGGATTGAGTTGGAGCCAATTGGTGGACATCCATCCTCCTACCTCTTCCAAATAGCTGCTGACCCATGAAAGAGATTCTGCAACGTTATTTAACCCAAGGTACACCTGGGTATCATCGGCATATGACTAGAAACTAACCTTGTGGCTTCTCAGTTTGTCCATTGGAGGGCATAGATAGAGATTGAATAACAACGGTGAGAGCGAGGACCCTTGGGGAACTCCACAACACTGAGGGAGGGCATCTGAAAAGAAGCCCCCCTACTTTACCTGTTGTTGTCGCCCAGCCAGAATAGAAGAGAACTATCTGTGAGTGTTTGATGACACATTCCCTGTTTCCCTTAATCTCCCAATGAGAATTTGGTGGTCCATTGTATCAAAGGCTGCGGAAAGCTCTAACAGTACAAGTAGGGGCCATTCTGCTTGGTCTCCCTCTTGCAATAGTTCATCCCAGACCACGACCAATGCAGTTTCAGTTCCAAATTTCAGACGAACCCCGATTGTAGTGAATCCAATAGGCCTTCTATTTCCACGCACTCTTGCAACTGCATTGTGACCACTTTCTCCCCAAAAAAACAATTTCAGGCCCGCGGAGCCCTGCAACTGAGCGATAATTCTGGAGATTCTCAAGGTCTAGGTTTGACTTTTTTACAGTGGAGAAATGATGGAAAGCTTCAATTCGTCAGGTACTATCCCCTGACTTAGAGACGTGTTTACAAAGCTGGTCATAAAAAGGGGTGATATCTGGTGCTATGTGTTTGGCCACACATGCAGGCAGGGGGAAAAGGGAATCATTGGCCGTTTCAAGGGCCTTTACCAGGGTACAGATAGTCTCTTCTGACACTATGTTAAAACAGAATGGGGTTCCATTTACATTACTCCCTTCCTCGAGGTGTCTATATCCAGATGGCTAAAAGCCTCCCTTTACCTTGGCTTCCCTTTCCTGTAATATATTCGCTTGGATAGCTTATTAAAGAAGGTCACAAGGGTAAATGAAGTGCAATACTGTGACTCACTGTTGGCAAAAACATAGTCAATTGTGGAGATTGCACTACCATTGGTCCAAAGATGGTGTGCTAGCTTTCCCTCCAATTCCTTCATTTTCAACAATTCCAACCGTAGTTGTTAGTCAATTCCACCGACCGCCATCCCAGGATATGGGCTCTTGCATGACTGAGGTCAATAGCAGATTCAGAATACTCCCCCCATACCCTCACAATCATCTGTTGATTCACAACACGCATTAAATTCACCCAGGACGTACATGTTGCCATTCGAGTAAAATTGCTCCCACATTATAATCATCCCCTCCACCTGTCTTAATAGGGCAATTGTCTGATGTGTCCGGCGGGTCTTATTAGTTCATAAGGAGACTCCTGTCATTGAGACATGCAGGGCAATACCGGCCTTAGTGGCGGCAGCCTCCCGGGCGGAAAAAGAACAATTTGGCGCCCCCACGCCTATGGTCAATTGAGGACAGGTGGGTGGAGGTGCCAAATGTTTATTTTCGGTGGTGGGAGAAGGCGTCCCTTTGAAATTAAATGCGCTTGTGGAAGCGGGTGCATTTAACAACAATAGGGTGCTGCGGCACCTATTAGATGAGTATCTCCCCACTCCTGCACCGGAGCATGGCGGCCATTATCTCAATAGGGTGCCAGCACCCTATTGTTGTTAAATGCGCCCGGTCCCGCAAGCGTATTTAATTTCAAAAGGACACTTCTCGCACCACGCCAGCTTGGGGTAGCCCATGAAAGGCTCACTCGAGCTGGTGATCTGGGGCGATATGGCACTCCAGGCGGTCGCCCGGCTCGCCCGGCCCTAACGCCGGCCCTGATGCAGGGTTCTCTACTAACATGCCATGCACAAATGGTGAGTCACTACCAAACGTAAGTTCCCTCAGCACCAAGAGGGATCTAACTCTTGCAGCCAAGATTCCCTTAGATCGCCCTCTAGCTGATGGCAACGCATACCGACAGACTAAGGTATAGCCATCACTGATCAAATTGTCACAGGCCCAGGTTTCCTGCAGAAAAAATAGGGCTGCGGCACATTATTCGAAAGACTGTCAACCGGAGACGGGGGCCGCCGAGGAATCCAAAGTAAAGCACCGGGACATCGAGGCCATCGAAGTCCATTGTCGTCAACCAGGGTTCGAAGGACTGCGGTAACACCTGGAAGCTGGTCACAGCCGCGTTGCCCAGAAGAGGGGTGTTACGCTCACCTGGTCTCTGCAGAAGCGTTGTGGCACAGTTTCAGCCCTCCCTAGAATTAGATCACCCTCTTCAGGTTTCGTCCCCTGCGAATCAGCTGTGGGCAGCGACAATCAGTGGCACTGCTCCTGTGTGTATATGGGGAAACGTGAGTGCGCTGATAGGTGACTATGGTATCTCTCTAACCCTTCGACCCAAGGTGCGATTTCAGTGGGCACGTACCGGCCCATAAGGCTCACCTGGTAAATGTGAATGATGAGCTCTCTGTCCTGCTGCCTCTGGGAGGGACGCTTGTTAATGGAATCGAGTTCTTTCACTAATTCCTGAGTATTAGTCCAGTCCTGTCTTTTCCCCTTTTTCTGCTTTCTTGCAATGTCTCTTGTCTTTTCCCCTTTCTGTTGCAGATACTCCGAGTTCGGATGATGCGCGTTGTGCCCCAGTGCCCAGATGATGCTGTCTGCATTCCAAAATGCTTAAAGGTTAGCCACGCTGCCGGGAAGAAGATGACTGAGCTCCAAGATGTTTGCAGGTGAGCCGCGGTGCCAGGAAGAAGATGACTGCACTCCAAGATGTTGGTAGGTGAGCTGTAGTGTCAGAAGGAAGCGTTCAGGTGAGAGCAGAATCCACTGGATGGTGAGTACGATTGTGGATGGCAGGATCTCTTCAGGTAAGTTGAATCCCAGGCGACGGTGAGCGTTACGCTGCACAGAGGTGCAGAATAATGCGAAGCGTGTGCCTTCGGGTTGAGCTGGGTTTTATAGCTGAGCTCTTAAGGCCACGCCCCCTTGGCAAGGTTCTGCATGCCACACCCTGCCACTCCTAGAGAGTGAGCACGTGCAAAGGCAATCCATTAGCAGCCACACCCAAGAATACACTGGGGGCTGCTTAATGGATGGAATGTTCAAGGTTAATGCATCCTGCTTAATGGATGGAATGTTCAAGGTTAATGCATCCTGCTTACTGGATGGAATGTTCAAGGTTAATGCATCCTGCTTAATGGATGGAATGTTCAAGGTTAATGCATCTGACGTGCTTAATGGATGGAATGTTCAAGGTTAATGCATCCTGCTTAATGGTTGGAATGTTCAAGGTTAATGCATCTGAAGTGCTATGTCCATAATAAAAGCTTCTTGGTGTTAAATGGATGTTATTGTTTACTTTTGTTCATGAGCCAGGAGCCAAAGGCGCCAGGACAGTGTCCACCCAGGTCTCCTGCGCATGCGACCCCTGCATGCCTGTGCCCCTGACTTCATGACCATGACAGCGGGACTGCTTGATGCCGTGCTGCAGACAACCAGAGCCGAAATGCTCCAACTTTTGCATAAAACATTGGAATCCAAGGACTCCCTTGCCCACACCATCGACCGCTTTGTCTCGCCGGAGAAAGTTGAGGCCGCTGACGCGCCGAGCAGAATCCCCCATTGGGTTTCCTGCTACCCTAAGTCCACAAAGACGCCGACGAAGATCTGAGAGCCATCCGTGGTCGAGTCCCGATCGTGGCCGCCAATGCCGACGACCCGATGCCATTGCTGGGCCTATGTTCTTCATTGACTCTGATTTGTGGCATCAAACTCTTTTCATCGAGGACTCTCGCCGCCAAGGTTCACCTTCTTCGAGGAGTATTGATGATCCGTGGCTCCTGCCTTAAAGGGAGTTCCCTCAAGAAGGATCCGTCGACGACCCATCGAAGAATTCTGCTAAACCAGGTACACTGGGGTAGTAGAACATTTGTAGAAGGAAATAAGAGTCTAATAGACAATATATGGACTGGGCTTGTCAATATACTTTATTTTTACAGGTTGCCCCGTTGGGGGATCCTCATACAGAACTGTGCCTGGTGATAGGGGCCCAGTATTCTGCCAATTGTTTAACCAACTTGTTTTCCTCAAGTCTATTTTTGGTTCACTTTATTAATTGATTTGCATGCCATTTGAAACTATCGACAGTTGATGCATTTTAATGGAATCTAAGAAGTAATTGTGGTACCACATTGGGACTGTATATACTTACCCTTTTAGAATTACCTGAGCACAAAGTGTGTTATTGTGATTCTGTATATAATTTAAGCCTTATTTATATAAAGAACTGTGTTATCACTAACATACTGCGTGGGCATTCCTTTGTGGGGGCTTGGGGACTACACTGTACTTAAGAACCAGCCCACATCACCTCCTGAGAGCTTAAGACTTGATTGATCGTCCAACGTTACCAGATAATCTTGGCTGGGGTGCTCTGTGCTACTACCCTGCCATATAGAGAGCAGGAGTACAGATACTCCCCTCCAGTCTTTACAACTACCATAACCAGAAGGCCTTGGGAAGAGGCAAAGATAGGTCTAAGTGCTCATACAGGGGTTGTGTAAAATACTCTGTACCGTTAAAAGTCCTTGACTGACAGATGATTGTGAAGAAGGGAAAGTGAATCCTGCATGGTGAACCTGGTGGAGGAATGCTAACGAGAAGGGGCCTAATCTAAAGTCCCATAGTGAACTGTTTGGTAAAGGTTGGCGAGAGTCGACCTGTTAAGACGGATTTCTGAACTCTGTCCTGGCGGCGCAGAAGTTCAGAAGGCCAACCTAATTACTTGGAACAGGGTAACCTCTGGACAAGCCAGACCAATCAGGGTAGCGATCGCGGCGGTCAAGACTAGGTCTCAAGAGGGGTGAGGGTGACTGAAAGCCTGCAATGAGCACACAAAGCAAGGACGCTTACAAACTACTCCAAACAGGTGTTATATTAAAAATATAGACACATTTATTCCAAGGCCTTTGCAACAATGACCGTAGCGAGAAATCACAATAAAACTCTAGTAAACCAACACATACCAAACCAATACAATATATATACAAATACAAACGAGTCTAACGAGTTAGACGCACGAAATGTGTAGACCACCTAGAAGGGGAGGAAAACAGGCAGTGCGAATAATAATCAGACCCAGTCCGCCTTCAGAGGCACCTAACTAAAAGGAAGTCTAAACCCTACGAAGAGTGGAGCCTTGTGCTCAAAAGTACCTGCACACGCTGGTGCCAACAAGCAAAAGGGGGAGTCTCTTCGAGGGAATCAGGCAGTTCAGTTCGGTGAATAAATGAAGATGAACAGAGCTCCGCGACTCAAGCGCAGCCTCCACTGTGGGCAGAAGCAGAGCGCGAGTACGGAAAGGCGTGCTGTTTGACACAGCGAGGATAGGCTATGGGCTACTGCAGGAGGGCGACCAGTTCCTAGCTATGCTACTCACCGGTCCCCGATGCAGGCAGACACAGGCTTCTCCGCGTCAGTTTCAGTGCTGACAGGTTCAGATAGGAGCAGGGGACGTCTCGTCATCGTGTAGATTCCGCAGCAGCAGAGTTGAGTTGAGGGCGTCCCAAACGCAGTGAACCCGCACAGTTTGTTACCACAGCAGGGCAACGGAGCGGCCGTGTGTATCTCAGCCAAATGTACACTACTCACTTCAGACCTGGGAATGCCAAGTGTACGAATCATGTGAGAGTGACAAGGACTCGAAATACAACACAACCTGACGGCGGTTACAGAGCCAGACTCCTGGGTAGGCTAGTCAGTCTGCTGGATGGCCCAGAGGCATTTCCGAAGGCTTACGTGCAGGAGATGGTGAAGGTGCCGAGAAAAGCTGTCCCCGCTATTCCAAGGGTCGAAGTACCAGTACAGGCCTTCTTGTTCGATCCAAGGTAGAAAGGGTTTCACAAAGCGACAGCAGTGCAGAGGAGCAGTCCTTCAGCGGGTCACCAGCGATTCCTTGGTTCAGCCTCGTGGTTGCAGGATACTTGGCTCCTGTATCCCTTTGTTCGTGAGAACTCAGGAGATCGACATGGTAGTGGTGTTTCCAGCCTCCTCTTATCCACGGTTCCCTTCGCGTCAAAACAGAGAGGACCCAATGGGAGATTTGCTCACAAAACACTCACACCATACATGGACCTATCACGGACCACGGTGGTCCCAGGCATTCATACCACACTAGACTCTCTGGCACCCAGGATGTGTATTGGGACCAGACATCCCAGCCCACATCCTGGAGGCACATACAAGGCCTGTAGAAGCCCGCGAAAGCATCTGTGTTTCGCAGGAAAGTACATGCCCAAATAAGGAAGGCCCCAGGTCGGCTCGACCTGGGGAAGGTGAAGGGGGCAAGACGGTCAGCGGACAGGACAATGAGCCTCGTGGTCTGGCCATTTTGGGAGCCAGGCCACCATTTTGGGCTAAGCGCGAGAAACGCGCCTAAAACGCCAAAGGGAGCTCAAAAACACAAGAAACGATCGCTGCCACCAGTCCCGTCCGTGATTCACTTGCACGATCATTTACAATCCAAAAAGAGTATCTAAGGCCTGTAGAAGACTAGAGACCCAAGAGAGCAGTAACTTAGCTTACAGTGCCCTCTTGTGTTATGTTGCACGAAAGCTGCAACATGATAAAGAAACTACGGAAAACAACATTTCCCGGTACTGACTGTCTTAAGGGCATGTCACGTTTCCCCGTAAGAATGGAGCGAAAGCCCAGAGGAGTGCGGCAGAAGGCTGCACTTCTCTGGCAAAGTCTAGATCCTGGTGAAAACAACAGCAAAAAGTTTAGGGGTTGCCACATGGAAGGGAAATTACCCACAATTAAGAAATCTTTCCTAACACTCGCCCCTCCCAGACTATGGACAGGGGGCACTAATCCACCCCTGGATGAGTCTCTTGTTCAGGTCGGTTAAACATTCTGGACAACCCATCAGCATTGCTATGTTGGACACCTGGCCTATGCTCAATAGTGAAGTCGAAGCCTTGTAGACTTATGGACCACCTAAGCAACTTTGGATTCTCTCCCTTCATGTTCATTAGCCACTTTAAGGGCTTATGGTCAGTTTGCACAGTGAAGTGGGTCCCATAGAGGTAGGGCCTCAGCTTCCTTAGGGCCCACACAACAGAGAAACATTCTTTCTCTACGGTGGATCATCTGAGCTCTCTGTCCTTAAGCTGGCGACTAAAAACCAATAGGGTTTTCCTTACCCTTCTCATCTACTTGCGATAGTACAGCTCCTATCCCAGTGTCAGAGGCGTCCGTCTGCACAATAAAAGGTCTTTGATAATCAGGGGCCCTGAGGACAGGAGCCTGGCACAAGGATTCTTTTAAGCCATTGAAGGCCTTCTCACACTCGTCGGTCCAAGTTACCTTCTTGGGTTTCTTCGGAGTGGTGAGGGCAGTCAGAGGGGCAGCTATGGTGCCATAGTCTGCCACGAAGTTGCGGTAATACCCCGTGAGTCCTAAGAAGGCTCTCACTTGGGTCTGTGTAGTGGGGGTAGGTCATTCTTGTACTGCTTGTACTTTACTGGGAAGAGGCTGTATCCTCCCTCCACCTACTTCATGTCCAAGGTAAACCACTGAGCCTTGTCCAATCTGGCATTTACTAGCCTTTATGGTCAAGTGTGCTTTCTGAAGAGCCTGGAGCACAATCCCGAGGTGTTTCACATGGTCTTCCCAGGTGGCACTGAAAACTGCTATATCGTCCAGATATGCAAGACAGAATTCGTCCAACCCATTCAACACATGATTCACAAGCCTCTGGAAAGTGGCAGGTGCATTCTTCAACCCGAACGGCATTACCCGGAATTGGTAAAGGCCGTCTGGAGTAGAAAACGCTGTCTGCTCCCTGGCATGTTCTGCTAAAGCTATTTGCCAATAGCCAGCAGTGAGGTCAATCTGTTGGAATTGAAATGATATTATGCCTCCTATCGCAGTATTTGAATGTGTATTGGCCTACGCCAAGTTGTCTAAAATATCATGTAAATAGACTCTGCGGCAAGGTCTTGACCTTAACGAAAAATTGTGTAAGTCGCCATCTTGGATTTAGCTGCCATTTTAGGTTCTCTTGTAAAGTGGAAGTCACCCTGAACATCAAAATGGAGGCCGAATAACATTCTGAGTGAGATTCTGGCCGTTGTGACCTCCGCACACACGAATAATTAATATGCCTGCAGGCCACTTGTCGGGGTCGCGAACTGAGACCTTGTCCTATCACTGACCTATGTGTAAATGAACAACTGTATCAGCGGAACTGATCAAAATGCATACATTATAGGATTGACCTGGCAAGGAACTCTAGGCCTGGTCCCGAGAATGGTTAACCCGTTAGGGGGTTGGCCAAGGGCTGGATAAAGGATATAAAAGCCCAAATATTCCAATGTACGGTCTCTCTACTAATGCATCGAACCTTCGATGAAGTTCGTTACGTTACTCTGAGAGCCGAATAGCTATCCGTTTGTCAATTGACTTTTGGTAACTGTTGTAGCTTTTAAATAAAGCACTTGTATGTCCTTTGTAACCTGTGTTGGTTTGTTTCTTTTGGGCTTCCCAGCCTCATATCAATTTCTTTGTTTTCACAAAACGTGCTGAGGTACTTGGAGGCACCCAAAGTATCCACCAGCTCATCTGTTCGAGGCAAGGGGTGTGCATCTGTCTTGGTGACAGCATTCAGAGCCCTGTAATCCACGCAGAACCTCAATTCAGAAGTGGCTGCCTTTGGAACCAAAACCACAGGGCTGGACCAAGGACTACTAGAGGGTTCAATCACCCCACGGTCTAACATCTTGTTGACCTCGGTCTTAATGTAAGACCGTACTTTGTCTGACATCCTGTATCCCCTACTTTTGGTGGGTACACTGTCTCCTGTGTCTATGCTACGTTTGCACCAAGGTGTCAAACCAGGCGACTGTGAAAACAGGGGGGGAAACTGCCTAAGCAAAGTTTTCACCTCAGCCTGCTGATTAGAAGTCAGGTGAGGGGCCACTTGGACACCCTCAAAGGAGCTATCTGAAGGACCGCTTTGGAACAGGTCGGGGAGAGGTTCGGACTCCTCTTCCTCAACATCTGAAGCCAGTAGCAGTGCTGCGATTTCGACCCTTGGGACGAAAGCCTTCAGCCTATTTACGTGGAACACTTTTGGAGCCTGTCCAGGCCTTCCAAGGTCCACTAAATTGTTAACCTCACCCAGGGGCTCCACCACTGTGTAAGGGCCTGACCATTTGTCCTGTAAAGCTCGAGGCCTTATGGGATTCATGATCAGGACTTGCCGACCAGGTGTAAAATTGATGAGGGAAGCTTTCTGGTTGTACCAATGTTTCACCAGCGCTTGTCCTGCCTTCAATTTATCACTAGCCAAGCCCATCAGAAGTACCATCCGTTTTCTGAGCCCCAGCACATAATCTACTACGTTGGTAGTAACAGGGGGAGTGGGCATCTCCCATCCCTCTTTGACTATGGCTAAGGGTCCCCGTACAGGATGACCGAACAGAAGTTCGAAGGGGCTGAAGCCAACACCCTCCTGTGGTACCTCTCGGTAGGCAAACAGTAAGCATGGTAAAAGAAGATCCCATTTCCTTCTCTGAGGTTCTTCCAGAGCCCCAATCATGCTTTTTAACGTTCTGTTGAAACGCTCCACCAGACCATTGGCCTGGGCGTGGTAGGCAGAAGAGAACTTGTAGGTGACCCTACATTCTTTCCACATAGCCTGCATATACTTCGACATAAAGTTGCTGCCACGATCCGACACAACTTCTTTAGGGAAGCCAACCCTAATAAATATGCCAAGTAACGCTTTTGCAACTGACTTGGCAGTTACAGTTTTCAATGGGATGGCCTCAGGATATCTGGTTGCATGGTCGACCAGCACCAGGATAAACCTATTGCCTGAGGATGTTTGCGGGTCAAGGGGACCAACGATGTCGATCCCTACCCTTTCAAATGGTATTCCCACAACTGGGAGTGGTATCAATGGAGCTTGGATTGTCGAGCCAACCTTACCAGATAACTGGCAGGAGGCACAACTCCTGCAGTGACTTTCTACTTGCACCCCCATCTTGGGCCAGCAGAAGTGCATGGATAACCTTTGCTTGGTCCTCTTAGTACCAAGGTGACCAGCAAGGGGCACTTCATGCGCCAGCTGCAGGAGGAAGGGTCTTACAGCAAGGGGAACCACCAACCTCCTATGGTCTCCTTCTGTAGACTCTGTGGGCTCACTATACAGGAGTCCACCTTCCCAATAAGTCCGATGCGTCCCAGGAGGTTCACCCTCAAGCTGGGAGCAGGCCTGTCTCCTTAGGCCTTCCAGAGATGGGCACTCACGTTGGCCTTTACTGAATTCTTCCCTGTCAGGACCACCTTCTACTAACAAGTCTTTTAGTTCCGGATGGTCGTTGGGGTCAAGTACTTCAGGCATCGCCACCTCCTCGTCAGGCCCGGGCGATTGACCAACTTCCTCCACCGCAGTGGTAGGCGAGCTCGGGGGAATGTTCTCTTTCCCTCATCTTGACTTTCTTACTCCTTTCGCCTCGGGTTTCCCCGTCGGCGGGGGCGGCGTATTGGTCTTGGCCAATGCTGCCTGTGTTTGAGACCGTGTGCAGGGTCTGTCGGCAGTGTCTCCTACAAGCCCTGAAGCTCTGAGATCATTGCCTAACAAGACCTTTCCTGGGACGTTTCTCTGAATGCTCACTGGAATCCTGACTGCTGTACCATTTAAAGTAAGATTTACAGGTATTACTGGAAACATGCGAGGTGGGCCGTCAGCCAACTTAGTGGGCATCAGAGTAGCTCTGGCAACTTCCTCCGAGTCTACCAAGGTAGAATCCACTACAGTTCGACTGCACCCACTATCCCTAAGAGCTGGTGTATCTACTCCATTGATCAGCACACTGTCTTTAAAGTAGTGCTTGGTATTATCTGGAATCCTAGCATAAGCCTCTGCCACTTTAGGCTCCCAGGAACCCAGGGAAACTAAAACTACCTCAGCTTCTATCCCGCTGGGGAAGGAGTCGGAGGAGAAGGATGCTCCTGTAATCTTCTTCCTCGTAGGAGGAGACGGCCAGATTAGCGGAGCGGACCCCCAAAGGTTTAACCTTACACCGGGGATCCCCCTTCACGTGGTCAGTTGCTCCACAAGCAAAACAAGATCCATTGGGTCTGTTTACATAGGGAGGCTTATTGTAACCAGAGTTCTGTTTCGGAGGCTGACCTCCACTACTCTGTGAGTTCTCTTGTGTCTTACCCTTATTTTTCTTTTTGTGGCCCTTTTGAGAAGAAGATTTATCAGATTCTCCACCCTCCTTATTTTTGGACTTTTTCCCTTCCTCCTGCTTACCAGGATGAGTTTTGTCCTTATGGGACACTCGATGTGACACCCATAAGTCTGCTGCAATGGCCAGCTTCTTAGGATCTATCTCCTTCGAATCGGACAAATGCTGCTTAAACTCCGGGGAAGAAGATGCAAAAATATGTTCCAGCATGACAAGATTTATCATGCCTTCAAAAGGTAGAAACCTTATAACCTTCGACCCAGCCAGTCAAGTTTTTTAAGGATTCGGTGACATAAAATACCCAAGTATCCCCTTTTTTCTTGTACTCTCGGAATCGTTTTAAATATTGGGCAGGAGTCTTTCCAAACTTTAAAATGAGAGTTTGCTTTAACATTGCGAAATCAGCTCGCTCAGCCTTCGACATTTCCATAATGGCACTACAGCCAGAATGGGACAGTCTGCTGAGTAACCAGGCAATCCTATCAGCATTGTCAACTTGTTGAACTTCACATGCATACTCAAACGCATTCAGCCAGTCCATAATGTCATTCCTTTCCTCATACACACTGAGCAGATCTTTCGGAAACCGTGGATGAGAGGAGGCCCCAGACCCATGTCCAGGACCCTTGGATCCATTTGCAACCTGATGCTTGGACAGTTCCAACTGGTGATCCCTGTCTTTGTTTTTCTGCCTGTTCGATTTTTAGCTTGACCCTATTGAACTCAAGCTCTTCCTGTAGTTTGGCCATATTGAACTCAAGCTCCTTCTGCTTAAACAGCAGCTCTTGCTTCTTGAATTCAAGCATGGCCTCCCCATCAACACTGGCAGAGGAAGCATTAGACATCTCATCCTCCCTGTCCTCGTGGTCGCGGTGGACCAGTGCAGCGGCAGAACCGTCGGTTCTACCAGTGAGAGCAGTCCCACCTCCTTCCGCACTGTCCTCAGAAGTTATAGCGTCAAGCTGCGCTCCTTGCCACGCCACGATTCTTTGGATCATATCCAATTTGGTGCCTTGAGAGGAAACACCTCTCTCCGCACACATCTTTTTCAATGTTTCTGATTTGGAAGCATTTAAAGTTAACAAGGTATTTGTTTCCATACTGTTGGATAGGACTATGGCCTTTTTAAAGTTATACTACAACAATTCACTACGTGTCTTGGTAGGAATAACTTGAAATGCCTTAGTTCTTGTGCAACACTGGATACCTTCAGTCGTATCCCACCGCTGTACACCAATTTGTTAAGACAGATTTCTGAACTCTGTCCTGGTGGCGCAGAAGTTCAGAAGGCCAACCTAATTACTTGGAACAGGGTAACCTCTGGACGAGCCAGACCAATCAGGGTAGCGATCGCGGCGGTCAAGACTAGGTCTCAAGAGGGGTGAGGTTGACTGAAAGCCCGCAATGAGCACACAAAGCAAGGACACTTACAAACTACTCCAAACAGGTGTTATATTAAAAATATATACACATTTATTCCAAGGCCTTTAAAACAATGACCGTAGCGAGAAAATCACAATATAACGATAGTAAACCAACACATACCATATCAACACAATATATATACAAATACAAACAAGTCTAAAGTGTTAGATGCACGAAATGTGTAGACCACCTAAAAGGGAAGGAAAACAGGCAGTGCGAATAATAATCAGACCCAGTCCGCCTTCAGAGGCACCTAACTAAAAGGAAGTCTAAACCCTACGAAGAGTGGAGCCTTGTGCTCAAAAGTACCTGCACACGCTGGTGCCAACAAGCAAAAGGGGGAGTCTCTTCGAGGGAATCAGGCAGTTCAGTTCGGTGAACAAATGAAGATGAACAGAGCTCCACGACTCAAGCGCAGCCTCCACTGTGGGCAGAAGCAGAGCGCGAGTACGGAAAGGCGTGCTGTTTGACACAGCGAGGATAGGCTATGGGCTACTGCAGGAGGGCGACCAGTTCCTAGCTATGCTACTCACCGGTCCCCGATGCAGGCAGACCCAGGCTTCTCCGCGTCAGTTTCAGTGCTGGCAGGTTCAGATAGGAGCAGGAGACGTCTCGTCGTCGTGTAGATTCCACAGCAGTAGAGTTGAGTTGAGGGCGTCCCAAACGCAGTGAACCCGCACAGTTTGTTACCATAGCTGGGCAACGGAGCGGCCGTGTGTATCTCAGCCAAATGTACACTACTCACTTCAGACCTGGGAATGCCAAGTGTACGAATCGTGTTAGAGTGACAAGGACTCAAAATACAACACAACCTGATGGCGGTTACAGAACCAGACTCCTGGGTAGGCTGGTCAGTCTGCTGGATGGCCCAGAGACACTCCTGCTTACGCGCAGGAGATGGTGAAGGTGCCGAGAATAGCTGCCCCGCTATTCCAAGGGTCGAAGTACCAGTGCAGGCCTTCTTGTTCGATCCGAGGTAGAAAGGGTTTCACAAAGTGACAGCAGTGTAGAGGAGCAGTCCTTCAGCGGGTCACTAGCGATTCCTTGGTTCAGCCTCGTGGCTGCAGGATACTTGGCTCCTGTATCCCTTTGTTCGTGAGAACTCAAGAGATCGACATGGTAGTGGTGTTTCCAGCCTCCTCTTATCCACGGTTCCCTTCACGCCAAAACGGAGAGGACCCAATGGGAGATCTGCTCACAAAACACTCACACCATACGTGGACCTATCACGGACCATGGTGGTCCCAGGCATTCATACCACACTAGACTCTCTGGCACCCAGGATGTGTATTGGGACCAGACATCCCAGCCCACATCCTGGAGGCACACACAAGGCCTGTAGAAGCCCGCGAAAGCATCTGTGTTTCGCGGGAAAGTACATGCCCAAATAAGGAAGGCCCCGGGTCGGCTCAACCTGGGGAAGGTGAAGGGGGCAAGACGGTCAGCGGACAGGACAAAGAGCCTCGTGGTCTGGCCATTTTGGGAGCCAGGCCACCATTTTGGGCTAAGCACCAGAAACACGCTTAAAATGCCAAAAGGAGCTCAAAAACACAAGAAACGATCGCTGCCACCAGTCCCATCCGTGATTCACTTGCACCGATCATTTACAATCCAAAAAGAGTATCTAGGGCCTGTAGAAGACTAGAGACCCAAGAGAGCAGTAACTTAGCTTACAGTGCCCTCTTGTGTCATGTTGCACGAAAGCTGCAACATGATAAAGAAACTACGGAAAACAACATTTCCCGGTACTGACTGTCTTAAGGGCATGTCACGTTTCCCCGTAAGAATGGAGCGAAAGCCCAGAGGAGTGCGGCAGAAGGCTGCACTTCTCTGGCAAAGTCTAGATCCTGGTGAAAACAACAGCAAAAAGTTTAGGGGTTGCCACATGGAAGGAAAATTACCCACAATTAAGAAATCTTTCCTAATACGACCCGGCAGAGGGAAGCTGTCAACCAAGGGCAAGGCCCGATTAACTGTTTAAAAAGACATTGAAACCTGTGAATGCAAGAAAAACCACAGTGAACCTGAAGGAGGGAGACGAACATCAAAAAGGGGTCCGAGCCAGAAAGAGGGAGATTCGGAGTGGAACATTATCACCCAAAGTGCAGTGAAAAGGAACTGTTCAATCAATTGGTTGACTACAATTTGGTGAAGGGTCTACGCCCGGAAGAGGGGGATGCAGGGGTTAAGCCGTCACCCAAAGTATATGTGGAACAGAACTTTGTGTTTGTTTGTTGAATGCATTAAGCCCTCGAAGGCAAGAGACTTTTATTGAAAGGAGACTTAACCGTTGAAGAACCCGATAGTGGAAACGGAACTGTTAGCTCATGCTGAGAAGGCTCGAGTGTGTGCTGTGCTCCACGGTCCTACCTTGTCCCATGCTAAAAATGTGTAGGAGGGAGACATCTGGCAATCACATCCTCACTTATTTGTGAAAACTTCTTTCCTTATTTAACCCCACACTCTTTTTGTAATTAGTTGTAAGGAATTGGCAATAGGTTTTTCTTAGTATAAGCCGTTTTGTTTTGACACAACGCCACAAGGACAGCCTTATTTTTCATTTGATGGTCGACGCTTGCTCCCATCTTAGATTTAGGTTTAGAATAGGCGTTTTTCCACCCCGTATTTATAGTTTAATAAACACCATTGAAATGTGATCACTTGTGTCTGTCTTTACTGTTGCCACCATGAGTTCCTTACAATTGTCACTGAAAACTCTTCCCTTGACTCGATCGCCTCCTACCTATTGAATTGGCACACCTCCATCTCTTGGAACACTGCCACTTCCGCTCCCACCTGCCTGCTAGTGGGGGCTCCCCTGGGGTTTCGGTTAGTGTCCCACTTCATTTCACACTCTACACCTCCTCTAACCTGAAAATAGTCCCTTCCTTTGCTTCTGAGACCATTGTGCGCCAATGACAACGTAATCAGCTCCTCCCCGTACTACCCTCCTGCCACCAGTGAGTAGATGGCACTTCAGTGCCAAACTATTCCAACTCTGGGGTCAACTAGCCCCCTCTGGTTACCTTTTCCTTCCGATATATCTACCACATACCCCAACGCTTGGAACCTTTGACAGCGATAAAAACATTCAACAATTAATTACACCTTGACTGGCACAGGATAAACCTAGTGAATATATGCAAATCTGTCCCCACCTCACTTTACTAAAAGCTTGATTTCTACTCTTGTCTGCCACCTTTATTACTGCTCTAGCCCGCTCCTAGCCCTTCCATTTTTACTCCTTTGATCTACATAACAAAACACTCCAATATGCCACTCGTCAAATCTTATTATTTTTTTATTTATTTTTTATTTTGGTTGGCTAATAAATTAACCTTTCAAAACAAAACTTACAAAAAACACAAGATTTAAATCCACAACAAATAATAAAATATATGACAGTCATCATGTTCAATTCATAATATAGCAACGATTAGGTCATGAATGCACAGCATCATATTATTAAAACAATTAATAAATATTACAAACATTACAACAGAATTTCTTGGGATGTTTATCACACCCATTTCTTTGCTAACTCGTCAAATCTACAAAGACCCTTAGTTCCATGTGTTTCCTTTGATCTTCACTCTGGGCCACCTTCTACTCTCGTCCGGGAGTATGCAACCCTTGTCTCTCCAGATGTTTTGGACTACAAATCCCATCATATCTATTCAGCAAACTGAATGGTCCAATCATCAGAGACCACATGGTGCAGACCCTCCAATCGGAATCAATTATTGTAAAGCATCTGCAAAAGTAATTGCCCCACTTGCTGAAGTCATCACTACAGTACTTCAGATCAAATCCCTCACCATTCACTATAGCCAATACATTTGCTCACCATATCCAGGTGTGTACTCTCCAGGACACGGACCAGTTGTTCAAGGTTGGTTTTCTCTGTGAACACAAAGTCGTCATCCACCCAAAGGAAATACTTGGTTGTAACTTGCGACACTGCAAGATTTCTCCCTGCAAACCAGCCCTGCAAAACACAAGATGGGAGCATTAGAATGGTCTCGACTCAGATCCAGCAGGAGATTAATAAACATCAGCTTTGGGAAAATCACACTGATCCATGAAAGTGGAAACCGCAGTTCTGAGCAGACTGGGATAGAATGCCCCAAAAGCAGGAAAGGTTGAGAGCTTACTCTGCGATACTTGAGATGAGAGGCTGTGCCACCAGACCTGGAAAGCTGAACACCACCACCGTGGAGAGAAAGCGGTATAAAGAGAGGTGATTGGAGGCCACAGTGCTGAAATCAGGCATAAGAAGGTCCATGCTGGTGGCGGCGACATCAAATACCTTGGCGAATGGCATGAAGTATTGCTCGACATGAGGCTCTTGGATCTTTTCAGGTTCGTCGTTATCATCAGCGACGATTATGGTGATGCTGGGATAATACTTGTGGATGCTCTTAATTAAGATATTTAGTTTTTCATAACGCAAAAAGGTCTTTGTGGTGATGGTAACCAAGGAATTGATGTTCTGCGCTAAAAGAGTTAAAAGGGGCTCATTAGTGCATGGTGTTTGTGTGTCTAAATACAAGATACTGAAAAAGTCAAGATCAAGGGGCCCTTATGAACAGCAGGGGGGCGCTGTTGGATTTCTCTGTAGTGGGGGTGACATCCCAATTACATTTACGAGATGCAGATACTTGCTGGTTGACAAAGTTCTGGTGCAAATAGTAAGTCTCCACTTGACCCCCACTTGGGGTTAGACTTGGAAAGGTACTGGAGTTTAGATTGAACTAGTTCTTAATAGCTATCCAAAGTGTGCATGTTTACATGCATCATAATGCTTCATTTCAAAGAGTTGACAATACCTCCACCATGACCTGGACCTAGAAATGAGTGCAACCTCAATGACAATCAATACAGGAATCATTGATGGGTCTGATAAAGTCCCCTGTCTGACCCTATTGAGGGTGCCACCATAATCCATGCCCTGGGGCGGAACAAGAATGCTCTCTGGCTACCCCCAATATGCCACTGAAAAGAAGCAGAGGTTTGCCGTACATCCAGCATGCTGTGGAGAACAGAGTATTGCTGAATGCACTGGTAACATTGAAAGGACCAAACGTAGTTGTGGAACAGTTTCCATCTTGCCAAATCCATTGATGATGGGAGGAACAGGAAGAGAATGTATTGGTACAGCAGGATGGACAGTCAATGAATGTGCTGCACCCTCCCCCGCTCCTGGAGCTATAAGAAATATGTGATGGTCATGAGACTAAAGTGGTACAGTCTGCCTGCAGACCGCTTGTCCATGTAAAACCCGATCATTACTTCTGCATCCATCTACTCGCCCACTCGCATACTCAAGGAGATTTTATGAAGGACAGTACCTTTTGCATGGTACTCGACTTTGCTGGTGAGTATGAGAGGTTTGAAACTTTTATTTGACATTTGCTGCAAACAAACTTTGGTGACATCGACGAGTCACATGAGGAGACATCAAGTAAACACCAGGCATGCACAGAAAAGATTCACTTAAACCCAAATGAGACGACCTGAACTCCGTCATCGAAACAAGAAATTAGCAATGACTCATGGGTATGTATTGCACTCCATCTCAATGGGTGATAGGCGCATTGCCCCCTAGGTGCAGCTACACACCAGCATACATCGACAATAATACACTACTTCAACTCAAATCACACATCATCTGCCAGTAGAATGCTTCTAAATCTCAAGAAAACATTCGGTCTAGCTGGGCACATAATGAGTTTCCTTGACTTCCGTACTCTCCGGACAGCCCATCACAGCACCCATCAACAAGCCAGATCTCCATGGGTCGCTAGCAGGGACTTTGCCACCCCTACCTACTGTGATGAAACCTGTGGGGTCATCAGTGATCCCCAGCCTAAGATCTACTCCCATGTGGCCAGGGGATTGCATCCGCTACTTGCCTCTGGGGGTGGTATCATACCTTATGTACACATAATACTCACTTAACATCTCCTGTCTCTGACATCTTTGATTTAAACAAAAATCCAAAACAATATACCTTTAAAAGATCTAAAATTCCTGTGAACTCCAACTCCCATGAAGCTTCGAGTACTAGGAAGAGGAAGACGGAGTTAATGTGGATTGAAGGAAACACCAAGCAAAAGGTGCAGTCTAGTGGTCACAATGGAAATAAGCTGCACAGGAAATGTAAATCTTGTGAACACCTTCAATGGAGGAATGGAGAAGAGGGATGCAGAGCAGGCGAAGTGGGAAGCAGAACCGAAGGCAGAAGCAGACACACAGACGAACCGTGCTGTGCGAAACAGACTCTTACAAGCAACCGCTTGTAAGCATACTTTTACTGAGGAAGCGCAAGACCAAGAGAATTGTCCCAGGTGCCCCGGAAGGACTGCTGAGAGACCGAAAGCAGCAGCCAGGCTGTTGAGGATGCGGCCCTGTTAAGCAGCCACTGTTCAACCAGCAGATGAATGCATAGCCGGCGGGGAAACTGAATGAGCGTCTGCAAGGCAGGGGATGCCTTCCCAGAGTTGAAACTTCGCTGCAGCAACGTGCCATGATTCTGAAACGCCATCAAACACCAGTGAGTCAGCCCATAGGTGTTGGGAACCCCGGGGCGTGCTGACAAGCATATGAATAATTGAAACACTTATTTGAAAACCGATGAAGTAGATCAGAAAGACAGAATTTACACAAGTCCTCAAATAAGAGAAGTAAATATGGGGAAAGTTGGAGTTAGTATTATCACTAAGGTGTGCAAGTGTCCATATATGAGATGTCAATTTGGGGAAAATTGGAACAAGCATTGCCACAAGCAAATGAATATCAGTAAAGAAATTGACAGGCAGAATTTGAACAAGTCTCCTTATATGAGATATCGATATGGGGGAATTTGGAACAAGTAGTATCTAAAGTCAAATAAGTATAAAGAGTGAAGGAATACACCTGTGTTATAGTGGAAGAGAACATTGTAGGAAGTACTCGTGAAAGAAGCACATCAGGCAGTGAGCCTTTTAGGAGCGAGATACCTGGAAGGGGAGTATAGCAGGGGATCTACAAAACTCAGAAGAGGATTCCTGGCAGGGGAGTATACCAGGTAATCCATGTAAAACATATAAAAGGAAAAGACATTGTGAAAAGATACCTGGCAGGAGAGTATACCTGGAGATCATTATGAGAAGCTGTTGTGTAAAAGAGACACTTTCGTTATTTTTCAAAAATACCCTTTTTGCCACCCTGAAGAAAGTGTTATGTGGAAGAGACATTTCTGCTACTCTTAAAGAATTATTATTTTGAAAAAAGACCCTTTTGCTATCCTACCTGAAATAGTTTAGGGCAAGTGAACCACGCCTGGATTCAAGGATCGTTTGTTGTTTTTTTCCATATTTGATTTGTATACGCTTTTTGCTAAATTGAAAACAGAGACACTTACCTTACATCTTTGATTGCTAATTTTTTGTGTGAATGTCAGATACGTTTTAGACACATGGACAGTTTTCGGATTCGATTGACAGAAATTGGGAATCCCATGTGAGTATAATAGGTGCCAGACCTACATACGTTAAATCTGTCAAAGAATGGAATAGCAACACTTCTCCCACTAATGGGTCTTAACTCCAAGAACTTGAAACAGATTCCATCTCCTTATAATCTATAGCTGGAGAAAAATCTAAACAAATTCTCTTCTCCACCAGTAAAAGGGTATGTTTAAGAGAAGACCATGAGGCCATTTTCCCTTTACATTCTAATGTAGGGGCGGTCTTCCAATTGTTATTCAGTCAAGCCATTTTGGAGAACTGTGGAGGGCAATATTTATCATCTCTTCTGTCCCCAAAACTGTTTGATACCTGGAAAGGATAAAATGATAGTTTCTTTGCAGCTTAGGATAGATTTCCCTAACAGTATATTCTCTATGGTATGGAAAATAACACCCCAGAAATATTGTTTTCCTATCCCGTTATAAAATAAATGGATTGCCAATTGACTAGGAAAAGACTTTGGGGAGGGAAGCCACATATCTTAATATGACAACATGCTTAAAAGAGGCTTTGCAAAGAACCACAATATCTGAAAAATAAAGAGCCCGATGTCTCATATTCTGAGGAAAAATCAGGTCCCTATTGGGAAGAATATGAGTCTAACATTCTGGGGTGCTCTATTTGTGGGAGGTTAAGACATCTTACACACCATTGACCATCTCATCAACCAAAAATCTCTAATCTAACAATTGAACAACAGAAATTAGATGTTGTTTTTTCCACTGAAAGCAATGTCTCTTTTAATCTAGAGAAACAGCACCTCAAGAGAGATCCAGCACTATACTTTGTACTGGGGATACAAATATTTTCTGAATCTCAGTTGTAGTGCAAGAAAAAACGATTTGGGTTAAATTAGATAAAGGAAGTACGGGGTATGCCATAAAAGCAGCTTTACTTCCCAAGGGGTGGAGACCTATGGGACAAAAGATCATAAGATGTATTCGTGGCCATAATAAGGGACACCCACAAACTCAAATCCCTGTTACAATACTGGGAAAAGAAGTATATGTATTAGAGGCTGTAATACCCAATTTGCCAAACCAACTGGTCTTGGGGAGTGAAGCTCCATACTTGGATCAATGCATCTCCCAAGTGGCCCAAATAGGACTTAAAACACATAAAGACACAAAGGCTTCAAAGACTTTTGAGGCCAGAACATTTCCTGCCGCTCCAGGAAATTGATATGCAATGCCTTCTCCTTGTGGAGCCATATACCTCTGGCACATAGTGGTCCCGTGTGGGTGCCCCAACTGTCCAGCAAGGCATCAGTTGTGACCATCTCCTGATGTGCAGGGGTCCTCCAGGAAGCTCCTTGTGAAATGTGAGGGTGAATGGACCACCAGTGATGGCTTGGCGGAAAGCTTGATTGAGGGCTATCCTGTCATTCCATGAGCCAGAGATCTGCTTCTACCTGGCGTCCAGGAACTCCTGAAGTGGCCTTATTTGCAGCCTGCAATGAGGGTCCCTAATGGATGCACAAGGACATTATCCCCAAAAGGTATTTGATTGTCCTGGTCAGTAGCAACGCTGGTCGATAACAGCCATTGGACCTTCCCTAGGATGGTCCTTCTATTTTCCTCCGATGGGGTTACTGTGTTGAGTCGCGCCCCTACGAAGAGGGGTTCTTGGGACGGAACCATGCAGGATTTGGGATAGTTTATGCACAATCCCAAAGAGGTTACACTCCCCCCTGATGAAGGAATGCCACCACTGGGGATAGTCATTTTGTGAACACCCTCAGGGCTGATTTGAGGCCAAAGGGTAAGGCCTTAAATTGGTAATGTTTTCCTTGGATGACAAACCTCAGGAACGTACAGTGTTTTGGGTGAAACGGGATGTAGAAATATGCATCCTCCAGGTCCATCATAGCCAAGAAATCTCCCTATTCCAGTTGGCCAAGCTTGTGATGCAATGTGATCATCCTGAATTTCTGGGACTTCAGTAATTTGTTAAGACGGCACAGGTCCAAGATGGGCCGCCAAGCACCTGACTTCTTCCGATCCAGAAAGTATCTGGAGTATGCTCCAGAGCCCCAGAGGCACATAGGGACAGGTTCTATCGCCCCTTGCAGCAGCAGGGCCGGAGCTCCCTTGATGCGTTAGGCTCTGTGCTGTTCTCGGCGTAGCGTGAGAGGAATGAGGGTGCACTTGTATTGGAATTCCAGATTTCCCTGTCCGATAATGTGGAGCACCCATTTGCCCATGGAGATGTTGCGCCACATGACAACAAACTGAGACAGCTGGCTTCCTACTGGGGTACTGAAGTGGGGGCTCGACGGCTGGGCCTGGTCCAGCTTCCTTCTGCATTTGAGGTTTGTGGACAACGCTTAGAACCTCCCCTATAGGCCTGGGAATGGCCTCTATACGCCTCCTGAGTAGTGGAGTGTGAGGGTTTATGGCAGGAAGTTTGGGAAACGTTTCCTTTCTGGGAGAGAAAGGTCTGCCTCCGGTTGCAGTGTGCCGAGAGAGCGTACCGTCAACGTGTCCTTCTTAATGGTAAGCAAAGACTCGTCCATAGCCTTCACCAAAATCCTATTCCCATTGAAAGGCATGTCGACCAGCTTCGCTTGGACGTACTGCCTGAAATGTGTGCCCTCTCAGTCAACCTTGACTGGCACAGGGTGACCCCGTTTCCCATCTGCCGGATACAGAAAATGGCAATATCAAGGGCGACTAATTGCATGGTCAGATGCCTCTTTCCCTTGCTGCAAGATGGCCATGTGGTCTGCTTTCTTGTTCTCTGGAAGGAAATCGAGGATGGGTCCCAACTTGTACCAGAGTTCTTTGTAATAGCATGCAAGGATGAGTAGGGCTGGTGGGCTTGACTGTAGATGCTGCAGCGGTGGCTATGTGCTTTGCAGCTGCATCCAGCTTCTTTCGCTCCAGGTCAGGTGGCACAAAGTAAGAGGATAAAGGATTAGAAGACCTCTTCCTCGCGGGAGCCGAGACAACTAAGTCCAGTATTGGATGGCCTCTGAGGCATTTAGGAGCCATATTCGGGACCTTATATTTCTTCAGGCTCTCTTTTTTAGTAGGTGTGGAAAAGGGCTTCTGCATCACCAGTAGCGTGTCCTCCCAGAAGTCATCCACAAGCGGGACTAAGACCACAGTCTTTCTGGAGGATTCATGGCGCTGGATAAGGAACCCCTCCTTCTCTTCCTCTAGAACCAGGTTGCAAAACTTGGCCGCTCGGGAAATCATCACCTGCAAAGACCCGAGCTCATCAAGGGGAGAATCCATAGATGGCAGGTCTACATCTGGAGGCTCACCATCTGAAGGGATGTAGTCCTCAAACTCATCTGTACTCTGGGCACCATCTGTATCTGGGTGGGTGTCCTTATTAGTGCTGGTTCCTTGGAGGCCTTGAAGGCAATGCTACTCCTGAGATAGCCGTTGTGACCATAGAGATGGTGCCTGCAGTCATTGCCAAGCCTGTAGACGTGATAAAACCTGGTACGCCAGCCTGGCGGATGGTGTTGTCGACAATGTTGTTTATGGTTTGTTCATTGACGATGATTTAGACAACTGTCTTGGTGCCATTGATGAGGAGGTCTTTGACGATGACACTGCTGACGACCATGAACGATGCTTTGTCGATGGGGTTGACAGTAACGGAGTGGACATCATCAGCCCTCTGAAGATGGGGTTTTCTTTGTGCCCATCGTTTACCAAGATGCTGCAGTGCGCGTTGACGAGGAATTCGGAGCATGCAACAACTTTGCCTTTTTAGGTATCTTCTCCTTGGAAGAGTCCTCAAAGGATCTTGACCTCTTACCAGAGGGAGTAAGATCCTTGGGCTTGCTAGGCCTGATAGAGGCATGACTTTGCACAGACGCTGAGTCAGAGGCCTTATCTTCATTCAGCCATGACACCAGTCTCCAATGGCGGTCTTTCCTCATCTTCATGGAGAAAGACTGGCAGAAGGGGCATCCCTACACATCGTGGCCTGGGTTCAGGCAGTAAATGCACTTTTGGTGGTGGTCCTCGGTGAAGACATTCTTCATACTGCATCCAGAACAGGCCTTGAAGAGGCTCTTCTTCTCGGCGGTGCATCCACTAGGCCCAAAACCTGGTTCGCTGCCTCACGCAACGTAGCGATCTGACAGAAGGTGGGATTGAGGTCAGCAACGGGTCCTTGCTGTCTAAAAGTCAAAACAAGGAGGGATTGAAGACAATTGGAAAAAAATAAATGTCAAACATAGGCAAGTCGATGAACGGATCTCAAGGAAAATCTGAAGATGGCCACCACAGGTGGAACTAAGGAGGACGAGTGTCATTTGTTGGGTCTGTATGAACCAAAGTGACAGCAATACACTATACAAGCAAAAATGCTGTTTTTGGCTTAAATCTAAACTGCATTTAGAGTATAGAGTATTTAGAGCATTTAGAGTATTGCCAGCCTGACAGGGAATATTCATAGCATGTGAATCCATGTAAGTCCCCAAGCTGGAGAACTTCAATTCAACTTGTGAGTAATATCAATTTATAAGTGGTTAAGAAGTAAATTCAGAAATAAATCTGGACTGAAATGTCAAATATAGATTCTGAAATACCAGCCCCCGCTGACTGTTGGGCTATCACATGCAGAGAGGAAATTAAAGGTTCAGCCCCTGCGGACTGGTAGCCTTTCACAGGCCAGGCAGAGTGGAAATGAGAGTTTCAGCCCCTGCTGTCTGGTAGCCTATCACAGACAGAGTGGAATGAGAGGCTCAGCCCCTGCTGACTGGTAGCCTATCACACGCAGAGTGGAATGAGAGTTTCAGCCCTGCTTACTGGTAGCCTATCACAGGCAGAGTGGAATGAGAGTTTCAGCCCTGCTTACTGGTAGCCTATCACAGGCAGAGCGGAAATGAAAGGTTCAGCCCCTGCTGACTGGTAGACTATCACAGGCAGAGTGGAAATGAGAGGCCCAGCCCCTGCTGACTGGTATCCTATCACAGGCAGAGTGGAAATGAAAGGTTCAGCCCCTGCTGACTGGTAGCCTATCGCAGGCTGGGCAGAGTGGAAATGAAAGGTTCAGCCCCTGCTGACTGGTAACCTATCACAGGCAGAGCGGAAGTGAAAGGTTCAGCCCCTGCTGACTGGTAGACCATCACAGGCAGAGTGGAAATGAAAGGTTCAGCCCCTGCTGACTGGTAGCCTATTGCAGGCCAGGCATAGTGGAAATGAGAGTTTCAGCCCCTGCTGACTGGTAGACTATCACAGGCAGAGTGGAAATGAGAGGCTCATCCCCTGCTGACTGGTAGCCTATTACAGTCAGAGTGAAAATGAAAGGTTCAGCCCCTGCTGACTGGTAGCCTATCACAGGCAGGTGGAAATGAAAGGTTCAGCCCCTGCAGACTGGTAGCATATCGCAGGCCAATCAGAGTGGAAATGAGAGTTTCAGCCCCTGCTGACTGGTAGCCTATCACAGGCAGATTGGAAATGAGAGTTTCAGCCCCGCTGACTGGTAGACTATCACAGGCAGAGTGGAAATGAGAGGCTCAGCCCCTGCTGACTGGTAGCCTATTACAGGCAGAGTGGAAATGAAAGGTTCAGCCCCTGTTGACTGGTAGCCTATCACAGGCAGGTGGAAATGAAAGGTTCAGCCCCTGCAGACTGGTAGCATATCGCAGGCCAATCAGAGTGGAAATGAGAGTTTCAGCCCCTGCTGACTGGTAGCCTATCACAGGCAGAGTGGAAATGAAAGGTTCAGCCCCTGCTGACTGGTAGCCTATCGCAGGCTGGGCAGAGTGGAAATGAAAGGTTCCGCCCCTGCTGACTAGTAGGCTATCACAGGCAGAGTGTAAATGAGAGTTTCAGCCCCTGCTGACTGGTAGACTATCAGAGGCAGAGTGGAAATGAGAGGCTCATCCCCTGGTGACTGGTAGCCTATGATAATCAGAGTGGAAATGAGAGGCTCAGACCCTGCTGACTGGTAGCCTATCACAGTGTAAGCGGATTCAATTCAACACTATAGCCAAGTCAATGCCTAGTCTGGGATGCTGAGGGAAACCCTTATTGATATATTTTTATGTCCAGTTTGTTTATTCTGGATGACACCCCTTATATAACACCCCTCTCTTAGAATCCCCCTGACCCCACTGAGCCAAGAAGTAGGTTTGTTTTGCAAATTAAAAGGTTTATTTGAAAATTAAACAATATATATCTATCACACTTTTATAGTAAATTAATATTTGAAAGCACACTTGTGAGTATGATCAGTAATCAGCAATAGGTAATCCTACAGTAGCACAGTACTTGGTTACTTATAAATAGGAACAGAAGAATAAGGTGGCAGAGAATGCTTTATATGGTTCAAGGAAAGGCAAGGTGAAAGGCAAGGTGAGACAGAATACAACACAGAAATAACCTTGATATGATTTCAACCAAAAGATAATATGATCACTTTTTCTTGAACAATTCACTCCCCCCTATGCAATGTAAGGAGATGAAAAGGAGAGCACACAGTTCTCAGGAATGCAAACAATATAATTCAGTTCCCCCCCAGCAAGCTTAGAGGAAACAGGTGGGAGTTTTAAACACGGGCCCAAAATGCTTAGAATGTAATAACAATGAATTGAAAAATGTGCTAAAATTGCTTTTAATTCCCTCTAGGAGGTTCAGGGTAGGTGAGAGATAATTAAATTAATTCAGGGTCACTTTAGCAATGCTCTATGAATGATTGTCAGGTTGCACACGAATTTCAGCAAGGAAAGTAAGGACAAATATTTTTACACGTTGCTGAAATTAAGCAAAATGTCAAATCGCGGCAAATTTAGTCGCGTGCGTCGAGCGCAATTATAAGAAGTAGGCTCATGGAGGCACTATAAGAAGTAGGTTCGTTGGAAAGCTTAGAATCTTAGCTTTAAGATGACAGTTAAAACTCGCTCCTAGCACAAACGGTTCCAGAGATACTGCCGATTTAGTAAAGGTCGTTTTTTCAGATTTGAAATTTTAAAGCTCAGAATGACAGATGACCGTTTTCAGTTTTAAAGATGACAGAATGACACGATTCTAGGAGGCAGTTCTAATAGGCTAAAATAGTTTGGATTAGATTATTTTAAACTAAGAGATTGGTTTTGGCACAGTGCTAGCTGGGTACTCACACTAGATTTTGGACAGGAATGCGACTTCGTCACCGATCGGGTCAGGATTGGCTGGACTTCTGCTAGCGGTTCTTTACAGCGATCTGGTCTCTGGGTCTCCGGTTCTGTTATCGGTTCTGCTAGCGGTTTCGGATACAGCGGTCTCTGGTTCCGGATACAGCACTGCTTTCTGGATACTGCTACAGGTTCTTGCAAAAGTTCTTGACAAAAAATTCAAACAGCTCGCCCGGCTGTTGAATAGTTTGGTTGGTTTTGAGGCCTGCTGAAGAGGATTCAGCTTGTGGATTCAGGCCTCTCTGCTACAAATTCTGGAGTTAATTTCTGGTTTCTGGAGATCAATGGATTTGAAGTCTGGATCTCTGGATGTGAAGTCTGGATCTCTGGATGTGAAGTCTGAAGTCTCCCGGCAAAGCGTCCCGCAAGAAAGTGGAAAGCGAATGTCTCTACCTGGGTTTCAATGTTCCTTTTATGTGTTTTGAAAATGGGTGTGTGCCTGGGCCTAGCTAAGCCTGCCCCTCTCACTTATCATTGGCCAAGCTTTCCTCTCTCCCTTGATTGGGGGAAAGAAATGGAGTGTCAGAGTGATGCTGTAGGTTTTATGGTCAGAAGAACCACCCCTTGTCAAATTGCACACAAATCTATTTCTGACCCAAATACATATTTATCTATGTACCATTTTTCTAATATTATAGGTCCAGTTAACATATTTTCTGTAGCACCAAACCATCCGATCCCTGTCTTTGTACGATGTCGTGTCCACTTATGGCAGAATTCTCCCCTTTTCATCCAGATAACGACCTCTAAACCTTTCCAGATTTTACACAAATGTGCACCAGGGATATGGGTTTCAGATGATAAAGTGTCCGATTTTTAACATGCATACATTTGGAGTAACAAGCTTTTTTTCCGCTACTATCCCCAAGAACATACCACAGGGTCCTAACACCTCTTAAAATGTGCACAGAAAAATCGCAAGAATGATGATGTTATTTATATAATTTTGACAAGTCTGCACTGTGAATTATCCATCTTTTTAAAATCATGCTCTGGCCCCAAAGGGGTGTGGTTTTCCAAAGCACATGGTGGAATTTATGGTTTATCCACTTCCCCCAAGCTCAGCTTGCTCTCACAGGCAGTGCCCCTCCCAGTTTCTCCCAAGAGGAAGCCACTTTACGGCCCCCCAATATAACATTTTCCTGAGCCAGTGACAGTACTTTGTTTAGTTTCATGTAGTCCCCAGGTGCCACTCCCCTAATTCAATCAGAGAGGTGTCATCTCCTTTTGGCAGGGGCAGCAGAATGCAGCCAGGCCTGGGAAGAGTGGCTGAGCAGGTTTCACTCCTGTCGGGGGTAGTTGCCGAGCAGAATTCACTCTCTTCAGCCAGGCTTCAGCTAAATGTCCCTTTAGTTCCCAGTTTTCTACATTCAAATTCAACTTACAATTTTTGCACATGCAGCTAGAATGCTGATTCTAAGTTCAAAATTATGACATTTAAACAATTGCAACCTATGTGACACTCACAAGTAGGTCACTCATTTATTCTAAACATTTCGATTTTAGTGGCTTTAAACCCAAATTCACTTAAGCTGCTGACATCCCCAGTTATTTTTTTTATATATACATTAAATAATTACTTCCTTCAAGTCATTTCAGAATATAGTTTTACATTGTATCCACCTCTTAGCAAGTCTTTCCTTGGCCTGGTTTGGGTTCATTTGTTCAGTTTTACACAACAGTCTGGTGGTTTTAAAACGCTGGCTTTCTGATAGTGGTGAGCACCAGTATTGCATCCATTTTGACATTAAGAAAATGAATTCCCCACAGTTCTGGGTTGCTTTTGGCAATCAGCATTGCCATTCCCAATGGTTTCAGGCTACTGTGTGTGTAGCCCAATGGTGGTTTTAGGCAGTGCCCTCCTGTGCTCACAACATACGCAAAAACGGATGGCAGCCTATTCTTCATGTTTTCCCTGTGCACTCTCTGGGGAGTTCTGGCCATCATGATGTTTTCAATGTCAGTAATGCACAGTTTTATGGTAGGGCTTGGATGCATGGGTAAAAACATCCCACAACAGTCAGAGTGGAAATGAAAGGTTCAGCCCTTGCTGACTGTTAGCCTATTGCAGGCCAAGCAGAGTGGAAACGAGAGTTTCAGCCCCTGCTATCTGGTAGCCTATCACAGACAGAGTGGAAATGAGAGGCTCAGCCCCTGCTGACTGGTAGCCTATCGCAGGCTGGGCAGAGTGGAAATGAAAGGTTCCACCCCTGCTGACTGGTAGGCTATCACAGGCAGAGTGGAATGAGAGGCTCAGCCCCTGATGACTGGTAGACTATCACAGGCAGGGTGGAAATGAAAGGTCCAGCCCCTGCTGACTGGTAGTATATCACAGGCAGAGTAGAATGAGAGGCTCAGCCCCTGCTGACTGGTAGCCTATCACAGGCAGAGTGGAATGAGAGGCTCAGCCCCTGCTGACTGGTAGCCTATCACAGGCAGAGTGGCATGAGAGGCTCAGCCCCTGCTGACTGGTAGCCTATCGCAGGCGGGACAGAGTGGAAATTAAAGGTTCCGCCCCTGCTGACTGGTAGGCTATCACAGGCAGAGTGGAAATGAAAGGTTCAACCCCTGCTGACCGGTAGAGCATCAGAGGCAGAGTGGAAATGAAAGGTTCAGCCCCTGCTGACCGGAAGACTATCGCAGGCAGCTTGGAAATGAAAGGTTCAGCCCCTGCTGACTGGTAGACTACTGCATGCAGCTTGGAAATGAAAGGATCAGCCCCTGCTGACTGGTAGGCTATCGCAGGCAGCTTGGAAATGAAAGGTTCAGCCCCTGCTGACTGGTAGAGTATCACAGGCAGAGTGGAATTAGAGGCTCAGCCCATGCTGACTGGTAGCCTATCACAGGCAGAGTGAAAATGGAATGTTCAGCCCCTGCTGACTGGTAGACTACTGCATGCAGCTTGGAAATGAAAGGTTCAGCCCCTGCTGACCGGTAGACTATCACAGGCAGAGCAGAAATGAAAGGTTCAGCGACCATTGCTGTAGCCCCGGTGGAGTGGAATTCCAAGAGTACCGGGTCACCTTCTACTGTCCTGGTGGGGCCATCCACACTGGGCATTCCTGGGCTGGAATGGCACTGGTGAAAGAAGTATCATAATACCTGGTGAAACTTACCTGGCCCAGGGTCATATAACCAGGGTATGCTGGGCTGCCGTATGACAATCGGAAACTTTGCGGTATAAGGTCCCATCACAAACGCAACTGGAAGAAAAAAAAACAGGGTTCACTTATGTGACTAAGCAAAGAAACGTGTGTGTGGTGTTTGTGAGTATGCGTGTGAGAGTATGGTGTGTGTGCACACATTGGACCGACACCAACAGAATTTCTGTAGCATTCTAAAGAGAATGAATTAGGCCATTCCCCTCAGGATCTTTTGCTGCAATTGTTCAAAATGTCTCCGAATAAATGAAATTGCGAATCTAATTTAAAATAATGAAACAGCTTCTAACAATCAACCATTCAAACGAATCTTGATTAGTTCTCATCAATACCGTTGATTGCAACCCAAACTATTATGAAACAAATATTTTGGGCTGTTTAATTACTCTTCGCATTTCCGGTTGCTAGGCATGAACCGACCCATCACACAGAACGTGCAGCCCCCAAAGTACTGGTGAAATAACGTGGTACCATAAACCAACACCCGGACCAGCAGGTAAGTTAATTGTAGGTTTATTGTATGATAGTTGCCAGGAAGACACCGGCACGTCCCGCCATGCCAGCTCGTTCAGTGAAACCTATGCAGAGACATTGTTATTGAAATGATATCTTGTATTTTGTTCTCCCTCTTCTGTGTGAAGGCAGTGGCGTGTGGGCGTGTGGGTGAAAGTTTTTCCCTTGGGCAGTTGTTTTCGGGGCTAGTTGGTCCCATATTTGGGTGTGTTGCGCAAGGGAAGTGTCATGAAATTTGGTGTGTTGCGTAATGGATGTCCTGTAGAATAGTGGATTTCCATAATTCTGGTGTTGAGTGAATTAGCCATGGTAGCCTAGTTTAGACTAGGGGTCCCGGGGTGTGAGGTACTGCCGTGGTGCAGCTAGCCTGGACTAGGGGTCTCATGTGGTGAGTGAAGGTGTTGCTGCATTGCAGCCTGGCGAGGACTAGTGGTCCGGGGTGTGCAGTGATGTACTGCTGCAGTTGCAGCAGTCTGGCTGGGACTTGGGGTTCTAGTAGCGTGCTTATATACTGTGTTAAGCAGTTGGCAGGGACCTGGGGTCTCGTGTTGTTGTTGTTCAAGGCGTATTTTTGATGCTGTTGAGGTTGACTGTGGTTTTCGTTTTTTGTGTGGGTGTGTGTGTTTTCTCTATGTGAGAGCTGTTTTGGACTGATGGTCAGGGGTGATGTGCTTGTTGTTGCTCTCTGTTGAGCTGGGTTAGTGCCTGGGGGTGGCAGCCCTGGTGCCCTGGGGTGCAGACCAGGGTGGAAGGATGTTGGTGCACGGAAGGATTTGATGGTTAATGTAATGTATTTTGTGGAAAGCTGGGACTTGGCAGGCTCTAGGTTTCAAGGGGCAGCCTCAAACAGGTGGAGTGCGTACACAGACAAAAAATCAATTCCTAGAAGGCCGCAACACAAAGACAAGACACCACACACCAAACACACAGGCCTTACACTAATCAGCTCACTAGTGTTCTGCAGGGATACCAACAGTTCTCCCGTGGAGCCAATGCCAGAAAACGTACATTGACCCCTCCACGGCTCTAAACCTTATTCTGTGACACCAAAAGATGTCCACATGTAGATCTGCGATCCAACGGACTGCGCTGTCGTTAATGCGCTCCTTGTTGTGAGCCCCAGCCGAAAACCCACATCTCTGCTTGGTGACAGGGCTGCTCCAACACACCATTTCTGGGATCTAACTCTTCCCACACAATCTATAGCTGTCCACGACAACTTCCACAGGGTTTAACCCGGTGCGACTGCTTTCCAGCCCCAATGTTGCTCCGCAGTCCATACATGAGCGACTCCTTTCCCGGAAGCCAATCCTCGCGTGACACACTTAATTACGGGACTCATATGCAGCCACTTGCACTGGAACGCCCCCTGATGACCCGCAAAAGTCATCATTATTCCGCAAACACCACAGAGTCCACATCTCCGACGCCCTCCATAGAGGCGATCCGCTCCGAGACCCTGACGCCGAAAAACCTCCAGTCGGGCGCTCACTTCACCGGCAAGTGCCACGGCCAGCTGCTGACTGCCTCCTCTCCCTGCCGTATGTCTCCTGATCCGCGGAGCTCCGCCCGGCAGCCGGCTCCAGTCTGGAGCAACAAAACGACAGGACACAGCCTTGAAGAGCTGCAACGCCGCTTGGGAAACACCATGCCCTGAGCTCCACTCCGACTGCTGCAGCACCTTCGCAACAGCACTTCCGCATCCTCCTCTGCACGCCTCCGCACACCTCCGCACACCATACTGCGTGCCGTATACCCTTAAGGGAAGGATGAAAGCTTAGAAGACACCATGCCCTGAGCTCCACTCTGACTGCTGGAGCACCTTCCCAACCGCGCCTCCTACTCCGCACACCTCCGCACACCTCCGCACACCATACTGCGTGCCCTATACCCTTAAGGGCAGGATGAAAGACGCACCCTGCACCAGTCGGAATGCAAGACTACCTTCCTCATGGTACCCTCCTTTTCTGCACACCAAAACTGTGTGCCGTTCAGCTCCGCTCCTGGGCACACCGAAACACTTGCCCTTAGCAGCACACGGCCTGCTGAAACACGATTTCCAGATAGGAAATCAGGAGCTGACACAGCTGGCATCAACCATTGGGGTGTGGATACTTGGACGGTGATGTTCCTGGACTTAACTGCTGCCCCCTCCTCGACAGCATTCCATCCTCGTCACCGGTGAAATAGCGCGGTACCATAATCCAACACCCGGACCAGCAGGTAAGTTAATTGTAGGTTTATTGTATGATAGTTGCCAGGAAGACACCGGCACGTCCCGCCATGCCAGCTTACACTCTCCAACTGTGACTGTTGCAACCCCTGTTCAGAACATAACACTATAGCACTCTACACTCACTGACATCACAGCATTGCAGGGTCAGTAATGTCACCAGCACTCAGAGGAGATACACTACAACAACTGGTCCTCATGTGACTAGTATAGGAGCTATTAGCCTCTGTTGCTCGAGTAAATACTTTAAACCAGCAGCTGAGGTACAACACTTGTTCCGCCCACAGCCTACTAGAGAGGGCCCTAAAATGTTTTTGATGTCTGTACCAACAGCTTTGGCCTTGCCATTAATGTGAGAACACATCTACATGCCGCAATTGGCCACGCAAGTAAATGGTGCCAAGCAGAAAGCTGTAACAATTGGTTGACCATATATCCAAAATGTAGGACTGCACCTCTCCAGAATAGATTACAGGCAACGATATGAGATTGTGTGTAGGGGGCCTTTACTGCTTGGTAACATTATCCTTTCCTGAGACAGCCTGGCCAGGAGGAGGGGGATACACAGTCACGTGAACATGCTAGTTACATGCTCTGATAGCGTGAAGGGCATGTGGCCATGTCAGGCTGAGAACTATTTGAGCAGCGTTCATGACTCAGCAATTACCACCAGAAGAACCTAAGCAGATGCAAGTGTTCTGCTTAACAACAGAGGTTCCATCCTTCAAGCAAGCAAGACCCTGAAGTCCCAGAATACATGGCAGAACCATCTGTCTCACTCTCCAGTAAGAAGGGAAGCGAGAAGAAGCAGAGAGACGGACATTACCAATCAGCTGGAAAAGAAGGTAAAGGAAGTGATACAGAGGGGAGAGTGAGAGAGTGTGACTGACACTGTGCCAGAGAGAGAGACAGCCTGACTAATATACAGGAAAGGGTGGGACTAAGGAGACAAAGGAGTGGCACCAAGGAGGTAAAGATGAGTGGACCAAAGAAGCAAAGGAGGAGGGAGAAAGGAGGAGCAGGGAGCTAGGATGAGGAGGAGGAGGGAGCAAGCAGGAGGAGGGAGCAAGGAGGCAAAGGAGAAGGGACCAAAGAGGCAAAGGAGGAGGGAGAAAGGAGGATCAGGGAGCAAGGATGATGAGGAGGAGGGAGCAAGGAGGCAAAGGAGAAGCGACCAAAGAGGCAAAGGAGGAGGGAGAAAGGAGGAGCAGTGAGCTAGGATGAGGAGGAGGAGGCAGTAGGGAGGAGAAGGGGAGCAAGAAGGAGGGATCAAGGAGGCAAAGGAGAAGGGACCGAAGAGGCAACGGAGGAGGGAGAAAGGAGCAGGGAGCAAGGATAAGGAGGAGGAGGGAGTAGGGAGGAGAAGGGAGTAAGAAGGAGGGATCAAGGAGGCAAAGGAGAAGGGACCAAAGGGGCAAAGGAGGAGGGAGCCAGTAGGAGGAGGGACCACGGAGGAGAGAGCAAAGAGGCAAAGCAGGTGGGACCGAAGAGGCAAAGGAGATGGGACCGAAGAGCCAAAGAAGGAGGGAGAAAGGAGGAGCAGGGAGCTAGGATGAGGAGGAGGAGGGAGCAAGGAGGAGGAGAGAGCAGGGAGGAGAAGGGGAGAAAGAAGGAGGGATCAAGGAGGCAAAGGAGAAGGGACCAAAGAGTCAAAGGAGTAGGGACCAAAGAGGCAAATGAGGAGGGAGAAAGGAGGAGCAGGGAGCAAAGAGGAGGAGAGAGCAAGGAGGAAAGGGAGAAGAGACCAAAGAGGCAAAGGAGAAGGGACCAAAGAGGCAAAGGAGGAGGGAGAAGGGAGGAGCAGGGAGCAAGGAGGAGGAGGGACAGAAGAGGCAATGGAGAAGGGACCAAAGAAGAAGGGACCAAAGAGGCAAAGGAGAAGGGACCAAAGAGGCAAAGGAGAAGGGACCAAAGAGGCAAAGGAGGATGAAGCAAGGAAGCAAAGGAGGAGGGATGAATGAGAGGGACGAAGGAGAAGGACTGAGAGGAAATCAAAAAGTACTTCCCTTCTATTTATAGAACATGGCTTTGTCTCCTGCCCAGTTATGATTTCATTCATTCATCACATCGTAGTGCTGGTAAAGACACCCAGCCATTCATCATTTAAAAACAGTACATAGCAGTTACGTTTTTGTACCAGATTTAAAATAATTACACAAGAACAGTGATATGAATAAAGAACCATTTGGCTGCTTTTTTATTTATAAAATGGGTTCTGGCCATCAATGTGCGGTTAGAATAATGCAGTGACAATGGTTTGCCAAAGGAAATCGTTTGTTAATACAATCTTAACCATTCACTTTAAGATTGTATTATCTATTGAATTTGGGTGAAAGATTTCTTTTTGGACACGTGGTGTTCCACTACTTCCATTAGAATGTCTTCCCCGGATGTCTAGTATGTAAAAACCTACACAGTATGTATTGGGACCGTGCTTTTGCGCTGTTCCTTGTGATGTGTCCCTTATTAGAAATGTTTATTCTGGGAGAGAGCTACTGTCTCCAAAAAAGAGTCATGATTTATAACATATATCACTATAGAACACAGAACACAGCATAGCAGCTGTCCATTTCCTTTACAAGCAGAGAACACAATAGTTTAAAGAGTTAATATATTGGAGGCCTTCTTGGGCCTGGGACCGCACCGCAATACCTCCAAGTCTCTCTTCTGAAATATCTTCCTTCTCGAGCTCTTCGCTCATCCACCTCCAACTCCCTCAGGGTCAGCCGCTTCTCCAAGCAACGAGTTGGGGGTAGATCTCTCTCTTCAGCTACCGCCTCCCTCTGGAATAGCCTCCCTGCCCCTCAGCTGCCTCTCTGAAACTTGAGCAGAACCATCTCAGATCCAGAAGCATCTCAAGACTTTCCTTTTTGCCTCTGCCTTCTCTCTTCCTCTCCCCTGCTGATCTCTTGTCTGATACTGCACTGTTCACGGTTATTAAAGAGCCCGTTGTTAGCATGGTCCCCATTTCCATTGAGCCCTATCGGGGCTCGAATGGGGATGGGTTCCCTGAATGGGGAAATACCGGGTCCTCCAAGGTTGGAATGGTCTGGTAATTGGCACCATGGTCCGCTAATCGCACCATGGCTACCTCGCACTCGTAATGACCCCCATTGTCTCGGTCCTCCCTCCGTTCCCTTCCCCTTTCCCTTGCCTCATCGAGCCTTGAAACACTTGTGTATAGGAGTGTTATAAATGTCATATCAGATCATTCGAGAGGTATCTTGTTGGGAGAGGCGAGATGCTGTAGACCAGTGGTGAGCAACACGCAGCCGTGGTCCGAATGCGACCCTAAGTCACATGAGTGAAGTATTGCCTGGTCAGTCAGTCATTACGTCTATCATGTCAGGTGTGTGTGTGAAGCCTCTCATCGTCTTTGCATCATGCTACATGCTGGTTTTTTTAAATATTTAAAACCATAATTTTGGTGCCACAATACAAATAAATCAAAGCAATGATGCCACTAATAGGCCACGTATCACTTGTTACAGCAGAAAAGTGATACAAGGAACACCTTAAAACCCATGGTTTTATTTAAAACTCAAATGCCGCTACCGAGCAACTCATTGCCATGGATAGTTGGGCCCACTGCATGGGAGTTGAGTGGCGCATTCGGCCCTCCAGGGATACAAGGTGTGTACCCTGCTCAAGACCTTAGCGTCAAGGGCTTTCCCTCTTCTATGAACAACTCTTTCCAGATAAAATGCTCAAGAAAGGAAAGTATGTTTTTTAGTTGGGGTGATCGGATTAAAAAATGCAGTCCAATATTCAGAAATGCTGCTCTCTACCTACTAGAAAAAGGTTATGTTTAGATGGGAGCCCCTCCCTGCCCCCCCCCCAAAGGAAGAAGCAGTGAGGAGCAGTAACAGGTCTGGATGCCCTCAGATCTCTGGGTCTCAAGCCACAGAAAAGGGCACTATGATGGCCCTTAGGCTGCACTGAGTGGCGTGTTTCTCCCCCCGTGGACACCAAAGGTGAGAAGTAATACCTCATGCAGTTTGAGTCTCGTGTGCTCAATATGTCACAGTTAAACAACTTGGAACCTTAAACTTTACTCTGGTCTTTCAACTGCAACCGCAGATTTAGGAAAACTAGAGACTCATAGAATGTGTTGTTGTTCAAAATGTATGAAACTACTTCATAATTGACTGGATGCGGGGGAGCGCACGCGTCTAACAATATCTCACTGGGATGTATAATATGTAAAAATAGCTGTAGAGACATTTAAGCGATTATACTATAGTTGCAGGGTCACGTGTGTTGGAGGTGGTAACCTGGCAACTTCCTTGGGATAGATAAGAAGAATTGCTTCCCGGATACCTCGCAAGACATCTGGGAAACAATTCTTTATAATGATAATAGTTACTTTAAGTGGGGTAATGGAGTTATTGCAGGCCTTTGTACATCACTTCAGGTCGTAGTGTTGTGTCACTACTTCACAAACTCTTGTGTATATTCTTTTACACCACTTCCCAGGTTCATAACCTCCATCCAGCTGAAGCCAGTGGGTAACAGGTCATCCTTGATCTTGCCCATCAGTGTCGTTCCCTCAGAGATCAGGCGGCTTCCTTCAGAAGAGCCAAGACCAGACCACTAAACCCTTCTCTGAACACTGATCATCAGTTTCCTAAGTTGCCCTGAGACCTCTGGCTTCTGAAACACTGCAGCATGCACGATAATACAAGGTAATGCTTTCCTAGGATACATGGGAATGCTTTCCTAGGATACATGGGAATGCTTCCCTAAGATACATGGGAATGCTTTCCTAGGATACATGGGAATGCTTTCCTAAGATACATGGGAATGCTTTCCTAGGATACATGGGAATGCTTTCCTAAAATACATGGGAATGCTTTCCTAGGATACATGGGAATGCTTTCCTAGGATACATGGGAATGCTTTCCTAAAATACATGGTAATGCTTTCCTAGGATACATGGGAATGCTTTCGTAAGATACATGGTAATGCTTTCCTAGGATACATGGGAATGCTTTCCTAAGATACATGGGAATGCTTTCCTAGGATACATGGGAATGCTTTCCTAAAATACATGGTAATGCTTTCCTAAAATACATGGTAATGCTTTCCTAGGATACATGGGAATGCTTTCCTAGGATACATGGGAATGCTTTCCTAAAATACATGGTAATGCTTTCCAAGGATACATGGGAATGCTTTCCTAGGATACATGGGAATGCTTTCCTAGGATACATGGGAATGCTTTCCTAGGATACATGGGAATGCTTTCCAAGGATACATGGTAATGCTTTCCTAAGATACATGGTAATGCTTTCCAAGGATACATGATAATGCTTTCCTAGGATACATGGGAATGCTTCCCTAAAATACATGGGAATGCTTTCCTAAAATACATGGTAATGCTTTCCTAGGAGACATGGGAATGCTTTCCTAAGATACATGGTAATGCTTTCCTAAGATACATGGTAATGCTTTCCTAGGAGACATGGGAATGCTTTCCTAAGATACATGGTAATGCTTTCCTAAGATACATGGGAATGCTTTCCTAGGAGACATGGGAATGCTTTCCTAGGAGACATGGGAATGCTTTCCTAGGATACATGGTAATGCTTTCCTAAGATACATGGTAATGCTTTCCAAGGATACATGGTGATGCTTTCCAAGGATACATGGTAATGCAGGATACATGGTAATGCTTTCCTAGGATACATGGTAATGCTTTCCTAGGATGCATGGTAATGTTTTCCTAGGATACATGGGAAGATACATGGTAATGCTTTCCTAGGATACATGGTAATGCTTTCCAAGGATACATGGTAATGCTTTCCTAAGATACATGGTAATGCTTTCCTACGATACATGGTAATGCTTTCCTACGATACATGGTAATGCTTTCCTACGATACATGGTAATGCAGGATACATGGTAATGCTTTCCTAGGATACATGGTAATGCTTTCCTAGGATACAGGGTAATGCTTTCCTAGGATGCATGGTAATGCTTTCCTAGGATACATGGGAAGATACATGGTAATGCTTTCCTAGGATACATGGTAATGCTTTCCAAGGATACATGGTAATGCTTTCCTAGGATACATGGTAATGCTTTCCTAGGATACATGGTAATGCTTTCCTAGGATGCATGGTAATGCTTTCCTAGGATACATGGGAAGATACATGGTAATGCTTTCCTAGGATACATGGTAATGCGTTCCTAGGATACATGGTAATGCTTTCCTAGGATACATGGTAATGCTTTCCAAGGATACATGGTACTGCTTTCCAAGGATACGTGGTACTGCTTTCCAAGGATACGTGGTACTGCTTTCCTATAATACATGGTGATGCTTTCCAAGGATACGTGGTAATGCTTTCCTAGGATACATGGTAATGCTTTCCTAGGATACATGGTAATGCTTTCCTAGGCTACATGGTAATGCTTTCCTAGGCTACATGGTAATGCTTTCCAAGGATCCATGGTAATGCTTTCCAAGGATACATGGTAATGCTTTCCTAGGATCCATGGCAATGCTTTCCAAGGATACATGGTAATGCTTTCCTAGGATACATGGTAATGCTTTCCTAGGAGACATGGGAATGCTTTCCTAAGATACATGGTAATGCTTTCCTAGGATACATGGTAATGCTTTCCTAGGATACATGGTAATGCTTTCCAAGGGTACATGGTAATGCTTTCCAAGGGTACATGGTAATGCTTTCCTAGGATACATGGTACTGCTTTCCTAGGATACATGGTAATGCTTTCCAAAGATACATGGTAATGCTTTCCTAGGATTCATGGTGATGCTTTCCAAGGATACATGGTAATGCTTTCCTAGGAGACATGGGAATGCTTTCCTAAGATACATGGTAATGCCTTCCTAGGATACATGGTAATGCTTTCCAAGGGTACATGGTAATGCTTTCCTAGGATACATGGTAATGCTTTCCCAAGATACATGGTAATGCTTTCCTAGGATACATGGTAATGCTTTCCTAAATTACATGGTAATGCTTTCCAAGGATACATGGTAATGCTTTCTAAGGATACATGGTAATGCTTTCCAAGGAAACATGGTAATGCTTTCCTAAAATACACGGTAATGCTTTCCTAGGATACATGGTAATGCTTTCCTAGGATACATGGTAATGCTTTTCTAGGATACATGGTAATGCTTTCCTAAGATGCATGGTAATGCGTTCCTAAAATACACGGTAATGCTTTCCTAGGATACATGGTAATGCTTTTCTAGGATACATGGTAATGCTTTCCTAAGGTACATGGTAATGCTTTCCTAAAATACATGGTAATGCTTTCCCAGGATACAGGGTAATGCTTTCCTAAAATACATGGTAATACTTTCCTAGGATACATGGTAATGCTTTCCTAAGATGCATGGTAATGCTTTCCTAAAATACATGGTAATGCTTTCCTAAGATACATGGCAATGCTTTCCTAGGATACATGGTAATACTTTCCTAAGATACATGGTAATGCTCTTCTAGGATACATGGTAATGCTTTCCTAGGATACATGGTAAACCTTTCCTAGGATACATGGTAATGCTCTCCTAGAATACATGGTAATGCTTTCCTAGGCTACTAGGATACATGGTAATGCTTTCCTAGAATACATGGTAATCCTTTCCTAGGATACATGGTAATGCTTTCCTAGGATACATGGTAATGCTTTCCTAGGATACATGCTAATGCTTTCCGAAGATACATGGTAATGCTTTCCTAGGATACATGGTAATGCTTTCCAAGGATACATGGTAGCTTTCCTAGGATATTCGGTGGATTTCTAGCAATAATCCACAAGATTTACCATCATGTCCCTCAAAATGGCGACAGTATGTACCAGAAATGATCTTTCTTTCTTATTAACATGTTGCAGGTTTTTGTGCAGGTCTCAAATGACTGTATGGGCAATTTCAGCAGCAGGGAATGCGGAGGGCGGTGAGATTCCCCTTACCTTGATACAAAAATGAAGATCTCTCCTCTGAAACGTGCTTTCCTCCAGCCTACTCACATTCTGCATAGATCAAGAAGTTCACCTTTCCCAACTACATTGAGCTCCCCGTTCTCTGCTCTGACACGTCTCTTCTTCTAAATGGATCCGGATTGCAATACCCCAGTCTGAAACCTGACCTCATCCAAACAGATCCTGCACCCAATACTTTGGCCTGAAGACTCACCTCTTCCAAATGGATCCATCTCCCAATACCCCGGTCTGAAAACTCACCTGTTCCAAATGGATCGAGCTCCCAATACCTCGGTCCGAAAACCTCACCTCTTCCAAATGGATCCAGCTCCCAATAGCCCGGTCTGAAAACTCACCTCTTCCAAATGGATCGAGCTCCTAATACCCCGGTCCGAAAACCTCACCTCTTCCAGATGGATCCAGCTCCCAATGCCCCGGTCTGAAACCTCACCTCTTCCAAATGGATCTAGCTCCCAATACCCCAGTCCGAAACCTCACCTCTTCGAAACGGATCCAGCTCCCAATACCTTGGCCTGAAAACTCACCTCTTCCAAATGGATCCAGCTCTCAATACCCCGGTCTGAAACCTGACCTCATACAAACGGATCCAGCTCCCAATACCTTGGCCTGAATACCAACCTCTTCCAAATGGATCCTGCTCCCAATACCCCGGTCTGAAACCTGACCTCATCCAAGCGGATCCAGCTCCCAATACCTTGGCCTGAATACTCAACTCTTCCAAATGGATCCAGCTCCCAATATCCCAGTGTGAAACCTCACCTCTTCCAAATGGATCCATCTCCCAATACCCCGGTCTGAAAACTCACCTCTTCGAAATGGATCAAGCTCCCAATACCTTGGCCTGAAAACTCACCTCTTCCAAATGGATCGAGCTCCCGATATCCCAGTCGGAAACCTCACCTCTTCCAAATGGATCCATTTCCCAATACCCCGGACTGAAAACTCACCTCTTCCAAATGGATCCTGCTCCCAATACCCCGGTCTGAAACCTGACCTCATCCAAGCGGATCCAGCTCCCAATACCTTGGCCTGAATACTCAACTCTTCCAAATGGATCCAGCTCCCAATATCCCAGTGGGAAACCTCACCTCTTCCAAATGGATCCATCTCCCAATACCCCGGTCTGAAACCTCACCTCTTCGAAATGGATCAAGCTCCCAATACCTTGGCCTGAAAACTCACCTCTTCCAAATGGATCGAGCTCCCGATATCCCAGTCGGAAACCTCACCTCTTCCAAATGGATCCATTTCCCAATACCCCGGACTGAAAACTCACCTCTTCCACATGGATCCAGCTCCCAATACCCCGGTCTGAAACCTCACCTCATACAAACGGATCCAGCTCCCAATACCTTGGCCTGAATACCGACCTCTTCCAAATGGATCCTGCTCCCAATACCCCGTTCTGAAACCTGAACTCATCCAAACGGATCCAGCTCCCAATACCTTGACCTGAATACTCACCTCTTCCAAATGGATCCAGCTCCCAATACCCCGTTTGGAAACCTGACCTCATACAAATGGATCCAGCTCCCAATACCTTGGCCTGAATACTCACCTCTTCCAAACGAATCCAGATCCCAGGACTCTGGTCTGAAAACTCACCTCTTGCAAACGGATCCAGCTCCCAATACCCTTGTCTGAAACCTGACTTCTTCCAAACGGATCCAGCTCCCAATACCCTGGTCCAAAAACTTCACCTCTTCCAAATGGATCCAGCTCCCAATATCCCAGTCTGAAAATTCACCTCTTCCAGATGCATCCGGTTCCCAATACCCCGGTCTGAAACCTCACCTCTTCCAAATGGATCCAGTTCTCAATACCCCAGCCTGAAAACTCACCTCTTCCAAATGGATCCAGCTCCCAATACCCTGGTCTGAAAACTCACCTCTTCCAGATGGATCCAGCTCCCAGTACCCTGGTCTGAAACCTCAACTCTTCCAAATGTATCCAGCTCCCAATACCTTGGACTGAAAACTCACCTCTTCCTGTCACGGTTTATTACACGACACATGCCAGCCAAGGAACTGCTTCCCCTACAATGAATGTGGTGCACAATAAAATGCTTTTTATTTTTAGTATACTATGGATTCTTTTTGAGTAGGACTCCAACCCGTCTCGCACTCAACCTTCACCAACACCCCTTTTCCCAATAGACCAGGAACCAGGCCGGTGTGAACTCACGATGGCGAACAGGGGCAAACAAGGGGCGATGGCCTTTATCCTGGCCTTGTTCCGCCGCCGGCTTCTGCCTGCCGGTGGGGCGGGATCGCAGATGTATTGTTGGGTTGCCTAGCAACCGAGAGCCTCGCTCTCATGCCGCATTGCGCCGGCCATTTTGGAGGGTCAGGCAGGCAGCAGCGCGGTGTGGGATCAGGTGCCTCGGGCGATTTAGGCACGAAGAAATGTGCAGATCTGTATGGGCAGATGGTAGGCACGGGCTGCTGGGGCTGTAGATGGTTGATCCAGGTGGATCTGTGTTGCTGCAGTCGTTGTGGCTGCAGTCTCTCGTGCTGCAGGAGGGGTTGGCTGGGCATACAAGACATATATTCTGTTTTAGCTGATCATGGGGAATTAGATAAGCCGACTGCCAAATCCGTATGATGTAGCATGGCCATGTGTTACATTTTTGTTGTTTTCGTAGAATTTACAACAGTTATGAATATGTAAGTTATCAAGCATATACCTAATTTCATTTTCCACCTTTTCAACAACTCTCAGATTTGTCACATGTTCAGATCAGCCAGAAACCTAGTCTAACTGGCCATTACAGTCCCCAGAGTCACAGGTCATTGCAGTTTATACCCCTTAAATCATCTGGAGATTACATGAAAAATGGCATAAAAATGAAATCATCCCTCAGCATGATTGCTGCGCAAAATGCCTAAAACGAAAATAGCATTTTAAATTAATTGGGAGTGTCTGTTCAGCAAATGGGATGGTCGCTTCATCCCCCACAGCCATCTTTCTCCCTGGACTCACCTGTGACCAGAGTTTTTCATGAGTCTCTTTGAAGTCAGTGTGGGCTCTTTTGAAGTGGGTGCAACAAGGACTCACACCTTTTTGTCATGCTTCAGCCAGGGATGACTTTTCTGTGAAGTCCCTGCTTTAACTGCCTTCAGGGACAGCCAGTCTGGGGAACAGTGGGCTTTCAACACCTTCAGCAGCAGGTTCTATTCCAGGGCATCATTAGATGGGAGATGTGACATCCAGGGCTGGAAGTGAGGCATTTCATTGTGAAGTTTTGACCTCAGCAAGAACAGGTTTTTCCTGAAGTAAGTGTCTGTTCACGTTACTGGAGTTTTGGGGGTGAAACATAATATACATTTGCTTTGGTCACCCCACACATCATGTTTTGCTTTCCTGACATTTTTCTGTGAGCAGTGATATTGTTTCCCATTGTGGCTTTTTAAAGCTGTTTTTATTTGCCAACGCATGTGCAGGACTTTTTTGCTTTTAATGTTTACAAATCCTGTTGCCTCCTAACCCCTCTGGCTCTCCCCCAAACCTGGGACCAGCAAGCCTTTTACCTGTAGGGTCTGGGCTGTCCCACTCCGGTTGTTCGCAGGTCTCCCAGGAGCTTCAATGGCTTCCCAGGCTCTCCGGTGTCCTCGTCGGTCTTCTGCTTGCTTCGTCCGCTGTTCAGCATCGGTCCCTGTGCACCCCAGCAGCTCTGGTCACCGGTCAGCAGTTTCCCTTCGCTCCGGGCTGCTTCCCATGTTGCGAGCCTTCTACAAGTGCTTTTCTCCTTTTGACATGGTCTGATTCTCTCTCTGGCTGGTCTCCGGGTACCTGGAGCCTCTTGTGGTCCACGCCGGACCAAGAACAAAGACACCATCCTTCAATTTCTTCTATGCTTTTGAATGACAGTGGGCCAATCAGGTCTCTGCAAAGGCTAGAGCGTGCATCCTCGTTCGTGTTAGTAATTTTCTTTACTCTTGGCCACTTCCTCGTCCCAGTAGTTATTACCTGGGATGCATTACAACAATGCATGGGGGTATCGGGTAATGTGGAGAAGGATGGGTTTGAGGGAAAGTGGGAGGGGGAAAGGGATATTGGGCCTCATTACGAGTTGGGCAGTAGTCTGGCAGTAAATCCGCCAGAATACCACCCAATTGAATTACCGTTACCGCCACTTGGTCCGACGAAATTACAGCCGGATTACAAGTGGCAGTGGTTGAGTTAATCCCCATTTTCATAGAGTTTATGGGGCATTTTGGGCAGAATTTCCATCAGTGGCATTACCGTCACAGTAATTCTGCTGATCTTGGTGTTATCCGGCGGAACGTGGGAGGTAAATCATCTCACTCCAGGTCCATACTCTTAGTATGGTGGTGCGGGAAAAGTGGGGGTAATTCAATTACTGCCAATTGTGTTCTCCCAAGCTGGTCACTACTCCCAATGGGGTTCTCTCTGCCCATGAGATACTCCCACTGAGCACCACCCCAAGGGGGACTATCGGGTAGCAGCCTCGGCTCCCAGGCCTCATGGGACCGGGCACCCCCATCTAAAGTAGTGACAACACCTCGAGATTCGTCACATACCCTTCCCATTGTGTTTTCAGTTATTTCTTCTAATAAAGGAAAGGGGGAGAGGAAGTCTACATTCCCCTGTTCTTTGCCCTTGCGATGTTCCACACTAAAACAGTATGGTTGTAAATCAAGGAACCGTTGCATGATCCCGGCATTGGCGTCTTTCCTAAGGCTGACCCACATTAACCGGCAATGGTCAGTGACCCGCGTAAACTTTCTCCCTGTGAGATGGTACTAGAGATGTCCCACTGCCCACTTGATCGCCAAGGCCTTTAGCTCTATAGTGGCATCCTTTCTCGCTCTAGGAAACCGTTTTCTGCTGATAAACAGCACCAAAAGTTCTTTCCCGTCAGAGACCTGAGACATCACTGCTCCTAGACCTATTTAGAGGCGTCGGTCTGAAGAACAAACACTTTTTTTTAAAGTTGGCCACTTTAAGAATGGGCTACAAAGGTTTTCTTTTTTATAGAATCAAGCAAGCCTGATCTTCTTTCCCCAGTGGATTTTCTGTAGCTCTGCATTTGTCAGCATGTCCGTCAAGCAGGCAGTCATGGAGGACTCTCACTAACCTCCTCCAACTCTCTAACCTCCTGAGAAATCTCTGCTCCAGCTTCCTCCGATGACTGCCTAAACATGATAATCTCCCTTCATTCTTTGTTCCTGCCACCTCCAACAGATTCTCGATGTCCTCCTCCCCTTGTTGCTCTGCCCCTCCCTCCTATACCAAGCTCCGCTCCTCCTTGCACTTCCTCTCTTCAGCTCCCCGGCCATCCTTCTAAACCGCCCTCCAAGCGCTGCCTGTGCTCCTCTCCAGTTCTCCACCAAGTGAGCAGGGCACAGAGTCTTTTAATAGTGTCCAGCCTCTCGCCTGGGCTAGCGTCCGAGCTGATGGAATTCACCGGTGCAATGTCTGATGGTTTGGTGTTGTTGCTGATCTGAGCTCCCGGCTCCTTGCAGCTTTCAAAATGTAGAGGTTTGTGGTTTTTGAGTCCACGGATCCAGAGCCGGGTTCAAAGACCATGCAGACATCAAATGTCTTGTTCTGAGATACTTGTATCAGATCGTATGGCCCTGCAGGGTTACCGCAGATTTAATCCCTCCCTGGAAGGGTGCTTAAACGGCCCTGTTCCCAGTTCCATAAGAAGGAATGTACACATTACCTGAACTTCACTCATCATCCTGGCTTCCTCCTATTAATGGGTTTCCCTAGTAAGGAACATTGCTATAGGTTTAAGGAGGACAGTTTGCTCCAGGAGGAAAGGTGTAGTCTGCCAGTAGCTGGCCCTTACTAGGCGAAGGGGCTGCAGCACCCCAGGGGGTCCTGTATTTAGCTATTCCTGGAACGTAGGTGGCTGTACACCAGGAGTCTGGGTGAGCAGCTCTGAGGCGATGTACTCTGCTTAGGAACAAGGCAATGCTATGCAGAATACGTGGAAGCATGGGGAATGTGGCATTAAGCACCATATGCACACAGACCTGAATGATTCCCTTTCTACCGCGCATCATTGTAGACTCACAGTCCCTCCCACTCCATCTCTGCTGGAGTAGCCCGGGCGGGCGGGCGGATGGACATCTACTAATAATACGAAACCCAGTGTCTTCCATAAACATGTCACAGGGCCCCCTGCCCCCACTGTTCTGCCCCCCAACCAGAGGGAAATCCCTCTACTGTGCAGCTCCCCTTCCATGGGACCGCAGAGTTGACTCCTCTCCTCAAATCACCCAAATACGATCCCTTATTCAAGTTTTCATGATCTGAAGCGCCATCGCCATTGCACTCTTGTGGTTGGAGAAATGTGCTGCTTTCATGATCACTTAGACGAATCCTTAATTCTAGGAGAGCGGCCACCAACGGAGGTAGATGTCCTCGATGGCCCTCAAACCTCCCGCCGGTTGCTCCTGTTACCCAGAGAAGATGGTGGAAGAGGCATCCTTTCCCTTTCCCCAGAAGAACATGGTTTCCTTTGCAGCCAAAGTGTCTGGCCTAGAAGGGGGCAGAAATGAGGGCTAGAGGCGACAGACAAACTTTCCCATGACCACCTACTCCGACTCTTCTCTCACTGCTCCACAAGCCGTAATCTCCACCGCCACTATTTCCTGGTACTCCTTAATACTTTTCAAAGGCCTCTTAAGTAAGTGTTTTTACGCTCTCCCATAGTCTCTCCTTACTTATTTGGTATCCAAACATTTTACTGCAGAATTTTTAACCACATTTTTGCTGTAAATTTAAGGGGGGGGGCGTTTGGTGAGGCAATACGGAATGGGGTAGAGTCAAACCTAGAGGGGGGAGAGCGGCTGGAGTGTTCCCTCTGCATGAAATTTGTTTAAAAACTTGATTTAAAAAAATATAAACGTTTGGAAAAATGTGCAGTAGAAGATGCGCAACCACTCAACTTTGCGGCAGCCTTTTTGCCGCGCAGCCTTTTTGCCGCGCAGCCTTTTTGCGGGGACATGATCACATGGAAGCTCATTTTTATGGTTTGCCCTCTTGATTCCCCATTTCCATTTGATATTCTATTTTAGTACCTTTTTCTCTTTGCTTGAACTAAACTATTTTTAAGCATTGGCAATTATTAATTTATGTACGTTTTTAATCTTGCCCAGCAGACACTTGAGGGTGTGTTTAATAGAAAAAAAAATTAAAAATTCGAACCCTTTGTGAACCGTGCTAAATTCATAGCACGTGCAAGCGTAAGAGACTTAAAATGACAAAGCACACAAGCACACTTTGTAGTGTACATGACAAAAAGCAATGACCGTTTATGAATGCAACATGTGAATGCTGTAAAACACACATGTGGAGGGTTCGTTTGTATGTATGTGACCTCCTGGTCTAGTCTGTAGCAGGCCCTGCCACAGTGGGAGGATTCTGGCATCCGCTCACACTTGGTAAGACAAGATACGGTTCTGGTTTAAGTGGCACCCAATTCCAGCTGCCCAGAGACAGTGCAGTGTTGCAAGGTTTCGGCTCACACATGGGACCTGATGAAGGCCGCTGACCTCCATCAGTACTCACCCGTATCCACTGCGTGGATGTTGTACACAGTGCTGGTGTAGGTGGTGTGCTGGAGGATGAAATTGACCCATTCCACGTGGGGCGAGGTTATGGTCATAGTCTTCTCGCCCCTCCCCTGCAGCACCTGCTCTGAGACGTCAGCAAGGGTAGTGAATGTCCCCAGCGAGGCCGTAAGAGTCACCTGGAGAAGATGGAAAGGGCAGCGAGGCTTCAGCTTTAGACCAGAATTAATTCTCCTACCAAGACATATCCTCTAACCACACACTTACTATCACACGCACATTTCTGCACACATTCAACAATGACATCATAGCATTATATGGCAAGATTCTGCCACATGGGGATGGCCATTGCATACCTCCACGTGGAGAGGAACATTAAATGCTGCAGAGTGGCAACATACGTAGGATTGCAGGGACCTTATGCTTTGCCACATAGGCATAGGCGAAGAAAGCACTTCATATTCTGTAATATTGAGCCAATCAGAGAAGTCACACCATACTGTGCCAGAAGGCGGGTTACAGAAGACACTTTGCACAACCAGATGGAGGGCCAGAGAAGGCACATTACACTGTGTGAGATGTATGGCCAGAGAAGGATAATCACATGGTGCCAGATAAAGGGCCGGAGGCAAGTTACACTGTGCCAGATGGAGGGCCAGAGAAGGCACATTACACTGTGCCAGATGGAGGGCCAGAGAAGGCACATTACACTGTGTGAGATGTATGGCCAGAGAAGGATAATCACATGGTGCCAGATAAAGGGCCGGAGGCAAGTTACACTGTGCCAGATGGAGGGCCAGAGAAGGCACATTACACTGTGCCAGATGGAGGGCCAGAGAAGGCACATTACACTGTGCCAGATGGAGGGCCAGAGAAGGCACATTACACTGTGTGAGATGTATGGCCAGAGAAGGATCATCACATGGTGCCAGATGAAGGGCCGGGGGCAAGTTACACTGTGCCAGATGGAGGGCCAGAGAAGGCACATTACACTGTGTGAGATGTATGGCCAGAGAAGGATCATCACATGGTGCCAGATGAAGGGCCGGAGGCAAGTTACACTGTGCCAGATGGAGGGCCAGAGAAGGCACATTTCACTGTGCTAGATGGAGGGCCAGAGAAGGCACATTACACTGTGTGAGATGTATGGCCAGAGAAGAAGGATCATCACATGGTGCCAGATGAAGGGCCAGAGGCAAGTTACACTGTGCCAGATGGAGGGCCAGAGAAGGCACATCATGCTGTGCCAGATGGTTAGTGAAGGCACATCACACTGTGCTAGATGAAGGGCCAGAGAAGGCACATTACACTGTGTCAGATGGAGGGCCAGAGAAGGCACATTACACTGTGCTAGATGGAGGGCCAGAGAAGGCACATTACACTGTGTGAGATGTATGGCCGGAGAAGGACCATCACACGGTGCCAGATGAAGGGCCAGAGGCAAGTTACACTGTGCCAGATGGAGGGCCAGAGAAGGCACATCATGCTGTGCCAGATGGTTAGTGAAGGCACATCACACTGTGCTAGATGAAGGGCCAGAGAAGGCACATTACACTTTGTCAGATGTATTGTTGGAGAAGGACCATCACACGGTGCCAGATGAAGGGCTGGAGGCAAGTTACACTGTGCCAGGTGGAGGGCCAGAGAAGGCACATCATGCTGTGCCAGATGGTTAGTGAAGGCACATCACACTGTGCTAGATGAAGGGGCAGAGAAGGCACATTACATTTGGCTAGATAGAGGGCCAGAGAAGGCACATTACACTGTGCCAGATGGAGGGCCAGAGAAGGCACATTACACTGTGTGAGATGTATGGCCAGAGAAGGATCATCACATGGTGCCAGATGAAGGGCCGGAGGCAAGTTACACTGTGCCAGATGGAGGGCCAGAGAAGGCACATTACACTGTGTGAGATGTATGGCCAGGGAAGGATCATCACATGCTGCCAGATGAAGGGCCGGAGGCAAGTTACACTGTGCCAGATGGAGGGCCAGAGAAGGCACATTACACTGTGCCAGATGGAGGGCCAGAGAAGGCACATTACACTGTGCTAGATGGAGGGCCAGAGAAGGCACATTACACTGTGTGAGATGTATGGCCAGAGAAGAAGGATCATCACATGGTGCCAGATGAAGGGCCAGAGGCAAGTTACACTGTGCCAGATGGAGGGCCAGAGAAGGCACATCATGCTGTGCCAGATGGTTAGTGAAGGCACATCACACTGTGCTAGATGAAGGGCCAGAGAAGGCACATTACACTGTGTCAGATGGAGGGCCAGAGAAGGCACATTACACTGTGCTAGATGGAGGGCCAGAGAAGGCACATTACACTGTGTGAGATGTATGACCGGAGAAGGACCATCACACGGTGCCAGATGAAGGGCTGGAGGCAAGTTACACTGTGCCAGGTGGAGGGCCAGAGAAGGCACATCATGCTGTGCCAGATGGTTAGTGAAGGCACATCACACTGTGCTAGATGAAGGGGCAGAGAAGGCACATTACACTGTGGTAGATTGAGGGCCAGAGAAGGACCATCACACGGTGCCAGATGAAGGGCCAGAGACTTTCTAATCTTCTTGAGACTTAGAAAAGAATTAGCGCATCAGCTCTTGCCACTCTACTTTCAAACCCATAATTATCTTTGGAGCCTGGGGTAGGCAGATGGAAGTAGGATGGGTTTAGGCAGGTGTGGGGTAGGTTAGAGGTCCGCTGCCCTGCTGCAGGGATGGTGTAGGCAAGTTCTGGGGTAGTTGCGTGGGTAGGCATGTGTGAGGTAGGGTGGGTATAGGTAGGAAGGAAGCAAGCTTGCGTGGGGTAAGGAGGGAGAAGGCAGGTGTGGGCAAAGGTGAGCATAGTAGGGGTGTGGAAGTCTGTAGGATGGTACAGTAGAACAAAGGAATGAGGCAGGCAGGGTTGAGTGATGGTAGACTGGCATCAGGAAGGGGTGTTCATGGTGCAGTTAGGCAAGGGGGCTAAGGTAGGATAGAGTTGGGGGTTAGGGTATATGCATGCAGGCATATAGTTGGATGGGGTAGGGCTGGGGTTGGCAGGTCTGATGTAGAGTGGGTTTAGGTAGGTATGGGGGTAGGGTGGGACTACGCGGCCATGGGGTAGGAGTAGGCAGGAGTGAGGTGGGCAGGAGTAGGGTGGGGTAGGCAGGTATGTGCCAAAGTGATTGTAGGAACGGGTAGGGAGGCAGGCGTGGGGTTGGGATGTGTGAAGCAGGGTAGCTGTAGGCAGGTGTGGGCAAGGGTGGTGGTAGACCTGTGTGAAGCAGTGTGGCAAATAGGGTAGGTGTGGGTGGGGTGGAAGTGGGCATCCATTGTGTAGGCAGCAAAGGAGTACTGTGGGAATAGATGGATACAGTATAGGGTGGGTGTATTAAGGCATAAAGGGTGGTGTGGGGTAGGGCGAGACTAGGAAGCCATGGGATAGGGAAGCAGGAGGTAGAAATGATGCAGGCAGGAGTAGTGTGGGTGTACGCAGGTAGGTGGTGCAGTAGGCAAGAATGCAGTACGCGTAGGAAGGGGTAGGGAGGCAGGCATTAGGGTGTCGATGTGTGGAGCTAGGTTGAGATAGTCATCTTTGGGAAGGGGTGGAGTAGGCAGGTGTGGTGCAATGTGACACTGGGGTAGGAATGTTGGAATGGGGTGTGTGTAGTAGGGGTGGAGTGGAAATGGACAGCCATGTTGTAGGGTGGGTGTAGACAGAGTTAGGGTTAGCAGGTAAGGGTTTGGATGGGTACAGTCAGCGGAAGGGTGGGGTAGGCAGGCATGGGGCAGGTTGGGAGTAGGCAGGTGTGGCGTATGGTGGGATAGAGAGTAATGGGGAAGGCGTAGGCATGTGTGTGGCAGAGAGTGGGGTAGGGAAGCATGTGGGGTGTGGTAGGCAGGCCTGTGGTAGGATGTGCTTTGACAGGTGTGGTGTGCGGGGGTGGAGTTAGGCAGGCATGGGGCATGATGGGGAGGCAAACATGGGGTTTGGTGGTGGCAAAAGAGGGAAGGGGTGGGTATACAGATGTGAAGGTAGGGTGGCTGTGGTTAGGGTGGGGGAAAGTGTGTATAGGCAGGCGTAGGGTATGCAGCTAGATGGCATAGTAGGGGTAGGCAGTTGTGGGCATGGAGAGGTGGGGTAGGCAGGGTTGTGGTATGGCTGGGAGTAGGCTGAGCTGGTGGTAGGCAGATGTGGGGTATGGTGTGTGTAGGCAGGTATGGCTTAGGGTGGGGATAGGCAGGTGGGGGAAGAGTGGGTGTAGGCTGCTTCGCGTAAGCTTGGGTAGGCAGTGTGTTGCAGGGTGAGGTGTGTGGGTAGGGACGCTGTTATCAGGAGTGGAGCAGGGGTAGGCTGGCATAAGGTAGGATGCTGTATGCAGGTATGGGGTTATATGAGTGTAGATAGGCATGGGGTTGTATGGGTAGGGGAGGTACAGTATGGATTGAGAGGCGTGGGGTACCATGAGAGTGTGCAGGTATGGGATCGGGTTGGCTAATATAAGGTCAGGTAGGGTGGTTGTATGGAAGTGTAGTGTAGGGTGACTATGGGCCAATGTGGTGTAGGGAGTGGGGTCAGGTGTATGAGGCATGTGATTGGACGTGGAAGGCACATTGCTTCCGTTTTCCTGGGGTGGGAGTGGCTGTGAAAGAAGCAGCCCAAACAAGCAAAGAAAATGGTAAAGAAGACCATGGGGGTCTGCCGGCACCGGACTGAGCGGGCAGCGTTTTGAAGGCTGGGGTGGTTGGGATGGTCAGGGGTTGGCTTTGCATATTGTGGTGCTGCCAGCTGAGGGGTTCTCGCAACAGTGGAGCACACACGCCTGTGCCACGGTCTGGTCTCTGACCGGGCAGTCAAAGGAGGGTGGGAAATTGCAGCTAACCCGGAAGCCCAGGCATCGCTGCTTCAAGAGTGGGAGGCCTCGATTGGGAGAAATATAGTAAAACATGCCCTCATTGATTTATAAATGGCGGTATCCAACTCAAAATGATGGCCGGTTGCTTTGCCAGTTGCCATGCCAACCGGATATTGTGTTTCCTAACACCCATGTCCTCTCTCTCTTTCTCTTCACAGCAGGAATGGATTCGGCATTTAACGCCACCAAAAGGCAGCAAATACATTAGCGTACATGCGTGACCCCGGACACCGCTCTCATGCTATACCTGAGACAGCTCTCCACCCTGCAGGTAGACACCGAGCCCTAGAAAAGAAGATGCAGAGTTAGAAAATGGGGTGCCTGTGTCCCCTGTTCCAGTAAGAGCCTGGAATAGCCCACAGGGACATCACACATCACAGACACCAAAGCCCAATCAATACATCAGCTTAAGTGATTCAGTGCAGGAGCCATCACCAGCATTGCAGGTCTGGGCTGGAGATTATTCACAAGACATGGACTCCACGCATCCCCCACCGCCCTGATACATGCATGACAGCGATCTACCACAGTGTGGCGGTAACCTAAAACAGCACGGGCATAGCAGCACCTGCAAGCTGAAGGGCTGCACTGTCTTGCCGCACAGACGGCGCTCTACCAGTGCCGGGAAAGAATGCTGGCTGGCGTGTCACCAGGTCTAGTGGGTGATGTGGTGACCTGAGCCTACCCTCTTTTATTACTAGTAGGGTAGTGATTGAGCGCAGAGCTAGCATCGGGAAGCAAAAGAGCGCTTTACAATCATAGGGGAAAGAAAACAGTGAGGGAAGCAGAGCAAAAGGAGTGGGGAGATAACAGGGGAGGGTGGGTGATTGGCTGCAAGGGGGAAGACAGTGGGGAGCAGATCCCCCAGTCTCAGGTAGTGTGGGGAGTGGAGGGTGTGTGCACCCAGGTGTTAAACCAGAGCCATTCCTTGTAGAGGAAGATCTTGGGTTCTTTCCTGAACTCTAGAATTGATGGGCTGTAGTGCGGTTTGACAGGAATTGGTGCCAAGGTTGCCAGCACCACATAATTGCCAGGAATGGTCCAAACCAGAGGCGTTGCTAGGGGGAGGCTAAGGGGGCTATAGCCCCTGGTCTTTTGGTTGTAGCCCCGGAAAGAATCTCAAGAGCTACAACCAAAAGGTTAGCTAGCCCCCAACCCCGACAGTTCCGACATCAGCGTAGCCCCGGGTCTTTTCCGGACCTAGCAACACCCCTGGTCCAAACTGATGGGGACAGTAAGGTTGCTGATAAACGAGTGGAAGTCATGAGAGTGTGGGGGTGCCTACACCCCTCTGCAGGACTCACTAGACAGGAAGTCGTCATATCATGAAATAACAGGAAGTGGACACTGTAAAGGGACTATGGACTAATGAAAGGATCGATTGCATTTGGATGGAGGCAGGATGTCTTTGTCAGATATCTCCCACCGCAGAGAACATTTTAACCACCAGATGAGGCAATCCGAGGTATGGAGTCCACCGGTACAGCCCACTGGAACTCGTTCATTCTCAAACCATTTTACCTCAAGCGGCATTTCCAAGACTTCTCCACACGATGGCAAAGCTATCAATTCCAGTCAAAACATTTCCCTTTTTTCAGGTTTTCACCCCAACCAGACACAGACACAGACACAGACACACACACACACACGTAACTACCAGCACATCATGCATCATAGCATATATAAACCAGACACACTGCTGTAACTACCAACAGATAGTGTGCATCATAACACGCATCAACAAGACACACTGATGTAAATACCAACAAACAGTGCATCCTATCATGCATTAACACTCTGGTGTAACTTCTACAAAAAGATCTTCATATCACACATTGAGACACACTACCAAGAGAAAGTACTTCATAGCACACTTCAACGAGACACACTGCTCTACCAACAAATAGTGCGTCATAGCACGCATCAACCAGACACACTAGTCTAACTACCAACAAATAGTGCGTCATAGCACGCATCAACCAGACACACAGCTCTACCAACAAATAGTGCGTCATAGCACGCATCAACCAGACACACAGCTCTACCAACAAATAGTGCGTCATAGCACGCATCAACCAGACACACAGCTCTACCAACAAATAGTGCGTCATAGCACGCATCAACCAGACACACTAGTCTAACTACCAACAAATAGTGGACCACAGAATGCATCACCGGACACACTGCTATAATGGTTGTTAGGGAGAATTCTCAGAAATTTGCTCATTTCCCTTACCTTTTGAGACCCCCAGCAACTTTGCTGGATTTTGAGGACTTGATTTCTTTACCTGGAAAGAGTGTGAGCCTTTTTTCCCACTCTTCCATGTATTTGGATGTGTGTTTACTTTTGTGTTCTTTGGATATGGAGTTTTAGACAACTCCATAGGCATCATCTTTTTCTTGTGTGTGTCACAGCACACTCAGTGCAGTGGCACAGGGATGTCTTTTAGACTTCCCAAGGTTTAAATACCTTCTCTCAGACTGACTACTGTCTCCCAGTGAATGTAAAGTTAAATTGACTGTGCTAGTCTTTTTAAATTGCTGGACCCAGCAAACACTGCCTTACAGCAGAGTGCTGGAGGGAGTACCTAGTATTCCCTATGCCTAGAAAACTCATGTAGTCCTCAAAAGCTACCCTCTCATAATGGCTGGTGTCAGTGGTATTACCATGATTTCCCCGACCGCCACCCTGTTTAAACGCTCTGGTAGCTGAAATTCACCGGAGCCATGTTTTTCAAGATGGCGTCTGAGCCCCCTTTGTAAAAACAGGTTACGATCGACTTTATTTGCCATTTCTTGTTGGAAAGGTCCTTCTAGTGTTTGTCTCTGTGCGCCAAACCAGGTTGGGTCCCTTTGTTTGTTTGCCTTTGGCGGGCTTCAGTGCTGAAGCCCTCCTCTGTCGCCTGAGTGTCTGGGGTGGACAGGATGTGAGGGAGGTGCCTGAAACTCCCTGTGCTTACTCTCCGAGGAGACCTGAATGCACCTTGGCATGATTGGCTGGCTGACTGTCCGGTAAAGACAGCCACCCTGCTGTGTGAGTGACAGCTAGGCAGGAATGAAAGGGAGAACACTGTTTAAAAGGCAGGTCTCTGGGACTTGGAAGGCAGAGTTGACCACTGGAATGAAAGAACCAAAGTCGAGCTGAAGGAAGACGACTGCTGCAACTCCTGGACCGTTGGTTTGCCCGGTGAAGCCCTGCACCAAGTCCGAATCGCCTGAAACTCCCTCGACAGAGAAGCCGCTTCAAGGACGACTTCTTCCCTTGAGCTGGTGGGAACAACCAACTCGTAAGCCGCCTGGAAACCGTCTCTATACTGGTTGAATTTTCTTCAGAGTGCTGTAGAAAACCGGATAGTCAGTGAGAAGGATACCAGTTGGTGGACTTTAAGTCACCCCTTTAACCAACGTTTTGCCAAGCTTGTGGATCCTTCCCCATGCAGTGCAGGAACCTCCCGACGTCCTCCCTCTTGTTCCCACGACTGAGGCCCAGGAACAGCGAGATCTGCAGGAACTGCCAGGAACAATTGCTTCAGCTACAGCTTTTCTTCATTGAAAGGTACTGTGCAAACGCAGTTGAGAAATCTCTCTGCCGCAGTGAAAGTTTGTGAAACTTTCCCAACTTTGGAGTCTTGTTCGCTCCTACTCATATAACTCTTTTTTATGCAAACTACTTCTGAGTACATTGGCAAAGACTTAACCGTTTACCACCAGAACTGTGCTATCATATCCAAGACTCTGACCATTGACTTATGCCTAGGCCTATTGAATTGAATTGCCTCTTGTAGTGATTGAAACTATTTGCACTGACTCTGAAAGTAATTGTGTTTTGATTCTTATAATCTTTGTCTTTCTACCCCTTTTTGAAAGTTACTGAAGTGCCATTTTGCTCCCCCTTCAGGGGAGCCTAACTTGTTCAGAAACCTATTGGTTTGGTACTGGAGTGTATTATAGTATGATATTGAGCTGCTTATTGCTAGTGGAATGTTTTCTAAATGACTGTGTAAACAAGTTAACATTGCTTTACCAAGAAACCTTGAGTAAGTGTTTCTTTGAACCACTGTGATTGCAAGTCCTTTGTGTAACACATTGTACTGCTCACATCCCTCTTGAGATAAGCCTGGCTGCTCAGCCCTTCTACCACAAAACTGTGTAGAACAGACCTATACCAAAGGTGAAATTGTGCTTACACCTGTAGTCTTAATTATGTATAGTGTTCCCAAAGGGTACTGCATGTAATTCTGCCTAACAACGGCCAAAACATAGTGCATCATAGCACACTTCAACCAGACACACTAATGTAACTACCAACTAATAGTGCATCATAGCACGCATCAACCAGACCAACAAATGGAGCATCATAGCACGCAAATGGAGCATCATAGCACTGCTGTAACTACCAACAAATAGTGCACGATAGCAGACATCGACATGACACACTGCTCTACCTATCAACAGATAGTGCATCATAGCACGCATCAACCAGACAGACTGCCTCGCAAGCAACCAGACAGACTTCCAGAACAATACACAAACATGGCATTCAATACAATACCACCCACCCTGCACATTACGTTAATCAGCCCTAAACAGTGCATACAAATCAGAGCCAGAGCAGATGCACACATTTCATGCACTCCATGCGGTGCATTCATCCAGTCCAGGCGGTGACCATAATCACTACATCAACGGCGAGCAAGAAGCACACAACTCCTCACTATGTATCAAACACCTCGACACCACGGTAAGTATCCACAACCACTGCACGCATCAGAGTCAACACCATGGGAGAGGCAGTGCACTGGCCACACACACACATACATGCCAACCCTCCCGATGTAGGCGGGAGACTCCCGACTTTTCAGTGAGAAATATTGCTTTTTCTCACGTTCTCCCACCTAAGATAATTCCAGCGCCTATACATTCCTATGGGAAAAACGACGTCTCCCGATTTTCTCTCTCAAAACTCCCTCTTAGGTGCGTCTGAATGTTTGACATGTACACACCCCGTTACTCCCACTACACACAACAGTGCCGTGAGAATGACTGGCAACAGCCACCGAGCCACAGGATGACCTGGCTGGGATTGGTGCAGCTGCCACACTCGCCACATAAGGCACAGTCAGACACTGCATGGACGCCCCACCTGGAAGCAGCAGTGTGGCCAGGGGCAGCACCTCCAGCCCGTAGAGCGGGTACGCCAGCGGGGAGTTGGCCTGCGATATCAGGACGTCCCGAGGAAGGGTCTTATACCTGTAAGGATGAGAGCAGAGTTCAGTCAATGAAGAGGGAACTGGCCAAGCACTATAATTCACATTCTCCCCAAGTCATCCTAACATGACTATCATAGATGGATGAGAAATCACACAGAGTCTAGGAGACATACCACAGGTTTTAGGCCCAGAGTCGCCCCTCTCATCTTCTGCAGGATGGTCTCCCTGACTAGGGCACCGATAACCAAGCTTCCTGCTAAGGACCGGAAACCCCATCTGCCCGATGTCTGTCTTGGGCTAATGGCGTCTCTCTAAATGCAGGCCGTCTAGACTCCCTCTGGGGCTCGTTTTCTAGTAGCTTTTGGGATTGTGCCTGGGACTTATACCATCAAACTCAGGGTGGACTACTCACACCTACACCCACCTCTTCCTTTCCCCTCTCAATTCTTCACGCCTACACTGCCCACCACTCTGCTGTCCCCCTCCCTCTACTCTTGCCTACACCCTTTTATGCCATTACTCCTCACACTCCACTACTCCCTCCTCCTCTACATCTTCTCTCCTCCCAGTCCTACTCAGCTCCTTTCTCCTCCCAATACTACTTTCACCCTCTACTACTCGCATGCACTACTGCTCTCCTCCCTCCACTAAAACTCTCCTCTTGCCACTAATACTCTCATCCTGCCACTAATACTCTCCCCGCCACTAATACTCTCCCCCGCCACTAATACTCTCATCCTGCCACTAATACTCTCTTCCTGCCACTAATGCTCTCTTCCCGCCACTAATGCTCTCTTCCCGCCACTAATACTCTCCTCCTGCCACTAATACTCTCCTCCTGCCACTAATACTCTCTTCCTGTCACTAATACTCTCCTTCTGCCACTAATACTCTCCTCCTGCCACTAATAGTCTCCTCCCGCCACTACTTCTCTCCTCCCTCTACTAATATTCTCCTCCTGCCACAAACACTCTCTTCCTCCCAATACTACTACCCCCTACTATTATCATCCTCCCAATACTACTATCTTCCCACCACTAATACTCTTCCTGCCAATAATACTCTCTTCCAGCCCTTGATACTCTCTTCCTCCCATTACTACTGCCCCCACTACTATTTTCATCCTCCCACTATTACTCTCCTCCCTCTACTACTCACACTTTTAATCTCCTCCCTCCACTACTACACAGAGGTGGGGCAGCCAAAGAATTTATGTGTAGAGCTGAGCCAGAATCAAGCCATGGGGCCCGGCTTGGCTTTAAGAACCAAATGGGAACCATGCGGGTAAAGGAGGCACACCTCTCCACCCTGAAACACAAAATCCTTATCTGTTGTCCTTCCCCCTCCACCCCTACAACAAAGAAACAATTCCTGGCATCCTTCTCCTTGCCCCCTACAGCACCAGCCCATACTAGATGGGCTGCCTCCCTGCTCAAATACCAGGAAACCTATACGTTGCTAACCTACCACACATTGAGATTAAATGATTTGTCCAGGATCACACACTTTGTGTTAAATAGGATTTGAACCGAGTGTTCATGTTAGACACTTGACTTTGCATATTCTCAACTCTAGTTGACAAATATGCGCATTTACAATTAAACAGCTAAAATAATGTTCCATTTCATACAGGTGGCTGGAAAGCAGAACCATCACAATATAAACCAACTTGATAAATATGTGAGCCCTTATGTTATGAAAAAAATATGATTGTCTCTTTATCACCCTGAATGGAATGCTCCATGTACCAGAATGCAAAGTAATGTTGGCCTAAACAGTCAGACACACCACAACAAAAATGTCTGAAAAGGTCAGCCACTTGTAGTCATTGTTTCATAGAGAGTTGTGGTTGGCTATTCTGCACCACTTCTAACAAGCTCACATCCTAAGGACGCTGTCCTCAGTCTTTCAGCAGGTACACGTGGGAGGAACTGGTAGCACCCACATTTCCCGGATGTTGGGATACTGAGGAGAAAAAGGAAAATGGCTGTGTGGCAGGTGGAAAGCCTCATGTCTAGGCAGGGATCCCCCTGGATTAAGACCAGCGTGATCTCTCACTGCCTCATCCGCAAACTGAGTAGCATCAGGTTACCGCATGGCCACTGCCCATATGCCCTGCCAGTCTCCTTATACAGGAATGGAACATGTCCTAGACACACCTTCTTGCTCGCCAAACTGTGTCATTATTTTACTTTTCCGTTAGAAGATCAATATGGCTCATAAGTTACAGAGAAATGAGGAAGTTAAGGGACACATCAGCCTGTGGTGTGCACATTATAAATGGTCAAGCTTTGGATTATCTTTGGAGCGAACACAGGTGTTTAATACTTAATATAAGTACAGATTTTTCTGTAATGTACATTTAACAAACTCACTCTTAAGCTATTCCAATCGTGGCATCCTCGGGAAACATGAGCCATTTAAGTGGAGTCATTCGCCCAGGATTGTAAAGATCGGTTAGGCGTGGAAGCCACATTTTCTGGATGCAGTTTGAGGCCATACAGGTTTTGGACCACACATGCTCCCATTGCATCTTTAGTTTAGCAATAACATGCACTTTCTGGCAGTTCTTTTAGCTGCCACTGGGTGGCAGCATCGCCTTAATAATGTATTCTGAATGTAAACGAGGATGAGGCGATGGCTCAGGTCCAGTTGGGATCTTCTTTTGCAAAGGCAAACAAGCCAAGCCAGAGGCAGCATTGGGCGCTGACCAGACTGGAGATGGCCTTGGCTTCCCCACCTCTACTTCTACTCCACCCTCCAAACAACCTTTGTCCACTCTGTACTGATCAATTCACACTTGTTCTACTCACTTGGCACACAGACACGCACACTCACACTGCACAGCCACTTTCACTCCTAAAACCAACACCTCCCGTGTTGCACAAATCTTCTCCACAAGCCACCGCTCGCTCCTTTCTCCTCCTCCTGGTCCTCTTCCACCTCCACTACCGACCACAACCTGATACCCACACCTCCTTCTTCCTGTCCTGTCCTGTGTTTAAGTCCCCATTCCTCCCCAGGATTGGGTAACTCTGCCTGGCCCATCTGTCCCCCACTTTCCCACCTAAGGAGTGTCTGTGAAGCCAGAAGTTGTAAAGAGGGGGCCAAGCTCCGGCCACTTTCCCCACTGGTTACAGACTTCAGCAGTCTGGGAAGACCAATGTCCATGGTTGTACTGAATGGTGCTGCTTCATGGGGCTTCTTGGTCAGGGAGGGTGGGTCTGGCTCACACTTCACATCCTGGTGGTCTATAAGGCCATCATGTCTTGGAGCAGGCACGCCAGATCTCTCAAGTGGCTCCGCTCGTCCTTCAATGCACTGGTGAACAATTGCTGGTTGCGCCGCACCGGGAACTCTGGTTTTTCAGCGGCTCTCACTCTCTGATTTGGTGACTCCAATTTCTCTTCGTACACATTTACTTTCTGCTGCTGGTGGAGAGCCTTCATGGAAGAGAGCCTAAGACCGCAAAAAATAGCACAAGTGTCCTGCAGCAGATGCCAGCTTTACACCGAGCAGACCTATGCTGATCAGCAGGAGCGAGGAAAGCTCCCGTGCCCGTGGTTCCGGATTTAACTCCAGAAAGGCAACAGCCAAGCAGTTCGAAACACCTGTTGAGTCGAGGGGGAAAACAGTAAGAACCAGGCTGTGTTGAATTAGAAACGCAAAGTGGCAAGTTTGAACAAAGTTTAACGAATTTTGAATGAACAGTAAAAAGGCGGAAGGGGAGACCAGCCGCAAAGGGAGAATGGCAACACATTGGGTGCTAATTCGAGAGGCTCTGGTCGAGCCCCATATGAGAGAAACTATAAGTACCAGAAGGCCGTAGGATTGCCATCGAAATAGGTCAAAGTGGTCATACAGAGGGTCGAGAAAAATCCCAGTACAACCGAAAGACTTTGATCTGCAAGCACTTTGAAAGCAAGGGTCGCAAATCCCGCATTGAGGGAAAGCAAGGGAAGTGAATCCCATAACACTTGAGAATAAAGTGAAAAGGAATCCAAAAGAGGTCTGAGCCTGACCGAGGGAGATCCAGGGTGTGAAGCCATTACCCACGCAAAAGACTTAGAAATTGAGGGAGGAGAAATCCTGCAACAGGCAAGAGGGTTCTGAGCCCGACCAAGGGAGATCCATGAGTGAAGCCATCACCCGAAAAGATAATAAGACACGAGGGGTCTGAGCCCGACCGAGGGAGACCCAGGGTGTGAAGCCATTACCCACACAAAAGACTGAGAAATTGAGGGAGGAGAAATCCTGCAACAGACAAGAGGGGTCTGAGCCCGACCGAGGGAGATCCACGAGTGAAGCCATCACCCGAGACGATAATAAGACAAGAGGGGTCTGAGCCCGACCGAGTGAGATGCAGGGGTGAAGCCATTACTCAAGTATATAAAGAAAAGAAGGTTCAGAGCCTGACCGAGGGAGATCCAGGGGTGAAGCTATCACCAAAAGTTGATTGATAAAGGAACTTTGATATATTTGTGGAATACGATACAAGAAGGGTTAACTCCCAGAAGAGGGGGACCCAGGGGTGAACCTATCACCCAGCGAACATTGGAACAAACTTTCATTTGTTAAAGGAACTTTTGTTTTTTGTTATTTGAATACATCAGGCCCCGAAGGAAAGACTTTCTGAGGAGACTTGACTTGGTCATCGATGGTCCTCAGAACTGCCATTGGAACATTTGTCCCATGCGGGAGAAGCCCAAGACTGTACTGTGCTCCAAGCTCCTATCTTACTTGTGTCCAAAACTTGGGGAAGGAAGAATCAGGCTATCACATCCTGACATATTATCTGAGAACACTTCTTTCTTTTCTTGAGAATCATCCCACACCCCTTTTTGGTATTATTTGGTATTAGTTGTAAGGTTTGGCAATAGATTTCTTAGTATGGGCCTTTTTTATATTGACCCAACGCCACTAGGACGGCCTTATTTTTCATTTGATGGTCGATGCTTGTTCCCATCTTACATTTAGGTTTAGATCAGTGTTTTTCCATCCTGCATACAGAATACATTGTTCAATAAACACCCTTGATAACCCCTTCCGCTATCATAGAACCCAGGGATATGATGCCCTGCTCTCCCCCTTTCACTATTATGGAACATCAGGGATATGGTGCCCTGCTTACCCCTACCACTATCATAGAACCCAGGGATATGGTGCCCCGCTCGCCCCTTCGGCTATCATAAAACCCACTAATATGGTGTTCTGCTCTCCCCCTTTCACTAGCTCAGAACCCAGGGATATGGTGCCCTGCTCACCCCTTACACTATCATACAACCCAGGGTTATGCTGCCCTGCTCACCCGTTCCATTATCATAGAACCCAGGGATATGGTGCCCTGCTCACCCCTTCCACTATCATAGAACCCAGGGATATGGTGCCCTGCTCACCCCTTCCACTATCATAGAACCCAGGGATATGGTGCCCTGCTCACCCCTTCCACTATCATAGAACCCAAGAATATGGTGCCCTGCTCACCCGTTCCATTATCATAGAACCCAGGGATCTGGTGCCCTGCTCACCCCTTCCACTATCATAGAACCCAGGGATATGGTGCCCTGCTCACCCGTTCCATTATCATAGAACCCAGGGATATGGTGCCATGCTCACCCGTTCCATTATCATAGAACCTAGGGATATGGTGCCCTGCTCACTCCTTCCACTATCATAAAACCCACTAATATGGTGTACTGCCCTCCCCCTTTCACTATCATAGAACCCAGGGATATGGTGCCCTGCTCACCCCTTCCACTATCATAGAACCCAGGGATATGCTGCCCTGCTCACCCGTTCCATTATCATAGAACCCAGGGATATAGTGCCCTGCTCACCCCTTCCACTATCATAAAACCCACTAATATGATGCCCTGCTCTCCCCCTTTCACTATTATGGAACATCAGGGATATGGTGCCCTGCTTACCCCTACCACTATCATAGAACCCAGGGATATGGTGCCCCGCTCGCCCCTTCGGCTATCATAAAACCCACTAATATGGTGTTCTGCTCTCCCCCTTTCACTAGCTCAGAACCCAGGGATATGGTGCCCTGCTCACCCCTTACACTATCATACAACCCAGGGATATGCTGCCCTGCTCACCCGCTCCATTATCATAGAACCCAGGGATATGGTGCCCTGCTCACCCCTTCCACTATCATAGAACCCAGGGATATGGTGCCCTGCTCACCCCTTCCACTATCATAGAACCCAGGGATATGGTGCCCTGCTCACCCCTTCCACTATCATAGAACCCAAGAATATGGTGCCCTGCTCACCCGTTCCATTATCATAGAACCCAGGGATCTGGTGCCCTGCTCACCCCTTCCACTATCATAGAACCCAGGGATATGGTGCCCTGCTCACCCGTTCCATTATCATAGAACCCAGGGATATGGTGCCATGCTCACCCGTTCCATTATCATAGAACCTAGGGATATGGTGCCCTGCTCACTCCTTCCACTATCATAAAACCCACTAATATGGTGTACTGCCCTCCCCCTTTCACTATCATAGAACCCAGGGATATGGTGCCCTGCTCACCCCTTCCACTATCATAGAACCCAGGGATATGCTGCCCTGCTCACCCGTTCCATTATCATAGAACCCAGGGATATAGTGCCCTGCTCACCCCTTCCACTATCATAAAACCCACTAATATGGTGTCCTGCTCTCCCCCTTTCCCTAGCTCAGAACCCAGGGATATGGTGCCCTGCTCACCCCTTCCACTATCATAGAACCCAGGGATATGCTGCCCTGTTCTCCCCCTTTCACTATTATGGAACCGCAGGGATATGGTGCCATGCTCACCCCTTCCACTATCATAGAACCCAGGGTTATGCTGCCCTGCTCACCCGTTCCATTATCATAGAACCCAGGGATATGCGGCCCTGCTCACCCTTTCCATTATCATAGAACCCAGGGATATAGTGCCCTGTTCACCCGTTACATTATCATAGAACCCAGGGATATGGTGCCCTGCTCACCCCTTCCACTATCATAGAACCCAGGGATATGCTGCCCTGCTCACCCGTTCCATTATCATAGAACCCAGGGATATAGTGCCCTGCTCACCCGTTCCATTATCATAGAACCCAGGGATATGGTGCCCTGCTCACCCCTTCCACTATCATAGAACCCAGGGATATGCTGCCCTGCTCACCCATTCCATTATCATAGAACCCAGGGATATAGTGCCCTGCTCATCCGTTCCATTATCATAGAACCCAGGGATATGGTGCCCTGCTCACCCCTTCCACTATCATAGAACCCACTAATATGGTGCCCTGCTCACCCCTTTCACTATCATAGAACCCAGGAATATGGTGCCCTGCTCACCCCTTCTGCCTCGGGGGGTTTTGGTGCCCTGCCACACCTTCTGCCTCAGGGATATGGTGCCCTGCTCACCCCTTTGCTATCATGTTACCCTCAGGATATATTGCCCTTCTCACCCCTTTCACTATCATAGAACCCAGTGATCTGGTGCCCTGCTCACCCCTTATGCTATCATAGAACCAAGGGATATGGTGCCCTTCTCACCCCTTCTGCTATCATAGATCCCAGAGATATGGCGCCCTGCTCACCCCTTTGCTATCATGGTACCCTCGGATATGTTGCCCTTCTCACCCCTTCCACTATCATAGAACCCAGGGATATGGTGCCCTGCTCACCCCTTCCACTACCATAGAACCCAGGGATATGGTGCCCTGCTCACCCCTTCCACTACCATGGAACCCAGGGATATGGTGCTCTGCTCACCCGTTTCACTATCATAGAACAAAGGGATATGGTGCCCTGCTCACCCCTTCCACTATCATAGAACCCAGGGATATGGTGCCCTGCTAACCCCTTCCACGGAACCCAGTGTAACGCTCACCTGGTATCCACGGGGACGTCACTCAGCCGGTTCTGACCTCTTACCACCTTGAACCCTTCCCTGGAGTCTACTTGACTGGAGACTGGGCCTGAAACACAGGATTGGTAGAGTTTAGCTCTCGATTGTCTCTGTGTGCTTGAACTCCTTTCCTCCCCGGGGTCCAACCCTTCCCCTTGGTCCACAGCTCACCCTGTTTTCTTAAGTGGTGTGCACTCCTTCCTGCTTTCTGCACAGCGGTGTGTTGATTGATGCGGGCTCATTGCTGCCTAGTTGCTTCACTGGCGAGAGTCCGACCGGTAAGTATAATGAGTCTTATAAACAGTTTGCTAATCTTTGTTCCTTTCCTTTAGATGATGGTCGACGTCCGGGGATGGCGGCATGCTGCTGAGGTGAATAAACTGAAGGTGAGTGAGAGCGTGATGCGCGAAACGACCCTTTCGTATCTGTATTGAACTGAGTTCGTATTTTCTGTGTCTTTTAGGTGCCGCAACGTTTTCAGCGTGGATGCCGATTAAGAAGAAGAAATGTGGGGGAGTAAGCGCGGATGCAGCGCCTCTAAATGTTTCCACACTGACCTGGTGTGTCTTTTCCCACTTGTAGATGGATGAGAAGTTCCGGAGATAAAGTTCCCCCAGAGCGACTGGGATTCAGGTAAGCGTTTGTATCTCGTACAGTCTTTAAAGTAAGCGAGGATTTGCAGAATGCTTACCAATGCCCTTTTTCTGTTCTTTTCCCTTTCTTTAGGAAGCGGCGTGCCGGGATGGGAATGACACCGCCGAAGATGTCCGCAGAACAGAAGGAGCGATGGAAGATGGGCTGAAGCTCCGCAAGGTAAGGCTGTTCCTAACGGTGTTCTTGTTCTTGCAGGAGCTGAGCGCAGAAGAGAGCTGCAGGCCCTCTGGAGACCAATCCGAACATGGTGAGTGTCACGCTGCAGGTGCAGAAAACGCAAAGCGTGTTTCTCAGCCTGGGCGTGGCTTAAATAGTCTCCGAATATCCCAGGTGTCTCTGGGCTGAACCACACCCAAAAGGCTAGACTGCATATGCAGTTCTAGGAACCAAAATATGTGGGGGCATCCATCTTTTCCCCATCTATGCACTACAAGTCCAATGCTCAATGTTATCCTATGGGAGTGAGTGAGTCTGGTGCCACAAGCGCCAAGTCTGACTGCAAGTGGTTCTTTGGAGAGATGGAGGGGCCCTTAAGGGCCATGTAGGTGATCGTGGCCTGGCTCCAGCCGGATGTCTTGGAGTGCTGGGGACACGAGGGGCAGGAATCATGACACCCAGGGATATGGCACCCTGCTCATCCCCTTTCACTATCCTAGAACCCAGGGATATGGTGCCCTGCTCACCCCTTCTGCTGTCCTAGAACCCAGAGATATGGTGCCCTGCTCACCCCCTTTCACTATCCTAGAACCCAGGGATATGGTGCCCTGCTCACCCCTTCTGCTGTCCTAGAACCCAGAGATATGGTACCCTGCTCACCCCCTTTCACTATCCTAGAACCCAGGGATATGATGTCCTGCTCTCCCCTGTTCACCATAATGGAATCTCAGGAATATGGTGCCATACTCACCCCTTCTGCTGTCATAGAACCCATGGATATGGTGCCCTGTTCACCCCTTCCACTATCACAGAACCCAGGGATATGGTGCCCTGTTCACCCCTTCCACTATCATAGAACCCAGGGATATGCTGCCCTGTTCACCCGTTCCATTATCATAGAACCCAGGGATATGATGCCCTGTTCACCCCTTCTGCTGTCATAGAACCCAGGGATATGGTGCCCTGCTCACCCCTTCTGATATAATAAAACCCAGGGATATGGTGCCATTCTCACCCCTTCTGCTGTCACAGAACCCGGGGATATGGTGCCCTGCTCACCCCTTTCACTATCCTAGAACCCAGGGATATGGTGTCCTGCTCTCCCCGTTCACCATCATGGAATCTCAGGGATATGGTGACATAATCACCCCTTCTGCTGTCATAGAACCCAGGGATATGGTGCCCTGCTCACCCCTTCTGCTATAATAAAACCCAGGGATATGGTTCCCTGCTCACCCCTTCCACTATCACAGAACCCAGGGATATGGTGACCTGCTCACCCCTTCTGTGATAATAAAACCCAGGGATATGGAGCCTTGCTCACTGTGAAGACTGGAGGGGGTGTCTGTACTTCCGCTCTCTATATGGTAGAGGAGAGGCACAGAGGACCCCAGCCAAGATTCTCTATTGTGGTAGCAATGGCCGAGCAATCAAGGCCTAGCTTCTCAGGAGGTGATGCGGGCTGGTTCCTAAGTACAGTGTAGTCCCCGAACCCCCACAAAGGAATGTCCACACACTGTATTACTGAAAATACAGTCTTTATATAATTAATATTCAAGGTTATGTACAATATCACGATAACTCACTTTGTACTCGGTTATCTATAATGGCAAATATACAGTTCTACCTGGTACCACAATTACTATTAGATCTCTTTAAAGTGCATGAACTGTACAGTTAAATGTCACACAAATCAGTTTGTAAAGGAAACCAACAATAGATGTAAGAGGAAAGCAGCTGGTTAGAACAATTGGCAGAATACTGGCCCCGATACCTAGACACAGTTGCGTGTGGAGATCCCCCCCACCTGGGCAACCGGTAGAATAAAGATATATCACAAGCCCAGTCCATATATTGTTCACAAGAGACTTTCCAATAGTTCTGCAACCCCAAAGTACCTGGCATTGTAGCGTTCCTCATCGGGGAATCGACGGCCCTTCTTGAGTGCCCTCCCTTTAAGGCAGAAGTCACGGGTAATCGAACGTCTGATGGAGAACAGGGTGAGCTACGACGGTGAAGTGGCCACTTCTCTCCTAGCGGTGCTCGTCGACGGGGAAGCGTAAATGTCCTGCAAGGAAGAGGCGTGCGGGGTACCTCAGTGTCGATAGTTCAGGACTTCAAAGAGTTTGAAGAACTGTGGCCTAGCAAGGGCGTCGAGTTGTCGGCATCTCTCTGGTCGTTGGGTGGCGGGAAACCCACCGGCGGATGCTCCTTGGCGCAGCGACGGCCTGGCCTTCTACAGCAGGATAAGGTGAGCGGCAGTGCGGACGAGTGCGTCTGGGAATTGAAAGTTCTTAGGCAACGGGAGCACTGCGGCTCCGGTTGATGATGGAAGCCATACACAGTGGTGGACAACTGTCCGGGTGCTTCTCTTTGGGATTCCGTGGCAGTCCCCGTCTCCGGTTGGCATCCTGTCTTAGACCAGGGAGCTTTGGAAAAGATCAGCTTGTGCACGATGGTCCCTCGTAGCTTGGGAAGAGGGGGCCTTACCAGGTCCTCTCTGGGTCAGTCCTTGGAGACACAGCAGCTTTCAGATTGATGAAAAGGGGCAACAGCAATTCTTCTCGTCCAGCAGGGCTTCAAGGTTAAGCTTCAAGTTTACTCCAGTTACTCGTCGTAGTGGACTTCAGCTTCTGAACACTATTCCTAGCAGTGAGAGGCCCCCAGATATACTGTTGATCTCCCATTCATTTCGCTGGGTTGTACTCAAGCATCCAATCACTCAGAAGGGCATTCATGCAGGCAGGCAGCCAATCAGGCACACGGTGCATTCAGGCCATTCACTTCTCTCCAGACACTCGCAACAAGTTATGTGTATTGGGACAAGTACTGAGCCATTCAACACTCCAAGCTGCATTCATACCGGTTTCGGGCAGGGCTGACTCAGTCATTGTGTCAAACACCCGATACTAGACATCCACAAAACAGAATGCATATTCCTCACACACTCCATTCACCCAGGTCCCACCCACAGGCGTACCCACAACATACAGTCGTTGGGAAGGATCCAGCCAGTCTGGCCGGCACTTCCCCACACTACCATATATGGAACTTCCATCCAACAGCCAGTCAGGGGGAAGGGATAGAGTCAGGGCTTCCCGGGACTTCGGGAAGATCAAGGTAACAGGCGATGGGAGGCAAGAGGCCAAGGTGGCCATCTTGTCTCCATCAGGAATCTAGTGATTCCAATGACAGGGCCTGGGCATCCCAAAATGGAGGATGCTCAGGGCAACAGTCAATTCAGCACAGAGCTGCCATCAGCCCGTACCCTGCTCTGTGGGCCACACACAGGTGCCCAAAAACATACACTGGGGGCACAGGTTTGTACCCCTACCCCTGTGTGCCATAAGGGTACCGCACGGGACTGTTCACCAAAACCAAAAGGGAGAGCTGCACCGCTAAAAGTCCCACATGAGCTCCTGCGTGGAAAACACGACAGAACACATGATAAAAGGCAGTAAAGGATAATGATACGGAGGTGCTGTCCCTCCGATGCATTTTGACCATCACACTCACCTCTTCTGCTGTAACAGAAGCCAGGGATATGCTGTCATGCTCACCCCTTTCACTATTATCGAAACTCAGGGATATGATGCCCTGCTCATCCCTTCTGCTATCATAGAACCCACATATATGGTGCCCTGCTCACCCTTTTCACTATCATTGAACCCACGCATATGGTGCCCTGCTCACCCCTTGCACTATCGTAGAACCCAGGGATATGGTACCCTGCTCACCCCTTCCACTATGATTGAATCCAGGGATATGGTGCCCTGCTCACCCCTTCCACTATGATTGAATCCAGGGATATGGTGCCTTGCTCACTTCTTTCCGCTATCAAAGAGCCCAGGGTATGGTGCCCTGCTCACTCCTTTCCGCTGTCATAGGACCCAGGGATATGTTGCCCTGCTTACCCCTTTAGCTATCATAGAAACCAGGGATTTAGTGCCCTGCTCACCCCTTTCCGCTATCATAGAACCCAGGGATATGGCACCCTGCTCACCCCTTTCCCCCACTCGTACCACTCCCCCTCTGCTCACCCTTTTTTAACCCAGGGATATGGTGCCCTACTCACCCTTTTACGCCACTCGTACCACTCCCCCTCTGCTCACCCTTTTTTAACCCAGGGATATAGTGCCCTGCTCGCCCTTTTCCGCCACTCGTACCACTACTCCTCTGCTCACTCATTTTGAACCCAGGAATATGGTGCCCTGCTCACACCTTCCACTATCATAGAACCCAGGGATATGCTGCCCTGCTCACCCGTTCCATTATTATAGAACCCAGGGATATGGTGTCCTGCTCGCCCCCTTTCACTAGCTCAGAACCCATGGATATGGTGTCCTGGTCACCCCTCTTGCTATCATCAAATGATATGTTGCTTTGCTCACCCCTTTCGCTATCATGAAAGGGGATATGGTGTCCCGCTTACCCCTTTCACTATCATGGAAGGGGATATGGTGCCCTGCTCACCCCTTTCACTATCATGGAACCTCAGGGATATGGTGCCCTGCTTACCCCTTTCACTATCATGAAAGGGGATAGGGTGCCCTGCTCACCCCTTCCGCTATTATAGAACCCAGGGTATGGTGTCCTGCTCGCCCCCTTTCACTAGCTCAGAACCCAGGGATATGGTGCCCTGCTCACCCCTTCCACTATCATTGAACCCAGGGATATGGTGCCCTGCTCACCCCTTCCACTATCATTGAACCCAGGTATATGCTGCCCTTCTCACCCGTTCCATTATCCTAGAACCCAGCGATAGGGTGCCCTGCTCACCCCTGCTGCTATTATAGAACCCAGGGATATGGTGTCCTGCTCGCCCCCTTTCACTAGCTCAGAACCCAGGGATATGGTGCCCTGCTCACCTCTTTCACTGTCCTAGAACCAGGGATATGGTGCCCTGCTCACCCCTTTTAACATCATAGAACCCAGGGATATGGTGCCCTGCTCACCCTTTCTACCTCAGGGATATGGTGCCCTGCTCACCCCTTTCCGCCACTCGTACCACTACACCTCTACTCACTCTTTTTGAACCCAGGGAAATGGTGCCCTCCTCACCCCTTCCGCTATCATGGAACCACAGGGATATGGTGCCCTACTCACCCCTTCTGCTTTCATAGAACCCAGGGATATGGTGCCCTGGTCACCCCTTTTGCTATCATGAAATCCAGCAATATGGTGCCTTGCTTACCCCTTCTGCTATCATGAAAGGGGATATGGTGCTCTGTTTACCCCTTTCACTATCATGGAAGGGGATATGGTGCCCTGCTCACCCCTTTCACTATCATGGAACCTCAGGGATATGCTGCCCTGATCACCCGTTCCATTATCATATAACCCAGGGATATGGTGCCCTGCTCACCCCTTCCACTATCATTGAACCCAGGGATATGGTGCCCTGCTCACCCATTCCACTATCATTGAACCCAGGGATATGGTGCCCTGCTCACCACTTCCACTAACATTGAACCCAGGGATATGGTGCCCTGCTCACCCCTTCCGCTATCATTGAACCCAGGGATATGGTGCCCTGCTCACCCCTTTCACCTTCATAGAACCCAGGGATATGCTGCCCTGCTCACCCATTCCATTATCATAGAACTCAGGGATAGGGTGCCCTGCTCACCCATTCCACTATCATTGAACCCAGGGATATGGTGCCCTGCTCACCCCTTCCACTATCCTTGAACCAGGCATATGGTGCCCTGCTCACCCCTTCCACTATCCTAGAACCAGGGATATGGTGCCCTGCTCACCCCTTCCACTATCATTGAACCCATGGATATGGTGCCCTTCTCACCCCTTTCACCATCATAGAACCCAAGGATATGCAGCCCTGCTCACCTGTTCCATTATCATAGAACACAGGGATATGGTGCCCTGCTCACCCCTTCCACTATCATTGAACCCAGGGATATGGTGCCCTGCTCACCCCTTCCACTATCCTAGAACCAGGGATATGGTGCCCTGCTCACCCCTTCCACTATCCTAGAACCACGGATATGGTGCCCTGCTCACCCCTTTTAACATCATAGAACCCAGGGATATGGTGCCCTGCTCACCCCTTCTACCTCAGGGATATGGTGCCCTGCTCACCCCTTCTACCTCAGGGATATGGTGCCCCGCTCACCCCTTCCACTATCATGGAATCACTGGAATATGGTGTCCTGCTCTCCCCCTTTCACGATCCTAGAACCCAGGTATATGGTGACCTGCTCACCCCTTCTGCTCTCCTAGGCCACAGAGATATAATGCCCTGCTCACCTCTTCCACTATCATTGAAACAAGGGATTTGGTGCCCAGGTCACCCCTTCTCCTCTCATAGACCCCAGAGATATAATGCCCTGCTCACCCCTTCCACTATCATTGAACCCAGGGATATGGTGCCCAGCTCATCCCTTCTCCTCTCATAGACCCCAGAGATATAATGCCCTGCTCACCCCTTCCACTATCATTGAACCCATGAATATGGTGCCCTGCTCTCCCCTTTCACTATCAAAGAACCCAGGATTGTGGTGCCCTTCTCACCCCGTCCACCATCATGAAATCTCAGGGATATGGTGCCCTATTCACCCCTTCTGCTGTCATAGAACCCAAGGATATGGTGCCCTGCTCATCCCTTTCACCATCATTGGATCTCAGGGATATGGTGCCCTGCTCATCCCTTTTGCTATAAATGAACCCAGGCATATGGTGCCCCGATCACCCCTTCCGCAATCACAGAACCCGGAGATATGGTGCCCTTTTCACCCCTTTCGCTGTCACAGAACCCAGGGATATGGTGCCCTACTCACCCCTTCTGCTGTCATAGAACCCAGGGATATGGTGCCCTGCTCACTTCTTCCACTAGCATATAAACCAGGGATATGGTTCCCTGCTCACCCCTTCCACTATCATAGAACCCAGGGATATAGTGCCCTGCTCATCTCTTCTGCTATCCTATAACCCGTGGATATGGTGCCCTGCTCACCCCTTGCACTATGACGTAACTCAGGGATATGGAGCCCTGCTCACCCCTTCCGCTATCATAGAACCCAGGCATACAGTGCCCTGCTCATCCCTTTCACCATCATAGAACTCAGGGATATGGTGCTCTGCTCACCCCTTCTGCTATCCTATAGCCCATGGATATGGTGCCCAGCTCACCCCTTCTGCCTCAGGGATATGGTGCCCTGCTCACCCTTTTCTGCCACTCTCGTACCACTACCCCTCTGCTCACTCTTTTTGAACCCAGGGATATGGTGCCCTGTTCACCCCTTCCACCATCACAGAACCCATAGATATGGTGCCCTGCTCGTCCCTTCCACTATCACAGAACCCAGGGATATTGTGCGCTGCTCGCCCCTTCCACTATCATACACTATCATAGAACCCAGGGATATGGTGCCCTGCTCACCCTTTTCACCATCATGGAATCTCAGGGATATGGTGCCCTACTCACCCCTTCCGCTATCATAGAACCCAGGGATATAGTGCCCTGCTAACCCCTTCCACTAGCATATAAACCAGGGATATGGTTCCCTGCTCACCCCTTCCACTATCATATAACCCACGGATATGGTGCCCTGCTCACCCCTTCCACTATCATAGAACCCAGGGATATGCTGCCCTGCTCACCCCTTCTGCTATCATAGAGCCCAGGGATATAGTGCCCTGCTCTCCCCTTCCACTATCTTAGAACCCAGGGATATGCTGCCCTGCTCACCCCATCCGCTATCATAGAACCCAGGGATATAGTGCCCTGCTCACCCCTTCCACCATCATAGAACCCAGGGATATGCTGCCCTGCTCACCCCATCCGCTATCATAGAACCCAGGGATATAGTGCCCTGCTCACCCCTTCCACTATCATAGAACCCAGGGATATGCTGCCCTGCTCACCCCATCTGCTATCATAGAACCCAGGGATATAGTGCCCTGCTCACCCCTTCCGCTATCATAGAACCCAGGGATATAGTGCCCTGCTCACCCCTTCAGCTATCCTATAACCCATGGATATGGTGCCCTGCTTACCCCTTCCACTATCACGTAACTCAGGGATAAGGTGCCCTGCTCACCCCTTGCAATATCATAGAATCCAAGGATATGGTGCCCTGCTCACCCCTTCCGCTATCATAGAACCCAGGGATATGGTGCCCTGCTCACCCCTTCTGTTGTCATAGAAGCCAGGGATATGGTGCCCTGCTCACCCCTTCTGTTGTCACAGAACCCAGGTATATGCTGCCATGCTCACCCCTTTCACTATTATGGAACCTCAGGGATATAGTGCCATGCTCACCCCTTCTTTTGTCACAGAACCCAGGTATATGCTGCCACGCTCACCCCTTTCACTATTATGGAACCTCAGGGATATAGTGCCATGCTCAATCCTTTTGCTATGAATGAACCCAGGCATATGATGCCCTGATCACCCCTTCCGGAATCACAGAACCCAGGGATATGGTGCCCTGCTCACCCCTTTCACTATTATGGAACCCTCGGGATATGTCACCCTTTTCCCCCCTTTTAGTATCATAGAACTCAGTGATATGGTTCCCTGCTCACCCCTTCTGCTATGCTATAAAACATGGATATGGTGCCCTGCTCACCCCTTCCACTATAACGTAGCTCAGGGATATGGTTCCCTGCTCACCCCTTCCACTATCATAGAATCCAAGGATATGGTGCCCTGCTCACCCCTTCCACTATAACGTAGCTTAGGGATATGGTTCCCTGCTCACCCCTTCCACTATCATAGAATCCAAGGATACGGTGCCCTGCTCGCCCGTTTCACCATCATAGAACCCAGGGATATGGCGCCCTGCTCACCTCTTCTGCTATCCTATAACCCATGGATATGGTGCCCAGCTCACCCCTTCTGCCTCAGGGATATGGTGCCCTGCTCAACCTTTTCTGCCACTCCTACCACTACCCCTCTGCTCACTCTTTTTGAACCCAGGGATATGGTGCCCTGCTCACCCTTTTCACCATCATGGAATCTCAGGTATATAGTGCCCTACTCTCCCCTTCTGCTGTCAGTCATAGAACTCAGGGATATGGTGCCCTGCTCACTTCTTCCACTAGCATACAAACCATTGATATGGTTCACTGCTCACCCCTTCCACTATCATATAACCCAGGGGTATAGTGCCCTGCTCACCCCTTCTGCTATCCTATAACCCATGGATATGGTGCCCTGCTCACCCCTTCCACTATCACGTAACTAAGGCATACGGTGCCCTGCTCACCCCTTCTGCTGTCATAGAACCCAGGGATATGGTGCCCTGCTCACCCCTTCCACTATCATAGAACCCAGGGATATAGTGCCCTGCTCAGCCCTTCTGCTATCCTATAACCCATGGATATGGTGCCCTGCTCACCCCTTCTGCTGTCATAGAACCCAGGGATATGGTGCCCTGCTTACCCCTTCCACTATCATAGAACCCAGGGATATGGTGCTCTGCTCACCCCTTCCGCTATCCTATAACCCATGGATATGGTGCCCTGCTCACCCCTCATGCCTCAGGGATATGGTGCCCTGCTCACCCTTTTCTGCCACTTGTACCACTACCCCTCTGCTCACTCTTTTTGAACCCATGGATATGGTTCCCTGTTCACCCCTTCCACTATCAAAGAACCCAGGGATATGGTGCCCTGCTCAGCCCTTCTGCCTCAGGGATATGGTGCCCAGATCACCCCTTGCACCATCACAGAACCTAGGGATATGGTGCCCTGCTCGTCCCTTCCACTATCACAGTACCCAGGGATATGGTGCGCTGCTCGCCCCTTCCACTATCATACAACCCAGGGATATGGTGCCCTGCTCACCCCTTCCACTATCATAGAACCCAGAGATATGGTACCCTGCGCACCTCTTCCACTATGGCAGAACCCAGGGATATGGTGTCCTGCTCATCCCTTCTGCCTCAGGGATATGGCGCCCTGCTCACCCCTTTCACTATCACAGAACCCAGGGAAATGGTGCCCTGCTCACCCCTTTCAGCCACTCGTACCAATACCCCTCTGCTACTCCTACTCTACTGCTAATACTCACACTCTTTACTCTCACAAACACCCCACAGACTCCCTCCTAACAACAGCCTCCACACTGCCATGGCTCTCGCCTCCTCTGATCTCATGAATGTCGTGTTCCATCACCTCCTGTCCTCACCCAACTACCCCACACTATAGCATTCACACAGGCTTACTTAAATACTCCACCCCCTCCCAGGATTGGCCACTTACCTTAATGAATAGCTTACCTGGGTCGAGGGGGTATGACAGGGGAAGTCCCTTGACTTACAAGGGCTGGTAATACCTGCCCCTTTCCAACATGAACCCTGCTGGGATCCAGGGACATTGTGTTGCTCAAGGTCTGTGTGGCCTTTTAAAAATAATAATATTCCCTGGTGGCATAGTGGGGCATTTATTTATTAAATAATCCCTGGTGAGTTAGCGGATCCGCTGTGGTGGCAGTCTCCTGTAGACGTAGTCCACTGGAGACTGCCGGTGTTGTGATGTATGCGGCACCGCTTGGTGCCACGTCTATCCTTGCTACGTCCTGCAACCAGTGTTGTGGTGTTTTCCTGACCCTTTGCCAGAAATGCCCCCGCCATCTCCAGTACGCATTGTAAGAAAGACATGGCATCAAAGTAAGACAGACACAAGTGATCACAGTTCAAGAGTGTTTATTAAACTGCAAAGGTAGGTTGGAAAAATGCCAAATCTAAACCTAAATCTAAGATGGGACCAAGCTACGACCATCAAATAATAAAGAAGGCAGTCCTAGTGGAGACTTGTCAACATAAAAGGGCCTACACTAAGAATACCTATTGCCAATCCTTACTGCTATGCTACAACATAGTGTGGGATAATGTTCACCAGAAAAAAAAAGAAGTGTTCACAAAATAAGTCCGGATGTTATGGACGAGGTCTCCCTTCCTTGCGCTTCTACAATGGGACACAGCGGGACTCTTGAGCACAGAACACTCCTGGGCTTCTCTGGCACGAGCTTACAGTTCCTTTTCTCTATATCATGGCCTTCTGTTCCCAAGTCTCTTCTCATGCAAAGTCTCTTGTTTCAGAGGGCCTGATATGCCAAAACCAACAAAACAAAAGTTCCTTTTGCTAATCTTCATGTCACATGATTACCCTACAATGGTAATTGGTTATTTTTAACGTGCTTAATACCCAGAAGTTTGTAAGCACGGACCCGGGGATCGAACCTGTGTTGTTCCACGTCGTCTTGCTTCCAAGGTGAGCGCATTGGCCCTGAGCTATCCTCCCAAGACATCCTCGGATCCTCCTCAGCTGGGCTCGGATCATACTCTTAGTGGGTAGCCTCCCTCAAACATTCACTGTGGACATCCCTCAGTCGGGTTAATACTTGGCGTCACAATGTTGTTCCGTTAACTTTTTTACACTTTTCTCTCGACATCCCTCGGTCAGGTTCACTATTGTCTTTCAATCAAGTTCCTTGTTTGTAATATTCAAAAGTCTTAATGTCTTTTTAAACAACCGCCTTTTGTTAGGTCCCCCTCATCCAGCTCAGACCTTCCACAGCACTTGCCACTTTTAACACAAAAACTTCACAAGGGTGATCACGTCTCGCTAGGTCACTTTGTTAGCCTGCGGCAAGGGGGTGTTTATTTAGAATGAACAGTTTAGAAAGCGTTCCCCTCCACCGGGCACAAATGCCTGTTTCACAATTCCCTTGGTCAGGTTAACACTTTCCGCAAAGTGTCAAGGGGTTTTGATTGTACAGGTGGTTTGGATTTACCCTTGTATGACCACCTTGATACCTTGACACCTCACGCCAGCCTTCTCTATGGCCTCTTGGTATTTGTAGTTTCACTATTTTGCTGTTCAATACCTTCCTTGTTCAGGATAGGGGTAGAAGCCAGAGGCCTTCAAATGAGCGCCCATGTGGTGCCAGACCACTCTTGTCTGGTACGAAGTTTGTTCACAAAGACCTCTGTGTCTTAATCTTCTTAATGTTGCCAGTGCAACCTTGAGTCTAACACAGTCAGGCCCACTATCAAGTTCTTCCGATTCAGCGGCTGTGTGGAACTCGTTGGCGTTTCTTTTGCCGCTGGAGTTAAGGATGGTACCACAATGAGAACCACGTCTCCCCATCCTGGCTATCAGTGCTGGAGGGTACCTTGTACCTCTAACATCCATCACACCAGTCGCCATATACTATTCCCAGTCTTATGCTTCTTTTGTGGGAGGCTTTGCGGGTCTGGGTTGAAAAGGGCAAGGGCAACTCCCTCCTTGACATCGTTTCAGGTCTCGCCGCCTTTCCCCTCCACTTGAACTGCCGTCCTGGAATAGCTGCTTCCTCGTGCGTTCAGCCTTGCTCAAAGTGTGCTCTTGTGCTCTGCCTGTTATCCCAGTGAGGAAGGGAAAGGGCAGTCAGGTGTGTGTAGTTGTCAGCAATTGCCTGACTCTGCCTGACCCTTGTGTTGGGACATGTCAGGTAAACCGTTCTGATATTAGTCTGTTGTCGCTCACAGGGCTAGAAACTGTTTGTGTTGCAAAAGGGGTGCAGGGGTAGAGTTTCTAAGTATCCTACTGGACAGGATGGGGAAAAGGTGTTAAAAGGGAGGGGATTCGTGTCTCACCCTTCAGTGTCCCACTTTCGCTCCCTGAAGACCCCCCCATCCAAGGTGATCCTCACACACTGATCCACCCCCAGGAACTGGATCCAATAGTGATGGCTGTGTCCTGGCCACCTGGATGACAGATTCCCGTGGACTAGTAAGTGAGACACCTGCTGCTTCTGCGGCATGAGGCCACCATCAGCAGAGCTAAGGAGTGGTGAGGAGGGGGCCTGCCTCCACTCAGGCACCCGTGTTTGGTTGGGGTGGGCTCCCTTTACTCCCCCCTTTGACAGAGTCACAATGCTTGCCCCGTCACACTTTACTATTTATACATGTCATTACTGGGAGCCTTGCTTGGCTGGAGGGTTCCATGTATTCATGGAACTTAAGCTCTGTTATTAAGTATGACACGTGCAAGGAAGCTCTGAAAAGTGGCCTACACTTGTTATACATTACTTGAACCAAATATTTTGAATTTAAGGTGCATGCTTCTTCAGGGTCTTTGATATTTTAACATTATATCCTGTTTTAAAGGAACTCCATGTATTCAAGCGCTGAGTAGCCAGCTCGGGAGTTTCACCCACGATATGATATCATATGACATAACGTGCTGGTACACAAGTGTTTCTAAGTATGAGGGGGGAGAGGACTGTGCTGAGAAACCCAGCACAAACACAATACTACAGGAACTATAAATGCATAGCCTTAGTGCACGCATATAAAGAGGCGCCATTTTATAGTTACGGTAGACCCAGTCAGTCCTGCACGGCTGCACGGTAAATGTAGGCCTAGCAGAGAAACCTGAACAGTCCCAAACGCAGAGGGCAGATGAGCCAGCACTGCTGATTCTCATAGAAACGGCCCTTTGTTCCTTAACTGTTGCAATTACTTGTTATCCAAGAGAGGAATGCCCCCTGCAAGGCCATAAGACAGCACCAGCCTCCCCGCGGCACACGTTCATCACAGCCAGGCCAGCAGCAGATCTCCAACTCCCACCCAACCCACCAGGAGTAATGGCACCCACCACTGACCCAGTCCAAGACCCCCTGAATTCCGCAGCAGACCACCACCCATGAAACCAATGGTCATAAAAGATCTAAACAAACATGAACATTTCACCTCACTCCCTAAATACACTAGTTTTAACACCAAGTACTGGGAGGAATACATTATAGTTCTAAACGAGGGGGGATGCCTTGGAAGCTGAGCATGCGATAGTACTGGGAGGAATACATTATAGTTCTAAACGAGGGGGGATGCCTTGGATGCCGAGCATGCTATAGTACTTGGAGGAATACATTATAGTTCTAAACGAGGGGGGATGCCTTGGAAGCCGAGCATGCGATAGTGCTGGGAGGAATACATTATAGTTCTAAACGAGGGGGGATGCCTTGGAAGCCGAGCATGCGATAGTGCTGGGAGGAATACATTATAGTTCTAAACGAGGGGGGATGCCTTGGAAGCGGAGCATGCGATAGTACTGGGAGAAATACATTATAGTTCTAAAGAGGGGGGATGCCTTGGAAGCCGAGCATGCGATAGTACTGGGAGGAATACATTATAGTTCTAAACGAGGGGGGATGCCTTGGAAGCCGAGCATGCGATAGTACTGGGAGGAATACATTATAGTTCTAAACGAGGGGGGATGCCTTGGAAGCCGAGCGTGCGATATAAACCGAGCAAAGCACGTGTCGATCAGCATGAACGTGCTCCTCCCCCTGTGCCACTCCACGAGTTTGCCAGGTGCACCCCATTATTATGTAGTAGCATTATCTTGCAATAGTAACTCTGTAATGGCAAGATGTGAAGTGCCTGACGTTCAGTCCCTGGAGAGATGAGCCTAGCTGACGCCACGTGACAAGATTGGAACCAATTGCAGTTTAGCACCTCCTATGGAGCAGGTCCACGTATAGGGTCTCACCCACCAGCCACGTGGATTTGTACCATATAGCGATGACGCGAGGATGCCTTATATGCTTACGTTTGTATCACTGGAGGCAGAACGTTCTCGAGTGGCAGAGTTCTTTGCTTGCACCCTTTTTTTGTACGATGAAACCATGGTATCCTTGCAAGAAATCTCTTGGCCTTTTTCCTTAGCTGGTGTTATTTTACAAACCTGTCCGGAGATCTAGGGTTCCTCTGTACCCATCACAGGGCCTTGCCTGACAGTCCAAGACAAGGGGAACTGGATTCAATTTCTTCGTTATCATTTGCAAATAATTTACTGTCATAACGCGAAGAAGGACAGAGGCCACAATGTATAAACACTTGTCTGGATATGGAGCCTAAATGCTACTCTGTGGTCTTCGGCAATATCAGCCACCTTCCCACTGGTGTGACGGAGCCTGACCAAGCCCCAGGACACGGAGGAGTGTTTGCTGCATGGGGACGCTCCAAGGTGGGAGCCGCAACGTCCCCTTCCTAGTCCATGCCTCCACTTCACTACAAGGCATACACCTGCTGGTGGGATTGGGTAACTTAGTGGTCTGTACCCTTTCCCCCCAATCCCATTACATCAGCAGGACTCTGGTGGTCCTTTAGCCCAGGAGTGCTGTGAGAAAAGGTTAGACCAGTCACCTGCGTTACAGCCAGTGCCATTCTGTGCCCTGGGGCCCTGTATGCGGTCTGCGACCTTTGCAGTCACTCACCCATTAGAACCCACAACTTGGAGCACTGCTCCAAAAGAAGAATGCACCCCAGGGTAGGCCGCCGAATTGCGTTTGCTAGTTGGGACCCTTGCAAAGACTGGGAGTTGCACAAATGGCATTTCCTGCTGGAGTCCAGTGCTGCATGCCAGCTGTTCACCAGTGAGTGCTGTGAAGCCAGAGCCGCGTAGGAGGGAGCTGCGTGAGCCAGGATAATGCCGGGAACCGCTGCCGAGAGCAAGATAGTTCTTAAGCTCTCAAGGGGCCAACGTGGACCTTTAGGGGAGAGCCATCAGCCACGTAGAGGGCTTGAGAGAAGCGTGGAAGTTCCTGCACACTCTGGCAGAAGAAGGCGCGCCAAAAGATGAGCTTTGTGGGAGACATTAGGGTCCCGGCTGCAGGAGATATTAGAGAGGGGTTTGTTTCATGAGCTCTGGGAGCGGAAAGAACACAGCAAAGTGAGCTCCGAGAGATGTACACATCCAAGGTAGCTGTGAAGGCTTGCAACAGCCCCTGGATGAGACTTGAGAGGATTTGCGAGTGCCTAGGATACTTCTGGGGAGAGAAGTGAGCGTCATGTAGTGAGTGCTGGGCTAGGGGTTTGGCGAGTACAGTGTGTGAGAGAGGAGAGAGAGGGCGAGTTTCATGGTGTGCTCTCACACAGAGCACGTTCTGGAGATTTACCTCATTTTGAAATGCTCAAACTCCTTTTTTCTTCTTTGTTTCACAGAGTCCAATTCATCTGGGCGGAACGCATCCGGGAACCGGAGCACGTGAAGGCCCTTCTGATTTTCACACTCGCAGGGCTTCGTCCCAAACATCCTGTAAAGAATAGGAACCGTCATTGGTTATCTGCAGTGTACGGTCTTCATGACAGTAGAGCGCCCTACACATCCTACAAACACACAGGCTTAGCACCGCTGACTTCTTACAGTGAAGGAGTGGCCATGTCCCACCCAACTCGCAGCCAAATGTACGCACCTCGAGTACATTTAGAAGCATTTGATATTTTATTGTTATACGGTGAGCAGGAGAGCCCTAGGGTAAGGTGCCTTTGTTGCCAGATTGAGTGACACTGGGAACATTTCCAGGGTCAGGGAGTCACAGTGGCCCTGAGAGCAGAACGCGGGAGAGGGGAGTAGAGCGCGGGTTTGGAAAGGTAGGATCGGGGCGTGCCTTCCACTGCTGCAGGTGGGTCTCGACCCCCGTTTTGAAGATTTTCATGAAGAGACAGCTTTGATGGACAGGGTAAGAGCATTCCAGTGGAGTGGGGCAAGAAAGGAAAATGAGCGGAAGTGAAAAGGAGACACATGCGGCGTGGGACTGTGAAGAGATGAGGAGCAGAGAGTTTGAGGGGGAGAGTGCAGTGGAATGCAGCCAGTGAGGGAGTGGGGGAAACACCACGGAGGAAGGAAGATATGTTTGCATGTAGAGGCATCCAGTGTGAGGACAAAAGACAGAGATGGGGGAGCATCCAGGTAGGTTGAAATGGGGGTGTTGTCATAAAGTTGAAGAGTTTGTTGAGGGGATCAAAGGTAGAGGGACAGACCAAGAGGTGGCCCGGCTCAGTAGTCCAGTTTGCTCAGTACCAAGTGTAGAGATGAGGATTTTAGTTGAGTGGTGCGTGAGGTGGGAATGGATTTTTCTAATCTTAAGGGGGCCTGCTGTGGTGACAGTGTCCATGTTGATCTTTAAGAGTTTCAGGTCACTGTCAAAGAGTACTCCAGGGTTGCAAGCCATCAGTGAGCAGATAAGTGTGGTAGGAAGGCAAGAGTCAGGCGAGAGGAAGAGTGTCGGAGAGAGAGGACGTTGGTCTTTGAGGGGTTGCGCATGATGAAGCGTAGAGCCTGCCAGTGCCGTATCCTGGTTGGTCAATGTGTGAAGGCAGGAAATTAGAGGAATACTGAGTATCACCAATTAAGGGGTGACAGCTAAAGTCAAAGGAGGGAAAGAGTTTGCAGAGGGGTGTGGTGTGTACGGTGAAGAGAAATGGTCCTAGGACTGATCCTTGAGGATTGTCCACTGGGAGGAATGTGAGGGAGCAGGCGCCTTAAGACCCAGGAGATGGAGATGGAGATGGAGTGGGCTTAGAGTTAGGAGGACACTCAGTCGAGAACAGTGTCTTTGAAGCCAAGGAAGGAAAGAGTTTGAAGGAGGGAGGGATGGTCCACAGTGTCTAAAAGGTTCTGAACGTTGATCATGGAGAAAAGATGAAAGTGGTGGGCAGCGTTATAAGAAGGATGATGGTGACGAGGACGAGAGTGTTCTCAGTGAAGTGTTGCACTCCAGATAGTGGCTATGCGATTGAGGACAACTGTGTGCAGGATATTTGAGCGCTAGAGAAAGAGAGACAGGTCTGTAGAGCGAGGGGTTGTTGGCGTCAGCACTTGGTCTCTTTAGGAGAGGCCTGACGGTGGCTGGTTTGTTAACGGGCCGGCAAGATACCAGTTGAGAGAGAGAGGTTGAATACGGCGGGCAGATGAGCGGGGTGACTGGTGCAAGTTCATTAACAATTTGTGGGGCAGAAAGGTCAATTAGGTGCAGGGTAGGTTGGCAGAAGGAACAGTGGATAGAGGTTCAATGAGGGAGATGGGAGGGAGGGGGGAATGGGGTATGGGTGGGAAAGATGCAATGCTTCCCATATTTTGGTGATTTTAGCACAGAGGTCGGCAGGGGGCAGTCACTGTCAGGGAGAGAAGAGGAAACAGAGCAGCTCTTAGGAGTGTGGGAGGGGGGAGCATGACCTGTGGTTTGTGAGGGTGCGAGAGAGGATACAAGGATACAAGATTAGTTTAATGGGAGGATTTGGCTGGGCCAGGAGCAATGGTTAAGGCCAGTAGAGCGCCCAACTGCATTTACTTAACATTCAATACAAGATGAGAGTTCCATGATGAGGGCAGGACTAAGCTACCTGCACAACCCTAGCCTTTTCACACAACATGGACAAGCTGTTGTCCCTGTGTGCTTCATCTTAATATATGCACATATGTACCACCACAACTCGTTGTGTACGCATGCAATATCTTATTTGTACAAAATGTCTTTCAAGCCGATGGCAATATCTTACTGCATTTATTGTGTTATGGTTTCTCAAAGGAAACCTTTCACAAATATATCAACAAACAATACACTTCACAAACACATAAGAGATAGTTGCAGCAAGTAATAAAAAAACCCACACAATTATTTCCAAAATATTTGTCACAAAATGTAAAGCAGCAATGATCAATGAAATTTCATTTCCAGCCAAAATAAGCTTCCAAAAATGTGAAGTTGGCAAAGTAGAAATGTAGAAAACGAGCAAAAATAACAGCTCTTCAGCTGGAGCATTGGACAATCAAGGTCTGCACTCTGATTGGCTGAATATACAATCTGCACAGATTTTGGGAATGTTTTGTCTATCACCCAATACTTTCTTAGTTTAAAAAAAGGTGGAACCTAAATTTCATGAGGGTAGAGTAAGTAAACAATTTATGGTTAAACAATCCCTGTCAAGTGACCACAGTTTCTTTTTCACAGATCTTGGATTGGAGACTAAGGGCCTCATCACAAGTGTGGCAGTCTGGAATTATGGGAGCCGTTCGCACCGTACCAGCAACCATTTCCAGACCGCCACACTACAACCCTGCGGGCGGGCTACCCGCCAGCAGGGTTTTAACAGAAGCACCGGCGCCGACCTCCTGATCCGCCAGTAATTGTAATGTCCCAGTGGCACCGAGATATCAGACACTGGTAAAGTGTTGCGAGTCAGGCGGCAACCCACCGGAAGCACCGGCAGGGTTACCACCGGACTCGTAATGAGGTCCTAAATATTTGAAGACATATAAGACTACTGTGAGTGACACCATTATTTACAGAGGCTCATGAGCGACTGGCCAGCAAATTATTCAGTATGAAAGAGAGCAAATAAGGAGATGGATTCAATATTTTTCACAAAGTAGTAGCCCTTTCCACTCCAGCATGGACAGCAGTCAAGTGAGCCCTAGCTCATATTGTATTATCGGAATAGGCAATCCATTAGGCAAATTAAGGACACACTGCCAAAGTTTGCCTTAAACCATAGTCGAGTCTACAGAGTTGAGGTTTAACTCTGCTACATAAAGTAAACATGGCACTACTTTTGCTCTATAGACGTAATCATAGGTAGCATGGATTATCGCCCATATTTCGAAAGCCATAGTACCTGCATGGAACTATTGACGAGCAATAGCAGCATTAGTCTTTGGTTTGAATATATAACCTAGGTACTTCCAGCTGTCCACGATCTCAAGCCAATTTTTCTCAACAAATCATTGACGTTTCATGTTTTTAGATTTAGTACAATTAATAATCACAATTTTGGATTTGGAGGGGTTTACCTCCAAGTCCAAGCTCCTCAGAAAATTGATGAATTAATTTAGTTGAATTTGGAGTTCTATGGGAGTCCGATCCAGCAAGACTATATCATCTGCATAAGCCGGGTGCTAGATGGGTGGGATGCAAGCTCAGTCAAGGCGGAAAGGCACATGATTGCGTTAGAAAATTCCCTATGTCCGCAATATACAGAATGAAAAGCGCGGGCCCCTAGACACAAGCTTGTGCAACCCACCATGAGTAAACAGCGGATTTGTCAAGGAGCGCTCCCTATCCAGGCGAACTTGCACCCAAGTCTCTGAACAGAGATGCCTAGGAATAGTTACAAGAGATGCAGCGCAGCCCCAATTGGTTAGTTTCTCCAAAGGTATAGCACGGTTGACCCTGTCAAAGACCATCATTAAGTCTAAAAAGACTAAATAGATGGGATAGTGTTGGAAATTAGATTGTTTTTGGAGAAAATGCATTCAATCCCATTTACGCAGTTGCCCAAATGCTTCCTGAAGCCCGATTGGTTTATATGTGAAATCCCAGCTTAAAGGGACAATTTTTCTAAACCCTGGAATACCAGAGCCACAAATATCTTGCTCCAGGCATTCAAAAGGGCTTTGGAACAATAATTAGCAGGATTCTGCCTATCCCCCTTCTTGAATATAGGAGCAATATAAGATTGCTTCAATGACATCAGGAAGATTGAGTTTGAAGGATGTTTCCAAACAAAATATTCAAAAGAAAGGCCTATAGTTTGGTATTACCCTTAAGTGTGACATTGAAGAGGCCATCGGGAACCGGGGCTCATGAAGGATTAGCTTTAATGATCAGTAGAAAAATATCTTCCATGTCTAGACTGCCACAAAGATTTTGTTGGAATTTCCATAATCTGAGAACTAGGCTGATCGTAAATCCTTTGGAAGTGGGCCTTCCAGACAGCCCGCAAGACAGAATTAGTATGAGTAAAAACCTGCAGACTGACAACATTATTTACCAGGTGACAGATATTTAGAGTTTTTGCTGAAGGGAAAACCTGGAGCATGTGTTCTGCATCTCTCTGCAAAAAAGCTTTAGGGGACCTTAACCAATTGTATGGCTGCTTAAGCTTTCTCTGCAGGAGAAAAGACTCAGAGTCCCAATTATGTTGCATAGAGCAAAGGCCATTTCTCAATTCCCTTTTCCTGAGCTGAACGAGAAAAGAACACCATTTTTGAAATGTGTTAGAGAATTCGGAGTACTGGTCCATGTCCATTAGGGCAGAGAGCTCGGCCTCGAAATCTGATTTAATCAATACCACCAGTTTGTTTTTAAAATGATAAACCAACTTCTACCTCCAGACAAGCTCTCATATTGGTAATAAGAGGAGTGGTAAAGGTTGTTAAGGTGTTTTTCAGTAAATTTAAATTCAATGTTAGGTGAAGGGCGTCAGGATCACCGACAGGGGTGAGTACAATGTTCAGACATTGACAACTCTCAAAAACAGGACCAGTTGTGAAAATATAGTCCGATGTTGATGAATACAGCTCCCTACGCCAAGTGGGGCATGGATGGATGTAGTTGTGGGTGTTGCCATTGAACCTCAAGAGACCCCACACTCTCCTAGATCCTATAACGCATCTATCTTGCATTATCTGATCACTTGCATCGCTACGAGGGGTCTCATCTACGGGAGGATCAGAAATCAAACATTGAGAATTAAAGTCTCGTGTGTGGCGGATCAAAGAAGGACACAGCCACGCTGAAGATATTTCCACCAAGATGCATTACATAATAAGAAGGCCTGTCTCTCCCTATAGCTATGGGGTGTTGTCTCCCAACACAAATTACTAAGGTGTTCATCAGTCGTCCGGAAATGTCCAAATCAAAACAAAGTCTGTAGTCCAAAAACATATCCTACCTGACCCTAGCACTATTCAAAATAAACTAAGGCCAGGAGAATGACCCTTTCTCCTGCTGAAGCAGTGTCCTGCTTTGCCTTAGAGTTCTTTTAGTATCATATTTTCAAAAAGTCTGTAGCTACTTTCTGTACGAAGGCTTGCAATTTTTGGGTAAGGCCTTTGGGTCTTCCCTCTTCCCGTTAGATTACTTTCCAAAGATTCTTTCCTGAAGTTTGTTTGATCCTTAAATCCATATGGTTTGCCCGGGTACTACCAATTTCTCTTGGTGGGGGTATTCTTTCAGGACTCTTACCCTGTCCCCCCGCACCTCTTAGCTTGGCATTAGTTTGGTTATTTGTTCATCCACTTCTCTTGTTCGTATTTCAGACTCATTTCCACTAGCTTATGTTTGATAACTCTTGAGAGTTGGGATGTTCTCCCCTCTTCCCAGGGCAGTTTTATCCACTGATTAATAGTCCATGTTGAGGGTTTAACTAGCAGGTTTCCTCTTATTTTGTTACAGTTCAGATTAATCAACTTTGTAGTTCGAGTTTCAACAATTTCACAGGGAAGAGTTTCTTCACTCGAATAACTGTTCCCTTTTGACCTCCTGGTCCGCCTGTTCTCCCAGTTACCTCTCTTCTCATTGGGGAACGTCTCTGGGGCCTGCAGATGCTCGGGACCTTCCTTCTCACTTGATTTATTTTTCTCACTTGGTTTCTCCATCGGCGTCTTCTCACCTTCGCTTCGTGTGACGGTCCAGTGTTCCTCCTGGCAACCAGTGCTGCTGCAGATGCCTCTGTGGGTTGGTGTCAGCATTCTTGTTTGGGCTGACTGCACAACACAACCTATTTGTGGTCACAACACCAACAGTTCTCGGCTTCTGACACCCTCGGTTTCTCACCAATTGAATACGCTGCCTCCCCAGCATCTAGTACTCTATTCCAGATCAGCTCCACATTGCACAGGCTTCGCGGTTCTCGTTGGCTCTGCCTCCCACTTGCGTTATACAGACCAATTATGTATGATTCCCTCTCTCCCTGATCTCAGCGTGTCCTCTTCTTTAAACATCCTCGTCACAGTGAAGTCGAGGTATGTCCTGAAAGAGACAGCTTCTCTTCTCCGATACTCATGGTACATGGTAAATTCGTCTTTGGCCCAGTCTTGGTTTTTATTGCAGTTAGGCATCTCAAATAATTCCATGTATGTCATCATGGGGAATGGGTTAGGAGATCCTTGGAGGAAGAGGAGTCCTTGTCCCATAAGGGGGAATCTCTCCCAGTGAGGTCCCACTTGCCCAGACCCCTGGGGAGGGTCTTGCAGAGCGGGCTCACCCCTCTAGCCTCAAAGGGCTGAAGGTCTTTCATGACATTTTAACTGCAAAAAAGTCATCAGACTATTGTCTGCCGCACACAAAGAACATCCATACTAGATCAAATCACAATGATTACCCCGCCCAAAGGGGCGCCCTTTAGACCGTTTGCACACTGCCATATAAAACAGTAGGTATCATTCAACTACGGGTTTGTCCAGTAACCACGTTTCTTGCAACAGAATAATATCAAACTCACACAAATTAAGGTTATGAGAACTCAGATTGAATACGTGTGCGTGACCTTTCGTGTTCCATGAGAGAAGTGACAATTGGTAATTGCCCCGGGCTCAAAAAGTAGTGTGGTTAGTATGAACATAATGATGCAGTGTAGATGTTAAGCCGGACCAGTCAACATCAGACATAAAAGGAGCTTTAGCCTGAAGAGAACTTAAACAAAACAACAAATGTTTCCTAGGACACAAGACATCACCATTATAATGAACATTTGGGCTCAAATCCATCGGAAAGGCACCACTTTTCGTCCAGGGCTGATTATGTTCAATTATCTTGTCTTCATGAGACCTTCGGTTCATGTTCCTATAGAGGTCATGGTCCAACGACAGAATAGAGGAAGCTTCTTCTAGTATCAAATCAACACCCAACGTAGAGTCTAGATTGACGAGCACTAGATCATTCCTGTTGTCCAATACAAATTTAATTTGTTCCGGGTTTTCCGAAGTAATGGCCCTTAAACGAGGAACGTCATGAAACCGATGGAAAACATTGTGTCGATTGAGAACAATTCTATTGCCAGACTTAAAAAGACGTCCAACGCTAACGCTGTTATGGTTGGAGGGACTGAAGGTTGGTAAAGAATTCTCAAATGGCAGTGTGCCAAAAACAGATTCTGGTCAATGCCTTCTTGAGACAGTTGACCGTTTCCCCTCCAACATCAGACAAGCATTGGCAATGCCAATAGTTTTGGCATTTACTGCTGTTCTTTCCATTTTGCATTTATAGGCACCAGGCTGCGAGGAGGAGAGTGCAAAGGGTCAAGGGAGGATGGGATAAGGGGTGCAAGTGTGCAAGATAAGGAGAAGGAAGGAGCATAGAGCAATGGACGAGGCCATTGATAGAGCATTCCCTCGATGAATGTCAAGAAGACATTTGAGTGGGAAAGTGTGAGAGTGGGCGGGTAAGAAATAAAGCAAGAGTCTGAGAGGAAGGACGAGAGGGGAGAGGGGTCAAGACAGGTGGGTGGGGGAATAGAGGAGGTAGGATGGGATATGGTGGGTGGAATAAAGGGTGCATAGATGGGGTAAAGAGCTGGTAGGGTTGAGTAGAGAAAGAGAGGGTAGGATGGGTGGTGGTAGAGAGAGGGGTTAGGGCAGGTGGATGGGGTAGAGAGAAACTGTGTGGGGTGGGTGTTGGTAGGGTTGGTGCAGGTAGAGTGAGTTAGTAGAGTAGGTGGGGATAGAGAGAGTAGGGGTAGGGTAGGTAGGGGTAGGGTGGGGGTAGAGAGAGTGGGAGTAGAGAGAGTGAGGGTAGGGTAGGTAGTTGGGGGTAGATAAAGTGGGGGTAGGGTGGGTGTAGGTAGAGAGCGTGGGGGTATGGTGGGTTGGTGGGTAGTTTTCTTTTTATTTATTTATTTTTAGAGAATGGGGGTTGGGGTAGAGACGGTGTGGGTAGAGAGTGGGGTAGGGTAGGTGGGTGGGGGTAGAGTAGTGGCTGGGAGTAGGGAGGGTGGGGGTAGAGAAAGCAGGGGTTGGGCGGGTGTGGTAGACAGCGCGATCGTAGGGTGTGTTGGTGGGGTAAAGAGAGTGGGGTAGAGAGAGCAGGTTAGGGTGGGTGGAGAGAGCAGGGGCAGGGAGGGCAGGTTTTGGTAAAGAGAGAGGGGGTTTGTAAAAGCGGGGGTAGGGTGGATGGGGTAGAGAGAATGGGGGTAGGGTGGGTGGGATAGAGAGGGTGGGTGGCGAGAGCAGGGGTAGGGTGGGCGTTTTGGTAGAGAGAGCAGGGGTTTGTAGAGAAAGCAGGGGTAGGGTGGGGTTAGAGTGAGGGTTTGATAGAGAGAGTTGGCCTAGGTTGGGTTACAGTGAGTGGGGTTTCGGTAGAGAGTGGGGGTAGAGAGTGGGGGTAGGGTGGGGTTAGAGAGAGGGGTATTAGGGTAGGTCGGGGTAGAAAGGGGCAGGTAGGGTGGGTGGGTGTAGAGAGGATGGTTGCAAATAGGGCGGGTGGGTGATGGAAGTTGGTTGGGGACAAAAATAAGTAGGCCAAAATATGCGGGGTGGGGGATGGAGAGAGTGGGGGAGGTAGGGTGGGTGTTTGCACTATTATGGCCGCCGAACTAGCAACACGTGCAACTGAATATTCTCCCTTAGAAGCCCCTGCCAACAGCTGTAAAATAAAATACCAACTCGCCTTAATTCCCCCTCCCCCCCACAAGGCCCAAGCACATGGCTGTGCCCCTAGCTAGCTGCCTGTCTAGTAATGCATCGGGGGGCTGGAGGGCAGGGTGTCCGCTGGCACTCTGGAGGTCCATGGAAAATGGGGGAAGTACCCACCGGGGAAGGAAGGACGTGCTTACGTCATGTAGCTATAGAAGCGTGCGCTCATCACGGGGGCGAGGCTACCTTTCATGGCTTTAGACATTAGCAAAGTGCCGGTTGGTTTGCCTTATTTGGAAGCTGGTCTATGCCTCAAAGGCAATGAGAAGCGCCATTCTGGGTTCTTCTCTGGTCTTGCGCTGCTCTGCTGGGCACACACCGACCCTTCTCCCAGAGCCCCCCACAGTGCACTGCACGCGTTGTCTTTCTTCTCTGGCATCTCGCCTTGGCGGTGAAAGCGACGCAGGCTGAGCCAAGTCGTGCAGTGTTAACTGCGCCTCCCGCAGAACGGAGGCGCAGTCTGCGCCGACTCTGCGGGTGGAAGCGCAGGGGAGTTCTGCGGTCGGGAGCGGGTTTGTTGAACAGTCTCTTGTTGTATATTGGGAAAGATAGCCGTTATCTGCTGCGCTGGCCGGCAGAGAGACGGACCTCAGGCGCTCCATCCTAGGGTGGCCCTCGAAGCCCCCCATATCGACGCCCATGGGCTCTCAAAACTGGACCAGCTAACAAGATGCTCTAGGTTTCAGCCTCGTCTGTGCCCCTCGCCCCCTTACTCTCTCTCTCATGCGCGATCTCGGGGGCATGGGCTCGTTTCCTAATCCTGGGTGGGCAAGGGGTGCTGGAGCGCCCTGCCAGCAGCAGACCCCCTAGCGTGTCCGATTGACGCTTTTCCTACCAGGCACAGATGGACTCCGGGCTGCCTCGGCCAACTTGCTTCTTACAAAGCTGCTGATTACAGGAAATCCTGCTAGGGAGCTCCTCATTGGGCAGTACTGCGGAGGAGTTTGGAAAAAGAGCTCAGTGACTCGTCCATTTCATGCTGTGGCATTGCTGGTTGCTATGCCAACCAGCTATCCCGAGTTAGGGGGCCGTTTCCCCCTCTCTCTCTCTCTCTCTTTCTCTCTGTCTTCTGTAACATTGGTTTCATCAAATTTGAGGATTGCGGCGCACAAATTCACCAAAACCTAAAAAGGAGGAGTAAGATTGAGGACTTCCCCAGAGTCACATACTGTATTAGCACAGGGAGGTAAAGACACTGCGCCCTCTCCAGGTTCAACGTGGGAGCAAGTCGAAAGGTCACAAACGTCGACCTAGTTCAGCTCAGCACCTGGACCTTCTGCGATCCATCGGAGCAAGAACGCGTCCAATTGAGCCTTTAGCAAAAGCCAGTTTAGAATCTGAGCCAGTTGCTTAGATCAAGCTCTACATTAGGGATGACTTTTTGAGGCATATGATCACAGATGGAGCAGTATTAAAAGGTGGACCCGAAGGCTGACTTTGGGTAGCTTCAAGCAGACTATGCCTTACAGTTCTTAAGCATGTTCTGGACCCAGTATTTCTATCAGGGGACACTTACACTCTTTGTTTTTTAACTAGACAGATTCCGGTTGGAAAATCGTCTGTATTTAGTAGAAGGTTGTGCAAGATGGACTCGGGTAAGATTTCCTGTGATGAGATGAGTTCAGCATCCGAAGGAGGAATCGTTCTTTGGAGTGACGTTGGCGTTAGCAAGAAAATAGCCGGAGGATAATTGCTCAAAGTGTGAGCAGATGTTTCAATTGCAGCCATTTTAATTGGTTTATTCTGCGCTGTGAGAACCAAAGGGTGTCTCACCTGCTAGTCCCCGGGGATCTCTCTCTCAGGTGGCCAGGGCACAGCCATCGCCTCTGGATCCAGACCCTGGGTGTGGGCCAGTGCAGGAGGATCACCTGGGTGAAGGGGTCATCAGGGAGTGGGGGTGAGGCAGCCGATGGCGAGGCGCGGTATTCCTCCCTTTCCCGTACCCATTATACCTCCTATTTCAGTGGATTCTCTGATGTCCGAACTCCCCCCGCTTTCCCGCTTTCCCGCTTTCCATACCTCAAGAAAAAACTAGTGGGCTTCTTCTCCCACCTAGCCACAAAAACCTGGGACAACATCCCGAAAGAAATAAGAAACACCAAAGGCCACCAACAATTCAGACAATTACTAAAAACCAGGCTCTTCAACACCGTAGACTCAAATTGAAACAACTAAACAATCAAACAGAAAACATACTGAACAATATGACAGAATCTACGATGACAACGACGACACCCGGAAACGACTAAGGAAAACTCCCATAGTAACAAGAGAGGCAAGAGAGATGACGCTAGGTCGAATAGGACTCAAGCGAGACCCCCCATGAGGACATAACTCCATCCAACAACCTCACCCACTCCATGAATGCTGCCAAATACCACACTTGGATAGAATTGTGTGAATGTTAGCAGTTGCCATACTTGAACAGATTTGTGGACATTGGCATGCGCCGGCCCGGACGGAGTTGTGAATGATGGCAGGAGCCACGCCTGGATGTAGATGCGAGTGTTGGCATGCGCCATGCTTCGAAGGGACTATGAGCAGTAGCCTTGCATAACCAGCTGGTTAGGACTGTGAATGCCGACCACTGACACATCTGGATGGAGTAGCGCTGGTTGACCGATGCCGTGTATGGATTGGATTGGGAATGCCATCAGGGCCAATTTTGGATGGAATCACAAACGCTTGCTTGCCCCACATACAAACAGGTTTGACGGAGGTGGGAGGGGGCCGAAATTGGACACAGATATGAATGTGGGTGGGTGTTATGTTTGGAAGGGATTGTGGATGTCGTCTGGTGCCGGATCTGGTGGGAGGTGCAGAAATGATTGCTCGCCGCACTTGCAGGGATAGTGGAAGTTTAGCACTTTGTTTCCAAACAGCAATGCCAAATAACCAACCCACTAACCATTTCACCCCTCTGCATATACCTCTCAAACTCTAACCAAACACAACCACTATCCTAAAACACAACAATCCGCACAAACTTCACTACACTAAAACAACAAAACAAACCACACATAGACTCGCACAAGTCATTCCGCTAGATAGTCATGCAGAATTTTAGTCCTTTTATTTTAAGAAAGAAAGACATTTTAGTCTAGGCAGCAGTTTTTTTTAATTTTAATCGTGTGTTAATTCGATTTTAGTTTGTTTTAACTTTTGACAGAAGGAGCGTTTGAATTGTTTTAATTTAACCTTCCGTTTGTAGAAGCCTGCTAAATTTGAATTGTGTAACTCTTTCAGATAAACATCACCTTCTAGACACATGCTACTTTGCTTCGGGCAACTGTGTTGTTGCTAGGTAGACCTGAGCGCTGTGAACTAAAAGTCCCTGCTTTTCTGGAGTTCCCGTGACTATTTAGAATCACGTCAGGCGCGTAAGCGCCGGCGCGTAGGGGCCGGTTAACTCTGGTTTGCTCCGGGTGTGCTCTGCTCTGCAACCCCTCTATTCGGAGTGTTTCAACTTCTAAGGTAAGCACTGGTCTTTCTGCTCCATGTGGATTAAGGTCACTAAAGGGGGGGATGGAGTGTGTTGAAGACACAGAGTACCAAAATAAGACATTCTAAAGCAGTTTCACTTAGTGGTTCTTTGGAGCAGTGTATTAGCCTCAAAGTAGGCTTGCTAAACACACGCTCTATGACTAAACACGCATTGAATATTAAGGATCTGATTATGGACAATAATTATGATATACTCTGCGTCACTGAAACCTGGTTGAAAGACCCTATTGGGCCTACCTGTGAGCAGGCGATACCGGTTGGTTACACAGTTTATAATGAGAATAAACAGCAGGGTCGGGGTGGAGGGGTGGCAATAACTGCTAAGGACAATTTAAACATTTTTAAAGCTAACTTCAGCTGCAGCGGGTGTGAAGCTATTCATCTGAAATTAATCTATTCACCTAATTACCGTTTCAACCTGATTGTAGTATATAGACCACCGGCGTTGGTCTCGGATTTTAACGTCGAACTTTGCTCCCAACTGGCCACACTAAGATCAACGAATGTGTCCACCCTTGTGGCCAGAGATTTTAATTACTGGCGGGGTAATAAGAATGATAAGGGAGCTATCGCCTTAGAAAAAGTACTAAACAATCTTGATTTCCTAGTTAAGAATGAGGATCCTACAACACCCAAGGGAATCAGTTGGATTGGTTGTGTGCTTACAACACTCAGACCCAGGACTGAAAAACCATGCGTTGCATCTGGAGTGATCACTACCTGGTCTCCTCGCCCTTACAATTGCTGGTCCACCCCCCACAACATAATCCCCATATTCAATTAGGCAGTAGGAATTTTAAAAACCTGAATAAAGTACATCTCCAGCTATGCCTGGATAAAATCATGCTCTCATTTCCGGAGCAAGATAACTGTGCGACTTTGTTAGATACATACACCAAGTGCATAAAAGAATTGGTTGAGCTGGAGGCACCTTTTAAAACAATGTTAGTTAAAAAAAAGAACAAAAATCAAAAATGGTTCACCACCGAGCTCCCTATTACCAAGAGGGAAAAAAGGGCCTTGGAAAGGAAGTGGATTGCAGATAAATCCGAGGAAAGCAAGATCAAATGGAAAAACATGGATAAGAAGTATAGAGAATTGATTAGGACTGCGAAGAAGAATTTCTGCAATGTGGAAATCGAAAATGCAGCTAATAAAACTAACACACTCTTCGACATCTTGAAGAGTATTGAAAAACCTAAGAATCTCACTCCTCCATTTCTGCCTACAGAGGCAGATTGCAACATCGCACATAAGGCTTTCTAGCCAAAACAGATAAAGTTTGCGACAGACACGGAAGCTGAGCTGCTAGAAGCACTGATTCACATGAAACCAACATCCTGTGCAGAGAACATATTACCATCAAGCGTTATTTTGCAACATAAAGAACTCTTTGCACCTATTCTATTGGAAATAGTGAATGCCTCCTTTAAGGAGGGCTCAGTTCCGAAAGAACTCAAAAAGGTCACCATTACACCTTTAGTAAAAAAGGCGGGCTTGGATCCTAAGGTCCCGGCTAATCTTCGCCCTATTACGAATTCTAATTTTGTCCTCAAAGTTTTGGACAAACTAGCCACCCAGCAACTACAACTGTATGTGGAGAACCACTCAGCTCTACACCAGCAACAATCAGGCTTAAGAGCCTTCCACAGCACGGAGACAGCGATGCTGGATCTCCAGAACCACATGCTGAGCTTGGTGGACAGAAACAAAGTAGGGATGCTGATGCTCTTGGATCTAAGCACAGCGTTTGATCTTGTAGATCATCAACTCCTTATCGAAGCTCTTAGGGATAATGTGGGCTGCTCCGAAAAAGCGATAGAGTGGCTGGTGTCTTTCTTATCCGATCGCCAAGCAAGAGTCCACTGGGGAAGTAGTTTCTCCGACTCGTGCTCTATTCTTTTCAGTGTCCCTCAGGGTGCCAGTTTGTCACCTATGCTTTTTAATATATACATGAGGGCTCTGTGTAGTATTCTTGTGAAGGCCGGAGTGTTTTTCATGAACTACGCTGATGACACACAGCTCCTCTTAGAGCTGAAGGGAAATCCTGATGCTGAGAGTGTTATAATAGATAAAGTCTATAGGATGATTGACGAGTGGGTGCAGGCCAATTGGAAGTGTCTTAATGATACAAAAACTGAATTGATGATCTTCGGTTCAACTCATCAGTTAGCCAAACTAGGGGGGAATATAAGTCCGTTCAGATCAAGGACGCCAAGATTCAAGTATCCTCCAAGTCAAAACCCTTGGTATGATGGTTAACTCAGTGGTTAACTCTGATGTGTAGACCAATTACCTACAAAAGAACACGGCCTACTATCTCAGGCTTATTAAAGCCATAAAGCCTTTCCTGAACGAAAGAAATCTGGCCACAATAGCCAGAGTCATCGTCTTGTCTAGGCTAGACTATGGGAATGCCCTCTTGATAGGGGCCTCGGCTAATGACTTGGCCAGATGCCAAGTTATTCAAAATGACGCTGTTAGGCTAGTCAAAAATGTGACAAGAAGGGACCATGTAATGAGCAAAAGAGTGCCCCTTCATTGGCTCAGAGTTGAAAAGCGGATACAATTTAAAACTCTCACTCTGGTGCATAAGTGCCTACATGGCAAAGCCCCAGGCTACTTAAAGAACAGCATAGTGCCCTATGCTCCTCATAGACGGCTACGATCGGAAGGTAAGTGCCTTCTGGGTGTTCCCAAATTCAGATTGAAATCTGGTTTGGGTAGGTCCTTTGTGATCTTGGCTCCACAACAGTGGAACAACCTCCCGGAGGCTCTGAGAACAGAAAATAACCATCTGGCGTTTAGGAAACATCTCTTCAAATAAGAAATGTAGTCTTTTATCATCTAATGCTAGCACATGGTTAGGAACTGGTGAGGTTCTGTCTCACTATATTTGTGTTGTTTTGTACAAGCGCCCTGATGCCTGCGGGCTACCGGCGCTATACAAGAATAAATACATACATACATACATACAACAGAACACGACCGCTACCGACCGGAAAACACCCCAAGCCCAGCGAACGGTGTTAACCGGGTTGAGGCTGCCAACGGTACCTCACTGCTATCTTGCACTTTTCCAGCTTATTCCCAGTAACTCAGCCCCCCCACTGCCTCTTTCAGACCCGCCAGAGCGCCAGGGGACCATTCCGGTGGTGATAGTGCGCGGTACAAATATCCTTTAACATGAACACTTGTTTAGCCTAACACGGCAAGGGGCGGAACGGTCTGGAAAGAGGAGAAGCCCTCACTCCTCGTTTTCAGCTTCCAGCCTCGGATGGGGAAAAAAATGAGAACCGATTCGTCCTCAGCTCAGGAAGAATCAGGAAGGTTGGGGGAGTGAGACCTGGATTATAGAAACAGTAAAACGTGGGACAATGATGAAGACAGCTGATGGGATAAGAATGGGAGGTTGCTGGGGGAAAAGAAGTGTTGAAGCAAGTACGCTGCCGATGGTCTGTGTTGACTTGTGTGTTGAATATTAATATTGTGTAATAATTAATAAATTGCAGCCTTGTATTGTCACAAATACGCCATGCCTGCGATACATTGGCTATGGGCCTCAGGGACAGATAAATGCAAAGCAACAGCAGGCCAAAGATGGGGGGTGGGGGTACGGGGGCAAGCAGTGCCTGACTGCCTGTGCTATGGACCTTCCGGCTAGAGGCCCAGCCGGGATTGGAAGGGGCAGGGGTGTGTCTAAAGACTGGAGACGCCTGCCCTGGAGTGACAAACCCCCTCTGAAGCCGGAGGAATTCTGTTGCCATTCTGACCCCCTTTTTGCGCAGGCTCATTTTGTACACAACCCCGAATGCACAGCCATCTTGGCTTTGTGGTCGTTTCTTTGAAAGGGGTTGTGGTGGCTTTCTTGAAGAGTAAGAGACCTAGACAGGGTAGGGCCTGAGCAGGCAAGGGCCGCACAAAATCCATAAATGCCCCCCGCAGCGCTGTGTGGGCATTTATAGATGTTAATGCCACTGCGATGGGTCTAGCTACATTATCTTCAAGCTCCACCGGTTAGACGATCCAGGCTATGCCTCCGAGTAGACCTGTTCGCGTTGACGAATGCGGAGGGGCAAGGCTACGTAGAATGGCTCTGTCTAGGACGCCATGCCAATCACTGAGATAAATACACAGAAGGGATTTAGTTGTGCTACTTTCTTTTATGTGCTGGCTGGCTGTTGCAAGCATGTGGCTCTGGTGACCAGAGGAAAGCTTTACCCCAGAAGGAGCATTTAGGTCACGAGGTGGTGTACATAGAACGGTATGGGTGTGGGGTCGGCATGGGGCAGCATACTGAGGGATTAGGGTGTCAAAAGGGGAGCCCCGGGGGGAACGCAAAGCGTTTCTCCCCGGGGAGGTTTTTGGCGCTTCACACGGCCAGCGAGTGGCCGTGGGGGGCAGAGCGCCTCCCCGGGGTATTTAAGGGGCCAGGGAAGGTTCGGGAGGCAGGTGACGGTTGCACTTGGCGATTGTCGAGTCCTGTTGCCTGCTCCCAAGCCTTCCCTGTGAGCTGTTTGGTGCTTTGAGGTAGCATAGGTGAGGTGGATTGGTTAGTAGTAATGGGGGAGGTTAGGCATAGCACGTTAGGAAATTGTGACATTTTGCATTTTATTTTCTTGTTTAAATAAAGGATCTTAGCCGGGGGTACCGTACATAAGATACCCCCCGTTACCAGTGTTTTTTGTCTTTTCTTCATTGGGGTAGCCCGTCTGGGGGTGCAGGGGTTTTTGCTGTCCTCTTTAGCGAGTTCAGGGGGCAGTAGTTGTGCGGAGCAGCCCTTCTCAGTCCCGGGTCCTCGCTTCTGCGGGTGTGAGATTCCGTTTTACCGCTTTGCGTGCCCGCGTTTAATTTTTGGGAAGAGAGGCCAGGGCGGGCATTGCAGGCTCCCCCAGTGGTTTAACGGGATCTAGGGTGGGAGGAAGTGGAGCTTTCCCTCCGTGTGCCTGCGAGCGTTACTAGCGTGAGGGCACGGTGGCTGTCTCCTGACAGAGGGGACAGTGCGGGATCCTTAAAGGGCCCGCGTTCTATTGCAGAGTAGGTCAGTGCGATGCGCACGGCAAGCCGCCAGAGGGCGGTGTATCCTGCGGCTTTCTGTTACATAATTTGGAGCCCGGGAGCTCAGTTTTTGGGTTTCTTGGCGCTGTTGGGGGACAATTTGAATTAAAGAAGGGATCCACAGGGCAGGCGAGTTTTTAGGGGAATTAAATAGATTTTTGGCACCAAGTGCGGTGAGGCTTTCAATCTTCCAGGGGGCAGTGTCATTAAGTTAGTTTTGGGCCATTAGCTTGGGGTTTTAAGGTGTCATTTTCTCCCACAGCAGTTTAGGTGCTGTAAGGGGCTGTTTATGGTAAAAGTGATGATTTATTAGGTAGGGGGTTAATTTAAAAAAAAAAAGAAAAAAAAAGTGCTTTGTCAAGGGATTAGTTATTTATTAATCTTATACCTTGGGTGTATAGATATTTTTTGTTTATCAAGGAGATTAGTTTTGGTCTAGGGGGCAGTTCTTTGTCCTGAGTGTACCAATGTTCTAGGATTTTGTCCACGGGTAGTTTCTGGCTCGGGGGCTTAGCTAGTTAGTGGCAGGGGCATAAATTTAGTGCACAATCCAGATTAGTGGTGCACAATGGTGGGGCAGGGAGCCAGCAAGAAGGGTCTGGTTGATGCTAGGGGAGGTCACTAGTGGAGAGGTCACGGGTTAGGGGGAGATAAGTGGGGGTAGGCCACAGCGCAGAGCTGTAGCTGATGGGGCTCTCGCGGCAGTGGTGGCTTGAACCCCCGCGGCAGGGAGAGGGGAGGTGTGGGAATCCAGGGGCAGGATGATGAGGAGGGAGATAGACAGGAGGGCGTCCGGGGGTGAAATGATTTCGGGTGGGCAGCCATTGAGGGAGGGAGTGAATGATAGCCCTAGGGAAGCTGGGAGTGCTCAAAAGGAGGTGGCTCAAGGGAACCACAGCGGGGCCAGTGAAGGGGAGCAGAAGGGGGTGACAGGGCAGAGGGGAAGAGGGGGTAAATACCTGCAGAAGAGTGCAGGTGGGAGAAGGAGGGAGAGGTCCCCATCAATTGAGGAGGTTAGAGTGGGGCGCGGAACGGCCCCCCGGGTAGGAGAAGTGAGGGCGGAGGGCGCTGCACAGCCCCCGCTGGTCAGGTGGAGGTAGAGGGCTTGAGAGCGCCCCCTCCTCGGTCAGCGCATGGAGAGCCTAGAGGGTGCAGCACGGCCCCTAGCAATGAGGACTCCAGGGTGGAGGTCGGAACGCCTCGCCTGAGAGAAGAGGACCAGGCAGGGGTTTCCGCGGCCCCGCTGAGAAGACGTCAAAGGAGTGGCGGGGCGGACGCCCCGTGCTCGCAAGAGGAAGATCAACTTGACTGGGGCACGAGCTCGCATCCACAATGGTATTTGAGGGGGGATGAAGTTGGTTTGGAGGATTATGTGGGGCAATGGGAGGTGGAAGGTTATAGGGCAGTAGGGGAAAGGGGGGAGGAGAGAAGAAGTTGGTGGTGGGATCTGGAAAGGCAGGTGCAGGGTGGTCAGGGGGCAAGAGGTCAGGGGAATTATTGGCTGGGTGAGTCTGCCAACATGTTTTGTCCCCGCAGTGGGAGCCCTCTAAGGAAAGAGATGAGGAGCATCGGTGTGGACGCCAGACCGAAGACGGCAGGCGTGGAAAGAGGTGTGCGGGAAAGGGAATGGTCATCTTCATGGCAGAGAGCGGTCACAAGAGGGGGATGGGAAATGAAGGGTCTGGATTACAAGGGATAAGGAAAGACGTTGGGGTACAGGCCATTGGAGCCTTGGGGGTTGAGAAGGGCATTTGCTCAGTGAAGGTCCAAACGGACAAGGTGGTGGAGCCATTGGTGCTCGAGGGGCAAGCTGGGAAAGAAAAGGAGTTGGAAGTGAAAGGAAAAGAGAAAAAACTGCCATACATGGGGATAACAAAACTGTGGGGGCGCACTTGATGGCAGCGACCAGGGAGAAGATTTAGGCGGGGGAATTTGTAGATGTTTTTAAATTGCTACATAGGGAAGTGAGAGCTAAGGAGGGGTCTAAAGAAGAAGAGAGGGAACTGGCTTCGCGCCCAAGGGTCCCGGCGACTATTGAGAATTGGACGTCGGCATTTATCATTTATGCCAGTGTTTATTGTGAAAAATTCCTGGAGCGTTGTGTGGCCCTGCTTAAATATATGGACGTAATTAGGAAGGCTTTCACAAGTTTTGGGGGCTTTGCCTGGGTAAGGTATGATGAGGAATTCAGAGCGAGAATGGCGGAGGACAGTCAGGCGGTCTGGGGGAGATGGACATGGATCTATGGCTGCAATGGATGGCCCCAACGAGGCCTGCCCCGACATTGTACATAGCAAGTGGGCTGCCGGTGCCTTTCCGGCCCTTTCTTGGTCGCCCTGCCCATGAGGGGAAAGGGGGAGGAGGCAGAGGGCAGTCCTCAGCAGCATGTTGGGCGTTTAATAAGGATGGCTGCACAAGGACCCTGTGTAGGTTCAGGCATGAGTGTAGCAAGTGTGGAGGAAAGCACCCTCTTACTCAGTGTTTCCAACAGGGAGACAGGGGGAGGGGGAGAGGTTCAGGTAGAGGGGTTGTGGGGAAAAGCTTCTACGCCAATTAAAGTGGGGGTGCTACAGAAATGGTTGCAATTTTATCCAGACAGGGAAGGGGCGAAGATTTTGAGTGAGGGGTTTAGTCAAGGTTTCAGATTGGGGTACCAGGGCCCAAGGGTGCGCCGGTGGGCTGAAAATCTGAAGTCAGCCAAAGAAAATGTTGAAGTGGTAAGACAAATATTGAGCAAAGAAATAGCGGCGGGAAGGATTGTAGAGCCATTTGATGACCAGCCGGGTGACTTCGTTATATCCCCACTGGGGGTGGTGCCCAAGAAAGCTCTGGGGGAGTTTAGATTAATGCACCATTTGTCTTGGCCGGAGGGCATGTCAGTCAATGATTTCATTGCCCCGGAAGAATGTGGCGTTGTATATGCAAGTGTTGACCAGGCAGTGGAGCTGGTAAGGAAAGAAGGGCGAGGGGCCTTCATGGCCGAATGTGACATCAAGGCGGCTTTCAGGTTATTGCCGGTGCACCCGGAGAATTTTTGGTTGGTAGGTTTGCAGTTTGAGGACCGCATATACATAGACAAAGCCTTGCCAATGGGGTGCACAATTTCCTGTGCGCTGTTTGAACGATTCAGCTCCTTCTTACAGGGTTTTTTTTTCATTTAACTCGGGTTGGGAGCGTGTGCTGCACTATCTGGATGATTTTCTGTTCATTAGCGGGGCAGATAGAGAGGGGGAGTGCAAGGGAATGCTAAAGTTGTTTCAGGAGCTAATGGAGGAGTTGGGTGTGCCGTTAGCGGAAGACAAAACAGAAGGGCCTGCAGTGGTGTTGACATTTCTGGGAATTGAATTGGATTCAGTGGCCATGACCTCACGCTTGCCGCACGACAAGGTGAGCAAACTGGTGGTGCTGCTGGAGAGAGTGGTAGGGGCCAAGAAAATGACGCTGATTGACATGCAGAGATTGGTAGGGCATTTGAATTTTGCATGCAAGGTGGTGGCCCCAGGACGAACGCTTTGTAGGAACATGGCGAGGGCTATGGCGGGAGCAAAGTGCCCACATCATCGGATAAGAGTATCGGGGGCAGTGAGGGAGGACTGCAGAATTTGGCTGCCTTTTTTGGAGAATTTTAACGGGGTGTCAATGTGGTTGCAGGGAGACCCGGTGACATGGGAAGTACAGATATTTTCTGATGCAGCAGGAGCAGGGGGTTTCAGAGTATTTTGGGGGGGAAAATGGTGTGCGGAGAAATGGCCAGATCTGTGGTTGAAGGAGGGAAGGAGTATAGCATTCCTTGAATTTTTCCCATCGCTGGTGGCATTGGAGTTGTGGGGGAAGGATTTGCAGGATAGGAAGGTGAATTTCAATGTTGACAATGAATGCGTGGTCCATGTGGTAAACAGGCAGTCAGCAAGGGATCAGTGGGTGGCAAGACTCATGAGAGAGTTTGTGCTGCGCTGCATGGAATGGGATGTGGTGTTTAAGGCAACACATGTGCCAGGGAAGGATAATGGCATCGCTGATGCATTATCTCGTTTACAATAGCAGAGATTCCGTGGATTGGCTCCAGATGCGAATCAGGAGGGGCAGCAGATTCCGGAGGAGCTGTGGAAAATAGAAAGATGAGAGCGCTGGCTTTGGTGGAGGGTTCATTGGCCGGGGCGTCTAAGGAGTCATACAGGAGGGCCTGGCAGGATTTTATTGGAGGGGGAGCGTGTAGTTGGAAGGGTAGATGGGATGCGGAAGAGCGGAGGAGGGATGATGTCATGAACTTCCTCCTGAGGTGCATGGACAGGGGCTGGTTAAGAGCAACTATAGCAGGGAAGTTAGCAGGGATTGCTTTCTACGGGAAATGGTTCTGGGGTTTTCAGCCGAGTGGGGGGGAAATGGTGAGTAGGATGTTGGAAGGATGGGCAAGGGAGAGTAAGAGGGACAAGGACAAGAGGAGGCCGATATCGGTGGAATTGCTGCAGAGGTTGGTTAAGGCAGTGGGGGAGTTTGCTGGTCGGTATGGGAGGGGGAGCTGTTTGCGACCTGTTTTACATGGTTATTCTTCGGGGCTTTTCGGGTTTCGGAGTTGATGGGGGGAAAAGGGGGGTCTGGGGGATTGCAGTGGGAAGATGTGAAAATTACAGAATTGGGTTTGGACATCAAGATTAATAAGTCTAAAACGGACCAAAAGGGAAAGGGTTCTTGGGTTTTGTTGGGTCAGGGGAGCAAGGACTTATGCCCAGTGCAGACAGGCAGGTTGTGGAAGGAGCGGTGTGGGGGTAAGACAGGCTTGGTGTTTAAGCATGAGGATGGGATGCCGGTTTCAGCGGCACAAGTCTTGGGGGTATTGCGGAAGGCTCTGGTACTGGTAGGAGAAAAGGCAGGGGAATTTGGTACACATTCATTAAGGATGGGCGCAGCATCGGAGGGTAATAGGTTGTGTTTCTCGGAGGATAAGGTGAAAAGTTTGGGGCGTTGGAGGTCTGGGAGATACAAGGCGTATGTCAGGGAGTTTCATAAAGGGGAATTTTGAAGGAAGGTGGCAGAAGTTTTGGTTGACAACAGCGTGTTGGGAGAATGTATTATGGTAGTAATTTTGTAATTTCTTTTTCAGATGCTGTGCGAAAGGAGGGGGAGTTGGCGCAAGTGTGGATTGTCGGCCATTCAATTGTTAAATGGGCTGGGAAAGAAGCGGAGTAAAGGGTTCTGAGCAGGCAACTGGGGTGTAGCTATAAGGATGTGGTGGTAAGATGGCACGGGTTAGGGGGTGTGCGCTGGGACCAGTTGCTTCCTATGTTGGCAGGGTTGCGGGAACGCTACGGGGCTCCAGACGCGGTGATTATTCATGCTGGAGAGAATGACCTGGTAAGGGATACGGGGGTGGCTCTGCTAAGGAAAATGAAAAGGGATTTAGTCTGGGTGCGGGAAATGTGGCCTCAAGCAGAGGTGTTGTGGACTAAGTTGTTGCCGTGGAGAGTGTGGAGGGGAGGGAGAAGCGAGGGAGCGATAGAGCGGGCTAGGAAAGGGATCAACAGAGAGATGGTTAAGTTTTGTGCCTCTGTGGCGGTGCAGGTGATGCAACATAAGGAAATAGTGTATGAAGGTTTCATGATCTTTAGGGAGGATGGTGTACACTTGTCGATTTATGGGAACAATCATTATCTGGTAGACCTGGGCTCTTGCCTGGGAGATTGGTTAAAGAGTTGGAAGTAAAGTAAAGTGGTGGGGGGGGTGGGGCAGAAAGAAAACCTCGGGGGAGGGTTTTTCTGGTGCCGGAGGTATGGCCCCTTTTGATGTGGGGGGAGGGAAGCACAATGGGGGAATGACACGGGAAAGGATGGGGTGGTGCTGTTTGCACAAGCGGGCCACCCCGGGGGAACAAGTATTGAGCCTGGAGGGGCATGGCCCCAGGGAGAAAGCAGGACGCCTGAAAAAGGGGTAAGGAGACGGTAGGGTCCAAGGGACAGTTAGGGAGAAAATGGCTTTATTTAATTATTTAATTGTTGGGGGAAAATGAAAAATATGTAATTAGTTAATTGGTTGTTTAAATATTTAGTCTGTAAGGCCATGGAGCCAGGTAAGCGTTTAATTGTAAGCTTTGGCCTGTCACATTAAAGCAACATTTTCCACTTTTAAATGAGTCTGGGTTTTTGTGCAGTAAGCCAAAAGGGGGGCCCCAGGGGGAACGCAAAGCGTTTCCCTCCGGGGAGGTTTTTGGCGCTGCACACGGCCAGTGAGTGGCCGTGGGGGGCAGAGCGCCTTCCCGGGGTATTTAAGGGGCCAGGGAAGGTTCGGGAGGCAGGTGACGGTTGGACTTGGCGATTGTCCCGCCTTCCCACCCCTTCATTTTGGTTTAGGTCCGGGGTATGGTTATTAAAAGGGGGGGGCACTGTATGTTGGTTATGCAGGGGTTTTTACGTACCATGTACGTTTTTAAGGGGTTTTGTGGTGTCTGTTAAGGAGCGATTGGCTGGTAGTTTTGTGTGACAGGTCAGGGCATTAGTGAGGTTGTGATGTAAACATTTCTGTTGCTGATGTGGCAGGTCAGACTGGCTGCAGGTCATAGGAAGGGGGAGATTGGTGTAGAGGGGAGTTGGAGGGGTATTGAAGTGGGTCTGGGCTCCGGGGGCATGGCCCCTTTTGATGTGGGGGGAGGGAAGCACAATGGGGGAATGACACGGGAAAGGATGGGGTGGTGCTGTTTGCACAAGCGGGCCACCCCGGGGGAACAGGTATTGAGCCTGGAGGGGCATGGCCCCAGGGAGAAAGCGGGACGCCTGGAAAAGGGGTAAGGAGACGGTAGGGTCCAAGGGACAGTTAGGGAGAAAATGGCTTTATTTAATTATTTAATTGTTGGGGGAAAATGAAAAATGTGTAATTAGTTAATTGGTTGTTTAAATATTTCGTTAGTCTGTAAGGCCATGGAGCCAGGTAAGCGTTTAATTGTAACCTTTGGCCTGTCACATTAAAGCAACATTTTCCACTTTTAAATGAGTCTGGGTTTTTGTGCAGTAAGCCAAAAAGCACACAACTGGCGTTAGCACACTAACATCACATTGGTTATCCATTGCGCCTTCAAAAGTCTCTAGTGTGAGTGACTTCACTGGTCGCCCCATAGAAATGCCTTAAAAACCATACACTTGCCCCCGTTGTGCTCTTCATGAACCCCATTAGCTTTGTCGACCTCACATTGGCCTGGCAGCCGCCTAAATCCCATTCATTTCCCCCAAAGTAGGTTTACCTGATTCCACTGTAGGTAAAATTCTCCAGATACCGCTCTGGTGGTAAAAGCTGCAGGGGTGGCGCGAGCGACACCGCAGCAAATTTCTGGTGGGGTTTCTGCAGCGGGCGTTGGTAATCAGTGATCCCTCTCAAGACCATTATTTTTTGACCAATGAAGATCACAAACGAAAGGGCCATCACCAGGGCCAGGGCCGCAACCTTGAGCTTCATTCTGTGGAAAAAGAGACAAGTGCATAGCATGAGACTTGCATACCAGCCTCCCTCAATTCCCATCAACCCCAGCCAGCTTATTCAATGGTGAGGGCTCATGGGTGTGGTAGTCCAAAACATTCTGGGCAGGGTTTCCTTTTTGAGTTGGTGTCTGTGCACGCATGTGTGTGTGTGCAAGTGTGCAAGGAGGTTTCTTGGTGTAATATTTGTGCATGCAATGCGTTTACTCAGGCTGGGGTGTAAGTGGTCTGCATTGGTTTTTAGTGCCTCACTGTGACCTACTGCTGCTCAGTCATCCAAAACATATGTGAAGTTTTAATGCAAACAGTATAGATGGTAAAATAGAACACATTGAATACGCTGCAAATTATTACTAAGTGGTAGACTAAAAATTATGTCTTATGAGCTTCCCCTTTTCACTCTCCCCTGCACTTTTCCCCTTCCCTCTCCCCTGCACTTGCGCATTCTCAATGGGCCAAGCAAGATTGTTGTTTTACCCTCCCTTGTACACCTCCCTTGCCTTGTCGTGCCCTGAAACACATGTGCATGGGCGTAATACAAATAAAATATATATCATATCATGAACGTACTTCATTATTAAAGTGCTTAAACCTTCGGAATGAATTCCTGACTAGCTCCATGGCCGTTCACTGCACTTCCCTGAGACGGTGGTGGTGCGGCATGGCATGCATGCAGGGGATTTGTACAGCGCAAACTTAGCTGGGAAGCAACAAAGTGCTGTGCAATAATGCGTTGTACAGAAGGTAGTCCCCGTCCCCTTCAAACTGAATGTATTGGAGATAGATCCCATCCCCCTCAAACCGAATGTAGATAACTTGTCGAGTTGATCAATGACTCTAACACTGCCAAAATCAGAAATGTAGTGCCTTTCAGAAAAGTGCTTTGAAGGGCGATCTATTTTGTGGGGTCAGAATGTCTTGCACAGTAGAGAATATGAGAAGTAGTACATGTTTATCATAAATTATCACAAAATTTAGATTCAAAACTGAGCAGGTACCAAGTTCTGATCAAAAATAGGTTGGGCAGGCATTTCATAATTTAGTTGGTCATTTTTGTTAAGACAAGTCAGGCAACTCTAAGATGGATGGTTGCTAGATACAAAATGGTCGATTTGTCCAAAGTCATAATGATGTCAGTGGATAATATTTTTTATAGAAGTTCATGGAGTGTCCACTGGTGTAGAATGAGCTAGGTGAAACCTATTTAGACTAGTTCTGAGTGGCAGCTAAGGCAACCAACCAGGGATTGGAAAAGGGGTTGTCTTCAAGTACCAAAGCCAATCAGGATGTTTTATATTGATTATTGCATTACCTAACTTTTTAAAATAGTATATAAGGGGCTGAAATCAGAAAGGAGTTGAGAGTTGCAGATTTTTTTTCTGTGTGCTGTATGCTGTATCCTGGTCTGCTGCAGAGAATAAATAGATGTCTTCTGAAATCCAGCCTGAGTGTCCTGATGTGTTTAAGCCTGCCTTTCCTGATCTAGGGGTGCCAAGGCCCAGTGTTAGGGTGTTGGGACCTTCTCGTCAGCGTGTCCGATGCAGAGCGAAACACTGCTGAACACAAACAGTTTGCACACTTTCGCGCGGGTACAACCAAAGTCCCATCCAATCATATTTAGGCTATTACATCTTCTTTCCAGGAGTCTGAAAGTCATCTTAATGGGGTTGCGTGTGCGTGTGTGCAGCATTTCCTCGGATCTTGTTTGACATTGGACAATTGGAGTAAGAAGCCAAGCGCCATCCCCCAAAAAAGAAAACAAGCATTTGAAACACCAACAGTTTGGATTTGTGTGTACGCATTAGATAGGCATTTGCCAGGCACTCCCATAATGATACTACCTGGCCATTAAGGGTAGCAGCTGCATTTGGGGGTACCCAGGCATATCATAGCACATAGCAGCGCATGGCAAAGGCCTAACACCTATGCACAGTCTATGACTCTTGGCTTTGACAATGCTTGTGAAACCTTGGGGGCCCTTTTACTCAAGGTAACATGTCGTACTATGGATGAGACAGAGAATAACTTCTCAAACTAAGTAACAAGACCTACTCAGGAAGTTGGAAAATAACTCTGTTTTAATGTCAACTGTATAAAACAGGGAGCACAACGGAACTCAATGGACGTCGCAAACCATCATCTCAACATATCTTGTAAAAAAAGAATTCACATTTATATACTAAAAGTTTGTCATACTAAGTGGCAAACTGAGAAAACCTACGGGAGATTGTGGTTGGCTCTAAGGGGACGTCTAGGTACACTTTCTTTATGGGATAGGGTCGTGATTGGGTCCCTATAGTCAGGTGGGCTGCTCATGCCCTCCCTTAGTGCAAGTCCTAGTGCAAGTCATCTTCAACCGTATTTAGAAACACAACTTGCTTCATTGGCTCTGAAACTATAACGCTCTTCGTTATATGGCCTTCTACAATTGTTTGGCATGCTTGTACCCTTCTGGAACATTTGATGCTCTGGCAACACGTAAGTTGGTACCCCAGGTGCGGGTGGGTACATTTGACTGCGTCTCCCAATTCAAATTAGCCTGCCATCTCTCATCACTCATGCCATCTGCCATTCACATTGTCTTTGAACTCGGCCTTGGAGCTGCTTCTCGTCTTAAAACTTAAACGCTGACAACACTCTGGTTAAGGCATTTTTATGACACTAGCACTGCATTTACAGCTCCAATTGAGCTATTAACTCTTTGAAGCCTGTTTTGAAATAACACTGGCAGGCACATAGTGCACAAAGTTTGATGCTAGAGGGTGGTAAAGCTAGCACAACGAGATCATAGGGACTGTGTTTTGGGTGGGGCAGGAAGTAGCTGAGGATAACGATAGGGTTTAGCATGGACAGTCAATAGGTGAACAAATAACAAGACAAACAACAAGCTGTGTGTCCCTCCTTCGTATCCCATCTCCCTCCTACATGCACTGTAACAAATGCAAAGGTTTTGGTTTGTAGGTGGTGCTTTAGCACTACTCAATAGCCAAAACTAACCACCAAATGTCTGTCTTCCCGGGCTCACCTCAGGCCCCTACGCAAGCACCCCGCTCAATCTTAACCGAGCGCATGTCAAGAGCCTGTGCTTAGAGGCAAGATTGCTATAACCATGAGGTGCCTAATACACTTGATGATATATCGGAACAACACATGGGGTCCCATTTATAGCTCTTCCCCTTTTTTTCCCCAACAGGACGGTGGTGAGGGGTTGGGAACTAGTGATAATGCTTCCACCTGCTCATCCACATTCCCCTCAAATTCACCCCTCTGGTTGGGTACTCCACCACATTCCTTTCTTCATTATCTTTTTCATTCTCCTTTATCATCTCTTTATACGATTGTTTCTTTGGAATCCATATCTTTGTCACCCCTCTTAGGTGAGCTGCATTCTTTAGATGTTCATCCACCCGCCAGGTCATGTGGCAGCACTCTCCTGATGGTGACAGAATATCCATCGTCCTACATATTTCTTATGATCCTTGAGATAGTAGAACTTAGTTCCTGAAGGTGCAAGGGGACTTTTCTTTATGTTCTTACAGGTGCTTTCCTCATCCTGTATTTGTTCATCAGTGTCTGCACCTATATCAAACATTATCTTCATCCCAATAGCTTTCTTGGCTGTCTTATGTCATTGAACCAAGATGATCCTTATAAGAAACAATCTTAGCAACACCAAATTACTATTGCTCCAATTAGCCTGAAGGCATTCACCAACCAGTTCGGAATTCATGAAAACAGAGATGTAAACCAATCGTCGTCCACAATTTCGTCTACTTCCTCCACCATCTTCATGTGCAGGGTTGACAACATTGTTATTGCTTCTGTCAAGGTTCAATTTTCTTCATCATGGGCAGGTGTGAATATACAGCAAGAAGGCCTGATCTTGTTGCACACGCCTCCTTCCATTGCTGTAATTAAGTCCAGGACATACCTGTTCCGGCGGGCCATAAGCCTAATTGCCGTCAATTCTTCTCTGGTACTTTGTGGTACTACTAAGGCTGGTATGCTTACCAGTACCAATGAACAAACTCCTCCCCATTCGGTTATGCTCTTGATCCATAGGCCCAATAATGATCCATTAGGACTGCTATTCCTTCCCCCATGCCTGGTACACTCTGCCACACCCGAGATCACCCCAACTTTTATCGTGCCATTATTTCTGAAGCATAAGGATGCATTCTTCAGGGGTAGTAGTTGCAATGGTACCCCTTCATCATTGACTCATGTTAACAATCTTTTCATCTTAGGCCATTGGTCTTTGCATTCCTTTTCTGCATTGACCACAACTTCCTCCCATCTGCTTATTAATGCCATTGCCTTGCCCACAATCAATCCATCAGCCCATCCTTCGGGAGTCAACACTGTTGCTTTAATTTGTAGCTGTCCTCTTTCCCAACATGCTCATATTTCCTCCTTGTTCTTGTCTTTGCATTGTAATATCTTATTTTCTTCAACTTTGATTCCTACTCCATTTATTCCATGCTGTTCATATTTTATTATTCAATGCATTGTTTCATGCTTTTCTCTTGACTTTGTATCTTGCACATAATGGTCTTCTCTTTGAGATGTCGCTTTATCCAACCATACTATGGATGCTGTTCTGCCTTGGAATGGTCCTCTGGTTAGGCAAAGTGCAAGGTGCGTCAGGAAATGTGCCTTTTTCACTTATACTTCCGTTGCTATGAATATTTTAGTGGTTCCCAATGCATAACGTATAAGGGAACATGCATAGCAACTTTCGTCTGACGTTCTTCTCCCCACCTTTTTCATGTGCCGATACCATAATTATTTTTTAAATGAACTGAAATGTTGAGATATCTATTTATATTTTCATAATCCTCCCCAACTTCTCTTTTGAATCGAAATAGACTCCTAGGTATATTGTAAAGCAGGCTATCTCCAGCTCTATCCGGAATGATAATAGATATCTCATTGACACCCTCTATATCTGTAGATGTCTCATTGGCAACTACCATGTCTACTTTATCTAAATGCCATGATAATAATGAGAAAAACACAAACCACAAGACCAAATGATATCACCTTGAAGATTTCTTGAAAGCCTATTGACCTTCTTGATGGCAATACATCTCTTAGATTTTGTTTTCACTTCAATATGTAACTTTATTATTTTTTATACATTCACTTTTATATCAGAAACTGCAAGATAATTGCAATTCTTACTCTCCAAACAATACAATTGTTCTTGGGATCTCTGAAAAACAATGATGTTTACTCCTCTTCGTATCAGGGCTGGATAAGACAGTAATACATAGGAAATAATAGCATACAAGAGTGTGTGTATTGTCACTATGAGAGGTAGCAAACACCATGAACAATACTCTTTTTCTCTTCAAGCTCTGGATTTTCTTTTCATTGTCTCTTTTGTCTTATCTAAAAAAGGTTCCAGGATTGCTGCAGGTCTATTTTCTCCTTATCGAATTTGGAAAACGTTAATCCCTATTGTAGAGTAGTGATATGCTCTTCATTTTCCTTGTTGTTGCTTCACTGTGGGCAGCTGCAGGAGGGGTCTGTGTTTCGCCTTTATATGGTCACAATTTGTGTAGGTGCAGCCATGCTCTCCATCCTTTTCATTTCACAACTGTGGGGCTAACATCTTCCACTTCATGTGGCCCATCAAAGTGGGGCGTACTTGAGGTACGTACACATTTGCGCACTAGCACCTTGTTCCCTGGATTCAGTCTTGGGGGTTTTAGCATTTCTTCTGTTTCAAGGGGTTGGTTGTCTTTGTCGCTTCTTTTTGACCCCTCCCTACGTTTCTTTACCTGCTGAGACATGAAAGAAACACTTGCAGTTATTGTTGTTAGGTAATCGTGCATCTCGTCACCCAATGCCTTCGCTACACAATGGGCATCAATTCTTACTCTAGTTGGAGGAGCAAGTGGGGTTTTCATACAGCGTCCAGTCTGGTGATCAGATCCGGGATGATTCTCAGCACATACAGGGCAAGGGGTATGCAATGTATGAACCCTTTTCAAGGTCATCAGGAGTTTTGCTATTCCTTCCTTTAATAGTCTATTTAATCTCTCACAGATGCCATTCTCTTGTGGGTGGGGTGATAAGTGGAAGAAAACGTGTGCTTAACACCCAATAGGAGAACTACTCCTTAACAAAAGGTGGTCTATTGTCAGACTGCAAAACCCTTCACACCCCCCACCTGGGAAACGCACAAGGAAATCGGCAGTACACAAGGCATCAGGAAGTGTGCATGAACCTGCCCCAATCCATCAAGAAAAAGGTCATACTACGAGCAGCATATACCTGTAGCCGTTGCACGTATATAACATAACCACATAAACTATATGTAGATGCTGAAATGGGTCATTGGGTCTAGGAATTGCTCCTCTTAATGTAGGAAAAGTGTGCCCTGCAGTACATTTCGGGCAGACGATGCAATTTACAACGAACCGTCAACAGAGAGTCCACAGACACACTGCGCCAAGAAAGTGCAAACATTAACTGCGGTCTGAGATTTATTCAGAGAGGTGAAACAGCCTGACACGTGTTTCAAGCTCAAAAATGGCTCTTCATCCGAGGCTGATATGTTACATACATATATTCAACATAATATTACACTCATGCATGATCCAAACATAAAATAAGGATAACAGTTATTACAAACAAGGCACCAAATTCGGCGGCAGGGGGGGCAACAGGTAAAATAAATTGAATATGATCATCACAAGGAAATTGTAATAGTTTGGTTTGCATTGTGCACATGACGCATGAAAATTGGATGATCGATTATACATATTAATGAACATATTGGTTGAACATTTAGAGAGGGGGAGAGAGAAAGGAGAAACAAGAAGAGAAATAAACAAATAAACAAAACAAATGGAGAAAACAGAACATTAGTCATTAGAATAGTGGTACAACGCGATCAGAGACATTTCTTGTCAAGTAGCTAGTAAAGGTAGAAAATTACCTTGTGGTTAATTGGGAATTCAAACTCATAAGGGCGTAAAATTTCTGTAGTGGTGAAAACTGGCGTGAGGAGAGAAATTAAAGAACCAATGATTAAAAAGCCCAAGGGTTAAGAACTCGTTAGTGCATAGTGATAAAAGGTTAGGATTTACTTCTAATGCTTCGCAATTGCGGTAAGTTGCTAAGATCAAGAAAAAAATAGATTAGGGGTGTATGCCGACTGATAATAAATAATAAACCTAATGAGGCGGACTGGATAAATTTAATACCAAAAATAAGGTGAAGCCTAAATCAAAATTATGGATTTCCGTGAATACACCACGTGTTTCTGGGTAATGATTAACCAAGGTATTTGAATGAAATGCTGCATGAAGACAATTGTAGCAGCTGCGGTTAAATAAGTACCTAAGTACGACTGCAGGCGGCTACAGGGGGAATTAATACCAGGGATCCTGTAAAAAGGTCTTAACTGGGCAACAATCGGAAAAGCAACACTGAACGGCTCAGGCGCGCGACCGCAAGTGCTGGGGGACATTTAAAAACAACCTTCCTATGTCAACAGCATACTAGACAACGGAGTCACGTCTAGAAAAAAGGACTAAAGACCACGGGCCCCATCTTGGGTGAAGTGAATTATTACAAACTGGGTTGAAGGACAATGGGACCCTGCCCTGTGCTAATTGAACAATAAAAGACAAACCATTTTATTTGGTCAAAAGTTTGACATGGACAATATGAGATAATTATACAAATATACGGGCCGTTTAAGGGGAGAGATGGTTGTTACCATTTTTAACCCCCCATTTAGTACATTGGAGGCGCCGCCATTCACGTGAAATAGGAATCAACAATAGAAATGTAAAAACGAATGAAATGAAATTGAGCCAAGTGACTTGATTATCAGGAACTGGTATTAAGGTGAAGTGATGGATTGATTACAGAGAGCTATGAAATTAAGACACTTGTTTCGAGCTCACAAATGGCTATTCATTTGAGGCTTGTGGTTAATTGGGAATTCAAACTCATAAGGACATAAAATGCCTGTAGTGGTGAAAACTCGAATGCTTCGCAATTGCGGTAAATTGCTGGGCAACAAGCGGAAAAGCAACACTTGCCGTTCAGGCCATTCAGTGTTGCTTTTCCGATTGTTGCCCAGCAACCTACCACAATTGCGAAGCATTAGAGTTTTCACCACAACAGGCATTTTATATTTGGGTATACGTTGTGCAATCATGTACATAATCATCCTCTCCTGCTGGTTTCGCTATGAACATTGCTGGGTTTACTGTTGTACATCTGATAAATTTAATCGCAGTGTTTGAAATAATCACCTCGTACCCTGATACTCTTTGTGTAGTTAATGTACTTTCGAGCTTCTCTAAAATCGCAACTAACGCATGCTCCACAAACAATGTTACTGAACACCCCATTTTTATACTTGAAGCATTTTCAATCATGAATGTAGCAGCAGCTAAAGATTACTCAAACGGATTATGTCCTTTCTTAACTGGAGCTAAAATCCCACTATAGTAATCTAATGGCTTATGTCCATATCCTAATGTTTTTTGTGCGAGAACTGCTGTAATAAACTCTCCATTTGAATGAGAGATTAGATAAAATTCTTCGTGATAATCTGGAATTACCAACACAGGGGCTGTACTGATTGCATTTCTTAATTCTACAAATCTTTCAGTCATTTCATCTGTCCATGTTATCGCACCTTTATCCACATGTGCTTCTTTTAAGTCATTTTAAAAGAGGTTGAATATATGTACTGAAATTGAAAACCCAGGCTATGAAATCATTACATAGGCCTAGGAACTGTTGCCTTTCCGTCACTATTTTAGGCTCTGAGGTCTTCATGATTGCTTCTGCCCTTTCAGGTGTCACTTTTCTTCCTTCATGAGAGATCAACTGTCCTATATACAAGACTTCTTCCTGACAATATTGTATCTTTTCTTTTTCTACTATATACTCTTTCTCTGAGAGAATGGTCATGAGCTTAACTGAGTCTTCTCTGCATCTTTCTTCTGTCTCACTGCACACCAAAATGTCATCCACATACTGGATTATTACACTTTCAATTTGAACATTGCCTAGGTCCATCTGGAGGATCCCATTTAAGATTGAACGGGACTCAAAATACCCCTGGGGCAAACAAGTATGTTTTCGCAAATTGTTTGTGTAGGAGAATTGAAAAAAACACTTTAAATATATAACGCTAAAATATTTGGCCTTAGATGGGATATTGCACAATATTGTTGTGGGAATTTGAACTAAAGGAAACTGTGCTTTTACCATATTGTTTAGGGGGTGAAGGTCCTGTATAAATCTCCAAACTACCCCTTTGATTTCTTCACAGGGTACACAGCTGTGTTACACTGAGAGTCAGATGGCACTAATATGCCTTACTTAATTAAAGCGGAAATTGTGTCGACTATACCATCATCTGCTTCTCGGGGCATAGGGTATTGCTTTGCATGTGGCATAAGAGCTCCTGGTTTAAGCTTCATTTTAACTGCCCCTATCCCCTTTAATAGACCTAAGTCATATGGGCTTGTGGATCATAAAATGTTTGGCACTTTCTCAAAGTCTTCCTGAAAAAATGACAGTTTCTTTTTTACCAACATCATTCTCTGTGGTATTTCTACATTCTCAACCTTGATCCAATAAAAAACGAACTCATCGTCTGAATAATCATCCCTAAACAGCTCTTCATCTGTCACTATCTGTCAGCCTGTATCCTTCACTGAGGGTTATCACTGTTCTCCATCATCTGTCCCATAAAGCATTACCCTTTCCTCTCTGACCACTGCTGCTTCTAATTCTAAGGGTATAATCTGCCCTTCTTCGTCATCCATCGGAATTTCTGGTCTACACAAAAACTTATCTGGTTTTCTTAATAGTTTGCCTATCAACCTGGTTAACAATGATAATAAAACAGTCACTCCATACATAAATACCTCTGGATCTAGGGGAAACCCCTGTAAAGCCTTTTTGCCCGTGAAAGCAAGTATAAACCCCCTCATTTTCATATAACGCATCCCTGGAGTAGAACATCCTATTCTTTCATCAGTGAAAGATACCATTATGTTAACTTTTGTCATTAAGTCACGTCCTAGTATATTAACTGGCGTCTGCCTAGAATATAATGATGTCATGTTCTCCTATAGAGATTGGTAATTTGTCTGTAAAAGGAACTTAACTCATTGCCCCAGAGAATCCCTGCCCATTTATGGCAATGCCTGACATTGGATATTTTCCCTCACGGACACAGCAACAAGTTGCTCCAGTGTCTACAAGAAATGAGACTGTCTTGCCTCCTATCGTCACTTTGACCCTTGGTTCCTCTTGGGGGTCTGGTGTCACTGACAGTACTGACCACATCAGGTCACCCTGTGGGCTGTCCCTACTGTGGATATAAATTCATCCCTGTCCCTGCGAAAGGATTTCCTCCTACTATAGTCACACTCCCTAATTAAGGTCCAGGTGCTTGCAGTATTCCTGTATTCACATTCCATTGTGGTAGCGTAGCCTGCTGTGTCTGCGCCTGCTGGGTTTGTACCTGCTGTGTTTGCATAAGCGCTTGCTGCTGTTGCCCTTGTGTTACTTGCATCTGAACTGGTGCTTGCTGTGTCTGCTGTGGTTGCGGCACATATGTCAGAACCTGTGTGTGATCTTGGGCACACTATTCCAGTGGTTCCATATTGTACTGTGGTACATTGCCCATCCCCTCTTGGAACTTGCCAGCTCTGCTGCATAACTACATGTTCTAGCCATGTGTCCTATCCTTCCACAATTCCAGCATTGCTGCAGATGTTCTCCATTAAATCCCCCCTTCCTTGAGGGTTCCGAAATCCACCTTGACCTCCTCTTCTAGGCCCATTCCATCTTCCTCTTGGCCAAATATTGTACCCACCCTGATCCATGGGGTACGCTATGTTGTTTTGCTGTACTGACTGCAATTTATGTGTCATCACACCTTCATTACTTGTCAATAACGCTCCCTCTGAGGCAATTTTGTGAACTTCTTTTTAACTAACTCTGCTTCCTCCTGCTTTCTGTTCCCAGCTTTCTTTTTATTCCCCTCCTACAACAAGCGGCAATAATGCACAATCATCAATTGTATTTCTGGCCAGGCTCCGCTTCCATTACCACCAGTTTCTTCAGTTGACTTTGCACTGGCTTGGGCAGGCCCCGACATAAAATATGAAAGAATCACGCCACGGTTCACAAGTCTCCTGATGCCATCTCTCTTGAGTAAAAGTGAGAAGATCTTCATCCTCGCCCATCTTCCTAGTCATGATCACACCCATATCCGATGTAGCAGGAGATTGTACTCTGAGCGCCCACCATACATCTGTTCTACAATTGTTAATTGATGCTCCAACATGTGTCATGTTCTGTGCGGTCACACCTGTGTATCTTACTCTCTTCCAAATGTCATCATCCCTCTCCCCTAGAAGGGCGGCTAGAAGGCCTTTTATGTCACCTATAGCTACCGTCATTGCTTATGTCATTTTCTCCTACTCATGAATCAATTTTCCCACACTGGAAGTTAAACTCGTAAATTTGCATTTTAAATTGTCTTTATCCACAGAATGTATTGCTGTTGTCCTCCCCCTTTCTCCAATAATGGGCGTTGTGAAAATCCCAATCCATAATCATACCCACCTACACTTCTTGTTTTCCAGGCTGGGCTAGTCTTGCCCGTTTGTCTCCGTCCTAGCAGTGCCCTTAGTCTGCTGACAGAAGGCGGGGATACATTCCCTTTACTGTGCAATCGTGTTTTTGGTTGATCGGCATATATTGTCAATTCTGGTGTTCTCTCTTTGGGTTCCTCTAGATCTGAACATTGTATCCCTTTCTCTACGCTTGATTCTTTCAAAAATCTTATACCCTTTGTTATCCTTCATATGCCTATATATATTCCCAAGCCCTGTCCCTAAATATTATGTGTCTCGCTCATCCGCCCATATCGATAATCTTGGCATCAGGTTGTCATCCTCAAATCATTTTCGTGCTTCCATCGGCACAATACTTCAGTTGCATACAGATATCTCGTCATCTTTTAATTCCCTGATTCTATTAATTCCTTCTTCCCCTTTTCTCATCCCCCTTAATTCATCTTCCTTTCACATTCTTTGCAACCTACGTACTTTCATTCGTTGGGCTTCTTCCTCCTCTTCTCCTCTAGTCTCTCCTTCTCTTTCTTTGCCTTCTTCGTTTTTCCCTTTCCTTATATTCTTTGTCCCTCTCTCTTCTTTCTTTTTCCGTTCCTCTTTTTCTTCTCTTTCTTGAGCCCCATTATCGTCTAGCTTAAGTAATATTTGTCCTCACATCTCTTCATTCTGTTCTAGTTCTATTCCATTAGCTTTATCCTGTCTTTCTTTTTCTTTCTTTGTTTCTTTAATTCTTTCTGCTTCTTCCTCCATCTCCTTTCTCTCATCACGCTGTTTACGTTCATTGCATGTCAATGTATATTTGCTTTCTGTGCCTTTATTCTCCTCCCACTGTCCTCACTATTATAAGCGGGGGTGGTGAGAGGGACTCATAGGTCGGATTATACCCTGCCACTGCTTCATTTATTTTATTTAATTATTTGTTTTTTCTGAAATGCCTAATACAGTACCGGAGTTCGGTTTCAAAGCGCGGATCCAGGATTTGAACCTATGTTGCTCTGCATGGTCATATTTCCAATACCAGCGTGTTGCCCCTGTGCCATCCTCCATTACCTTCTCCTTTGTTTCTATGCTTTTGTTTTCAGGCCGAGAAAGGGGAGCCAAAGGCGGTACGCCCTCCCCTTTTCTGATGGTTAAGTATCCACTCCTTCTCGCTTGGGGTTTTCTTTCTCACTCTGGTACATCTTCCATAACTCTAAAACAGCCAGCCTTTTCTGTACATTTTTTCCCTTACACATGCCATGTAAATATGTCGTCATAAGTGCCGCAATATTATTTTGACATCGAAAACCTCTTGGGGCCACGACATGAGTGTCTTATTGGTCATGCCCTTAACCCATTATGAAAGATGTTTCCTTATCTGAGCTGTGTATTTTGGCAACGTCCTACATAAATATAACAGGGGAGGACCCCCCATGATGACAAGTCTATCTCGTCTGTCAATACTTAGCTTATTTAATGAAACCAAAATATTTGACTCGTCTTAAAAATTCTATGCAACTATGTTCTTTTTGTTCCTTTGTTTACACTGTGGGTCAATTTCTTTTATCCCGTTATTCTCTTGTTGATATTTTAATACTGTATCCTTTATTTATTTATTAATTACCTTTGATTTTTTTACCCTCCTAATTGACGCCAATCTCTTGGTCAAAAAATCAACCAATGACCTTACTTTTTTAACTATCGTTTTATATTTATTAGTTCAATAAAATGTTCTTATTTTTGCCCATTTTGGAGCTTGACACACACTCTTCTTATTGGCTTAGGCCCAGGAATCCGTTACACCCATTTGGAGTCTTTTTAGTGCATACCCTTCCATCAGCTTGGAACCGGGAATTGAGGTATCTACTTTTTCTCTTTATAATCCCCATAAATCCTGTTACTTATATACAATATATTTATAATACAGTCCGTCCCCCCATTTTTGCCATTCTCGATGTTCTACTTAAGTCCGTAACTCAGATCGAGTTCCTCAGCATCAACTCTCCCTCAACCAACCAGTTCGCCTTCCGTCCATGGGGCACCTGCAGGGATCGTGCAGGACTTTCGTCAAAGGGGCACCTGCCGACTGAATCTTCTTACACAAGTATATTTGCTCATTCCTGTCCGCGGGAAACTCTGCAGTCTTCTGGCTAATGGCAGGAGAAGCCAAAAGTCTGGGAATCTTGGTCTGGGTCTGGGCCTAGGTCGACTGGACCCATAACCATCCGCACCACTACCAAATGTGCTCTAGCACCTTGAAGCGTCTTTTGTGCTAGATGGAATTACCAATAAAGTTCACCAACCAAATAATTGGACAGACCCGAGGAATATTGCAAAACACTACTTTATTCTCGTTTAATAAAGCAGGGAAACATGGCAGACATCGGACTGATGCATGCACACGCACATGTAACCTTGTTTACACAGAGGTTTTATACCTCATTCTGCGTCATCTATGACATCATCCTATGTGGCAAACAATACATTCTATCAAAGAAAGGATAAGTTAGGGGAACATATCTACTTAAAGAAAATATAAGGATTAGTGCATCAATGGCTATCCCCCATCTGTAGGGGACACCTTTAACTACCTCTAAATGCACATGGGTAGTATAGTTCAGTGGCAATGAGCTCGTCTTGGAAGCAAGACGACACAGAGCAACACAGGTTTGAATCCTGGGTCCGTGCTTAGAAGCCTCTTCGGTATTAAGCTCATTATAAATAACCAACCATTGTAAGATTATACAGTGCTGATTATATCAGATAAAATAGCAGCAGATTGGTCCATGCAAGACTGTATAGCAGCTTGCACCAGAGGCCCACTGATTGTTTGGCATTCCCACCAAACCTTGGACTTTTGGCTCGTTACAGCACATATGCGAAACAAAACATATGTGCTTTGAATCACATCAGGCTACTCCCCAGATTTCTCAATTAATCCATCATCCCTCATCAGTTAGGCCATAAGCAAAAGTCTTCTGTTTGCATTTCACTTTGTAGCCTGCTCACTGTCCTGGAACTTTTGAACGAGTGTGAGCACACCACTCTCTTCGGCTTAATGAATACGCCTTGTTTTCAACTTCGGAATCACGTGTTGGGAGACCAAGAAATTGTCCATTTCGAATGATGCTGGGTGGCATTGCTCCTTTTGGCCTCTGGAGACTTGCTCACTCCATCTTATACAAACTTTCTGCACTTTTAATTGTCCAATACTTGGCTCTTGCAAATAAGTTCTTCTTCTTTAATCCAAGAGAAATGTGCACTTTGTTCATGGCTTATCCTGGTTAACTCCCCTTGTGTCTTGCAATTATTCCTTCAAACAGCATCCTTCATCCTAGGGCAACATAGACGTCTTGCTGTTCTGCACACAGTGTTTCGCAGCATCTCCTGATTCTGCTACCTTGGTCTGTCTCGGAGGTAGCTTGGCTGAATCTGACACAAGACGATCATCGATTTTCCTATCATGGCCGTCCTTACCATGATATATATACCTTTATAGCAAGTCTTTATATATCTCTTCTACCTTGTGTTGCTGCACATTGTAAGGAACTCATGGTGGCAACAGTAAAGACAGACACAAGTGATCACAGTTCAAGGGTGTTTATTAAACTGTAAATGCAGGGTGGAAAAACGCCTAATCTAAACCTAAATCTAAGATGGGAGCAAGCTTCGACCATCAATTGAAAACTAAGGCTGTCCTTGTGGCGTTGTGTCAAAACAAAGGACCTATACTAAGAAACCTATTGCCAATCCTTACTCTAAATGCAAAAGAAGTGTGGGATAGGGTTTCAATAAGGAGGAAGTGTTCTCAAAATAATAAGGATGTGATTGCCAGGGGTCTCCCTTCCCCATGTTTTCAGCACGGGACAAGGTGGGTCTCCTGAACACAGCACAAACTCAAGCTTTCCCCCCAGCACGAGCCGACAGTTTCGCTCCAGCTATTAGGTTCTCCGATGGCTTAAAGTCTCTTTCCAATAAAACAACTCTTGCTCTTGAGGCCCCGATAGTTTCCACAATCAAACACACAGTTCTGTTCTACAAATGCTTTGGGTGATGGCTTCACCCTTGGGTCCCCGACTTCCGGGCGCAGACCTCTCACAGTATTACTCGACTATTCAAACAGTTCCTTTTTTGTCCATAAACTTTGGGTGATAACTTTTCACCCATGGATCTCCCTGAGCCGGGTTCGGACCCAAAATGATAAGCGGTATAGTTTACTTCTTCTTGCTTGGACAGTTCACTTGTGCACATCCCTCGGTCGGGTTCCCACTTGTCAACACACTGTATTTCGCGACTTCAGACTTCACCGCTCCTTTATCAGTATTCCTCATTCCGTGTTCACTCTCGCCAACCTTTGTCAGCCTCCCTCATTCTGGTTCACAATGGCTTCTCTTTAGTTCACAAATCTCAATGCAATCTTTTCTGCAACATTGCCCAAATCATAATGTCTGTTGTAACCCAGTTCATTTGCTTTCCATGTTTGCGGGATTCACTTCCCTTTCTTTCTCTATAGTTCTTAGGTCATGGCTTTTGACTGTACGGGGCTTTTGCTGGACCTCCTGTATGACCACTTGGACCTATCTTGGTGGCTCTCCTACAGTCTTCTGGTTTCTGTAGTGCCACAATAGGGTAATCACCACGAGCTTGCATCCAGCCTTTTTCTTATCAGGAGCTACTTTTAGTTCAGAGACCATGTGCGAGAGCTACTGGGATGGAGACGAGCCCATGGATTTGCACCAAGATTGGTTTTCTTGCTACTTTCTTTACTTTTAACACCAAAATCAACTAATGTGTTTCCTTCACTGTTGCTTTGAGAATTCCCAAAAGAGTGCTGCTGTGTGAATGTTCGTGTACTCCTTGGAATCAAGAAAACTCCAGAAATGTGTTTTAGTTACCTGGTGCTCAACTGAATGTTACCTTGAAGGCTGACAATCTCCAGTTCCAAAGCGAAACAATCCAGGTTCAATAGTGCGCTCATTTGTTTCAAAGGTTCACGAAGATGGACTTCCATGAAAAGTTGTCATGTAATAAATCGCACAGGGCTTGAGCTTCACAAAATCTGTGTCATTCACTGAACTCTTTCTTAGGCCTGGTCATGACGTGGCTGCATTTTTAGGTTCAGGAGTCCAGCACCAGCTAAAATGAGCTCCACATGTCCAGGTGCTGCCATGCTGTGCCGAGAGTAGTCTCATATGTGTATACTGCTGTCTAATGCCAGTTATAGCTTCACATAGCTGGTGTAGTCTTAATATGCCTCACATGGCCAGGTAGTACCATAATATGGCCAGCAGCCTCCATGTTGTGTTAGTAAATAAACACTGCATTTGGTAAGCGCAGTCAGTCAGCACAGTATGTTACAGTAGCTCATGTCGAGGTGCAGTCATCGCAGGTAAAGTGCATCCTATGCCAGGTAAAGGCACAATAATAGGCATGATAAGCCATGGCAACACATGTCCAAGTGCTGCATCACATGCTAAGTGCATTCTCGCATTCCCTAGTATTAGAATAGGAGTACTAGGTAGCGCTTCACGGAGCAGGCAGAGTCGCTACATGTAAGGCACGGCCTTACATGTCCAAGTGCTGCCATCACATGGCAAGAGCAATGACAGCCAAGGGCTCACATGAATGATATCAGCATAACGTGAGAGGTACATCCTTGCATGTTCAGGTGCCACTATTATACCTCTATATCCCCTGCCTGCCATCGCTCTTACTTCAAAGGGCTTCTTAAACCCCTTTTCGGTGCCACCATTCAAATCACAGAGCCCATGGGGAGATGGTTGTCCCACTTCTAGAATTGAAGAAAACAACACTGCAATTAATGACTTAGGAAGCTGCATGTTACATGCATGTGTTTGGCTCTGCAGTCCTTTTGCAGAGTAGTAAAGGTATTATGGCAAGGCACTGCAGAGCTGACATGACCCATTACAGACCCACTCAGAAGCGGGTCATTTTTCCTTAGAGCTGAAAGTGCAGCCTACACACCAAAACTATTGTGTGAAGTGCAGACAGGACAGAGACGATATGCAAGGGCCGAGTGTTGTTTGAATATTATCCCCACTCATGTACACTCATGATAGTCCCTATGACCATTCCCACAGACTAAATTCCCCTCCCTGCCTAAAACCCCTCCCTCTGGGATTGCGAAGTCTAGTTCTGTGCTGTCTCAGCAGCATTCTGAAAGGCAATGGCATAACTACAGCTATAAACCAGCTTGTGGTGTAATAAAGCTGTCTTAACCAAGTGTACCACCAGACACCTGATGTGTAATATGTATGTGTGTCCTGGCACCCGTTTCTTGTACTTAATTCCTGTTCCAACAAACACTGGAGTTCCCAAAAGAGCTTGCTTCTCTTATAGGCACAAAATAGGCACCACTTGTCAGGCAGTGCCATTAAATTCCCAGGTACTAGCACCGTGTTCCAGCTGTTGCCTTCCTATGGCCAGGTACTAGCACCGTGTTCCAGCTGTTGCCTTCCTATGGCCAGGCACTAGCACCGTGTTCCAGCTGTTGCCTTCCTATGGCCAGGCACTAGCACCGTGTTCCAGCTGTTGCCTTCCTATGGCCAGGTACTAGCACCGTGTTCCAGCTGTTGCCTTCCTATGGCCAGGTACTAGCACCGTGTTCCAGCTGTTGCCTTCCTATGGCCAGGTACTAGCACCGTGTTCCAGCTGCCGTGTTCCAGCTGTTGCCTTCCTATGGCCAGGCACTAGCACCGTGTTCCAGCTGTTGCCTTCCTATGGCCAGGCACTAGCACCGTGTTCCGTAGAACGATGGCGATGCCAGAAAAATGCAGAGCCCATGTCTATACAAAAGCCAAAAGTGTTGGCGTTGCCAATGCTTGGCATCAGTAGACGACATCAGCATAATTCAGCCTGACAAGCACATGTCATTTGGGAGATGCTCATAAATTTGCTTTTCCCCTCCTAAATACTAGACTACAAGCCCCAGAATGCAAAGAAAAAACAGGAATGGATAAGCAGCTCTCAAATTAACATGGATCATTTAAATTGGCATCTATGCAGGAGCAAATATTTACCAATACAAAGCAAAGGCGCGCTCCCACTCATCTTTCAGCTCCTATTCTCCCCCAAACAAAAACATTTCATGATTAAAAGAGCTTTGTAAATTCCTTCTAGAAATGCTGCAGAAAAACCTAGGCTGTGGGACAGAGCACTCAGCTGCAGGTGAAAGCTGTCATTGGGTCTTTCAAACATGATGAAATGTGGGATCTTGGGCACATGAAGTAGTTGACTGATCTCACACTGCCTTATGTACTTGGAGATGGTCGTACCAACAGCACGTTAGCGAAACATAGTGATAAAGAGAACACAAGAAGCAAATACCTTACTGTTTTTTTTTGTACACCGATTACTTTCTTCTCCAGATGCCGACGCTGCATTGTCATCCCAGCCCATGATTCTAACAGCTCTGAAAGATACACAGGTCTCACCTGTGGCTGTTCTCTTGTGCGCCGAGCCCGTCATGCGAGGCTGCGGCCACCTTGCCTGTGTATCCTCACCTGGAAACACTGCTGAGGACTCAATGCTAGCGAGTAAACTGGAGCTGCTGCAAGATTCGCCACAGCAGAATCTGCACTCTGAGCTTTTCAGTGTACGCCCAAACCCATTTATTTCTCTTTTTAGAGACTTGGAAATAATCCACAAGGCACAATCAATGCCTGCCTTGCAAAGCAGCAGCAGCAATGGCTCAACCCCCGAGCAGGAGTCAAGCAGCCCCTTCTTCAGCAACCTGGCTGAGGGGCCAGCAGAGGCAGCACAGCTGAGGGAGCTACTGGGAAGCACCAGACGAGATACTAGTGGCTTGCGATCGACGGGTTGGAGACCCTGGCCCTAGACCATCTACCGGTGTGCGGGACTGTATTCCATAATGATTATCTCTTTAAGAAGTGATTTGCATATAACTGGGACGAGTGGATCACAAGAGGAGACAGAACACATCGCTCAGGGGAAGCCCCCTGATGTAACCACGCCTTGGAGAAGTGGACCAGGAAGAAGCAGCTGCGTAGCCCTCCACTTCTCTGAAAGCAAAGAGCGCCAGCTCAAGACACCGAAGCCGGATGCAGACAATGGGGAAGCCGCTGAGAAGACGGGGAGAGAAAAGCTGACTGTTCTGGTGCATGACCACGACCATGCCGCGGTGGGTCAGATGTCCGTCTAACAACACAGGGACCATTGCAGCAGGGAGCACTGACAGCTCCCACCCGCCAGCGTCCCTCAACCACAGCAGCCGACTGATGTGCGGAACAGAACGGAGAAACCCGGGACCGAGAAGCGGTGAGAACAGCAGGTTGCCAAGCAACCGCCGAGCCATGCAACGTCACCCTGGACAAATGAAGGTACAGGGGTGAACGGGAGAGGTGGGAGACTGCCGGGGCAATCCACTGTAAAGAAAGGAACACGTGAAAGGACTGAGAGCGACACTCAAACAGTAAACCAGAATAAGTCAATATGCGAGGAACAAATACATCGCATGATAAACAAGGCTGAGTGGAAAACAGAAGAAAGGAAGAAACGGATGCCGTGGAAAGAAGGATAACAACCGCAGGAGCTCAGTGTTGCAGAGTGGGGAAGACACTTCCAATACAAGTGGAATAACAATCATGATTTGAAACTGCAAGTGCATTACATAACAAGAGAAAGAAACCAGTAGAGCAAACCAAAGAGAGGGGGTTTCCCCCACACAGAGAACATCTCACTAAACCTGAGAAAGGTTGGCTCTCAAGAACATGAGGAACCTGAAAGTAAAGTAAAGACTGTGAGACCGTATATTCAGGAGAATCACTATAAGCATAACACTAAGGGGAGCAGAAGACCGACAAACAGCTGCGATGAGCTACAAGAGCTCATGACAGAAACTCCAAGAGGGTGTCAGAGAAGATCAGAATAAGCAACACATTTGTAAACAGAGACATTTGTTTATTGAGAATATAAGGAGCTAAAATAAAAACCCTGAGAGTAAGCCATGGCCAAGAAGGCACAAAGGGAAACGACCAGGAGATGCCGCAGCCGAGAAGGCACAAAGGGAAACGACCAGGAGATGCCGCAGCCGAGAAGGCACAAAGGGAAACGACCAGGAGATGCCGCGGCCGAGAAGGCACAAAGGGAAACGACCAGGAGATGCCGCAGCCAAGAAGGCACAAAGGGAGACGACCAGGAGATGCCGCAGCCGAGAAGGCACAAAGGGAAACGACCAGGAGATGCCGCAGCCGAGAAGGCACAAAGGGAAACGACCAGGAGATGCCACGGTCAAGAGGCACAAAGGGAAACGACCAGGAGATGCTGCAGCCAAGAGGCACAAAGGGAAACGACCAGGAGATGCCGCAGCCAAGAAGGCACAAAGGGAAACAACCAGGAGATGTCGCGGCCAAGAAGGCACAAATGGAAATGACCAGGAGATGCCACAGCCAAGAAGGCACAAAGGGAAACGACCAGGAGATGCCACAGCCAAGAAGGCACAAAGGGAAATGCCCAGGAGATGCCGCAGCCAAGAAGGCACAAAGAGAAACGACCAGGAGATGCCGCAGCCAAGAAGGCACAAAGGGAAACGACCAGAAGATGCCGCAGCCAAGAAGGTACAAAGGGAAACGACCAGAAGATGCCGCAGCCAAGAAGGCACAAAGGGAAATGACCAGGAGATGCCGCAGCCAACAAGGCACAAAGGGAAACGACCAGGAGATGCCGCAGCCAAGAAGGCACAAAGGGAAACGACCAGGAGATGCCGCAGCCAAGAAGGCACAAAGGGAAACGACCAGGAGATGTCGCGGCCAAGAAGGCACAAAGGGAAACGACCAGGAGATGCCGCGGTCAAGAAGGCACAACGGGAAATGACCAGGAGATGCCGCAGCCAACAAGGCACAAAGGGAAACGACCAGGAGATGCCGCAGCCAACAAGGCACAAAGAGAAACGACCAGGAGATGCCGCAGCCAAGAAGGCACAAAGGGAAACGACCAGAAGATGCCGCAGCCAAGAAGGCACAAAGGGAAATGACCAGGAGATGCCGCGGTCAAGAAGGCACAAAGGGAAATGACCAGGAGATGCCGCAGCCAAGAAGGCACAAAGGGAAAAGACCAGGAGATGCGGCGGCCAAGAAGGCACAAAGGGAAATGACCAGGAGATGCCGCAGCCAAGAAGGCACAAAGGGAAAAGACCAGGAGATGCCGCAGCCAAGAAGGCACAAAGGGAAAAGACCAGGAGATGCGGTGGCCAAGAAGGCACAAAGGGAAATGACCAGGAGATGCCGCAGCCAAGAAGGCACAAAGGGAAATGACCAGGAGATGCCGCAGCCAAGAAGGCACAAAGGGAAACGACCAGAAGATGCCGCAGCCAAGAAGGCACAAAGGGAAATGACCAGGAGATGCCGCGGTCAAGAAGGCACAAAGGGAAATGACCAGGAGATGCCGCAGCCAAGAAGGCACAAAGGGAAAAGACCAGGAGATGCGGTGGCCAAGAAGGCACAAAGGGAAATGACCAGGAGATGCCGCAGCCAAGAAGGCATAAAGGGAAAAGACCAGGAGATGCCGCAGCCAAGAAGGCACAAAGGGAAAAGACCAGGAGATGCTGTGGCCAAGAAGGCACAAAGGGAAATGACCAGGAGATGCCGCAGCCAAGAAGGCACAAAGGGAAACGACCAGGAGATGCCACAGCCAAGAAGGCACAAAGGGAAATGCCCAGGAGATGCCGCAGCCAAGAAGGCACAAAGAGAAACGACCAGGAGATGCCGCAGCCAAGAAGGCACAAAGGGAAATGACCAGAAGATGCCGCAGCCAAGAAGGTACAAAGGGAAACGACCAGAAGATGCCGCAGCCAAGAAGGCACAAAGGGAAATGACCAGGAGATGCCGCAGCCAACAAGGCACAAAGGGAAACGACCAGGAGATGCCGCAGCCAACAAGGCACAAAGGGAAACGACCAGGAGATGTCGCGGCCAAGAAGGCACAAAGGGAAATGACCAGGAGATGCCGCGGTCAAGAAGGCACAAAGGGAAATGACCAGGAGATGCCGCAGCCAACAAGGTACAAAGGGAAACGACCAGGAGATGCCGCAGCCAACAAGGCACAAAGAGAAACGACCAGGAGATGTCGCGGCCAAGAAGGCACAAAGGGAAATGACCAGGAGATGCCGCGGTCAAGAAGGCACAAAGGGAAATGACCAGGAGATGCCGCAGCCAAGAAGGCACAAAGGGAAAAGACCAGGAGATGCGGAGGCCAAGAAGGCACAAAGGGAAATGACCAGGAGATGCCGCAGCCAAGAAGGCACAAAGGGAAATGACCAGGAGATGCGGTGGCCAAGAAGGCACAAAGGGAAACGACCAGGAGATGCCGCAGCCAAGAAGGCACAAAGGGAAACGACCAGGAGATGCCACAGCCAAGAAGGCACAAAGGGAAACGCCCAGGAGATGCCGCAGCCAAGAAGGCACAAAGAGAAACGACCAGGAGATGCCGCAGCCAAGAAGGCACAAAGGGAAACGACCAGGAGATGCCACAGCCAAGAAGGCACAAAGGGAAACGACCAGGAGATGCCGCAGCCAAGAAGGCACAAAGGGAAACGCCCAGGAGATGCCGCAGCCAAGAAGGCACAAAGAGAAACGACCAGGAGATGCCGCAGCCAAGAAGGCACAAAGGGAAACGACCAGGAGATGCCACAGCCAAGAAGGCACAAAGGGAAACGACCAGGAGATGCCACAGCCAAGAAGGCACAAAGGGAAACGACCAGGAGATGCCACAGCCAAGAAGGCACAAAGGGAAACGACCAGGAGATGCCACAGCCAAGAAGGCACAAAGGGAAATGACCAGGAGATGCCGCAGCCGAGAAGGCACAAAGGGAGACGCCCAGGAGAGGAGTGGTAGGGTCATGTGGAGTTAGATTTAGGACTGAGGACATTCACTTTGGACTTCTGGATGACAGACCAGCATCTTTACTTACTTTACTGAGGAAGGGAAACCCCTTTAGCAATTGGGGTAAATGGGCCCTTTCTTTATAATTTCATTAAAGGAACGGCAACATGTCCAGACTGTGTCCAACTCCTCCTTCCAACTCGCCACAGTAGGAGAGAAAGGCAGTAGTGTGCTGTTCAGTTGTATTGTTTAATTTTTCTTATCATTATTGTGCTTCATTCAATTATCTGATTTTCACAAAAAACATAAAATAGAATACATCTCATTATACATTTTTCATAAAGACATTCAAGCTAAAGAAAACTTATGTCAAGAAACAGATTTCACAAAATGTACAATTCAGCCCACCAATCCCCGGGGCTTAAGTAGTTTAAATACTTCAAAGGACAGGAAGGATGTGTGCCCATCATAGGTCTAATAGATTGCCTACTTGCTAGGATTTCTCCCCTAGGGAGCACATTTAATCGAAATCTTAAATAGCATCTCTGCCTCGACTCTCTGGAAATGGCATGAAATGGCGGGGCAGCACTCCCAGACCTTTATCCAGAATAGATGGATTGCCATGCAGTGTTAAGTTCCTCGTGGTATCCGAAGCAATGATCCAATCCATTTTAGAGAGCGCTTGTTTACAGCCCTTCAAATGAAGGTTTAGGTCCATACTGTTTTTTTGCAAACATTACAGAATCGCACCGACCTGCGCCTTGAGTTGTTTGATGAAAATATTAGACCCAATTGCTTCTTCTTGGGCTAAATCCATAAACAGGGTATTATCTTGAGGCCATTTGATCGGTCTATGGAGCTGCAGTAATTTCCATTCTAAATTTACCCTCAGGGATTTAAATCCCAGTTTATAGCACAGGGCAGCTATTGGCAGGGACAGAGGGAGCCGCAAAGCCTTCTTCCACAGCCTTCCCTCCAAATAGTCCCAGTCCATATCCCAAGCTTGCGATTCTATGTCCATCCCATGATTTTATCCCTGTAGAATGTGATCATTGGTTTCAATGAGAATTTACAGAATATTGTTAGGATGTTTTTTTAATTGAGTAGCTAACTGATCTATTTTCTCTCCCAGTGCTTTTTAAAAAAAATTAATTCAGCATTAGGAAAGGCTGTAAGTCTAAAGCACAGATATTTAGGTTCCAGCACTGGCTTAATACACATTGTTTCGAGCTTCCATCGGTTTGTTTGGCCATTTGTTACGTGCTTACCCATCCTGACAATGTTGGTTTTGCCCGGATGGATTACCATCTCATTGGCCGATGCATACCTGTTCATGGCCTCAAGCAGTCGCTGGATTCCCTGAGTGGTAAAGTCCATGAGCAGGATGTCATCGGCAGAAGCTAGCCAAAACACCTTCTGTGATCCAATCCTAGGACTGGCAAACACAGCACTATTCAGGTCTTTTTGAATGTCCGCCAGGTATAAATTGAGAAGGAATGGGGCAAAGATGTACCCTTGCCTCACACCTTGCCCTGTTGGTATCTGTTTGGTCAAGTGCCTAGATCCATCCATTCTCACTACGATGTTCGTATACTCATACAAATATACCAGAATAACCAAATGCCCAGGCGGGATACCCCATTCATTAAGCTTTCTCCACAATGGTGCCCTATCAACGGCGCCGAAAGCCTTTGTGAAGTCTATCAGTGCCACTATACAGGGGAGCTGCCCACACGCCGTGCATTGTCTACGAGTGCATTAACTATTAATCCACTCATTGTGGGGGACATTCCCCTCCTGAACCCGATCTGTGCCTTGTCAAGTATGTTGTTCTCATTCGCCCACTTCTCCATCTCCCCCAGGACTACTCCTGTGAGAATCTTGCTGTCTGCATCCAGAAGGGCAATCGTGCAGTGGATGTCAGGATTCGCCTGGTCGCCCGCCACTGCCATCCAGATATCAACATTCTCCTTCAACATATGGTTAGAGAGGCCACTGGGGCCTGCTGATCCTGAGCGAGATGCTTTATTAATCAAATCTCTGACCACATCTCACGTCACGCTCCTCATCCAGGGAACTTTAGGTGTGGATCTCTGTTCTTTGGCCGGTGGATAACGAAACAGTCCTCCATAGTGGGCACTCCACGTTTCCTCCATCACACATACGCTCTGCATTGAGCACCGAGAGAGCATTCCACAATTCACTAATGACCAATAGTTAAGGCTACTCTTGGTTGGGAGGGCTTTGAGCATCTCTCCCCCCTGTCGTGGATATCTGAGATGTCTGTTAGATAGATTCCATCTCCGGTTGGCGGCCAGTAAGACCTTTTTCTCTTTTACAAATTAATCTTTATCTCAACATTGCATACTTGGGAGTCTTACTTTTTTCCTCAGCACTGTCTTGTGCTGCAAAGTGTTTTCATCAACCTGAGAAGTATGTGTCCTTCCCTTCTTGAGCCCTAAATATTGTGGTTGCTCAGGTTTTCCTAAAAAATCAACAAAATGAGTAGGAGCTCCGTCTTTTTTTTATTTTTTTATTTTGGTCGGCTGAATAATCAACCTTACAAAATTATTCACAAAAGTTATTCACGTTACAATGAACATTCATCAATTTTAACAATTAAAATTTGAAAACATATAAACAATTAAGATTTCAAAATAAGAGAAAATTCAACCGTACATAATACGGAGCACAATACCAAATTCTTATGAAAACTAAACCTGCAAGAGCACAACATAGAACATTAAAAGTGGCAAGTCATGACCTACAGTGCACAAGGAGGAATGACTGCATTAACAAATTGGACTAGTGCGATTTGAATAGAAGCTTTAGCATTGAACACAAGATAAGCCCAGATTTCCTCACTGGGTCGAGGCAGAACAAGAGGACTACACATCTTAAACAACTGTCTCCGAATTACCCTCAAAGCTTGACAATCGACAACCAAATGCCGCAGTGTTTCAATCTGTTCAGCATCCTTACAATACCGACAAAATATGTCATTTTTGGAAATGATCCGTCTTCTTCCCAAGATCTCTCTGGTCGCACACAAATTCAATCAAATGCACAACAATTGGGATCTAATGTAATTAGACGGGCATTTCACTAAATACTGTTCCATAGTGCGTAATTTTTTGTGAGGCCGCACTAGGGAATCACAGTCCACATAATCCAAGAATTGACTGCCAGTGTGAATCCAATCAGCCTGGTAAAGTTTTTGTCTAGCTTTGGTTGGATTCAATAACAAAAGATTAAGCGAGATGTCAGAACTAGATAATGCATCCAACACAAAGTTATTCAATTTTTTTGCAAGAACAATGCAAGGGTTCAGTAAGTGGTTTGCAAGGATACCTAACACATTTGTGACGTTGGCACTTATGAGACATTTCCTATATAACAAGCAAAACTTCCAAACTACTTGATTATGCAAAGACACAGTTCCCAATTCATATCTAATCAACGGTAAAGGAGCACATTTGGGGAGCTTTAAAACAACCTTCCAAAAACTGGATTCAAGATGATCCCAGAACGCTCTCTCCTTGGGAGTTCTTGTTTCGGCTCCATAACGTATAATGGGGACTGTTTTTTGTTGGTAAAACCTTAGGACATGGTTTAACGTGAATTTCCCATATCTATACAGTAGTATGTTTGCTTGAGATGTTAAGGAGCGGACTTTCGCAACTAAGAGTGCCGAATAGATTTGTTCATTTTGCCAACTGGTAAATGGAAGACCCAAATATTTATATTGAGTGACTTTGACTACCTCCTGATCTTGTAATGTCCACTTATAACTAGACAACTTCTTTTTGACATTAGGCACACAAGTTACCAATTGAGTCTTAGCAAGATTAATAGTAAGATGATTTTCACTCACATAAATTCGAAGTTTGTCCAACAAATTTTGTAACCCACCAGGAGAGCATGACAATAGAACAAGATCATCTGCATATAAGAGCCAGATGATTTTCTGTGTGCCCAATTTAGGTGCATCAGAGATGATATCTGCAAAATTGGCACCCAAATCAAGTAGAAACAAAATGAATATTGTTGAGGCCAGGATACACCCCTGTTTAAGTCCTCGATAAGTTGGAATCGAGGCAGACAACGTTCCATCCAGGGACAATCTGACTTAGAGTGACGTGTCTGTATGCAATGATTTAATGATGGCAAGTAAGGATCTAGGACAACCACATTGCTCTAACTTCTTAAACAGCAACTGACGGTCAACAGAGTCAAAAGCATTGCTGAAATCGACAAACGCTATGTATAGGTTTTGGCCACGTTCAGCATACTTGCTCTTAATCAGGTTAAGAAGGAGCATATTAGGGGAAGGACCCAAACCCGAGACAAAACCTGCCTGAAAAGGGTCTCGCTTACCTGCAAGCTTTGTCCATTCATTCAAATGTTGTAACACAATCCGACTATAAAGTTTTCCTGGAGCATCCAACAAAGAAATTGGTCTATAGCTTTGTGGTAAACTACTGTCACCCTTTTTAAACAGGGGGATGATAATGGAATGCTTCCAGGAATCGGGATTATCTGCGTAATGTTGATGTTTTGAAAATTTTGATACAATATCTCAGTCCACAGATCGATGTTAAGTTTTAAGGATTTATTAGATAACCGATCAGGGCCTGGCACTCTGGATTGGCTTATTGAAGAGATCTAGTATCGTATATCTGATGTTAGTATCTCAAGATAGAATTCTGAGAGCCGAGCCTCCTCTTGTGTTAAATGGACAGATGCCGTAGATGCATACATAGCCTTGAAGTACTCAATCCATGCCGATTTGGATACATTATGACCCTGGATTAACGTTTGTGGAGTGCTAACAGCTTCATTGAGGGTTGCCCAAATTTGTGCGGTGTTTTGGTTACACATTAGATTGAGCATATGCTCCCCATCCTTTTGCCATAATGTTGCGCGATATTGCCGCAACCAATTTCTGTAGTGCGTTTTTATTTTGACCAAGGCCTCTGTTCTAAATTCAGCTGGCAACTGTACAGCTTTCCGTTTCAGTGCACGGTATTCAGTTTTTTTTATTTTTGACCTGTACATCAAATGAGTGTCTTTTTACTACTGTAGATGCAGAGGATTTTCGCTGGTATACTAAATGCTTCTGCATAAGATCAAAATAACACACATTAGATTTTTCCCCAGCTAGTCAGGAATGGGTAAACGCAGATGTAAGCGAAGTAGCATATTGTGTGAGACTTTCTTCAATCCATTTTACCCGATTGACACGAATGTTGGACCTCACGGTCCCATGGTACTTTGTCTCTATGTTTACCAAACCTTTCGGGGGAGCATGCCACGAACTGGCCAATATAAGATGGTCACTAACTGAGACTGGCACTGTCTGAAACTGTCTTACCAATGACATGAACTTGGTATCCACATAATCAATAATGGCTTGGGACTGCCCACAATGCCAGGTGAAGTTTGGCGGATTAGCATCCATACATGAACCATTAAGCATTATCAAGCCACGGGAAGACATGATGTGGTTCCATTGAATTTGTCGAACGGATTCCCCAGCTTTCTCAGGTGAAAACAAATGCAAGTTAAGATCCCCAGCCAGCACTGCATGTGCCACATCTGGGAGCAAGTTAGGAGCTCCGTCACATCGTAGTGCCTCGTGCGGGATGCTCTTGGCCACACTTTCCAATTTTTTGATCAGCCCTTTTCCATTATTGTTTGTTTGTTTTATTCACTTTTTATGTGCACCAGACCCATGGGTAGCAGGGCACAGCAATAAGAACATGCAAGGCTTACATAGTTACAACATAGAATGATATGCAATATACAATAGACATCTATAAGTCACTCATAGTTACAAAATATACAATATACAGGGTGTAATTTGCCAGATATAACGCTAAGTAGTTACACCGCGCATAGTTACAGAATATACAATCTACAAGGTGTAATTTACCAGATATAACGCTAAGTAGTTACACCGCGCATAGTTACAGAATATACAATCTACAAGGTATAATTTGCCAGATATAACGCTAAGTAGTTACACCGCGCATAGTTACAGAATATACAATCTACAAGGTATAATTTGCCAGATATGACGCTAAATCATTACAGCCAGTGGTCAACTAGGGGTCAGTGGAAGAGATTATTGTATTATTATTGAATCTTGTTAAACTATTTCTCCCCTCATGCACTACCACTTCCAAGGGATAAACCCCCAATTGCCCTGGTGTATCAGCTGTAATCTTTAAACTCAGCCCATTGTGATCACTTTCCATGGCTTCTTTTATCATACTATCATGACAGTATTGGAAGAGATTTCTGGAAACAAAGGCATAGTCTATGACCGATTTTGTATCATTACCTTTCCAGGTGTGTTCTGGTGGGCAATCCGCCGTAACATTACCCTTACAAATGAATAGGTCTTAATCCGTGCAGAAACGGACCCACTTCAAACCCCTTTCTTCTGTAGATCCGGTTCTGTGACTAACACTCTGCAGACGTAGGCACCATGCATTAAGACCCCCGCTATCAGAGTATGCAGGTTTCCAAACCTATCAGCGCAGCTCGATATAATCTCTGCAAATTGTTCCAGGACATTGTCTACAGACGAACTGGCGCGATTGTGGTAGATATTCAAAACCAATAGGCACCTCTTCCTGTCACTAAGGCCATAGGTCATCATCACTGCGAGGATACCATGAACAGAAGTTGAGACGAGTTCAACGTTTTCAAACCTTGAGTTTCTAGGGGCCATTAGCAAGCCTCCAGAAGGTCGCCTGAGCAGTAGCGACTTGACACCCAGTACTAAAGCCATCCATTACAATTTCAGAGAGCAGCCAAGCTTCTCTATCAGAATTAGATCGTAGCCACCCAGAATTTCCACACAAGCAGTCTCGGTCGTGAAACGTCTATGACCACGTGTGTTCCAACTCAACACATTAACAGTTTTGCATGCTCAAGCAATGCCTCATTTTCATTCAGCCCTTGAAAGACGTGTGTTATAATGCCCGGTAGTGCTTCCCAAACTCTACTGCTTGCAATCACGTCTTTGTCATTTCCTTTTCTTGGCCAGTAGGTGTCAGCACTGAGCTCTCCTTCCATCCTCCCTCCGCCCTCCTAATGGCACAGCGTCTGTCATTTGGTTTAACAGTAGAAATTTGGGACACATTTTGTTAAAAATACATCCGCCACTGCTAATAATGCTTTCACCCCTAGAAGGGATTGTACACCCACCTCTACTACTTCTGTTGTACTTTCAAACTTCCTCTCACCTCCCCGCTCTTCCTCCTCCCAGCTCTTCTTCTCTCCTCAATGCTCGTCCTCTCTCCTCACCACTCTTCCTCTCTCCTCCGCGATCTTCCTCTCGACTCCCCAATCTTCCTCTCGACTCCCCAATCTTCCTCTCGACTCCCCAATCTTCCTCTCGACTCCCCAATCTTCCTCTCTCCTCACTGCTCTTCCTCTCTCCTCCCCGCTCTTCCTCTCGACTCCCTGATCTTCCTCTCGACTCCCTGATCTTCCTCTCTCCTCCCCGCTCTTCCTCTCGCCTCCCCGCTCTTCCTCTCTCCTCCCCGCTCTTCCTCTCTCCTCCCCGCTCTTCCTCTCTCCTCCCCGCTCTTCCTCTCTCCTCCCCGCTCTTCCTCTCTCCTCCCCGCTCTTCCTCTCTCCTCACTGCTCTTCCTCTCTCCTCCCCGCTCTTCCTCTCTCCTCCCCGCTCTTCCTCTCTCCTCCCCGCTCTTCCTCTCTCCTCCCCGCTCTTTCTCTCTCCTCCCCTCTCTTCCTCATTCCTCACTGCTCTTCCTCTCTCCTCCCCGCTCTTCCTCTCTCCTCCCCGCTCTTCCTCTCCCCTCACTGCTCTTCCTCTCCCCTCACTGCTCTTCCTCTCCCCTCACTGCTCTTCCTCTCCCCTCACTGCTCTTCCTCTCCCCTCACTGCTCTTCCTTTCTCCTCCCCGCTCTTCCTCTCGACTCCCTGATCTTCCTCTCCCCTCCCTGCTCTTCCTCTCCTCCCGCTCTTCCTTTCTCCTCCCCGCTCTTCCTCTCTCATCCCCGATCGTCCTCTCTCCTCACTGCTCTTCCTCTCTCCTCACTGCTCTTCACTGCTCTTCCTCCCTCTTCACTGGTCCTCCTCTCTCCTCACCACGCTTCCTCTATCCTCACCGTGCTTCCTCTTTGCTTTCTCCTCATCGCTCTTCCTCGCTCCTCACTGCTCGTCCTCTCTCCTCACTGCTCGTCCTCTCTCCTCACTGCTCATCCTCTCTCCTCACCGCTCATCCTCTCTCTCACTGCTCATCCTCTCTCCTTACCGCTCATCCTCTTCCCTCACCGGTCTTCCTCTCTCCTCACCGCTCTTCCTCTCTCCTCCCCGCTCTTCCTCTCTCCTCCCCGCTCTTCCTCTCTCCTCCCCGCTCTTCCTCTCTCCTCCCCGCTCTTCCTCTCTCCTCACTGCTCTTCCTCTCTCCTCCCCGCTCTTCCTCACTGCTCCCTGCTCTTCCTCTCTCCTCACAGCTCACTGCTCTTCCTCTCTCCTCATAGCTCTTCCTCTCCCCTTCCTCTCCCCTCCCTGCTTTTCCTCTCTCCTCCCCGCTCTTCATCTCTCCTCCCCGCTCTTCCTCTCTCCTCCCCGCTCTTCCTCTCTCCTCCCCGCTCTTCCTCTCGCGTCCCCGCTCTTCCCCTCGCGTCCCCGCTCTTCCTCATTCCTCACTGCTCTTCCTCTCTCCTCACTGCTCTTCCTCTATCCTCACTGCTCTTCCTCTCTCCTCACTGCTCTTCCTCTCTCCTCCCCGCTCTTCCTCTCTCCTCCCCTCTCTTCCTCTCTCCTCACCTCTCTTTCTCTCTCCTCACCTCTCTTTCTCTCTCCTCCCCGCTCTTCCTCACTGCTCTTCCTCTCTCCTCACTGCTCTTCCTCTCTCCTCATTGCTCTTCCTCTCTCCTCCCCGCTCTTCCTCTCTCCTCCCCGCTCTTCCTCTCTCCTCCCTGCTCTTCCTCTCTCCTCCCCGCTCTTCCTCTCTCCTCCCCGCTCTTCCTCTCTCCTCCCCGCTCTTCCTCTCTCCTCTCCGCTCTTCCTCTCTCCTCCCCGCTCTTCCTCTCTCTTCCCCGCTCTTCCTCTCTCTTCCCCGCTCTTCCTCTCTCCTCAATGCTCTTCCTCTCTCCTCCCCGCTCTTCCTCTCTCCTCCCCGCTCTTCCTCTCTCCTGCCCGCTCTTCCTCTCTCCTGCCCGCTCTTCCTCTCTCCTCCCGCTCTTCCTCTCTCCTCACTGCTCTTCCTCTCTCCTCACTGCTCTTCTTCTCTCCTCACTGCTCTTCACTGCTCTTCCTCCCGCTTCACTGGTCCTCCTCTCTCCTCACCACGCTTCCTCTATCCTCACCGTGCTTCATCTCTCCTTTCTCCTCATCGCTCTTCCTCTCTCCTCACTGCTCGTCCTCTCTCCTCACTGCTCGTCCTCTCTCCTCACTGCTCATCCTCTCTCCTCACTGCTCATCCTCTCTCCTCACTGCTCATCCTCTCTCCTCACCGCTCATCCTCTCTCCTCACCGCTCATCCTCTCTCCTTATGGCTCATCCTCTTCCCTCACTGGTCCTCCTCCCTCCTCATTGCTCTTCCTCTCTCCTCACCGCTCTTCCTCTCGCCTCCCCGCTCTTCCTCTCTCCTCCCCGCTCTTCCTCTCTCCTCCCCGCTCTTCCTCTCTCCTCCCCGCTCTTCCTCTCTCCTCACTGCTCTTCCTCTCTCCCCACTGCTCTTCCTCTCTCCTCACCGCTCTTCCTCTCTCCTTACGGCTCATCCTCTTCCCTCACTGGTCCTCCTCCCTCCTCATTGCTCTTCCACTCTCCTCACCGCTCTTCCTCTCTCCTCCCCGCTCTTCCTCTCTCCTCCCCGCTCTTCCTCTCTCCTCCCCGCTCTTCCTCTCTCCTCCCCGCTCTTCCTCTCTCCCCACTGCTCTTCCTCTCTCCCCACTGCTCCTCCTCTCTCCTCACCGCTCTTCCTCTCTCCTCACCGCTCTTCCTCTCTCCTCACCGCTCTTCCTCTCTCCTCCCCGCACTTCCTCTCTCCTCACTCCCCTTCCTCTCCCCTCCCCGCTTTTCCTCTCTCCTCCCCGCTCTTCCTCTCGCCTCCCCGCTCTTCCTCTCGCCTCCCCGCTCTTCCTCTCTCCCCACTGCTCTTCCTCTCTCCTCACCGCTCTTCCTCTCTCCTCACCGCTCTTCCTCTCTCCTCCCCGCACTTTCTCTCTCCTCACTGCTCTTCCTCTCTCCTCACAGCTCTTCCTCTCCCCTCATAGCTCTTCCTCTCCCCTTCCTCTCCCCTCCCTGCTCTTCCTCTCTCCTCACTGCTCTTCCTCTCTCCTCACTGCTCTTCCTCTCTCCTCACCGCTCTTCCTCTCTCCTCACCGCTCTTCCTCTCCCCCCCTCTTCCTCTTCTCCCCGCTCTTCCTCTCTCCTCCCCGCTCTTCCTCTCTCCTCCCCGCTCTTCCTCTCTCCTCCCCGCTCTTCCTCTCTCCTCACTGCCCTTCCTCTCTCCTCCCCGCTCTCCCTCTCTCCTCCCCGCTCTCCCTCTCTCCTCACTGCTCTTCCCCTCTCCTCCCCGCTCTTCCCCTCTCCTCCCCGCTCTTCCTCTCTCCTCCCCGCTCTTCCTCTCGACTCCCTGATCTTCCTCTCCCCTCCCTGCTCTTCCTCTCTCCTCCCCGCTTTTCCTCTCGCATCCCTGCTCGTCCTCTCTCCTCACTGCTCTTCACTGCTCTTCCTCCCTCTTCACTGGACCTCCTCTCTCGTCACCACGCTTCCTCTATCCTCACCACGCTTCCTCTCTCCTCATCGCTCTCCTCACTGCTCGTCCTCTCTCCTCTTCACTGCTCTTCCTCCCTCTTCACTGGCCCTCCTCTCTCCTCACTGCTCATCCTCTCTCCTCACTGCTCTTCACTGCTCTTCCTCTCTCTTCACTGGTCCTCCTCTCTCCTCACCACACTTCCTCTATCCTCACCGCGCTTCCTCTCTCCTTTCTCCTCATAGCTCTTCCTCGCTCCTCACTGCTCATCCTCGCTCCTCACCGCTCATCCTCTTCCCTCACTGGTCCTCCTCTATCCTCATTGCTCTTCCTCTCTCCTCCCCGCGCATCCTCTCTCCTCACCGCTCTTCCTCTCTCCTCACCGCTCTTCCTCTCTCCTCACCGCTCTTCCTCTCTCCTCACTGCTCTTCCTCTCTCCTCACTGCTCGTCTTCTCTCCTCACTGCTCGTCCTTTCTCATCACTGCTCTTGCTCCCTCCTCACTGCTCTTCCTCTCTCCTCACTGCTCTTCACTGCTCTTCCTCCCTCTTCACTGGTCCTCCTCTCTCCTCACCACGCTTCCTCTATCCTCACCGCGCTTCCTCTCTCTTTTCTCCTCATCGCTCTTCCTCTCTCCTCACTGCTCGTCCTCTCTCCTCTTCACTGCTCTTCCTCCTTCTTCACTGGCCCTCCTCTCTCCTCACTGCTCATCCTCTCTCCTCACTGCTCTTCACTGCTCTTCCTCCCTCTTCACTGGTCCTCCTCTCTCCTCACCACACTTCCTCTATCCTCACCGCGCTTCCTCTCTCCTTTCTCCTCATAGCTCTTCCTCTTTCCTCACTGCTCGTCCTCTCTCCTCACTGCTCGTCCTCTCTCCTCACTGCTCATCCTCTCTCCTCACTGCTCATCCTCTCTCCTCACCGCTCATCCTCTTCCCTCACTGATCCTCCTCTCTCCTCATTGCTCTTCCTCTCTCCTCACAGCTCTTCCTCCCTCCTCCCCGCGCATCCTCTCTCCTCACCGCTCTTCCTGTCTCCTCACTGCTCGTCCTCTCTCCTCACTGCTCGTCCTTTCTCCTCACTGCTCGTCCTCTCCCCTCACTGCTCGTCCTCTCTCCTCACTGCTCGTCCTCTCTCCTCACTGCTCTTCCTCTCTCCTCACCGCTCTTCCTCTCTCCTCACAGCTCTTCCTCTCTCCTCACTGCTCTTCCTCTTCCCTCACTGCTCTTCCTCTTCCCTCACTGATCCTCCTCTCTCACCACTCGCCCTCTCGCCTCACTCCTCGTCCTCTCTCCTCACTGCTCATCCTCTCTCCTCACTGCTCATCCTCTCTCCTCACCGCTCATCCTCTTCCCTCACTGATCCTCCTCTCTCCTCATTGCTCTTCCTCTCTCCTCACAGCTCTTCCTCCCTCCTCCCCGCGCATCCTCTCTCCTCACCGCTCTTCCTGTCTCCTCACTGCTCATCCTCTCCCCTCACTGCTCGTCCTCTCTCCTCACTGCTCGTCCTCTCCCCTCACTGCTCGTCCTCTCTCCTCACTGCTCGTCCTCTCTCCTCACTGCTCGTCCTTTCTCCTCACTGCTCGTCCTCTCCCCTCACTGCTCGTCCTCTCTCCTCACTGCTCGTCCTCTCTCCTCACTGCTCATCCTCTCTCCTCACCGCTCTTCCTCTCTCCTCCCCGCTCTTCCTCTCTCCTCCCTGCTCTTCCTCTCTCCTCCCCGCTCTTCCTCTCGACTCCCTGATCTTCCTCTCCCCTCCCTGCTCTTCCTCTCTCCTCCCCGCTTTTCCTCTCTCATCCCCGCTTGTCCTCTCTCCTCACTGCTCTTCCTCTCTCCTCACTGCTCTTCACTGCTCTTCCTCCCTCTTCACTGGTCCTCTCTTGTCACCACGCTTCCTCTCTCCTCCCCGCTCTTCCTCTCCCCTCACTGCTCTTCCTCTCTCCTCATCGCTCTTCCTCTTTCCTCACCGCTCTTCCTCTCTCCTCATCGCTCTTCCTCTCTCCTCATCGCTCTTCCTCTCTCCTCACTGCTCGTCCTCTCTCCTCTTCACTGCTCTTCCTCCCTCTTCACTGGCCCTCCTCTCTCTTCACTGCTCATCCTCTCTCCTCACTGCTCTTCACTGCTCTTCCTCTCTCTTCACTGGTCCTCCTCTCTTCTCACCACACTTCCTCTATCCTCACCTCGCTTCCTCTCTCCTTTCTCCTCATAGCTCTTCCTCTCTCCTCACTGCTCGTCCTCTCTCCTTACTGCTCGTCCTCTCTCCTCACCGCTCATCCTCGCTCCTCACCGCTCATCCTCGCTCCTCACCGCTCATCCTCTTCCCTCACTGGTCCTCCTCTATCCTCATTGCTCATCTTCTCTCCTCCCCGCGCATCCTCTCTCATCGCTCTTCCTCTCTCCTCATCGCTCTTCCTCTTTCCTCACCGCTCTTCCTCTCTCCTCATCGCTCTTCCTCTCTCCTCACTGCTCGTCTTCTCTCCTCACTGCTCGTCCTTTCTCATCACTGCTCTTGCTCTCTCCTCACTGCTCTTCCACTCTCCTCACTGCTCTTCACTGCTCTTCCTCCCTCTTCACTGGTCCTCCTCTCTCCTCACCACGCTTCCTCTATCCTCACCGCGCTCTCTCCTTTCTCCTCATCGCTCTTCCTCTCTCCTCACTGCTCGTCCTCTCTCCTCTTCACTGCTCTTCCTCCTTCTTCACTGGCCCTCCTCTCTCCTCACTGCTCATCCTCTCTCCTCACTGCTCTTCACTGCTCTTCCTCCCTCTTCACTGGTCCTCCTCTCTCCTCACCACACTTCCTCTATCCTCACCGCGCTTCCTCTCTCCTTTCTCCTCATAGCTCTTCCTCTTTCCTCACTGCTCGTCCTCTCTCCTCACTGCTTGTCCTCTCTCCTCACTGCTCATCCTCTCTCCTCACCGCTCATCCTCTCTCCTCACCGCTCATCCTCTTCCCTCACTGATCCTCCTCTCTCCTCATTGCTCTTCCTCTCTCCTCACAGCTCTTCCTCCCTCCTCCCCGCTCTTCCTGTCTCCTCACCGCTTGTCCTCTCTCCTCACTGCTCGTCCTCTCCCCTCACTGCTCGTCCTCTCCCCTCACTGCTCGTCCTCTCTCCTCACCGCTCTTCCTCTCTCCTCACCGCTCTTCCTCTCTCCACACCGCTCTTCCTCTCTCACCGCTCTTCCTCTTCCCTCACTGGTCCTCCTCTCTCCTCGTTGCTCTTCCTCTCGCCTCACTGCTCTTTCTCTCTCCTCACAGCTCTTCCTCTCTCCTCACCGCTCTTCCTCTCTCCTCACCGCTCTTCCTCTCTCCTCATCGCTCTTCCTCTCTCCTCACCGCGCATCCTTTCTCCTCACCGTGCATCCTGTCTCCTCACCGCTCTTCCTCTCTCCTCACCGCTCTTCCTCTCTCCTCACTGCTCTTCCTCTCTCCTCACTGCTCTTCCTCTCTCCTCACCGCTCTTCCTCTCTCACCGCTCTTCCTCTTCCCTCACTGGTCCTCCTCTCTCCTCGTTGCTCTTCCTCTCGCCTCACTGCTCTTCCTCTCGCCTCACTGCTCTTTCTCTCTCCTCACAGCTCTTCCTCTCTCCTCACCGCTCTTCCTCTCTCCTCACCGCTCTTCCTCTCTCCTCATCGCTCTTCCTCTCTCCTCACCGCGCATCCTTTCTCCTCACCGTGCATCCTGTCTCCTCACCGCTCTTCCTCTCTCCTCACCGCTCTTCCTCTCTCCTCACCACGCTTCCTCTATCTTCACCGTGCTTCCTCTCTCCTCTCTCCTCACTGCTCGTCCTCTCTCCTCACTGCACATCCTCTCTCCTCACCGCTCTTCCTCTTCCCTCACTAATCCTCCTCTCTCCTCATTGCTCTTCCTCTCTCCTCACCACTCGCCCTCTCGCCTCACTACTCGTCCTCTTGCCTCACTGCTCTTCCTCTCCCCTCACTGCTCGTCCTCTCTCCTCACTGCTCGTCCTCTCCCCTCACCGCTCGTCCTCTCCCCTCACTGCTCATCCTCTCCCCCCAGTGCTCGTCCTTTCCCCTCACTGCTCATCCTCAATCCTCACTGCTCTTCCTCTCTCTTCACCACGCATCCTCTCTCCTCACCGCGCATCCTCTCACCTCACCGCTCTTCACCGCTCTTCCTCTTCCCTCACTGGTCCTCCTCTCTCCTCATTGCTCTTCCTCTCTCCTCACCATGCGTCCTCTCTCCTCACAGCTCATCCTCTCTCCTCACCGCTCTTCCTCTCTCCTCACAGCTCTTCCTCTCCCCTCACTGCTTATCCTCTTTCCTCACTGCTCTTCCTCTTTCCTCACCGCGCTTCCTCTCTCCTCACCGCTCTTCCTCTTCCCTCACTGATCCTCCTCTCTCCTCATTGCTCTTCCTCATCACTCGTCCTCTCACCTCACTACTCGTCCTCTTGCCTCACCGCTCTTCCTCTCCCCTCACCGCTCATCCTCTCCCCCCAGTGCTCATCCTCTCCCCTCACTGCTCGTCCTCAATCCTCACTGCTCTTCCTCTCTCTTCACTGGTCCTCCTCTCTCCTCACCGCTCGTCCTCTCCCCTCACTGCTCGTCCTCTCCCCTCACTGCTCGTCCTCTCCCCTCACTGCTCGTCCTCTCCCCTCACTGCTCGTCCTCTCCCCTCACTGCTTGTCCTCTTGCCTCACTGCTTGTCCTCTCTCCTCACCCTCTCTCCTCAATGCTCTTCCTCTCTCCTTACTGCGTATCCTCCTTCTTCACTGCTGGTCCTCACTGCTCGTCCTCTCTCCTCACTGCTCGTCCTCTCTCCTCACTGCTCGTCCTCTCTCCTCACTGTGTATCCTCTCTCCTCACTGCTTGTCCTCTCCCCTCACTGCTCATCCTCTCCCCTCACTGCTCATCCTCTCTCCTCATCGCTCTTCCTCTCTCCTCACTGCTCGTCCTCTCTCCTCTTCACTGCTCTTCCTCCCTCTTCACTGGCCCTCCTCTCTCTTCACTGCTCATCCTCTCTCCTCACTGCTCTTCACTGCTCATCCTCTCTCCTCACTGCTCTTCACTGCTCTTCCTCTCTCTTCACTGGCCCTCCTCTCTCTTCACTGCTCATCCTCTCTCCTCACTGCTCTTCACTGCTCTTCCTCTCTCTTCACTGGTCCTCCTCTCTTCTCACCACACTTCCTCTATCCTCACCGCGCTTCCTCTCTCCTTTCTCCTCATAGCTCTTCCTCTCTCCTCACTGCTCGTCCTCTCTCCTCACTGCTCGTCCTCTCTCCTCACCGCTCATCCTCGCTCCTCACCGCTCATCCTCACTCCTCACCGCTCATCCTCTTCCCTCACTGGTCCTCCTCTATCCTCATTGCTCTTCCTCTCTCCTCCCCGCGCATCCTCTCTCCTCATCGCTCTTCCTCTCTCCTCATCGCTCTTCCTCTTTCCTCACCACTCTTCCTCTCTCCTCATCGCTCTTCCTCTCTCCTCACTGCTCGTCTTCTCTCCTCACTGCTCGTCCTTTCTCATCACTGCTCTTCCTCTCTCCTCACTGCTCTTCACTGCTCTTCCTCCTTCTTCACTGGCCCTCCTCTCTCCTCATTGCTCTTCCTCTCTCCTCACAGCTCTTCCTCCCTCCTCCCCGCTCTTCCTGTCTCCTCACCGCTTGTCCTCTCTCCTCACTGCTCGTCCTCTCCCCTCACTGCTCGTCCTCTCCCCTCACTGCTCATCCTCTCTCCTCACTGCTCATCCTCTCTCCTCACTGCTCATCCTCTCTCCTCACCGCTCTTCCTCTCTCCACACCGCTCTTCCTCTCTCCTCACCGCTCTTCCTCTCTCACCGCTCTTCCTCTTCCCTCACTGGTCCTCCTCTCTCCTCGTTGCTCTTCCTCTCTCCTCACCACGCGTCCTCTCGCCTCACTGCTCTTTCTCTCTCCTCACAGCTCTTCCTCTCTCCTCACCGCTCTTCCTCTCTCCTCATCTCTCTTCCTCTCTCCTCACCGCGCATCCTTTCTCCTCACCGTGCATCCTGTCTCCTCACCGCTCTTCCTCTCTCCTCACCGCTCTTCCTCTCTCCTCACTGCTCTTCCTCTCTCCTCACTGCTCTTCCTCTCTCCTCACTGCTCTTCCTCTCTCCTCACCGCTCTTCCTCTCTCCTCACCGCTCTTCACTGCTCTTCCTCTCTCTTCACTGGTCCTCCTCTCTCCTCACCACGCTTCCTCTATGTTCACCGCGCTTCCTCTCTCCTCTCTCCTCACTGCTCGTCCTCTCTCCTCACTGCACATCCTCTCTCCTCACCGCTCTTCCTCTTCCCTCACTGATCCTCCTCTCTCCTCATTGCTCTTCCTCTCTCCTCACCACTCGCCCTCTCGCCTCACTACTCGTCCTCTTGCCTCACTGCTCTTCCTCTCCCCTCACTGCTCGTCCTCTCTCCTCACTGCTCGTCCTCTCCCCTCACTGCTCATCCTCTCCCCCCAGTGCTCGTCCTTTCCCCTCACTGCTCATCCTCAATCCTCACTGCTTTTCCTCTCTCTTCACCACGCATCCTCTCTCCTCACCGCGCATCCTCTCTCCTCACCGCTCTTCACCGCTCTTCCTCTTCCCTCACTGGTCCTCCTCTCTCCTCATTGCTCTTCCTCTCTCCTCACCATGCGTCCTCTCTCCTCACCGCTCTTCCTCTCTCCTCACAGCTCTTCCTCTCCCCTCACGGCTCTTCCTCTTCCCTCACTGATCCTCCTCTCTCCTCATTGCTCTTCCTCATCACTCGTCCTCTCACCTCACTACTTGTCCTCTTGCCTCACCGCTCTTCCTCTCCCCTCACCGCTCATCCTCTTCCCCCAGTGCTCATCCTCTCCCCTCACTGCTCGTCCTCAATCCTCACTGCTCTTCCTCTCTCTTCACTGGTCCTCCTCTCTCCTCACCGCTCGTCCTCTCCCCTCACTGCTCGTCCTCTCCCCTCACTGCTCATCCTCTCCCCTCACTGCTCGTCCTTTCCCCTCACTGCTCATCCTCTCTCCTCACTGTTCATCCTCGCTCTTCACTGCTCGTCATCTCTCCTCACTGCTTGTCCTCTTGCCTCACTGCTTGTCCTCTCTCCTCACCCTCTCTCCTCAATGCTCTTCCTCTCTCCTTACTGCGTATCCTCCTTCTTCACTGCTGGTCCTCACTGCTCGTCCTCTCTCCTCACTGCTCGTCCTCTCTCCTCACTGTGTATCCTCTCTCTTCACCATGCTTCCTCTCTCCTCACTGCTTGTCCTCTCCCCTCACTGCTCATCCTCTCCCCTCACTGCTCATCCTCGCTCCTCACTGCTCGTCCACTCGCCTCACTGCTTGTCCTCTCTTGTCACAGCTCATCCTCTCTCGTCACTGCTCTTCCTCTCTCCTCACTGCGTATCCTCTCTCTTCACCGCAGGTCCTCTCTCCTCACTGCTCGTCTTCTCTCCGCACTGCTCGTCATCTCTCCGCACTGCTCGTCATCTCTCCGCACTGCTTGTCATCTCTCCGCACTGCTTGTCATCTCTCCTCACTGCTCTTCCTCACTCCTCACTGCGCTTCCTCTCTTCTCACTGCTTGTCATCTCTCCACACTGCTCGTCCTCTCGCTCACTGCTCATCCTTGCTCCACACTGGTCCTCCTCTCTCCTCACCACTCTTCTTCTCTCCTCATTGCTCTTCTTCTCTACTCACTGCGCATCCTCCCTCTTCCCCGCTCATCCTCTCTCCTCACTGCTCGTCCTCTCCCCTCACTCCTCGTCATCCTCTCTCCTCACTCCTCGTCCTCTCTCCCCACCGCTCGTCCTCTCTCTGTTCATGTCTCCACTCGTCCTCATTATCTTTTAAACTGGAAAAGACTTTCATTGACAACACAGGAGTCGTTTCTCCTTGGTGCGCTCCCGCTCGTCTAGAACAGACACGCTTGATGGCATAACTCGTATGCAAACACTATGCAACTCTGTACTCAACTTCTATTTCAAACAGGTCAGTAAGATTCACAACTTGATTGTGTCTACAGGGCTCCGCCCCGATACTCCTGATCTATCTTATCGGTCTTATTGATATTGATATTTTATTTGTATCGCGCTCGTACACGAGTGTTTCAGAGCGCAACGAGGCAAGGGAGAGGAACAAGGGAGAAAAAAACAACGATCTTACTAGGCCCAGTGACATTTAGAACACGCAAGTGCATGGGAGAGGGAAAGAGGAAAGTGCACAGGGGGAGAAGTGGAAAGTGCTGAGCAAAAGAAATAAAAATTAATAAGACATGAACTAAATAAAGTGCACCGGAAGTGCACGTCTACTGTTAGACTGGACTGGACTGCTACGCTGCTCGTATTGGCATTTGGAGTTGAGTCGGCAAGGACTGTTTTTGATTGGCTGTGTTTGGCGCCTGCCCCCACCCGAGTCCCGCCCATCGACCCTCGTCACTAGCTACATAATCCTGGTGCGTGCGCATCCAGGAAGTGCACCGGAAGTGCACGTCTACTGTTAGACTGTTCTACGGGTCCCGGATTGACAGATTGGGGGAGGCTTTACTGCCAGTCTATTACACTCAGATACTATTTTTATAATAACTGCGCAATGGTTACTATTTGGTTCATTTTGCCTGTAGCTAAGGAAGCTTGAGTGTTTGCCATACTTCCCCTCTCTCTACTTGCCGCTTCTGGCAGAGTGGGTGTGTTGGATCGAATAGCGGAAAACTTAGATTATGGTAAACGGCCTCAGAAGTGGTAGAAAACTAACTGATGTACATAGTCCTATTATGCCGAATGAGGAAATGCTTAATGTTATGTCCCCAAACAAAGTACTGGGGGCTCAAGCAAACCCTCAGGTTGAGAGTGTAAACTTTGAATGTCATGAAGCGAGCCCCTTACCGGTCTCGCTGAAGCAGCTGACATGATTGCAGGAGGTATCCATGTTAACCCAAAGCAACGTGCAATTAAACATCTGGAATAATCTTCCCCTATCAAACTTAAGGTAACAGAAGTCAATGATATAACAATCATGGATGTGACTAATAAGATTATGACAGAGGAGGGGGGAAGGCTGTGTAATAAAGAAGCGAAATCACCCAAGCGGCTAACGCAGGGTTAAATGATATGTTCCACTCTGGGTCCCCTACTGAGGCAGAAGTAGGGAAGAGGATGAGATTTTCCCTCGGTCCCTCTACCCCAGTATCAAAACGAGCATTTGGAATTGAGGATGTACACATGTTCAGTCTTCCCCCACAGCACAAACTGGGTACCTATGCTTTTGCATGTGATATGAATGATGTTGACCTGTGTACAAAAGAATGGCCATAGGGAACATGTACAAGAAAATGTCCAGGTTCCATAACATGCCTCTGCGCCGGTGTAAATCCCTTTCTATTTCCAGGGAACAAACAGATATGTTTGACCTGACAACAGGGATACTTCCCAGAGGTATGGATCACGAGCGTGGAAATAATGATGACGAGACTGATCTCCCAGCGAGTGATACGGAAAGGTTTGATATGAATTTCCCTGGGATATCTAGAATTTTAGATTTACTAGACAAAGGTCATGAGCTGACACATCTTGAACTGGGGAATTTAAAATCAACTATGACAGATCTGCAATGTAAAATTAACAAAGTGGGGGGTATGCTTTTTACATGTCAAGCTGTATTTACTTTAGTGGGGGACCTTAAAGAAAAAGCAACATTGGTTAATAAGTTCACACAAACTCCCGCTGATGCTAGAATGGTTGATGCTGAAATGAAATCATTTGCGGAAATGGCAGCTCTACCAGCAGCCAGTATAAAGGCAGCAGTTCCATGTTCTCCAACTTCCCATAGGGGCAGTGGGGAGGGTATTGTGACTGCAATTGAGCAAATGAAATCAGATATTGCGGACATTACTAATGGTCAATGTGAAATCTTTGGAACTCCAGATCCACTAAATCACATTTCCATTCCCACTGAGGAAGGTGGGGATAGCCCATGAGCCCTGCTAGATTTGATTGAGCTCTCTGAAGCGGATATGAAGCAACTCGCAGAAGTGATGGATACGCCAGCTTTGGATGAGCAGATGCACAACGAATGTGTGGTATTAACCCGTAGAGAAAAAAAGTCGTTGCTAGAGCACAAAAACGAAATGCTCACAACAAAAAGATGGTCAAGGCAACAACAAAAAGGAACAAAAACATGGTTAAAACAGGCGACCTAAAGAGTGAAGCCCTTGACCATCAAAATGATGAGAATGGCTTTGATTTACAGAAACTTGATGAGGAATGAAAGAAGCACCTGAACCTGTTGCCAGGGTGCATTGCAAGTACATCCAAGGTGACAAAAATGCCTAAAAAAGCCCAAACATCTAAGCATAGTAGATTCTCAGGCAGAGGCTATAGGGTCTGAGGCGAGAAGCTGTCATTCCAAGAAAAATGAGAAAATAGCTCCGATGCGAATAGGAGTACAAACGGCTCTTCCATAATTTTATGAAATCAAAAATAAGAAAACAAATACTAAAGTTACCAACAATTTCACTATGGGGGTTGCCCATGATAGCCCCACTAGGCCACAAGATATGAAGGATGGCAGAGTGCAGATGGTTGAAACTGCCGCTAGTGCGATAGCCGCATGTGAGGAACCGTTAGTAAGTAGTGAGGAAGAAGAGGAACTTCAGATAGCTGACCCTCAAGCCTCTCGCACAACGAAAGACACGCCTCTGTGTAGCATCCCAGATAGCAAATCTACATCAGAGGAGAATAATGGACAGCCATTAAATGGAGAGGGCAATAATGTGAACAAGATTAAGCCAAAAACTGGGAACCAATTGTTACTAGATAATCTAGTAGCAGGGACACTGATTATCATGGGATGGGAGAGTGATGTAGCGATCAATGGTAGAACCAGCCTTAACAGAACATGCATCCTAAAAGCTTTCCAAGCGATCTCTCCTCTGAGAACCTTACGTTCTGATGATATAGAGTGGATTCGGTTGGCCACCACCTATAATCACCGCATGATATGTGGTTTTCATTCCACGATCATTGCAAGGATGATTTGGGATCAGAGAGAGAATTTCTCGATGATTGGCCTTCTACCACTCATATTTCAGAATGAACAAGATGCAGAGTCCTTTTTGGTAACACCACTTATAAGAGAGGATGCTAATAGTGAGCTAAAATTGAATGTGCCTTTACCGAACCTGAACGATGAAACGATTAAACAAAGCCTAGCACTTGGAGCATCCTTGAATAGTATTACATCAGCAGCACAAAACAATGAGACGGCATCTAGAAAAGGTAAACAGGGACATTAGCATAATGAGAAGTCCCTGCGTATAATGTCATGGATCAGCTGTGGTCTGGCTATTTTTTTAAGGTGGTTTAATCAGAATGAGGCAATCAATCTTCCAGAAGTGATCTTACTCCACGAAACTATGTATACTGAATTTTTTGATGTAGCAGGCTATGGGTGTTACACATATCCAGCATCTAAAGAATTAAAGGGACGTCGTTCTGGGGGGTTCGCTGTATTGGTGAAAAATACGTGCAGATTTGATGTTGAACTTATCGATCAGGATACCGCTGTGTTGGCATTGCAACTTAATCCATATCGATCTGCAGATATTAAGATTGTAATTGTATGTATTTATTGGAACAGAGCAGAAACTGCATGAGAAAGAATTGAGAATATTCTAGATATAATTCTTGAAGGGATATTTGTTAGAAACAATAATGTGGGGGTGATATTAGGTGGAGATCTAAATTTCACATGTTTTTCTACCCATGTGAAAATTAAACTTAAGAATATAAAAAAGCTATTGCCCTCGCTAATGTATGGCCAGCAATGGGTCAATTATCTCCTTGGTTGGACATACAATTGGTGCCCCACCTTGAAGAGACTAACCCTGTTACCTGGAGGCGTGGAGATGTACAGTCTTATATTGACCACTTCTTTATTTCCTCCTCCCTTATAAACTGTTGTCAAAGAGTACATATTTCTGATTTAGGTCTTGGTGATCACTCTGAAATTTCTATAGGATTAAGCCTCTCAAACTGGCTCCATCCTTCGGGTCCAACTCTGCAACTTATTGAGATTGATAGACCAGGGATATCTCTAAGATGGAATCCTCTCAAGTGTAAGAAATGACTTAAAATGATTAGAGAGGATCTGTCCTTTATTAGGTTTACTCGTATCCCTATTGGTGTGGACACATTGATGGAAAGAGAATTGAACAATTGTATTATTAAACACATTAAAATCTTGTCATCTAGTCTGAATTTGGTTCTGACTCCTATAAAGCATGGACACACATTTCATTTACAAATCTAGCAAATGAAAATAAGGAAAAATGCTACGACAGTTGGTAAATCTCGAGTTAGATTCATAAGGTTGACAAAAATCGCATCATTTTGAGACAAAAAAATCAAATCAAGAATTTAAAACATAGTGATGCTTTTTAAGATAATCAATACATGATGTATAACATTCTCAAACAGGATACACATAAGATCTGGACTCTCTTAAGAACAATTACTATTCCTACACTACATACACATCAACCAGCCATTTTAGCCTCCACTTGGGAAACTTATTTTACTGCTAAATTCAAACTACCATCTTCCTTTACAACTGTGGGTCTGCGTGATTCTTCCAAATTTATCCTTGAGCGTTGCCCCTGGTCTATTGAGGATATAGTTGTGGCAATATCAAGATTAAAAGACTCCAAAGCATCAGGCCCGGATGGGATCCCGCCATGCCCAATTAAAACGGATCCACATCTATGGTCTTTAACTCTAAAAAATACATTTGAAAATATATTTGCAACTAGACAGATTACGATCTCTTGGTTTTCTGCAATTATTTTCTCAGTATATAAAAAAGGAAACACCAAGGAACCTGAAAACTATAGGCCTATAGCGCTTACAGATGCCTCTTATAAAGTATTCTCACAATTGATCCTCAAAGACCTACAGAATTTCATAGCCAAGAATAACATCCTCTCGAAATTTCAAATAGGCTTCAGGAAGTCTATGGGATGCTTACTTAATGCCACACTAATTTCTCTTCTCCAGTGTCAAACCAAGGACATACGGACAAGAGCAATCTATATGGCAGCACTGGATTTATGTGAAGCATTTGATACTGTCATTTGAGAAATATTGTGGGAAAAAGTAATTCTTTTGGGAATTCCGATACACATAACCTCTCTTATTGCACTCTCACATACTCGGACAAATTATAGGGTCCGGATTAACAACACTGGTACCCTGTCTGACCCCATTAATACTGCAATTGGGCTTAAACAAGGTTGCTCATTAGCAGCAGTTTTATTCAATTTGTATCTTTCAGATTTGGATTGGTACTGGAGAGGTATAATAAGCTATCCTGCCAGACTGAACCACCTAAAAATCAATTCCATACGTTTTGCGGACGATATACTTTTGATAGGCAGAACACCATTCGGGCTACAAAACAAACTAAACTGTACTTTTGAATATGCTCAATCCCACAATTTGAAGATAAATGAACCTAAATCCCAGATAATTATCTTCGCAGATGGGAAGTTGAGGATACAAAGATTCAATTGTCGATTGGTGTGGTCAGCCTTCTACAGGTGAAGAGAGTTAGGTATTTGGGATGTGCCTTAACTGACCAGAATTCGAGCAAATGGTGGAAAGATCTGTTAAACGAAAGCCTTAAAGCCTTTAACTTCTCAGATGTGTATCATACGAGGAAAATATTGTAATTTTTCACATCTTCCGTTGGTACAATTCTATTTACTAAAAATTGAACCTACTATTCTTTATTGTTTTGACATTTGCACCGTCGAGATTGATGACCTGCTTGACACTGTTCAAGGTAAATTATGGAAAAAGACATTAGGGTTAGCAAAATCTATCCCAAATGATATTATCCGACATGAATTTGGCCTACTACCACTTTCAGCTAAAAGAAATTGGAGAATGCTTAACAATTATAAAAAAGATGCTAACCCGCCATAAAATTAATTGTATGAGGATTTAAAAATCATGATCGCCTCAGGCTCCTCAATTTCGCTCACTAAATCTGTGAGGAAAATGGATATGATTTTGGAATTAATCAATGTGACTAAAGAAGAACTCATAGCATGTCTACCGGCCAACAAGAGGAAATATCCATTATTTTATTGGTGTATGCAGTCTGATAGGATTGGGAACTATAAAGGCTATCATGAATATGCCACATGTAGAAGGAAATTGGGTGATCTACCAAGATACATTTTGAACTTTCCTGGTCAAGCAGAAAGGGACCTGTATTTACGTTTTAGGCTAAATCCATTTCTTACCCTAGATCGTCTGAAAAATGGGGCCTTATATATAAGGAAAATCATGGACAAAGGCACTCATTGTCGTGTTTGTGGTATGGTAAATCTGTCTGAGATCCTAAAACACTTACTAATATTCTGTACAAGATTTGAATCATTGAGAATCACTGAATTTGGGAAGTATTGGTATGCAGGATCTTTTAATTTCAGAAATTCATTATGGAACAGATGCATGTGGGGTAATAGTATTAATCTAATTATCAGGCTGACCAAAATTCTTGAGGTGCTTCAACTGAAATTGTCACATGTTGAAATATGAACGACACAATGGATACTCCGATTGATGCATTATCCATACTCCGATTGATGCATTATCCATACTCCGATTGATGCATTATCCACGTGAATTTGAAATATGAAATATATCTATATTTGTAATTAGTTTTAGCATTAGCTAATGAAAAATAATATGAAAGACACTGAGGAATAACTAACCTAACCTATGTTTAGAATTGGGATGTCTTACTGACCAGGTTTTACTGGTGACGTTTAATATGTGAAGTGTGAATTAAGATGCTGGTAATTGGATGTGTCAGAAGGTGTAGTGAAAATGCTAATTAAGAGGGGAATCCGAAATAGTTCCTGAGATTAAATTGAGCAGCTTGAACTGTTCTATAAAAGCTCTAGGCTGCTTGATACATGGTACATCTATACGTAATGTGATGCTTTTATGTCAAAAATGTTTAATTATTGTAAAGGTTATTTTGTTAATCAAACACAATAAAAATAAAATAAAAAAATTATAATAATAAAGCAACAAACAGTGGTAGTGCAGCCAGCAAGTGGCAAGTGCTAGGTTTAAGGCAACCGACAGGATGTGCCTGATAAGTGCAGATAAATAAATAAATAAATAAATAAATAAATAAAATAAACCACCATGGGTGCAGGTGGAATCCTGGTCTGCCGGCCGTACATTGTCCCCTGATATTATATGCGCTACTAAGCGTCTCAAGTCAGCTTTCCCTTCCGTTGAGCAATTTTCAAGAAATGGTGCCCCACATTACACCCCGCTCATCTGGCATTATTCCTGCAGAGCTGAAGCAGTCTCGTATTATTCCCCTACTTAAGAAGCCTTCCTTTGACCCCAATCTTTCTGCTCCTCCCTTTTCCTATGCAACTTTTTGGGATATTTGGTTTCTCCTCTTCTTACCTCTTTTCTTGAAAAATCTAAATGCATTGATCCTTTCCAGACAGGACTTTGACATGGCCAAGGAACGGAGGGTCTCCTTGTCTCTGTGCGCGATGCTCTGACTTGTCTCATTCACCGGAGGGTGGGTGCACTGATCCTATTAGATCTCTCTGCAGCTTTCGATACAGGTGGGTCATCGCTTGCTGCTGCGCCTCCTCTCCCTGGCTGGCCTCTCCAGACACGTACTCTCCTGGTTCTCGTCTTTCCTGATAGAGAGGGCACAGCCTCTTCTGCTGCTCATCAGCTCCTGCGGCTTCCGTTGCTGCACTTATGCTGAAGACACCCAAGTCATCGTCCAGCTTGACCTGACACAGTGTCTCGGCTTAGGGGTTGCCTGGAAGCGGTGGGGAGCAGGGTGGGCAGTAACTGGCTTAAGTTGAATGGAGACAAGAAGACGGAGGTGCTGGTGGTGTGTCCTTGTTCTTGTCCTGGTTCTGGCTAGCTCCCTCCTTTTTCGTTTGGCCGCCTGACTCTTGGCCTGTGGAATTTGGCCCCCGTCCTTCTCCTGTATCATATTCTCAGACTCTTTGCCAAGCACAGTCCAGGTCAGTGCCCTCTTCACAACAGCCACTATCAACCTCGGATTCTGCATAAGATTTTGTCTTTCCTTCCTGGCCATCTAAGCGCCCTCATGGTTTCCTCTCTCATCCTTAGCCGTCTTGACTATTCTCTCTCTCTCTCTCTCTCTCTCTCTCTCTCTATCTTTCTGGCTCAACCTCTATATATCCTGCACCGTCTACAGCTATTGCAGAATATTGCCACCCCGGTCACCAGAGCGAATCCCTATGTGTACATATCGCTCCTGTTTTTCGTCGGGCACGTCATTGGTGGCAGATTTTCTTCAGTGCACCGGGCGCACTACGGGCTCGGAGCTGAGTAACTACAGGATAAGATTCAACCATCCTTGCCTTTGCCTAACCACTCCCTTTGTTCGTTGGATGTCCATCTTCTGGCTGTTCCCTGCTACCCAGGGGGCTTTAACTGGGCCAGGACCAGTAGGGGCTGATCCCAGGAAGTCTTCACGGGGGGCCCACCCCCGACTAACCCCAGCCAGCCGACACCTCAGGCAGCCCATATAGAGGCTGCACGGTTAAACGAGCTGCCTGCAGGTGTCAGCACTTTGGATTAGAAGAAAAGGGATTGTGCTGCAGGTTCTGCCCGATGCCCATGTACTCGAAACAGGAGGAGGGATGCACTGCCCTAATCTCCTTTTGTTTCTGAGTTACCCCCAGTAGTCATCGGAAATAAAAGGAGAGACTGGGCCCTCCAGCACTCCTCCTGTTTCAAATACTGAGACACCAGCAGCAGGGAGACCTTTCATTCAAGGAGCCCGTGCTTAAAGCAGGCTCCTTGAATGAAAGGGCTGCCTCCTGCGTGCAAGATGGGGTACACTGTAGCAGCCAAGCTATGGAATGCCCTCTCCGCTATAGAATGCTCTCCCCCTCTCTCTCTGCTATGGAATGCTCTCTCCACTCTCTCTCTGCTATGAAATGCTCTCCCCCCTCTCTCTGCTATGGAAAGCCCTCCCCCTCTCTCCCCTCTATGGAATGGTATCCCTCTCTCAATCTCTCCGCTATGGAAGGCTCTCCCCCTCTCTCTCTGCTATGGAATGCTCTGCCCCTCTCTCTTTGCTATGGGATGCTCTCCCCTTCTCTCTCTCTATCTCTCTCTCTCTCTCCACTACGGAATGCTCTCCCCCTCTCTCCCCGCTATGGAATGATATCCCTCTCTCTCTCCGCTATGGAATGCTCTCCCCTTCTCTCCACTATGGAATGCTCTCCCCTTCTCTCTACTATGGAATGCTCTCCCCCTCTCTCTCCGCTATGGAATGCTCTCCCCCTCTCTCTCCGCTATGGAACGCTCTCCCCCTCTCTCTCCGCTATGGAATGCTCTCCCCCTCTCTCCCCGCTATGGAATGATATCCCTCTCTCAATCTCTCCGCTATGGAAGGCTCTCCCCCTCTCTCTCCGCTATGGAACGCTCTCCCCCTCTCTCTCCGCTATGGAACGCTCTCCCCCTCTCTCTCCGCTATGGAATGCTCTCCCCTTCTCTCTATCTCTCTCTCTCTCTCCGCTATGGAATGCTCTCCCCCTCTCTCTCCGCTATGGAACGCTCTCCCCCTCTCTCTCCGCTATGGAATGCTCTCCCCCTCTCTCTCCGCTATGGAAGGCTCTCCCCCTCTCTCTCCGCTATGGAATGCTCTCCCCCTCTCTCTCCGCTATGGAATGCTCTCCCCTTCTCTCTCTCTATCTCTCTCTCTCCACTATAGAATGCTCTCCCCCCGCTATGGAATGATATCCCTCTCTCTCTCTCCGCTATGGAATGCTCTCCCCCTCTCTCTCCGCTATGGAATGCTCTCCCCCTCTCTCTCCGCTATGGAATGCTCTCCCCCTCTTTCTCCGCTATGGAATGCTCTCCCCTTCTCTCTCTATATCTCTCTCTCCCCGCTATGGAATAATATCCCTCTCTCTCTCTCCGCTATGGAATGCTCTCCCCCTCTCTCTCCGCTATGGAATGCTCTCCCCCTCTCTCTCCACTATGGAATGCTCTCCCCTTCTCTCCACTATGGAATGCTCTCCCTCTCTCTCTCCGCTATGGAATGCTCTCCCCCTCTCTCTCCGCTATGGAAAGCTCTCCCCCTCTCTCTCCGCTATGGAATGCTCTCCCCCCGCTATGGAATGATATCCCTCTCTCAATCTCTCCGCTATGGAAGGCTCTCCCCTTCTCTCCACTATGGAATGCTCTCCCCCTCTCTCTCTGCTATGGAATGCTCTCCCCCTCCTTCTCCACTATGGAACGCTCTCCCCCTCTCTCCCCGCTATGGAATGATATCCCTCTCTCAATCTCTCCGCTATGGAAGGCTCTCCAGCTCTCTCTCTGCTATGGGAGGCTCTCCCCCTCTCTCTCCACTATGGAATGCTCTCCCCTTCTCTCCACTATGGAATGCTCTCCCCCTCTCTCTCCGCTATGGAATGCTCTCCCCCTCTCTCTCTCTGCTATGGAATGCTCTCCCCTTCTCTCTCTCTATCTCTCTCTCTCCACTATGGAATGATCTCCCCCCTCTCTCTGCTATGGAACGCCCTCCCCCTCTCTCCCCTCTATGGAATGGTATCCCTCTCTCAATCTCTCCGCTATGGAAGGCTCTCCCCCTCTCTCTCCGCTATGGAATGCTCTCCCCCTCTCTCTCTGCTATGGAATGCTCTCCCCTTCTCTCTCTCTATCTCTCTCTCTCCACTATGGAATGCTCTTCCCCTCTCTCCCCGCTATGGAATGATATCCCTCTCTCTCTCCGCTATGGAATGCTCTCCCCCTCTCTCCCCGCTATGGAATGATATCCCTCTCTCTCTCCGCTATACAATGCTCTCCCCTTCTCTCCACTATGGAATGCTCTCCCCTTCTCTCCACTATGGAATGCTCTCCCCTTCTCTCCACTATGGAATGCTCTCCCCCTCTCTCTCCGCTATGGAACGCCCTCCCCCTCTCTCCCCTCTATGGAATGGTATCCCTCTCTCAATCTCTCCGCTATGGAAGGCTCTCCCCCTCTCTCTCCGCTATGGAATGCTCTCCCCCTCTCTCTCTGCTAGGGAATGCTCTCCCCTTCTCTCTCTCTATCTCTCTCTCTGCTATGGAACGCCCTCCCCCTCTCTCCCCTCTATGGAATGGTATCCCTCTCTCAATCTCTCCGCTATGGAATGCTCTCCCCCTCTCTCTCCGCTATGGAATGCTCTCCCTCTCTCTCTCCGCTATGCAATGATCTCCCCTTCTCTCCACTATGGAATGCTCTCCCCTTCTCTCCGCTATGGAACGCTCTCCCCCTCTCTCTCCGCTATGGAACGCTCTCCCCCTCTCTCCCCGCTATGGAATGATATCCCTCTCTCAATCTCTCCGCTATGGAAGGCTCTCCCCTTCTCTCCACTATGGAATGCTCTCCACCTCTCTCTCTGCTATGGAATGCTCTCCCCCTCCTTCTCCACTATGGAACGCTCTCTCCCCGCTATGGAATGATATCCCTCTCTCAATCTCTCCGCTATGGAAGGCTCTCCAGCTCTCTCTCTGCTACGGGAGGCTCTCCCCCTCTCTCTCCACTATGGCATGCTCTCCCCCTCTCTCTCCACTATGGAATGCTCTCCCCTTCTCTCCACTATGGAATGCTCAACCCCTCTCTCTCCGCTATGGAATGCTCTCCCCCTCTCTCTCTGCTATGGAATGCTCTCCCCCTCGCTCTCTCTGCTATGGAATGCTCTCCCCTTCTCTCCACTATGGAATGCTCTCCCCCTCTCTCTCCGCTATGGAATGCTCTCCCCCTCTCTCTCTGCTATGGAATGCTCTCCCCCTCTCTCTCTCTGCTATGGAATGCTCTCCCCTTCACTCCACTATGGAATGCTCTCCCCCTCTCTCTCTCTGCTATGGAATGCTCTCCCCCTCTCTCTCTCTGCTATGGAATGCTCTCCCCCTCTCTGTCCGCTATGGAATGCTCTCCCCTTCACTCCACTATGGAATGCTCTCCCCCTCTCTCTCCGCTATGGAATGCTCTCCCCCTCTCTCTCTCTGCTATGGAATGCTCTCCCCCTCTCTGTCCGCTATGGAATGCTCTCCCCTTCTCTCTCTCCACTATGGAATGCTCTCTCCCACTCTCTCTGCTATGGAATGCTCTCCCCCTCCTTCTCCACTATGGAACGCTCTCCCCCTCTCTCCCCGCTATGGAATGATATCCCTCTCTCAATCTCTCCGCTATGGAAGGCTCTCCAGCTCTCTCTCTGCTACGGGAGGCTCTCCCCCTCTCTCTCCATTATGGAATGCTCTCCCCTTCTCTCCACTATGGAATGCTCTCCCCCTCTCTCTCCGCTATGGAATGCTCTCCCCCTGCTATGGAATGCTCTCCCCGTCTCTCTCTCTGCCATGGAATGCTCTCCCTTTCACTCCACTATGGAATGCTCTCCCCCTCTCTCTCTGCTATGGAATGCTCTCCCCCTCTCTCTCCGCTATGGAATGCTCTCCCCCTCTCTCTCTCCGCTATGGAATGCTCTCCCCCTCTCTCTCTCTCTGCTATGGAATGCTCTCCCCCTCTCTCTCTCTGCTATGGAATGCTCTCCCCTTCACTCCACTATGGAATGCTCTCCCCCTCTCTCTCCGCTATGGAATGCTCTCCCCCTCTCTCTCTCCGCTATGGAATGCTCTCCCCCTCTCTCTCTCTCCGCTATGGAATGCTCTCCCCCCTCTCTCTCTGCTATGGAATGCTCTCCCCCTCTCTCTCTCCGCTATGGAATGCTCTCCCCCTCTCTCTCTCTGCTATGGAATGCTCTCCCCCCTCTCTCTCTCTGCTATGGAATGCTCTTCCCTTCTCTCCACTATGGAATGCTCTCCCCCTCTCTCTCTCTGCTATGGAATGCTCTCCCCCTCTCTCTCTGCTATGGAATGCTCTCCCCTTCACTCCACTATGGAATGCTCTCCCCCTCTCTCTCTGCTATGGAATGCTCTCCCCCTCTCTCTCCGCTATGGAATGCTCTCCCCCTCGCTCTCTCTGCTATGGAATGCTCTCCCCCTCTCTCTCTCTGCTATGGAATGCTCTCCCCTTCACTCCACTATGGAATGCTCTCTCCCACTCTCTCTGCTATGGAATGCCCCCCCCCCCTATCTGAGACAGGGAAGATACCTTGGATTCTGTCGCCTTTTGAAAACTCATCTGTTTAAGGTAGTCCAAATCTGATTTCCCTCCAGCGTAACGTTGCCCTCGGCAAAAGCGCGCTTTACTAAAGTACATAACATAACAGTCTTTAAAATAGGACTACCAGTTATACCATCTCAGACGCCTTCTTAAACATGTGGCTGGCATTTTAAGTCCATCCCTGCATTTCTGCTGTCATATTAAAAGTGCAAGTGATGAAATTTCTACTTTGCCTTCCGTGGTGAGGATCAGGAAGGACACCCGTGCAGGCCTGACGACTTAAGCATTTACTCCCAAGTATTCAGAGTTCCAAAACAAAGGACCGACTTTCACATGTTAAGGCTTGAAATTGTAAGAAGCCTTCTACCAAAACGTTCTGCCTCTGCTCCTCTCTCTTTGATGTTCTCCCCTCCTCCCCCTCTGCTCCTCTCTCTTTGATGCTCTCCCCTACCCCCTTCTGCTCCTCTCTCTGTTCTCCCCTCCTCCCCTTTTGCTCATCTCTCTTTGTTGTTCTCCCCTCCCTCTCCCCTCTGCTCCTTTCTCTTTGATGTGCTCCCCTTCTGCCCTTCTCTTTGATGTTCCCTCTCTTCTCCTCCCTCTTTGATGTTCTCCCCTCCCCCTTCTCCTCCTTTCTTTGATGCTCTCTCCTCCTCCTCCTTCTGATCCTCTCTTTGATGTTCTGCACTCCCGCCCTCTGCTCCTCTCTTTCATGTTCTCTTCTCCTCCCTCCTCTGCTCCTCTCTTTGATGTTCTCCCCTCCTACCCCTTCTGCTCCTCTCTCTTTTTGATGTTCCCCCTCTGCTCCTCTCTCTTTGATGTTCTCCTCTCCTCCGCTCTGCCATTCTCTTTGATGTTCCCCCCTGTTCTCCTCCCTCTTTGATGTTCTCCCCTCCCCCTTCTACTCCTTTCTTTGATGTTCTCCCCTCCTCCCCCTTCTGCTCCTCGTTGATGCTCTCTCCTCCTCCTCCTTTTGCTCCTCTCTCTTTGATGTTCTTCCCTCCCGCCCTCTGCTCCTCTCTCTTTGATGTTCTCCCCTCCACGCCCTCTGCTCCTCTCTTTCATGTTCTCCTGTGCTCCTCTTTGATGTTCTCCCCTCCTCCCCCTTCTGCTCCTCTCTCTTTGATGTTCTCCCCTCCTCCCCCTTCTGCTCCTCTCTCTTTGATGTTCTCCCCGCATCCCCCCTGTGGTCCCCTCTCTTTGATGTTCTCCCATCCTTCCCCCTTTGATGTTCTCCACTCCTCCCCTTCTGCTCCTCTCTCTTTGATGTTCTCCCCTCCTCTCTCTTTGATGTTCTCCCCTCCTGCCCTTCTGCTCCTCTCTGTTTGATGTTCTCCCCTCCTCCCCCTTCTGCTTCTCTGTTTGATGTTCTCCCCTCCTCCCCTTTTGCTCCTCTCTCTGTGATGTCCTGAACTCCTCCCCCTCTGCTCCTTTCTCTTGATGTTCTCCCCTCCTCCCCCTCTTCTCGTCTCCCTTTGATGTTATCTGCTCTTCCCTCTTCTGCTCCTCTCTCTTTGATGTTCTCCCCATCCTCCCCCTTCTGCTCCTCTCCCTTTGATGTCCTCTCCCCCTTCGGCTCCTCTCTCTTTGATAGTCTCCCTTGCTCCCCCTTCAGCTCCTCTCTCTTGATGCCCTCCCCTCCTCTCCCTTCTGCTACTCTCCTTTTGAAGTTCTCTCCTCCTCCCCCTTCTGCTCCTCTCTCTTTGATGTTCTCCCCTCTTCCCCATCTGCTCCTTTCTCTTTGATGTTCTCCCCATCCTCCCCCTTTTGCTCCTCTCTCTTTGATACTCTCAGCTCCTCCCTCCTCTGCTCCTCTTTGATGTTCTCCCCTCCTGCTCCTCTCTCTTTGATGTTCTCCCCTCCTCTCTCTTTGATGCTCTCCCCTCCTCCCCGTCTGCTACTCTCTCTTTGAAGTTCTCCCCTCCTCCCCTTCTGCTCCTCTCTCTTTGATATTCTTCCCTCCTCCCCCGTCTGCTCCTCTCTCTTTGATGTTCTCCCCATCCTCCCCTTCCTGCTCCTCTCTTTTTGATGTTCTCCCCTCCTCTCTCTTTGATGTTCTCCCCTCATCCCCCTTTTGCTCCTCTCTTTGATGTCCTCCCCTCCTCCCCCTTCTGCTCCTCTTGTTGATGTCCTCCCCTCCTTCCCCTTCTGCTCCTCTCTTTGATGTTCTCCCCTCCTCCCCCTCTTCCTCCTCTTTGCTTGATGCTCTCCCCTCCGACCCCTTCTGCTCCTCTGTCTTTGATGTTCTCCCCTCCTCCTCCTCTCTCCTTGATGTCCTCCCCTCCTCCCCTTTTGCTCCTCTCTTTCATGTTCTCCCCTCCTCCCACTCTGCTCCTTTTCTTTGATGTCCTCCCCTCCTCCCCCTTCTGCTCCTCTCTCTTTGATGCTCTCCCCTCCTCCCCCTTCCGCTCGTCTCTCTTTGAAGTGCTCACTTCCTCCCCTTCTTCTCCTCCCTCTTTGATGTTGTCCCCTCCTCCCCCTCTTCTCCTCCGTCTTTGATGTTCTCCCCTACTCTGCTCCTCTCTTTGATATTTTCCCCTCCCCCGTCTGCTCCTCTCTCTTGATGCTCTCCTCCTCCCCATCTGCTCCTCTACCTTTGATGTCCTCTCCCCCTCCTGCTCCTCTCTCTTTGATGTTCTGACCTCCTCCCCCACCTCCTCCTCCTCCTCCTCCCTCTTTGATGTTCTGCCCCCCCCCCCCGCCTCCCCCCTCTGCTCCTCTTTATTTCATTCTCCTCCCTACTATGCTGATATGTTCCCCTTATCGCCCTGCAGCTCCATCACCTCTGGGCACCCCCTTTCTCCTCCCTCGTTCTGTGATCTTCCCCTGGCCCCCACTGCTCTGCTCCTCCTCCTCCTCCTCTGCACACCCCCCACCTCCTCTCGTCTTATTGTTCCTCCTCCTAAATCCCCTCTGCCTCGCAACCTTTCAACGCCTGCCTCCGCCTCTCTCTCCCAGGGGTGGGGTGGGAAATGGGGCCCCATATGTCGCCCTAGGAGCCAGCACAGCGCGGGCACCACCCAGCCCCCCCCTTGCACTGTCAGCACTGGATGCGCTCCTGTGTGTTTAGTTCAACCGGTCTGCAGGACTAGTTCCTCCCAGGAATGTGGTTTTATAAAGCCCTTGACCTCTGCCTGACCCCGGCGGTTCCAGCAGCTTCTTGTGTCCTCGCGTTGCGTGCAGTGGCGCATTTCTCGGAATAAATAAACAATAAATGCCCGAGCATGTTTCACGCGGCAGGGCAGAGCCTGCAATTAAGGGTCACTGTCAGCGCGCAGCTTCTGCCGCAACATGTTGAAAGGAGGAGGCTGCAGCGTGAAGCAGCTGGGGTCTGAGAACGGAGGCCATTAGAGCCGAGGCCTTGCCAACATTTCAAGAAAAGCGACCATGATGGCATTGCGGCCACGTACGACGAGAGGCTGGCCGATTGGCACATCTTGCTCGGTTCTCACTCAAGCTGAGCAGGCATGGGTGCTCACCATGGGTGTGTGGCTGGCAGCCTGCCATTCTTGGCAGCACAGTCACCCGTGCAGAGATGGCACTGTGCCTTGCCTTGCGGCATGGCATCGCAGGGAAATGCTAAGTATTGGCACACCTCGAGGTGCACCACTGCATTGATTCTAAAAGCGGCAAGATGGCGCCAGCCAGCACAGCGCACTGAACTCCGCATACATAAACTGCCCGCCTACTCTGCCTGCTGCACAGAGGGCGGGAAAGTGACTGGGGGCTCTATCACGAGGTGGGCGGTATCCCGGCGGTACATCAGATGGAATACCGGCCAGCGCAATTAACCATACCACCACTTGGGCGGCAGTATTACTGCCAGATTACAAGGGGCAGGGGTGGGCTAATTCCACACATGCATGGAGTCCATTGGACGCAATGGGGCAATTTCGGCGTAATTACTGCAGCGATAATTCTGTCACGGTAGTTGTCCTGAAAATGGGCAAAAAGTCTGTGGATTTACCTCCAGCTCAGAGCTGAGGTGAACCCCCCAGCTTTCAGCTCAAACCATGATTGGGTGGTGAGGCAATGCAGTGGTAATGCTATTACCGCCGCGTTTTTAGTGCACCACCCAACTTCTGATGAGGCTGTGGGTCATGACATGTTCTCACTGTCGTGAGGCTTCCTGGTCTAGCCTACATGTAGGGGTATATGTCCTCATGTGTCGTTTACCGTCATAAGAAGATGCGTGACAAGCAGCCCAAATAAAATGACAAGCAGCCCAACCTAAAATGACAAGCAGCCCCAACTAAAATGACACGCAGCCCAACCTAAAATGACAAGCAGCCCAACCTAAAATGACAAGCAGCCCCAACTAAAATGACACGCAGCCCAAAGTAAAATGACAAGCAGCCCAAAGTAAAATGACAAGCAGCCCAAAGTAAAATGACAAGCATGCCAAAGTAAAATGACAACCAGCCCAAACTAAAATGACAAGCAGCCCAACCTAAAATGACAAGCAGCCCCAACCTAAAATGACAAGCAGCCCAACCTAAAATGACAAGCAGCCCCAACTAAAATGACACGCAGCCCAAAGTAAAATGACAAGCAGCCCAAAGTAAAATAACAAGCAGCTCGAACTAAAATGACAACCAGCTCAAACTAAAATGACAAGCAGCCCCAACTCAAATGACAAGCAGCTCAAACTAAAATGACAAGCAGCCCAAAGTAAAATAACAAGCAGCTCAAACTAATATGACAAGCAGCTCAAACTAAAATGACAAGCAGCCCCAACTAAAATGACAAGCAGCCCCAACTAAAATGACAAGCAGCCCCAACTAAAATGACAAGCAGCTCAAACTAAAATGACAACCAGCCCAAACTAAAATGACAAGCAGCCCCAACTAAAATGACAAGCAGCCCAAAGTAAAATGACAAGCAGCTCAAACTAACATGACAAGCAGGTCACCCAGTGCACTGAGCAGCAGCACCTTATCACCCTTTTCCCATCACCAAAGGCACTTATTTCATTGTGGAGATGTATGAATTGCATTCATTGCAAAAACAGACACGCACAAAGTATTCCTGATACACCATCCAAAAAAGCAACATTAATACTCACAAATTAACACAAAATGACACAATAAGGTCTGCTGCTGGGAAACGACATGGCAGCGGGATCCCTCACGCTCCACCTTCGCTACGAAGGCACCGTCCAGTGGTATCGGTTCCAGTCCTCCAAACGCAAATATGCGAGCCCTCGGTGTGAGCAGCTTCGGGGGGGACTCAAGGGTATCATAGTGCCCCCTGGCCATCACATTGACCGAGGCTCCCGTGTCCACCAGCACCGGGACCGGCGAATGATTGATCTCAACCACACACCTCGGCTGCCTTCTGTTCTTTCCTTTTAGGACCTCCACACTGGAGACAAAGAAAATTTTCTCTTCATCCTCCTCTGCCTCCTCCTCCTGGGCATCCTCCCCGCCCTGGTCCACCTGGCCCACATTCGGTGGGCGGTTCTGGCGTGGGACCTGTAAGGATATTTGGCGTGTTACAGCACAGAGTACAGCACTACTGCACCGGTAGCAAACAGCACAGAGTACAGCACTACTGCACCGGTAGCAAACAGCACAGAGTACAGCACTACTGCACCGGTAGCAAACAGCACAGAGTACAGCACTACTGCACAGGTAGCAATTTTTCTTTGCAGCACCACCACAAGGGTGCGGTGCATTGCTATATGTGTTACCAGATTAACAAGGAAAGACAGGCCATTCAGTCAAAAACGATTTTAACATATAAGATGCAAATCTATTTTTACAGTTAAAAGCACACGTGCACATTCAAAAATGCACACTATTTTTCACCTGAAATGCCTATGGTGCGAGAGACACATTTGAAAATAATAACTAACCTTACTGATAACTAACCTGACTAATGAAACATAATCCACTAATAAAAATGTGTCTCCACTGCAGAATTAGGCCTATTCTGAAAGTGAACTTTTAAACGCACATCCATTTTTTTTTTTCTCCTCTCTGCCGCCCTGTCCACATAATTACAGGAAGCAAAAGAGCTCGAAAGAACAGGAAATCAGTTGGTTACAAAGTATTACTATAAAAATGAGCCATTGTAGAGAAGGAGGAGATGGCATGATTGATTCTGATTGGAGCAGCGTCATAGCAAGTATCATGCTAGAGGGAGTGATCAGAGTTTTGCTGGGGGGAGTTTGAGGAGAGAGAAGGGCAGTCAAGATTTGGCAGAGCTGGGAGGAAGACCTTTTCCTGGTTGGAGCATTCCTATCTGCAAAAGCTGAGAATTCCAGGCAATGACCCCGGTTTGAGAAGGCAGGCGTTCCTTTTTACTGGGGTTAATCTTCAAGGGAGCCACATTCAGAAAGAGAACAGCTAAAGAAAACTTGACTGAACAGATAAGGTAATTACATAAGTGTGGGAGCTAAGTGTGTACGAGACGAGAATGTTCAGTCAGAGTAGGAAAAGAGATTCCGGTGCCTTAATCACACGTTAATGTTGCAAATTATGTTCTGTTCTCTGCCAGTTTTTTTTTCAGTGTATTTCAGACAATGCTGTTAATGTGCTGTTTTATTTATTTCTGTAAAGAGTGAGATCGTGTTTAAATGCAACTTTTATAATACAGAAAAATACTTGAAAGCAGACAGGTGGTGTGTCTTCTATTTACCAATACAGTGCTGATGATGAGGGGAGATTTTTAAACAATACAATTGTCATTTTAAGACAGATGTGTGCATGACATATTCAGTATGGAGAGTTGAGAGTGATTGTTTGTAGCATAGCTCGTTGGAGGTACATGAGCCAATGGGAAGAGAGACTCTCTGAACATAGTTCCCTACCGTATATAAGGTAGTGGAAATTACCACAAAATTACCACATATAGCTCTCTGTCGTAAATAAGTCAGTGAGATCCCCCATGGTGGCACACTAACACTAAAACTGAAAATGTGGTATTCCTAAAATGTAGGTCTGAGGTCTCTCTAGTGATTACACGAAAAATCTAAGCAAAGATAAGGGATTCTGGACATTGGGGCCACAAATAAAACAAGGGAATTATGCTCACCAAAATACCACCAACCACGTATACCAAATATGCATGCCTGGGTGCTGAAATAATGCATGTCCACTGTATTATTGTTGCACATGGCCAAATCTGAATACAAAGAGTGATTATTGCTAAGTTATTTTTCGGCGATAATAAAATACCGTCAGGCCCCAAATCTCCACAAAATACCCTACATATTTATGGTGCGTTGGCCGGGAAGGTGATCATAGAGTACCTACTGGGCGTGGCAAGCGTGTCTCACACTGCCATTTGCACATTAAAGGGAACCCATTTTATAATAGCAGTGTGCCACTAAAAACGAATTTCAGAATGTCACAAAGGGAAACCACATTCTCAGATCAAGTGCAATATTTAGAGGCAAAGTTGTTTGCACATGGGAATTGGTCATCGAATAGCACGTTGGAATGGAGTAACCGCATTCAGGGTGAGGTGCAGAAAGAAAAATTAGACAATATTTTTGCAGAAGGCAGCATAATTCAGGTCTGCCTTACAAGATTATTGAATGCAGCCGATAAAAGTGCAGAGAAAGACTGTTTAATACGGCTATGCGGCAAAATATGGTTTATTTTGAATAGGTCCCTGCGAATGCAAGAGAATGATACCCAGCTAATTAACAGGTTAAAGACTGAATTAGATGGGGCAAGTAAAAATCAGGAAATGTTAAGAGCAGAATTGGATGTATGCCAAAAAGACATGCAATTAAAATGCAGAGACTTTGATACTCAGTTATCCAAAAGCAAGAAACAATTTGAGGATAGTGAGCAAGAATTGGTACACTTAAAAGCCTTAGTGGATCACATTAGGCAGGATAAAGATGAGGTTGTTTCAGAAATGCAGATTTTACAAAAAGAACATTGTGAAAAAGAATGTGATCTCCAGAGTGCAGAACAAGAAATGATTAAAATGATTCAAGAAAGAGACAAGAGAAATAAAGAGTTCAATGAATGCCAAATGCAAATGTGCGACATGCAGGATGTGATTAATAAGATGAGTGATGAAAATAATTATTTGCAAAATGAAGCAACCAGACTCCTTAAAAAGTGTAAGGACTTAGAACAGCAAATGTGCATTCCCAGGTCCCAGGAGAGGCGGCAGGGTACCACATTCAATGGAGTGGAGGTGAATTCTAGCTCTGCCCAAAGAGCTAGTGCTCCAGTGACTGGGCCGGTGACTGAACTTGGTTGCAGCGCCCTTGGGGGATTTGATACTCCCATTGGGGGCAGCCACCAATCTCATACACCTGAAAACAGGATTGAATCACAAAATAGTGCAATTCCATGCATTGCAACAAGTAGCCCCATAAAAATAATGAAATCCATTAAAGCCCTGATCAAACCATTTAAAAAGGGAGGTGAATGCTGCATTGAGGATCACTTAGAAGCGGTACATGACATTTTTAAAGCACTCCAGATACCTAAGGAACAGTACAGACAATATTTTCATTTAACTTTAGATGCCCCGACGGCCAGCATCATAAGGGGATTAAATGAACAGCAGAATATGACATGGCTGGAGTTTGAAAAAGAAATTAGGCGTCATTTTTCTCCTTTTCAGTCATTGCAGGAGGCAAAGAAAGTCGCGTACACAATTACTGCTGGACCTAATATATCCCCTCGCCAATTTTTACAAGACTTAAAAAGAGCATTTTCTCGCTTTGATGTATCTTTTGACTCAAATTCCAATGAGTTTAAAACTGCATACTTCTATGGGCTACAGAAAGACATCATATCCCAATTGGTCCGTGAATTTGACCGTGACAAGTCCCTTGAATGGATTGTACATCAAAGCACAAAACTATATGAGGTACTCTATTGTCAGGGTAGAGAAAGTGATAAAATGAAAGATACTAGACCTAAATCTAAAGAACCCTCAGCCACAGTAATGGAAATCAGGTCAGCCAAAATGTCCCTTGAGTCTGCTCAAAGCCAAGGTAAAAATAATGTGACACCTGAACAAAGGGGTAATCAACAAAGATCGCCATTTCCTGTACCAATGTTCCAATCACATGATCCTAGTAATAGAGAGAGCTACATCAGCCCTAGGTATTTAGGTGACAGACCCCGGGTAGGATATTGGCCTGATATGGCAGGTATGAACAATAACCAGAGACAAAATCAAGATCAAAGAAATGATGGTCCCTACCAGTCGTTGGGGACACAGAGCAGATTTGATCCCAGCACCATGATATATGGTAATCAGGATAGGCCCCGATATGTGGATCGATTTACTGATAATGGAAATCAACATAGGGGCCAGTACCCACAATCTAAGAGACAGGACATGAGGCAAAACGTGAACTACAGTCCACGCCAGTACAATGATTCCCCACCAGGGGACTATAATCAAAGGATGGGTGCAACCCGCTCCCCTCCACAAATGAATCAAGAGTTCAGAAACCATCCCAACCGACATCAATCACCTGAGAGGTATCAGAATAGATCTAATCAGGGGGAAAACAACCAATATCGACCTAGGCCACAGAAAGAGGATCCTAGAGCGATGGAAAGGTTCCAGTGCCTTGAGGCCCAAGTGAAAATGTTAGCTGAGCAAATAGGAAAGCTCTATACAGCGCAAAAACAACCTTCCAAAGAGGGGGCTGATGGCCATAGCAATGACCGGGGGGCTTCCGAAAAGTGACTAAGTACTCATGATAACTGCAGTGCCAAAATGACAGATTGCTCTGATATAATTTTGCATAACGACTCTGAGATGCCTAATGGATTAAAAATGAAAGTACCAGTAAATGAAATTGTGACAGAAAGTGCAAATACTTCTAAAAAAGAGGTACGGTTTAACTTAGAGCTAAATAAAACAGTAAAGATTTGCACAAATGAAAAAGAAACATTAGGAATTCCAAAAGAACAAAGGGACAGATTTAAGAAAAATGATTCATGCATGGGGAATACCAGTGAACAGGGAGTAAGTGGGGATGCTATAGCTCCTTCCCTGGGCAAGCTAAACAATGACCAAACACAGACAGAAATAGGAAATACTCACAAGGAGGGTACAAGTCAATCACCTGAAGAATTCTTTGAGCCACATATTTTTGAAGAGGCTGAAAGGGCTGGTATCACACTAAATGATCACAAATGCACAGAATTAAAAAATGACAAATTGCTGAATGATGTTGTTACACATGTTCAGTTGGAGGATTGTAATGTGGTCTCTGATGTTACCCAGATGGATGGGCGAACAGTGGCCACACTCCAAAAACCTCTGAACATGGAGAAATGAATAAAACCTCTCGCACAGAAATGGGTAAAAAGGAGGGAAAAATGTCTTTTCATTTACCAATGTGCTTAGCCAAAAGTGAAAAAGACCTGAGAAAGGTGAGCCCTGAAATCAGTAAGAATTCACATTTCTTATGTCTATTAGAGGAAGTTGAGGACAGATATTATGCACCCATCACTGTAGAAGAAAAATGCCACACCTTTGCTATGATTGACACTGGCGCACAGGCCACAATTATGTCCAAGGAGCTGGTAAAGAGTATCAATGAAGGGAGGCCTCCACAGAGTCAGATCACAGTGAAGGAAAATCAAGGCCCAGTGCATAACTTTAATGGGGAGGAGGTGCCCATCATAGGTGTAACTGAGGTTGACATAAAAATAGGAAAGCACAGAATGAAACAAGAGGTATTGATCACATCTATTTGTGAAATTCCATTTCTGATGGGGACAGATTGCCTGCAAAGATTGTCTCCTCTCATAGATGGGGTGAATGGAGTGCTGTGGTCCTTAACCAAAAAACCATTGAGGCCTAAGAAACTAAAATCACAAAACAGCAATATAAATGAATGTCACACCGTTGCCAAAACAAATGATGCTGTGGAGGTATATCTCCAGAATAGTTGCATACCTAGTGTCACTGTTATATTAATGTGTCAAGACACAATGCAGAGCGACAATGAAAAACTACCTGTACAAATATACTTGGACCCAAGGAAAGATTAGCAGACTGCCATAGATGAGCACACATTATGTTTTTATCTAAAAGAGAAAACATGCAAACAGAATATTGCTCCTAAAACAGATTCAGAAAAACACATTACCACTCTGGCAGAAATACACATGGAAGATGAGCAACCATGGGTTCATGTTGGTATAAATGATTATTTTAAAACAATAAAAGCCACTTTAGCGCTTGAACATGAAAGGAGTTTCATTAATGAGAAATTGTTGCAAAAAATAATGGAAAGGGAAGAAATCCCGAGATTTAGGATTAAAAACCAATATGTTTCTGGCTTGGACAGTCCAGACTTTGAAAACCGAATTGCAGGCAGATGCATGCTTAAAATTAGCATTGGGCAGAAAACAATTTACCATAATGTATGGATAGTGAGTGGAGCACAAAATGAATTTTACATGGGAAATGACATCATGCACAGAATGTGTATGGTGTTAGATTTCCTTAATCAAAAAATATGGTCACGCCTAGGTGGTCCGGCAAGTTTGAAGGGCTTATCATTGTGCACAACTGGTTCCTTATGCAATCGAATTACAAGTGAGGAAAAATACTATTATTCCTGCATTTACAAAACAGTTTGCAATAACACTGAAATGCAAAAATGGACAGCAGATGAAAGGCTCTGATGCATTTGTATGCCTGAATGAATCCATAAAACAGCAAGGCCTGGATTATGAATACATTCCATTGGTAGATATTGGTGATGGATCTGTAAAAATTATGGTAAATAATAAGGGTTGTCAGGATATTCATTTAGAGGAAAACTCCCCATTAGGAATGGCCATACAAAAATCACATTATACGGCAGATTTAAATAACATGGTGATTGGGAATATTCCTGAAAAATATGTAGATGCCAAGGGCGAGTTGCCAGAACACCTGGACTCTCAGCCCAAAGGAATATTTAAAATTCATTCTGTGTATCCTTATGATTCAAATGAGACAGTGTGCTGCCATCAGGAGGATTGCATAATATTTAATTTAAATGAAAATGAAACAGAAAAGCAGCCCATTGAAGTGGAAGCTGATATGCCAAAATATTTAAAAGTGGCAGCTTTACAAAAAGACACAGCCACACAGTTAGAAGAAAGCGCCGAGATTCCCTTACCAGAAGATTTTCCAGAATTTTCCAAAATGGTAGAAGAGCAGATCTCCTTAGCGGATGCATGTGAAAGCAATGAGGAGAGGGACAATCTGAGGGAGATATTTATGGAGTTTAAGAATGTATTTGCAAAAGATGCTTATGATTGTGGTTTAACTGATTTACATGTGGCCACACTACCAGAAGGGTGTAGTAGAAACCCAGTGTTTGTACGCCAGTATAGACTACAGCTGGCATGTTTAGAATCATTGGCAGAGATTATTAAAAATTTGGAATCGCGGGGAATCATCAGGCCCATTCATAGCACATTCAATACACCTATTTTAGGTGTGTTAAAGCCAAATGGTCAATGGCAGCTGTGTGCAGACTTGAGAGAGTTAAATAAAAGAGTACCAATATCTAGATGGCCACTGCCATTCATTGATCAGGGCCTAGCTCAGGTACATGGTTCAAATGTATTTACCACATTAGATCTCACCTCTGGATATTGGTGCGTGCCATTGGCAGAGGAGATACAGAATTTATTTTCCTTTACATTTGACAGGACTCAATACGCCTGGCTTAGAGCTCCGTTCGGGTACATCAATAGTGGGAGTGAATTTGGCATATTTCTGAGAAAGGCCATGCTGGATGCAGCGGAAAGAGGAACAATAGTTTATGTGGACGATGTCCTGATATAAAATGAAAGTTTGAAAAGCCATTTTGATGAAATAAGACATGTGCTTGGCCAATTGCAGAAAGCAGGCGCCAAAGTATCTTTGCAAAAAGCACAATGGTGCAAGAAAAAAGTGAACTTTCTAGGGCATGAAGTGACTGAACATGGGCTAAATCCACAAAAGAAGAAAATAGAGGCCATACAAAGATTAAAAGATCCTAAAAATGTGAAAGGAGTAAAAAGTTTATTAGGGATGACAGGCTATAACAGAAAGTTCATTGAAAATTATGCAGAAATCACTCAACCATTGACTAAACTGCTTAAACTGAATACTCCCTGGAAATGGGAAAAGGGGCAGTCTGATGCAGTGGCTAAATTAAAGGAATGTCTTGTAAAGGCACCATGTTTAGCATACCGCATAAAGGACAGGGATTTCTTTATAGAAATAGGTTTTTCTGAACATTGTATGTCAGCAGTGTTATCACAAAAACACGATTTGAATCACAAAACCATTGCATATGCAAGTAAGGCATTTTCCCAAGTTGAAATGAAATTTAATGAATGTGAAAAGGCCCTATTAACCACTGTGTGGGCGCTACAACATTTCCGCCCCATTGTTCAGGGAGAAAAGGTGATTATTGAAACAAATCATCAACCTTTGCAATTTTTAGAGAGTAAAAGAATTAGATCAGGCAATCTAGCACAATCCAAAATCACTTCATGGACGCTGGCATTACAAGGTTTTCCCGTAGAAGTGAGATATGGACAAAATAAAAAGAGCCCAATTGCTCAAGGGTTAGCTGACTTACATGACTGTGCAACTGAACAAATACCAAATGAAATGGAAGTAGAAACTAGTTTACAGGAATTTGAACAATCACCACACAAAGCTTTTGATGAAAAAACATGCAAGGATTTGCCAACTGTATATGTGGATGGTTGTGCTATTCACATTGAAAATGACAGTAATAAACAGTTAGTGGCAGGAATAGGAAATGTCTGGTTGAAATGTGAAGGTGTCCCCAGTATAGGGATGAGGATTGGAGATAGGAGCAGTCAGGTGGCGGAATTGGCAGCCATTTATAAAGCAATTACTATTGCAGTTGATAAAAAGTTCAGTGAAATTGTCCTGGTGACTGATTCTGACTATGCACGGAATAGCTTTGTGGAGTATTTGCCTGGTTGGAAAGCAAGAGGCATGGTTACATACAACAAAAAGCCACTTAAACATGGAAAAATGATACAAGCCATAGACAAATTGGTGTCAGAGAATGAGTTAACAATATACTGGAGAAAAATTTGTGGGCATTTAAAAACACCAGGAGAGGATAAGGAGGGAAATGATAAGGCAGACCACCTGGCTAAGATTGGGGCTGTGATGGGAGAATTGCTACCTATTGATTATTTAATGGGTGAAATACAAATTGATGCAGTCACACGTTCTAAAGCACCAAAGGAGGTAGATCAACCGGTGGTGCAGTGGAGTCATGACACGCCAGACCAAGATTTGATTGAGGCACAAAAGAATGATCGAATTTTGGGAATCTATTATAATCATTTGATAGATCCTGAACAAAATCCTTTAACAGAAAATGATTGTATGGGAAAAGAAGAGTTGAGGGTGCTATTAAAGAACAAAACACGAATTAGATTACAGGATGGACTCATGATTAGAGAGTCCATAACAGGGCAAATACAGTGGGTAGTACCCCTTTCATTCAGAGGACTAATGCTACACCATGCACATGATGCCATAACTGCAGGCCATAGAGGTTCACAAAAAACATTAGAAATACTAAAAGATTATGCTGACTGGCCACATATGTCCCAAGATGTGGAATTATATACTAGAGGATGTCTAGTATGCGCCCAATTTAAATCTGCTTCACCAATGCATAGAGCACCATTGATGAAAAGAGGCCTAACTCTCCCATGGTCAGATTTGCAAATAGACTATGTAGGTCCTTTAAAAAGGTCGAGCAGGGGACACTGTTATATTTTGAGTGTGGTATGTTTGATGTCGAAGTGGATTGAATGCATTCCTGCACCAGATTGTAGTGCGCAAAGAGCAGCCACATTGCTGGTGAACCATGTGTTCTCAAGGTTTGGGTTGCCACAAAGAATTGAGTCAGACAGAGGAAGTCATTTCACAAGTACTCTAATGAGTAAGGTATGGCAAATACTAGGTGTGAAAAGGAAACTACATATCGCATATCGGGCGGCGTCTTCAGGTACAGTTGAAAGAAGCAATAGGTCTGTTGTGGATATTTTAAAGAAATTTGTGGCAGAAGCAGGTTCGAGCTGGGATTTACGTTTACCGTTGGTTTTGATGGCAATCAGGTCGACTCCTGCCAAAGCAACAGGTGTTAGCCCCCATGAGGTCTTGACAGGTAGGAAAATGATGTTACCACAACACCTACTATACAGAACACATGAGCAAATCCTTGTGAGTGCATTCACAGTTCATGAATATATTGATGAACTGAGGAGGCATTTGCAACATGCATTTGCTTTTGTGCAGAGAAATCTGGAAAGAGCTGCTGACGGTGCAAAATCGTATTATGATAAAAAGACATCAATAAAGGAATACAGTGTAGGGGATCAGGTATACAAGTTTCATTTTGGAAAAAGTAAACAGAAAAATTCTAAATTTCTAGCAGCCTGGCAGGGGCCATTTCGAATTATAGATAAGGTCTCTCCTGTAGTGTATAAAATTTTGAAAAATGAAGGTGAAACAGCAATAGAGCAGTTTGTCCATGTAAATCAAATCAAACCATGCCATCCCAGACATGAGATCAGGCAGCTTGAGCATGTAGAAACAGATAAAGTCCCTTGAACACAAAAAGAGAAAATAAATGGGTGTAATCAGGAGGCAGTGACAAAGAAGTTAAAAAAGTTGATTGTTATGATGGCACATAAACACTGTAGTATATGTAAAATATATAATATAAAATAAATAAATAAATAAATAAATGCACATATAACGGAAGCTCATGGTTGGTGTGCAGAGAGAAAATGTATTAAATATTGAATGCTGTTTATGTGTGCTTGTTTTCTTTTAACTTGTGTTTAATTTCAGAAAAAGAAAAACGAAATATTTTTACCAAGCATGTTTTATTTTTGGCAAAAGGGTGAAGTTAGTATTGTGCTATGTACTTAATTTGTTTATTTTCTATTTAATTTAGAAAATTAACATTATTTGGTCGGAGGTTCCGGGATCAGAGGCCACGGGAGACGATGGAGTCCTGGAGTCCCCTGGATGAAGACCAAAAGATGCCTGCCTCCAGGTGGAGGTGAAGACAAGATAACCAGAATGCTGAAAAAGATGACTCCTATGGATCTAAGATTGCCAAGATGAAAGTGTACTCGAATGAACCAAATAACATCGCTGGTCGGGACATATCAGAGGCAGACAAGAGTGCTGACATGTGGAGTTCCACGTATTTATTATTTTAATTATTTATTTTAATTTGTTATATTAATTATTTGTTTTGGTTAGTTGTTTTATTTCATTGTTTTTAATTGACTTGAAAAATATAAACTTAAAGTAATGCCACTTCCACTGAGAAGGCAAATGTAGAACATTTTGTAAACTAATGAACTCAGATGAATACTGTATTGATTGCAACTTTTTCATTGATGCACATGGATATTCATTTTATTGGATTGCTATATTGTGAAAAGAAGAAAAAGAACAAATTGTTTTTAGGAATTGGCTTGGATCGTAGCCAGATTCTAAAAACAAAAGGAGGGTATGTAAGGATATTTGGCGTGTTACAGCACAGAGTACAGCACTACTGCACCGGTAGCAAACAGCACAGAGTACAGCACTACTGCACCGGTAGCAAACAGCACAGAGTACAGCACTACTGCACAGGTAGCAATTTTTCTTTGCAGCACCACCACAAGGGTGCGGTGCATTGCTATATTTGTTACCAGATTAACAAGGAAAGACAGGCCATTCAGTCAAAAACGATTTTAACATATAAGATGCAAATCTATTTTTACAGTTAAAAAATGCACACTATTTTTCACCTGAAATGCCTATGGTGCGAGAGACACATTTGAAAATAATAACTAACCTTACTGATAACTAACCTGACTAATGAAACATAATCCACTAATAAAAATGTGTCTCCACTGCAGAATTAGGCCTATTCTGAAAGTGAACTTTTAAACGCACATCCATTTTTTTTTCTGTTCTCTCTGCTGCCCTGTCCACATAATTACAGGAAGCAAAAGAGCTCGAAAGAACAGGAAATCAGTTGGTTACAAAGTATTACTATAAAAATGAGCCATTGTGTAGAGAAGGAGGAGATGGCATGATTGATTCTGATTGGAGCAGCGTCATAGCAAGTATCATGCTAGAGGGAGTGATCAGAGTTTTGCTGGGGGGAGTTTGAGGAGAGAGAAGGGCAGTCAAGATTTGGCAGAGCTGGGAGGAAGACCTTTTCCTGGTTGGAGCATTCCTATCTGCAAAAGCTGAGAATTCCAGGCAATGACCCCGGTTTGAGAAGGCAGGCGTTCCTTTTTACTGGGGTTAATCTTCAAGGGAGCCACATTCAGAAAGAGAACAGCTAAAGAAAACTTGACTGAACAGATAAGGTAATTACATAAGTGTGGGAGCTAAGTGTGTACGAGACGAGAATGTTCAGTCAGAGTAGGAAAAGAGATTCCGGTGCCTTAATCACACGTTAATGTTGCAAATTATGTTCTGTTCTCTGCCAGTTTTTTTTTCAGTGTATTTCAGACAATGCTGTTAATGTGCTGTTTTATTTATTTCTGTAAAGAGTGAGATCGTGTTTAAATGCAACTTTTATAATACAGAAAAATACTTGAAAGCAGACAGGTGGTGTGTCTTCTATTTACCAATACAGTGCTGATGATGAGGGGAGATTTTTAAACAATACAATTTTCATTTTAAGACAGATGTGTGCATGACATATTCAGTATGGAGAGTTGAGAGTGATTGTTTGTAGCATAGCTCGTTGGAGGTACATGAGCCAATGGGAAGAGAGACTCTCTGAACATAGTTCCCTACCGTATATAAGGTAGTGGAAATTACCACAAAATTACCACATATAGCTCTCTGTCGTAAATAAGTCAGTGAGATCGCCCATGGTGGCACACTAACACTAACACTGAAAATGTGGTATTCCTAAAATGTAGGTCTGAGGTCTCTCTAGTGATTACACGAAAAATCTAAGCAAAGATAAGGGATTCTGGACATTGGGGCCACAAATAAAACAAGGGAATTATGCTCACCAAAATACCACCAACCACGTATACCAAATATGCATGCCTGGGTGCTGAAATAATGCATGTCCACTGTATTATTGTTGCACATGGCTAAATCTGAATACAAAGAGTGATTATTGCTAAGTTATTTTTCGGCGATAATAAAATACCGTCAGGCCCCAAATATCCACAAAATACCCTACAGACCCAAACTCGAGCCTGTCCTCTCGGTACCAACACGGGCAGGGCAGCCCTGCATACTCTCGAAAAATGGTCAGGTAGGCCACACCTACCACATGTCTTTCCAGCTGCCGGACACTCCGTCGGGTGAGGGAGTTCGTATCCGCACTTCTGGCACGATTCCCCCGCTCTCCCTGCTCTGTCCCGGGGTCCCACCCCAGGTCTTCTCATTCCTCTACCACCACGCCACATAGCACACACCTCCTCAGACTTTACTGAGCAGGATCCCGCCTCCATCTTAGTTGCTCGAGCTTCTGCCACCTCATGGCAGCGGCCCAGTTCCAGGATGCGGGGCAGAGTGATACCCGGCTCTCTCAGGACCTGCCTCCTGAGTTTGCCTGAGGAGCATGCCTGAATTAGCATTGTGCGAATCATGTACTCCACGTCTGCCCACGCACAGCCCTGGGAGTGGCGACGCAGGCGTCCATAAAAAGTGTCCAATGTTTCATCATCCTTTTGCTTGGCCGACAGCATGACAAACCTCTCATAATCCACGTTGGCAAGGGGCAGGAAGTGGGCCAGGAGTGCCGCCTTGGCTGCATCATAGCTGCCATCCCCCGCAGGAAGCGACTCAAAAATTTCCTGGACCGACGGCCCAGCGGAGTACAGCATCGTGGCCACCCTGCTGTCATCATCCGTCACCTGGGCGGCCCGGAAGTACATGTCGAGACGACCGACCCACCTCCTCCATCTAGGCCCCATGCTGGATGGCGGGCCCGATGCATCAAATTCTGGGATGGGCTGCAGGGCTGCATGGGCTCACGCTTGGGCCATGATAGGAGGTCCTGGCTGGGCAACTGGCTGCACGACCGGTGGCCCCTGAGGCACAGGAGCTTGACCGCCTACTTGGGGTTGAGGGGGTGGCTGTGGAGTGGCCACTGGCTGTAGAGCTGGAATCACTGGAGCCTGAGGAGCTTGTTGTTGACCTCCCGCTTGGCCACCGTCTTGGGGAAGTGGTGCGGCTGCAAGGTGCCCACCGTCTTTCCCACCAGCGCCACTCATGGGCCTGAGCGCACAGGCACCTCCACACTGGGACCTGGGGGCCGCTACTCTGTCACCCACCACCACCACACACCTGGATACCCCTTCCACAGGCACAGCGACGGTCCAACCTGGGGAGGGTATGGTGGAATCTTGCCTTCGGCTTCGATGAATTAGAAGATGACTGCCCACTTGAGGCTCCGCCACTGCAGTACTCCGCCCTGATGATGAAGAGGACGAAGAAGAGGCCACAGCAGCCTGATGATGAAGAGGATGAAGAAGCACAGTGCCCCTCCACTGCAGCAACACCAGTGGTGTAAATGTTCCAAAAAGTGGCTGAAGAACAGAAGAAGAAAAAGAAAAACTGGGCTAGGCAGGCCCTGCCATTTTAGCCCTTCTCCTTGCTCTCACTCGACGTAGGAGGCCCAAATGTGAAGTAAAAATCAAATATTGGGCATGTATATGCAGGTTAGACTGCCTGCAAGCAGTTTGTCCAAAAATTAGACCTGGATCACCTTCCCCATCCAAACCGGAGCTTGGAGAAGTTCCACGATCATGTTGACAAAATGTGCGATCCGCAGCCACGGCGTGAAACGAAATGTCATCCGTTCCGTTTCCGTGTAGAAAAATTGTGACATTGATCACAGCCGGGCCCGGGCATCCGCATCCACTCCTCGGCACTGTTGGGGGTTGGTCGGGGCCCCCATGCGGTCCCGTAAACCCCCGCACTGCACAGACACTCACACACACGTCTTGCCAGTTCGGGCTTCCCGGTCGGTCTGCTGCGGCCGGGAATGCCCCGTTTATTTATGCAGCACGCAGCGGCATGCACCGTCACGCCCCGCATGCGAGCTACATCACGGGGCAGCGCCACAAGGGTCAAAATGGACACGTCACATGTGCGCTCCTAAGAGCATTATAATGCATGTGATGTGTCTGCATGTGATGTGTCTGCATGTCACTCTGCGCCACAAATAATGTCCGGCCACTCTCCATACATCGGGGTAGTGCCCGAGGAAGGCGCCTTAGCAGGGTGGCAGGGCCAGCGGGGCGTCACTAGGGTTGGTGACCTCCTCTATGTGGCATTCTAATTCACTGCACTTCTTCTCTAAGCCGCCAGACCTCCTCTCTGAGGTACTCTAATTCACTGCACTTCTTCTCTAAGCCGCCAGACCTCCTCTCTGAGGCATTCTAATCCACTGCACTTCTTCTCTAAGCCGCCAGACCTCCTCTCTGAGGCATTCTAATGCATTGCACTTCTTCTCTAATCCACCAGACTTCCTCTCTGAGGCATTCTACTTCACTGCACTTCTTCTCTAAGACACCAGACCTTCTCTCTGTAGCATTCCAATTCACTGCACTTCTTCTCTAAGCCACCAGACTTCCTCTCTGAGGCATTCTACTTCACTGCACTTCTTCTCTAAGCCACCGGACTTCCTCTCTGTAGCATTCTAATTCACTGCACTAATTCACTGCACTTCCTCTCTGAGGCATTCTAATTCACTGCACTTCTTCTCTAAGCCGCCGGACTTCCTCTCTGTAGCATTCGAATTCACTGCACTTCTTCTCTAAGCCACCGGAATTCCTCTTTGTAGCATTCTAATTCACTGCACTTCTTCTCTAAGCCACCAGACCTCCTCTCTGAGGCATTCTAATTCACTGCACTTCTTCTCTAAGCCACCGGAATTCCTCTTTGTGGCATTCTAATTCAGTGCACTTCTTCTAGAAGCCGCCAGGCTCCCTCTCTGAGGCATTCTAATTCACTGCACTTCTTCTCTAAGCCGCTGGACTTCCTCTCTGAGGCATTCTAATTCACTGCACTTCTTCTCTAAGCTGCCGGACTTCCTCTCTGAGGCACTCTAATTCACTGCTCTTCTTCTCTAAGCCACCAGACTTCCTCTCTGAGGCATTCTAATTCACTGCACTTCTTCTCTAAGCCGCCGGACTTCCTCTCTGAGGCACTCTAATTCACTGCTCTTCTTCTCTAAGCTGCCAGACCTCCTCTCTGAGGCATTCTAATTCACTGCACTTCTTCTCTAAGACGCCGGACTTCCTCTCTGTAGCATTCTAATTCACTGCACTTCTTCTCTAAGCCGCCAGACCTCCTCTCTGAGGCATTCTAATTCACTGCACTTCTTCTCTAAGCCACCAGACTTCCTCTCTGTAGCATTCTAATTCACTGCACTTCTTCTCTAAGCTGCCGGACTTCCTCTCTGAGGCACTCTAATTCACTGCTCTTCTTCTCTAAGCCACCAGACTTCCTCTCTGAGGCCTTCTAATTCACTGCACTTCTTCTCTAAGCTGCCAGACCTCCTCTCTGAGGCATTCTAATTCACTGCACTTCTTCTCTAAGCCACCGGACTTCCTCTCTGAGGCATTATACTTCACTGCACTTCTCTAATTCACTGCACTACTTCTCAAAGCCTCCGGACTTCCTCTCTATAGCATTCCAATTCACTGCACTTCTTCTCTAAGCCACCAGACTTCCTCTCTGAGGAATTCTACTCCACTGCACTTCTTCTCTGAGCCACCGGACTTCCTCTCTGTGGCATTCTAATTCACTTCACTTCTTCTCTAAGCCACCAGACCTCCTCTCTGAGGCATTCTAATTCACTTCTTCTCTAAGCCACCAGAGCTCCTCTTTGAGGCATTCTAATTCACTGCATTTCTTCTCTAAGCCACCAGACCTCCTCTCTGAGGCATTCTAATTCACTTCACTTCTTCTCTAAGCGGCCAGACCTCCTCTTTGAGGCATTCTAGCTCACTGCTCTTCTTCTCTAAGCCGCCAGACCTCCTCTCCGAGGCATTCTAATTCACTGCACTTCTTCACTAAGCCACCAGATCTCCTCTCTGAGGCATTCTAATTCACTTCACTTCTTCTCTAAGCCTACAGACCTCCTCTTTGAGGCATTCTAATTCACTGCACTTCTTCTCTAAGCCGCCAGACCTCCTCTTTGAGGCATTCTAATTCACTGCACTTCTTCTCTAAGCCGCCAGACCTCCTCTCTAAGGTATTCTACTTCACTGCACTTCTTTGCTAATTCACTGCACTCCTTCTCTATGCTGGACTTCCTCTCTGAGGCATTCTACTTCACTGCAATTCTTTGCTAATTCACTGCACTTCTTCTCTAAGACACTGGACTTCCTCTCTGAGGCTTTCTACTTCACTGCAATTCTTTGCTAATTCACTGCACTTCTTCTCTAAGACACTGGACTTCCTCTCTAAGGCATTCTACTTCACTGCACTTCTTCGCTAATTCACTGCACTTCTTCTCAAAGCCGCCGGACTTCCTCTCTGAGGCATTATAATTCACTGCACTTCTTCTCTAAGGCACTGGACCTCCTCTCAGTGGCATTTTAATTCACTGCTCTTCTTCTCTAAGCCGCCAGACCTCCTCTCAGTGGCATTCGAATTCACTGCACTTCTTCTCTAAGCCGCCAGCCCTCTCCTCTGAGGCATTCTAATTCACTGCACTTCTTCTCTAAGACGCCGGACTTCCTCTCTGTAGCATTCTAATTCACTGCACTTCTTCTCTAATCCGCCGGACTTCCTCTCTGAGGCACACTAATTCACTGCTCTTCTTCTCTAAGCCACCGGACTTCCTCTCTGAGGCCTTCTAATTCACAGCACTTCTTCTCTAAGCTGCCAGACCTCCTCTCTGAGGCATTCTAATTCACTGCACTTCTTCTCTAAGCCACCGGACCTCCTCTCTAAGGCATTCTACTTCACTGCACTTCTTTGCTAATTCACTGCACTTCTTCTCTAAGCCGGACTTCCTCTCTGAGGCATTCTAATTCACAGCACTTCTTCTCTAAGCCACTGGACTTCCTCTCTGAGGTATTCTACTTCACTGCACTTCTTCGCTAATTCACTGCACTTCTTCTCTAAGTCACGGACTTCCTCTCTGAGGCATTCTAATTCACAACACTTCTTCTCTAAGCCACTGGACTTCCTCTCCGAGGCATTCTACTTCTCTGCAATTCTTCGCTAATTCACTGCACTTCTTCTCAAAGCCACCGGACTTCCTCTCTGAGGCATTCTAATTCACTGCACTTCTTCTCTAAGCCGCCAGACCTCCTCTCTGTGGCATTCTAATTCACTGCACTTCTTCTCTAAGCCGCCAGACCTCCTCTCTGTGGCATTCTAATTCACTGCACTTCTTCTCTAAGCCACCAGACTTCCTCTCTCTAGCATTCAAAATTCACTGCACTTCTTCTCTAAGCCACTGGACTTCCTCTCTGTAGCATTCCAATTCACTGCACTTCTTCCCTAAGCCACCGGACTTCCTCTCTGAGGCATTCTAATTCACTGCACTTCTTCTCTAAGCCACTGGACCTCCTCTCAGTGGCATTCTAATTCACTGCACTTCTTCTCTAAGCAGCCGGACTTCCTCTCTGGGGCATTCTAATGATGTCCTCTCTGTAGCATTCTAATTCACTATACTTCTTGTCTAAGCCAAATGGACATCCTCTCTGAGGTATTCTAATTGACTGCACTGCTTCTCTAAGCCACTGGACCTCCTCTCAGTGGCATTCTAATTCACTGCACTTCTTCTCTAAGCCGCCAGACCTCCTCTATGTGGCATTCTAATTCACTGCACTTCTTCTCTAAGCCACTGGACCTCCTCGTAGTGGCATTCTAATTCACTGCACTTCTTCTCTAAGCCGCCAGACCTCCTCTCTGTGGCATTCTAATTCACTGCACTTCTTCTCTAAGCCGCCAGACCTCCTCTCTGTAGCATTCTAAATCACTGCACTTCTTCTCTAAGTCACCGGACTTCCTCTCTGAGGCATTCTTATTCACTGCACTTCTTTGCTAAGCCGCCAGACATCCTCTTTGAGGCATTCTAATTCACTGCACTTCTTCTCTAAGCAGCCGGACTTCCTCTCTGGGGCATTCTAATGATGTCCTCTCTGTAGCATTCTAATTCACTGCACTTCTTCTGTAAGCCCCTGGACTTCCTCTCTGTAGCATTCTAATTCACTGCACTTCTCTAAGCCACCAGACTTCCTCTCTTCCTCTCTGTAGCATTCTAATTCACTGCACTTCTTCTCTAATTCACTGCACTTCTTCTCTAAGCCACCAGAATTTCTCTCTGTAGCATTTCAATTCACTGCACTTCTTCTCTACGCCACTGGACTTCCTCTCTGAGGCATTCTAGTTCACTGCACTTCTTCTCCAAGCACCACACTTCCTCTCTATGGCATTCTACTTCCCTGCACTTCTTCTCTAATTCACTGCACTTCTTCTCTAACCCATCAGACTTCCACTCTGAGGCATTCTAATTCACTGCACTTCTCCCCTAAGCCACCGGACTTCCTCTCTGTAGCATTCCAATTCACTGCACTTCTTCCCTAAGCCACTGGACTTCTTCTCTGAGCTACTGGACGACTTCCTCTCTGAGGCATTCTACTTCACTGCACTTCTTCTCTAAGCCACCGGACTTCCTCTCTGTAGCATTCCAATTCATTGCACTTCTTCCCTAAGCCACTGGACTTCTTCTCTAAGCCACCGGACTTCCTCTCTGAGGCATTCTAATTCACTGCACTTCTTCTCTAAGCCGCCAGACCTCCTCTCTGAGGAATTCTACTTCACTGCACTTCTTCTCTAAGCCACCGGACTTCCTCTCTGAGGCATTCTACTTCACTGCACTTCTTCTCTAATTCACTGCACTTCTTCTCTAAGCCACCGGACTTCCTCTCTGATGCATTCTACATCACTGCACTTCTTCTCTACGCCACCGGACTTCCTCTCTGAGGCATTCTACCTCACTGCACTTCTTCTCTAATTCACTGCACTTCTTCTCTAAGCCACCGGACTTCCTCTCTGAGGCATTCTACTTCACTGCACTTCTTCTCTAATTCACTGCACTTCTTCTCTAAGCCACCGGACTTCCTCTCTGTAGCATTCTAATTCACTGCACTTCTTCTCCAAGCACCACACTTCCTCTCTGTGGCATTCTACTTCCCTACACTTCTTCTCTAATTCACTGCACTTCTTCTCTAAGCCACCGGACTTCCTCTCTGTAGCATTCCAATTCACGGCACTTCTTCTCTAAGCCACCGGACTTCCTCTCTGTAGCATTCCAATTCACGGCACTTCTTCTCTAAGCCACCAGACTTCCTCTCTGTAGCATTCCAATTCACGGCACTTCTTCTCTAAGCCACCTGACTTCCTCTCTGTGGAATTCTAATTCACTGCACTTCTTCTCAAAGCGGCTGGACTTCTTCTCTGAGGCATTCTATTTCACTGCACTTCTTCTCTAAGCCACTGGACCTCCTCTCAGTGGCATTCTAATTCACTGCACTTCTTCTCTAAGCCGCCAGACCTCCTCTCTGTGGCATTCTAATTCACTGCACTTCTTCTCTAAGCCACCAGACTTCCTCTCTCTAGCATTCAAAATTCACGGCACTTCTTCTCTAAGCCACCGGACTTCCTCTCTGTAGCATTCCAATTCACTGCACTTCTTCCCTAAGCCACCGGACTTCCTCTCTGAGGCATTCTAATTCACTGCACTTCTTCTCTAAGCAGCCGGACTTCCTCTCTGGGGCATTCTAATGATGTCCTCTCTGTAGCATTCTAATTCACTATACTTCTTGTCTAAGCCAAATGGACATCCTCTCTGAGGTATTCTAATTGACTGCACTGCTTCTCTAAGCCACTGGACCTCCTCTCAGTGGCATTCTAATTCACTGCACTTCTTCTCTAAGCCGCCAGACCTCCTCTATGTGGCATTCTAATTCACTGCACTTCTTCTCTAAGCCACTGGACCTCCTCTCAGTGGCATTCTAATTCACTGCACTTCTTCTCTAAGCCGCCAGACCTCCTCTCTGTGGCATTCTAATTCACTGCACTTCTTCTCTAAGCCGCCAGACCTCCTCTCTGAGGTACTCTAATTCATTGCACTTCTTCTCTAAGCCCCCAGACCTCCTCTCTGTAGCATTCTAATTCACTGCACTTCTTCTCCAAGCCACCAGACTTCCTCTCTGTAGCATTCCAATTCACTGCACTTCTTCCCTAAGCCACCGGACTTCCTCTCTGTAGCATTCCAATTCACTGCACTTCTTCCCTAAGCCACCGGACTTCCTCTGTGAGGCATTCTAATTCACTGCACTTCTTCTCTAAGCCGTCGGACTTCCTCTCTGAGGCATTCTAATTCACTGCACTTCTTCTCTAAGCCACCGGACTTCCTCTCTGTAGCATTCCAACTCACTGCACTTCTTCCCTAAGCCACCGGACTTCCTCTCTGAGGCATTCTAATTCACTGCACTTCTCCTCCAAGCCACCGGACTTCCTCTCTGAGGCATTCTAATTCACTGCACTTCTTCGCTAAGCCGCCAGACATCCTCTCTGAGGCATTCTAATTCACTGCACTTCTTCTCTAAGCAGCTGGACTTCCTCTCTGGGGCATTCTAATGATGTCCTCTCTGTAGCATTCTAATTCACTGCACTTCTTCTCTAAGCCACCGGGATTCCTCTCTGTAGCATTCCAATTCACTGCACTTCTTCTGTAAGCCCCTGGACTTCCTCTCTGAGGCATTCTACTTCACTGCACTTCTTCGCTAATTCACTGCACTTCTCTAAGCCACCAGACTTCCTCTCTGTAGCATTCCAATTCACTGCACTTCTCTAAGCCACCAGACTTCCTCTCTGTAGCATTCCAATTCACTGCACTTCTTCTCTACGCCACTGGACTTCCTCTCTGAGGCATTTTACCTCACTGCACTTCTCTAATTCACCACATTTCTTCTCCAAGCCACCAGACTTCCTCTCTGTAGCATTCTAATTCACTGCACTTCTTCTCCAAGCACCACACTTCCTCTCTATGGCATTCTACTTCCCTGCACTTCTTCTCTAATTCACTGCACTTCTTCTCTAACCCATCGGACTTCCACTCTGAGGCATTCTAATTCACTGCACTTCTTCTCTAAGCCGCCAGGCCTCCTCTCTGAGGAATTCTACTTCACTGCACTTCTTCTCTAATTCACTGCACTTCTTCTCTAAGCCACCGGACTTCCTCTCTGAGGCATTCTACTTCACTGCACTTCTTCTCTAAGCCACCGGACTTCCTCTCTGTAGCATTCCAATTCACGGCACTTCTTCTCTAAGCCACCGGACTTCCTCTCTGTAGCATTCCAATTCACGGCACTTCTTCTCTAAGCCACCGGACTTCCTCTCTGTAGCATTCCAATTCACGGCACTTCTTCTCTAAGCCACCTGACTTCCTCTCTGTGGCATTCTAATTCACTGCACTTCTTCTCAAAGCCGCCGGATTTCTCCTCTGAGGCATTCTACTTCCCTACACTTCTTCTCTAATTCACTGCACTTCTTCTCTAAGCCACCAGACTTCCTCTCTGGAGCATTCCAATTCACAGCACTTCTTCTCTAAGCCACTGGACTTCCTCTCCGAGGCATTCTACTTCTCTGCAATTCTTCGCTAATTCACTGCACTTCTTCTCGAAGCCGCCGGACTTCCTCTCTGAGGCATTCTAATTCACTGCACTTCTTCTCTAAGCCACTGGAACTCCTCTCTGTGGCATTCTAATTCACTGCACTTATTCTCTAAGCCGCCAGACCTCCTCTCTGTGGCATTCTAATTCACTGCACTTCTTCTCTAAGCCACCAGACTTCCTCTCTCTAGCATTCAAAATTCACTGCACTTCTTCTCTAAGCCACCAGACTTCCTCTCTGTAGCATTCCAATTCACTGCACTTCTTCCCTAAGCCACCGGACTTCCTCTCTGAGGAATTCTAATTCACTGCTCTTCTTCTCTAAGCAGCCGGACTTCCTCTCTGGGGCATTCTAATGATGTCCTCTTGTCTAAGCCAAATGGACATCCTCTCTGAGGTATTCTAATTCCCTGCACTTCTTCTCTAAGCCACTGGACCTCCTCTCAGTGGCAATCTAATTCACTGCACTTCTTCTCTAATTCACTGCACTTCTTCTCTAACCCATCGGACTTCCACTCTGAGGCATTCTAATTCACTGCACTTCTCCCCTAAGCCACCGGACGTCCTCTCTGAGGCACTCTAATTCACTGCTCTTCTTCTCTAAGCCACCAGACTTCCTCTCTGAGGCCTTCTAATTCACTGCACTTCTTCTCTAAGCTGCCAGACCTCTCTCTGAGGCATTCTAATTCACTGCACTTCTTCTCTAAGACGCCGGACTTCCTCTCTGTAGCATTCTAATTCACTGCACTTCTTCTCTAAGCCGCCGGACTTCCTCTCTGAGGCACTCTAATTCACTGCTCTTCTTCTCTAAGCCACCAGACTTCCTCTCTGAGGCCTTCTAATTCACTGCACTTCTTCTCTAAGCTGCCAGACCTCCTCTCTGAGGCACTCTAATTCACTGCTCTTCTTCTCTAAGCCGCCGGACTTCCTCTCTGAGGCCTTCTAATTCACTGCACTTCTTCTCTAAGCTGCCAGACCTCCTCTCTGAGGCATTCTAATTCACTGCACTTCTTCTCAAAGCCACCGGACTTCCTCTCTGAGGCATTATACTTCACTGCACTTCTCTAATTCACTGCACTACTTCTCAAAGCCACCGGCCTTCCTCTCTATAGCATTCCAATTCACTGCACTTTTTCTCTAAGCCACCAGACTTCCTCTCTGAGGAATTCTACTCCACTGCACTTCTTTTCTAAGCCACCGGACTTCCTCTCTGTGGCATTCTAATTCACTTCACTTCTTCTCTAAGCCACCAGACCTCCTCTCTGAGGCATTCTAATTCACTTCACTTCTTCTCTAAGCCACCAGAGCTCCTCTTTGAGGCATTCTAATTCACTGCATTTCTTCTCTAAGCCACCAGACCTCCTCTCTGAGGCATTCTAATTCACTTCACTTCTTCTCTAAGCCGCCAGACCTCCTCTTTGAGGCATTCTAATTCACTGCACTTCTTCTCTAAGCCGTCGGACTTCCTCTCTGAGGCATTCTAATTCACTGCACTTCTTCTCTAAACCACCGGACTTCCTCTCTGTAGCATTCAAAATTCACTGCACTTCTTCTCTAAGCCACCAGAGCTCCTCTTTGAGGCATTCTAATTCACTGCATTTCTTCTCTAAGCCACCAGACCTCCTCTCTGAGGCATTCTAATTCACTTCACTTCTTCTCTAAGCCGCCAGACCTCCTCTTTGAGGCATTCTAGCTCACTGCTCTTCTTCTCTAAGCCGCCAGACCTCCTCTCTGAGGCATTCTAATTCACTGCACTTCTTCACTAATTCACTGCACTTCTTCTCTAAGCCACCAGATCTCCTCTCTGAGGCATTCTAATTCACTTCACTTCTTCTCTAAGCCACCAGACCTCCTCTTTGAGGCATTCTAATTCACTGCACTTCTTCTCTAAGCCGCCAGACCTCCTCTTTGAGGCATTCTAATTCACTGCACTTCTTCTCTAAGCCGCCAGACCTCCTCTCTAAGGTATTCTACTTCACTGCACTTCTATGCTAATTCACTGCACTTCTTCTCTATGCTGGACTTCCTCTCTGAGGCATTCTAATTCACTGCACTTCTTCTCTAAGCCACTGGACTTCCACTCCGAGGCATTCTACTTCTCTGCAATTCTTTGCTAATTCACTGCACTTCTTCTCAAAGCCGCCGGACTTCCTCTCCGAGGCATTCTAATTCACTGCACTTCTTCTCTAAGCCACCAGACTTCTTCTCTCTAGCATTCAAAATTCACTGCACTTCTTCTCTAAGCCACCGGATTTCCTCTCTGTAGCATTCCAATTCACTGCACTTCTTCCCTAAGCCACCGGACTTCCTCTCTGAGGCATTCTAATTCACTGCACTTCTCTAAGCAGCCGCACTTCCTCTCTGGGGAATTCTAATGATGTCCTCTCTGTAGCATTCTAATTCACTGCACTTCTTCTCTAAGCCAAATGGACATCCTCTCTGAGGTATTCTAATTCACTGCACTTCTTCTCTAAGCCACTGGACCTCCTCTCAGTGGCATTCTAATTCACTGCACTTCTTCTCTAAGCCGCCAGACCTCCTCTATGTGGCATTCTAATTCACTGCACTTCTTCTCTAAGCCGCCAGACCTCCTCTCTGTGGCATTCTAATTCACTGCACTTCTTCTCTAAGCCACCAGACTTCCTCTCTCTAGCATTCAAAATTCACTGCACTTCTTCTCTAAGCCACTGGACTTCCTCTCTGTAGCATTCCAATTCACTGCACTTCTTCCCTAAGCCACCGGACTTCCTCTCTGAGGCATTCTAATTCACTGCACTTCTTCTCGAAGCCGCCAGACTTCCTCTCTGAGGCATTCTAGTTCACTGCACTTCTTCTCTAAGCCACTGGACCTCCTCTCAGTGGCATTCTAATTCACTGCACTTCTTCTCTAAGCCGCCAGACCTCCTCTCTGTGGCATTCTAATTCACTGCACTTCTTCTCTAAGCCACCAGACTCCCTCTCTCTAGCATTCAAAATTCACGGCACTTCTCCTCTAAGCCACCGGACTTCCTCTCTGTAGCATTCCAATTCACTGCACTTCTTCCCTAAGCCACCGGACTTCCTCTCTGAGGCATTCTAATTCACTGCACTTCTTCTCTAAGCCGCCAGACCTCCCCTTTGTGGCATTCTAATTCACTGCACTTCTTCTCTAAGCCACCAGACCTCCTCTCTCTGGCATTCTAATTCACTGCACTTCTTCTCTAAGCCGCCAGACCTCCTCTCTGAGGTACTCTAATTCACTGCACTTCTTCTCTAAGCCCACAGACCTCCTCTCTGTAGCATTCTAATTCACTGCACTTCTTCTCCAAGCCACCAGACTTCCTCTCGGAGGCATTCTAATTCACTGCACTTCTTCACAAGCCACCGGACTTCCTCTCTGTAGCATTCTAAATCACTGCACTTCTTTTCTAAGTCACTGAACTTCCTCTCTGAGGCATTCTAATTCACTGCACTTCTTCTCTAAGCCACCAGACCTCCTCTCTGTAGGATTCTAATTCACTGCACTTCTTCTCTAAGCCACCGGACTTCCTCTCTGTAGCATTCTAATTCATTGCACTTCTTCTCTAAGCCGTCGGACTTCCTCTCTGAGGCATTCTAATTCACTGCACTTCTTCTCTAAGCCGTCGGACTTCCTCTCTGAGGCATTCTAATTCACTGCACTTCTTCTCTAAACCACCGGACTTCCTCTCTGTAGCATTCAAAATTCACTGCACTTCTTCTCTAAGCCACCGGACTTCCTCTCTGTAGCATTCCAATTCACTGCACTTCTTCCCTAAGCCACCGGACTTCCTCTCTGAGGCATTCTAATTCACTGCACTTCTCCTCTAAGCCACCGGACTTCCTCTCTGAGGCATTCTAATTCACTGCACTTCTTTGCTAAGCCGCCAGACATCCTCTTTGAGGCATTCTAATTCACTGCACTTCTTCTCTAAGCAGCCGGACTTCCTCTCTGGGGCATTCTAATGATGTCCTCTCTGTAGCATTCTAATTCACTGCACTTCTTCTCTAAGACACCGGAATTCAGCTCTGTAGCATTCCAATTCACTGCACTTCTTCTGTAAGCCCCTGGACTTCCTCTCTGTAGCATTCTAATTCACTGCACTTCTCTAAGCCACCAGACTTCCTCTCTGTAGCATTCTAATTCACTGCACTTCTTCTCTAATTCACTGCACTTCTTCTCTAAGCCACCAGAATTCCTCTCTGTAGCATTCCAATTCACTGCACTTCTTCTCTACGCCACTGGACTTCCTCTCTGAGGCATTCTACCTCACTGCACTTCTTCTCTAATTCACTGCATTTCTTCTCTAAGCCACCAGACTTCCTCTCTGTAGCATTCTAGTTCACTGCACTTCTTCTCCAAGCACCACACTTCCTCTCTATGGCATTCTACTTCCCTGCACTTCTTCTCTAATTCACTGCACTTCTTCTCTAACCCATCGGACTTCCACTCTGAGGCATTCTAATTCACTGCACTTCTCCCCTAAGCCACCGGACTTCCTCTCTGTAGCATTCCAATTCACAGCACTTCTTCTCTAGGCCACCGGACTTCCTCTCTGTAGCATTCCAATTCACTGCACTTCTTCTCTACGCCACTGGACTTCCTCTCTGAGGCATTCTACCTCACTGCACTTCTTCTCTAATTCACTGCTTTTCTCCTCTAAGCCACCGGACTTCCTCTCTGTAGCATTCCAATTCACGGCACTTCTTCTCTAGGCCACCGGACTTCCTCTCTGTAGCATTCCAATTTACTGCACTTCTTCTCTAAGCCACTGGACTTCCTCTCTGAGGCATTCTACTTCACTGCACTTCTTCTCTAAGCCACCGGACTTCCTCTCTGTAGCATTCCAATTCACTGCACTTCTTCCCTAAGCCACTGGACTTCTTCTCTAAGCCACCGGACTTCCTCTCTGAGGCATTCTAATTCACTGCACTTCTTCTCTAAGCCACCGGACTTCCTCTCTGAGGCATTCTACTTCACTGCACTTCTTCTCTAATTCACTGCACTTCTTCTCTAAGCCACCGGACTTCCTCTCTGTAGCATTCTAATTCACTGCACTTCTTCTCCAAGCACCACACTTCCTCTCTGTGGCATTCTACTTCCCTACACTTCTTCTCTAATTCACTGCACTTCTTCTCTAAGCCACCGGACTTCCTCTCTGTAGCATTCCAATTCACGGCACTTCTTCTCTAAGCCACCGGACTTCCTCTCTGTAGCATTCCAATTCACGGCACTTCTTCTCTAAGCCACCAGACTTCCTCTCTGTAGCATTCCAATTCACGGCACTTCTTCTCTAAGCCACCTGACTTCCTCTCTGTGGCATTGTAATTCACTGCACTTCTTCTCAAAGCGGCCGGACTTCTTCTCTGAGGCATTCTACTTCCCTACACTTCTTCTCTAATTCACTGCACTTCTTCTCTAAGCCACCGGACTTCCTCTCTGTAGCATTCCAATTCACAGCACTTCTTCTCTAAGCCACTGGACTTCCTCTCCGAGGCATTCTACTTCTCTGCAATTCTTCGCTAATTCACTGCACTTCTTCTCAAAGCCGCCAGACCTCCTGTCTGTGGCATTCTAATTCACTGCACTTCTTTTCTAAGCCACCAGACTTCCTCTCTCTAGCATTCAAAATTCACGGCACTTCTTCTCTAAGCCACCGGACTTCCTCTCTGTAGCATTCCAATTCACTGCACCTCTTCCCTAAGCCACCGGACTTCCTCTCTGAGGCATTCTAATTCACTGCACTTCTTCTCTAAGCAGCCGGACTTCCTCTCTGGGGCATTCTAATGATGTCCTCTCTGTAGCATTCTAATTCACTATACTTCTTGTCTAAGCCAAATGGACATCCTCTCTGAGGTATTCTAATTGACTGCACTGCTTCTCTAAGCCACTGGACCTCCTCTCAGTGGCATTCTAATTCACTGCACTTCTTCTCTAAGCCGCCAGACCTCCTCTATGTGGCATTCTAATTCACTGCACTTCTTCTCTAAGCCACTGGACCTCCTCTCAGTGGCATTCTAATTCACTGCACTTCTTCTCTAAGCCGCCAGACCTCCTCTTTGTGGCATTCTAATTCACTGCACTTCTTCTCTAAGCCGCCAGACCTCCTCTCTGAGGTACTCTAATTCATTGCACTTCTCCTCTAAGTCACTGAACTTCCTCTCTGAGGCATTCTAATTCACTGCACTTCTTCTCTAAGCCAGACCTCCTCTCTGTAGGATTCTAATTCACTGCACTTCTTCTCTAAGCCGTCGGACTTCTTCTCTAAGCCACCGGACTTCCTCTCTGAGGCATTCTACTTCACTGCACTTCTTCTCTAATTCACTGCACTTCTTCTCTAAGCCACTGGACTTCCTCTCTGTAGCATTCCAATTCACGGCACTTCTTCTCTAAGCCACCGGACTTCCTCTCTGTAGCATTCCAATTCACGGCACTTCTTCTCTAAGCCACCGGACTTCCTCTCTGTAGCATTCCAATTCACAGCACTTCTTCTCTAAGCCACCTGACTTCCTCTCTGTGGCATTCTAATTCACTGCACTTCTTCTCAAAGCCGCCGGACTTCTCCTCTGAGGCATTCTACTTCCCTACACTTCTTCTCTAATTCACTGCACTTCTTCTCTAAGCCACCAGACTTCCTCTCTATAGCATTCCAATTCACAGCACTTCTTCTCTAAGCCACTGGACTTCCTCTCCGAGGCATTCTACTTCTCTGCAATTCTTCGCTAATTCACTGCACTTCTTCTCGAAGCCGCCGGACTTCCTCTCTGAGGCATTCTAATTCACTGCACTTCTTCTCTAAGCCACTGGACCTCCTCTCTGTGGCATTCTAATTCACTGCACTTATTCTCTAAGCCGCCAGACCTCCTCTCTGTGGCATTCTAATTCACTGCACTTCTTCTCTAAGCCACCAGACTTCCTCTCTCTAGCATTCAAAATTCACTGCACTTCTTCTCTAAGCCACCGGACTTCCTCTCTGTAGCATTCCAATTCACTGCACTTCTTCCCTAAGCCACCGGACTTCCTCTCTGAGGCATTCTAATTCACTGCTCTTCTTCTCTAAGCAGCCGGACTTCCTCTCTGGGGCATTCTAATGATGTCCTCTTGTCTAAGCCAAATGGACATCCTCTCTGAGGTATTCTAATTCCCTGCACTTCTTCTCTAAGCCACTGGACCTCCTCTCAGTGGCAATCTAATTCACTGCACTTCTTCTCTAAGCCGCCAGACCTCCTCTATGTGGCATTCTAATTCACTGCACTTCTTCTCTAAGCCGCCAGACCTCCTCTATGTGGCATTCTAATTCACTGCACTTCTTCTCTAAGCCACTGGACCTCCTCTCAGTGGCATTCTAATTCACTGCTCTTCTTCTCTAAGCTGCCAGACCTCCTCTCTGTGGCATTCTAATTCACTGCACTTCTTCTCTAAGCCGCCAGACCTCCTCTGTGTGGCATTCTAATTCACTGCACTTCTTCTCTAAGCCACTGGACCTCCTCGTAGTGGCATTCTAATTCACTGCACTTCTTCTCTAAGCCGCCAGACCTCCTCTTTGTGGCATTCTAATTCACTGCACTTCTTCTCTAAGCCGTCGGACTTCCTCTCTGAGGCATTCTAATTCACTGCACTTCTTCTCTAAGCCGTCGGACTTCCTCTCTGAGGCATTCTAATTCACTCCACTTCTTCTCTAAACCACCAGACTTCCTCTCTGTAGCATTCAAAATTCACTGCACTTCTTCTCTAAGCCACCGGACTTCCTCTCTGTAGCATTCCAATTCACTGCACTTCTTCCCTAAGCCACCGGACTTCCTCTCTGAGGCATTCTAATTCACTGCACTTCTCCTCTAAGCCACCGGACTTCCTCTCTGAGGCATTCTAATTCACTGCACTTCTTTGCTAAGCCGCCAGACATCCTCTTTGAGGCATTCTAATTCACTGCACTTCTTCTCTAAGCAGCCGGACTTCCTCTCTGGGGCATTCTAATGATGTCCTCTCTGTAGCATTCTAATTCACTGCACTTCTTCTCTAAGACACCGGAATTCCTCTCTGTAGCATTCCAATTCACTGCACTTCTTCTGTAAGCCCCTGGACTTCCTCTCTGTAGCATTCTAATTCACTGCACTTCTCTAAGCCACCAGACTTCCTCTCTGTAGCATTCTAATTCACTGCACTTCTTCTCTAATTCACTGCACTTCTTCTCTAAGCCACCAGAATTCCTCTCTGTAGCATTCCAATTCACTGCACTTCTTCTCTACGCCACTGGACTTCCTCTCTGAGGCATTCTACCTCACTGCACTTCTTCTCTAATTCACTGCATTTCTTCTCTAAGCCACCAGACTTCCTCTCTGTAGCATTCTAGTTCACTGCACTTCTTCTCCAAGCACCACACTTCCTCTCTATGGCATTCTACTTCCCTGCACTTCTTCTCTAATTCACTGCACTTCTTCTCTAACCCATCGGACTTCCACTCTGAGGCATTCTAATTCACTGCACTTCTCCCCTAAGCCACCGGACTTCCTCTCTGTAGCATTCCAATTCACGGCACTTCTTCTCTAGGCCACCGGACTTCCTCTCTGTAGCATTCCAATTCACTGCACTTCTTCTCTACGCCACTGGACTTCCTCTCTGAGGCATTCTACCTCACTGCACTTCTTCTCTAATTCACTGCACTTCTCCCCTAAGCCACCGGACTTCCTCTCTGTAGCATTCCAATTCACGGCACTTCTTCTCTAGGCCACCGGACTTCCTCTCTGTAGCATTCCAATTTACTGCACTTCTTCCCTAAGCCACTGGACTTCTTCTCTAAGCCACTGGACTTCCTCTCTGAGGCATTCTACTTCACTGCACTTCTTCTCTAAGCCACCGGACTTCCTCTCTGTAGCATTCCAATTCACTGCACTTCTTCCCTAAGCCACTGGACTTCTTCTCTAAGCCACCGGACTTCCTCTCTGAGGCATTCTAATTCACTGCACTTCTTCTCTAAGCCACCGGACTTCCTCTCTGAGGCATTCTACTTCACTGCACTTCTTCTCTAATTCACTGCACTTCTTCTCTAAGCCACCGGACTTCCTCTCTGTAGCATTCTAATTCACTGCACTTCTTCTCCAAGCACCACACTTCCTCTGTGTGGCATTCTACTTCCCTACACTTCTTATCTAATTCACTGCACTTCTTCTCTAAGCCACCGGACTTCCTCTCTGTAGCATTCCAATTCACGGCACTTCTTCTCTAAGCCACCGGACTTCCTCTCTGTAGCATTCCAATTCACGGCACTTCTTCTCTAAGCCACCAGACTTCCTCTCTGTAGCATTCCAATTCACGGCACTTCTTCTCTAAGCCACCTGACTTCCTCTCTGTGGCATTCTAATTCACTGCACTTCTTCTCAAAGCGGCCGGACTTCTTCTCTGAGGCATTCTACTTCCCTACACTTCTTCTCTAATTCACTGCACTTCTTCTCTAAGCCACCGGACTTCCTCTCTGTAGCATTCCAATTCACAGCACTTCTTCTCTAAGCCACTGGACTTCCTCTCCGAGGCATTCTACTTCTCTGCAATTCTTCGCTAATTCACTGCACTTCTTCTCAAAGCCGCCGGACTTCCTCTCTGAGGCATTCTAATTCACTGCACTTCTTCTCTAAGCCACTGGACCTCCTCTCAGTGGCATTCTAATTCACTGCACTTCTTCTCTAAGCCGCCAGACCTCCTGTCTGTGGCATTCTAATTCACTGCACTTCTTTTCTAAGCCACCAGACTTCCTCTCTCTAGCATTCAAAATTCACGGCACTTCTTCTCTAAGCCACCGGACTTCCTCTCTGTAGCATTCCAATTCACTGCACCTCTTCCCTAAGCCACCGGACTTCCTCTCTGAGGCATTCTAATTCACTGCACTTCTTCTCTAAGCAGCCGGACTTCCTCTCTGGGGCATTCTAATGATGTCCTCTCTGTAGCATTCTAATTCACTATACTTCTTGTCTAAGCCAAATGGACATCCTCTCTGAGGTATTCTAATTGACTGCACTGCTTCTCTAAGCCACTGGACCTCTTCTCAGTGGCATTCTAATTCACTGCACTTCTTCTCTAAGCCGCCAGACCTCCTCTATGTGGCATTCTAATTCACTGCACTTCTTCTCTAAGCCACTGGACCTCCTCTCAGTGGCATTCTAATTCACTGCACTTCTTCTCTAAGCCGCCAGACCTCCTCTCTGTGGCATTCTAATTCATTGCACTTCTTCTCTAAGCCCCCAGACCTCCTCTCTGTAGCATTCTAATTCACTGCACTTCTTCTCCAAGCCACCAGACTTCCTCTCGGAGGCATTCTAATTCACTGCACTTCTTCACAAGCCACCTGACTTCCTCTCTGTAGCATTCTAAATCACTGCACTTCTCCTCTAAGTCACTGAACTTCCTCTCTGAGGCATTCTAATTCACTGCACTTCTTCTCTAAGCCAGACCTCCTCTCTGTAGGATTCTAATTCACTGCACTTCTTCTCTAAGCCGTCGGACTTCTTCTCTAAGCCACCGGACTTCCTCTCTGAGGCATTCTACTTCACTGCACTTCTTCTCTAATTCACTGCACTTCTTCTCTAAGCCACTGGACTTCCTCTCTGTAGCATTCCAATTCACGGCACTTCTTCTCTAAGCCACCGGACTTCCTCTCTGTAGCATTCCAATTCACGGCACTTCTTCTCTAAGCCACCGGACTTCCTCTCTGTAGCATTCCAATTCACAGCACTTCTTCTCTAAGCCACCTGACTTCCTCTCTGTGGCATTCTAATTCACTGCACTTCTTCTCAAAGCCGCCGGACTTCTCCTCTGAGGCATTCTACTTCCCTACACTTCTTCTCTAATTCACTGCACTTCTTCTCTAAGCCACCAGACTTCCTCTCTGTAGCATTCCAATTCACAGCACTTCTTCCCTAAGCCACCGGACTTCCTCTCTGAGGCATTCTAATTCACTGCACTTCTCCTCTAAGCCACCGGACTTCCTCTCTGAGGCATTCTAATTCACTGCACTTCTTTGCTAAGCCGCCAGACATCCTCTTTGAGGCATTCTAATTCACTGCACTTCTTCTCTAAGCCGTCGGACTTCTTCTCTAAGCCACCGGACTTCCTCTCTGAGGCATTCTACTTCACTGCACTTCTTCTCTAATTCACTGCACTTCTTCTCTAAGCCACTGGACTTCCTCTCTGTAGCATTCCAATTCACGGCACTTCTTCTCTAAGCCACCGGACTTCCTCTCTGTAGCATTCCAATTCACGGCACTTCTTCTCTAAGCCACCGGACTTCCTCTCTGTAGCATTCCAATTCACAGCACTTCTTCTCTAAGCCACCTGACTTCCTCTCTGTGGCATTCTAATTCACTGCACTTCTTCTCAAAGCCGCCGGACTTCTCCTCTGAGGCATTCTACTTCCCTACACTTCTTCTCTAATTCACTGCACTTCTTCTCTAAGCCACCAGACTTCCTCTCTGTAGCATTCCAATTCACAGCACTTCTTCTCTAAGCCACTGGACTTCCTCTCCGAGGCATTCTACTTCTCTGCAATTCTTCGCTAATTCACTGCACTTCTTCTCTAAGCCACAGGACCTCCTCTCAGTGGCAATCTAATTCACTGCACTTCTTCTCTAAGCCGCCAGACCTCCTTTATGTGGCATTCTAATTCACTGCACTTCTTCTCTAAGCCGCCAGACCTCCTCTATGTGGCATTCTAATTCACTGCACTTCTTCTCTAAGCCACCAGACTTCCTCTCGGAGGCATTCTAATTCACTGCACTTCTTCACAAGCCACCGGACTTCCTCTCTGTAGCATTCTAAATCACTGCACTTCTTCTCTGAGTCACTGAACTTCCTCTCTGAGGCATTCTAATTCACTGCACTTCTTCTCTAAGCCTTCAGACTTCCTCTCTGTAGCATTCTAATTCACTGCACTTCTTCTCTAATCCACCGGACTTCCTCTCTGTAGCATTCTAATTCACTGCACTTCTACTCTAAGCCACCGGACTTCCTCTCTGAGGCATTCTAATTCACTGCACTTCTTCTCTAAGGTGTCAGACTTCCTCTCTGTAGCATTCTAATTCACTGCACTTCTTCCCTAAGCCACCGGACTTCCTCTCTGAGGCATTCTAATTCACTGCACTTCTACTCTAAGCCACCGGACTTCCTCTCTGAGGCATTCTAATTCACTGCACTTCTTCTCTAAGCCACTGGAATTCCTCTCTGTAGCATTCCAATTCACTGCACTTCTCTAAGCCACCAGACTTCCTCTCTGTAGCATTCTAATTCACTGCACTTCTTCTCTAATTCACTGCACTTCTTCTCTAAGCCACCAGAATTCCTCTCTGTAGCATTCCAATTCACTGCACTTCTTCCCTATGCCACTGGACTTCCTCTCTGAGGCATTCTACCTCACTGCACTTCTTCTCTAATTCACTGCATTTCTTCTCTAAGCCACCAGACTTCCTCTCTGTAGCATTCTAATTCACTGCACTTCTTCTCCAAGCACCACACTTCCTCTCTATGGCATTCTACTTCCCTGCACTTCTTCTCTAATTCACTGCACTTCTCCCCTAAGCGACCGGACTTCCTCTCTGAGGCATTCTACTTCACGGCACTTCTTCTCTAAGCCACCAGACTTCCTCTCTGTAGCATTCCAATTCACTGCACTTCTTCTCTAAGCCACCGGACTTCCTCTCTGAGGCATTCTAATTCACTGCACTTCTTCTCTAAGCCACCGGACTTCCTCTCTGACGGAATTCACTGCACTTCTTCTCTAAGCCACCAGACTTCCTCTCTGAGGCATTCTAATTCACTGCACTTCTTCTCTAATTCACTGCACTTCTTCTCTAAGCCACCGGACTTCCTCTCTGTAGCATTCTAATTCACTGCACTTCTATTCCAAGCACCAGACTTCCTCTCTGTGGCATTCTAATTCACTGCACTTCTTCTCTAAGCTAGAACGTCCTCTCTGAGGCATTCTACCTCACTGCCCTTATTCACTGCACTTCTTCTCTAAGCCACTGGACGTCCTCTCTGTAGCATTCTAATTCACTGCCCTTCTTCTCCAAGCGCCAGACTTCCTCTCTGTGGCATTCTAATTCAATGCACTTCTTCTCTAATTCACTGCACTTCTTCTCTAAGCCACTGGACTTCCTCTCTGAGGCATTCTACCTCACTGCCCTTATTCACTGCACTTCTTCTCTAAGCCACTGGACGTCCTCTCTGTAGCATTCTAATTCACTGCCCTTCTTCTCCAAGCGCCAGACTTCCTCTCTGTGGCATTCTAATTCACTGCACTTCTTCTCTAAGCCATCGGACTTCCTCTCTGAGGCATTCTAATTCACTGCACTTCTTCTCTAATTCACTGCACTTCTTCTCTAAGCCACTGGACTTCCTCTCTGAGGCATTGTACTTCACTGCACTTCTTCTCTAATTCACTGCACTTCTTCTCTAAGCCACCGGACTTCCTTTCTGGGGCATTCCAATTCACTGCACTTCTTCTCTAAGCCACCAGACTTCCTCTCTGTAGCATTCTAATTCTGTCATGCCCACGCCGCTGGCGCACGCATTGGCAACCATCATGGACTACTTGGTACTCATTTATTCTCCTAATACTCCTTGAACAACTCCTTTTCACGCCTTGGTCTTTTATTTCCATTTGCTCAACTTTGGCTCTTTCTTATTTCATTCAATTAACTACATCTACCATAATGCACCTGGCTAGATTCCTCAATTCCTGGCTATTCTCATTCATCGTTATTGGGACCACAATCCCCAGAAGCCCTAGCGGCCAGTGCTGCTTCCACCTGCTCAGGACCAGAGAGGGAGGAGGCAGATTGTCTTCAGGTGTGCGGCTCCAGGTGCTGTCAATTAGCATGCCTCAGAACAGGGCAGGGCTGTATATAAGCAGCTGCCTGCAGGAGCACAGTGTCTTGCATCTTGAGTTCTCCCCGCTCCTGTTTGCCTTGACCCTTTACTTTGTATGCTGTTCCTGTTGCTGCATTATCCTGTTTTGTTCCAGTGCCCTTTCCGGGCTCCCTGCCTTGCAGCCGATCATGATCCGCTGCCTTCTACCTACAGCCCTTGTCCTCTGGGCTTCCTGCTTTGCAGCCTATTACAGTCCTCTGCAGCCCTCTACAGTCAGCGGCCCTGCTCCTCTGGGCTCACACATTGCTGCCCTGCTCCTCTGGGCTCCTTGCTCTGCAGCCTGCCTCACTCTGGCTGCCTACAGTCCTTGTCCTCTGGGCTCCCTGCCCTGCAGCCTGCCTCACTCCGGCTGCCTACAGTCCTAGTCCTCTGCAGCCCGCCTTGCAGCTTGCCTCACTCCGGCTGCCTACAGTCCTTGTCCTCTGGGCTCCCTGCCCTGCAGCCTGCCTAACTCCGGCTGCCTACAGCCCTTGTCCTCTGGGCTCCTTACCGTGCAGCTTGCAACCTTCTGCTGTCTCCAAGCCCTTGTTCCCTGGGCTCCCTACCTTGCAGCCTCCACCTCTTCGCTGCCTACAGCCCTTGTCCTCTGGGCTCCTTCCTTGCAGCCTGCTCCCTCTGCTGCCTACAGCCCTTGTCCTCTGGGCTCCCTACCGTGCAGCTTGCAACCTTCTGCTATCTCCAAGCCCTTGTTCCCTGGACTCCCTACCTTGCAGCCTGCACCTCTTCGCTGCCTACAGCCCTGCTCCTCTGGGCTCCCTACCTAGCAGCCCTATTCTTTTGGGCTCTGTCTGTCGCCTACTACTAATCTCTCTCTGTCCTGTTCTTCTGGACTCCCTGCCTTGCAGCCTACTGCAGTCCTCCGCAGTCCACTACAGTTTGCCTGCATCTAGTGCCACTCTTGACTGCAGACCTGCTTCCTACTTTGCAGCCCTTCTGTTTTCCTGACTGCTGCTCCTTGTTCTCTTCCTTGAGTCCGCTGTACTCCACCTTAGGTTATCTATTTTAGTCTAACTGCCTTTCCTTCATTTCCTTCTGCTAGATTGCTCATTGACTTCCTTTTCACTGGTTATATCTGTTCTTGTCTTCTCATGTGTCTTATGTAATCCCTTTGTACAGAGCTTGCCTGTTGGTTTCCGGCAGGCAACCTCTGCCCCTTCCTTTGTCGCGTTTTCAGTGTTACAGACACCCACTGCTGTTGTTCCCAGCCATGAGCACACAGCGTGGGCCTCTGTTATAGCAATCTATGCAGAAGGCTGGAGTTTCCTAAGGTTCGTGGAACACTCTTTCCCATTTCAGCATACACCCCAAGAGGGAATCCAGTTTGTTTGTACCTTTGTATCTTTTGCCCCTTTTGGCTCACAGCTACAGTTTCCTACTCTTCTTTCTTGTTTAACTTACTGTTGTGTGTGCTTATCTGCTACCTTACTTCAGCACAGCCACCCAAAACCTACCGGGGTGCCCTGTGCCACTCTTGACAGAGTGCCATTCCTGACAAATTCACTGCACTTCGCTTCCAAGCACCAGACTTCCTCTCTGAGGCATTCTACTTCACTGCACTTCTTCTCTAATTCACTGAACTTCTTCTCTAAGCCATCGGACTTCCTCTCTGAGGCCTTCTAATTCACTGCACTTCTTCCCTAAGCCACCAGACTTCCTCTCTGAGGCATTCTAATTCACTGCACTTCTTCTCTAATTCACTGCACTTCTTCTCTAAGCCACCAGACTTCCTCTCTGAGGCATTCTAATTCACTGCACTTCTTCTCTAATTCACTGCACTTCTTCTCTAAGCCGCCGGACTTCCTCTCCGAGGCATTCTAAGTCACTGCACTTCTTCACTCATCTGTGCCATTACCAAAAGGAACCAAATATAGTAACTTTAGTCTTAATAGTGTCCTTGAAGGAGTACCCATGTAGGACATTATGCCCACAAAAGATCACTCATCGTGTTGGTGATGCCTATAACGCCAATACAGTACAACATGCTTATGCAGGATGTGGCAGGTAATGAAACTCTGTCTGCAAACATGGAAATAAAAAGGCAGTAATCAAGCAAGTAGTGACAGCGCTGCCCGCTTTCTTTTTGTGAAGGCATGAGATAAACATTTGATAATTACTGCCATAACGGTACTACCCTGCTATAAGATGCCAACAGCCTGAAAATGGGGCGCGCAACTTGGCATATGAGGTTACAAGTGATCTAATACCTATACATAAGCAAAAAAGGTTTTCTTTCCCACTGTTTTTTTTTAATTGGTCTTCAGTGCAAGGAATGCATGTAAGAACACACATATCGCTTATAAATCAAGTGGCTGAAAGCACACTTGTTTAAGTCATTTTCACAACACCAGTACCCGATTTATAGCTGCAATTGAGCCATTAACTCGCAAAAGACTGCTTAGAAATAATACTGGCTGGCTCTATACAGCACAAAGCTTGATATTACTGGGTGATAGAGAGCATGTACACAACCACATAACCCCCACGTGCTGTATGCTCCCCCAAACATCTCAACTGCCTAACTGTACTCCACTTACAGGCGGCTCCACCAAATAGTCAAAAATAAAAATGGACAGAGCAATCTGACAAGACTTCTCTGTCATCCATCTGCCTCGGGCCTGACCTCATGTTGCGTGTCCTGCACTTTTTAACCTCACTAATAGCAATCAGTGTTTGACATTAATAAAACATGTGCTCGTGGTGGCAGAATGAGCACTCTGAAAAAGTCCACCTCATGGGATTCTGCTGTTATTATTCCATATGAGGTACTTGACAGACTTTACATTATGAACTAAAGAAACCAAAACATGCTGCACAGCTGCGGGCGCATGAACACACTGAGACAGCTTACTGTGGTAACCATTACAGTTTTTAAAATTAACTCTGGGTCCTGCACATGAGCCATCTTCAGCACAAATGATACAGGAGGCACCCGTGGAAGCCCCTGAAAGTCCCGCTTTGCCGCGGAACGCTCTTCGGATCCTGCTGAACTCTTGGCTATTTTTTGTCTCCTAACTACAGCCTCCACAAGGTGAACATAAAGACTTTAAGAAGGACAGAGACTGATATTATTATTATAAAAAAAAGGTACTTATATCTTTGTTTTCTCTTGTTTAGGCACTGCAAACAACTTTAGTGGGCGTGCCTATTTAACGCTGTTCGCGCGCGCACCGCGCGCGCGCACCCGTGGAAGCCCCTGAAAGTCCCGCTTTGCCGCTTCGCCGCGGCATCGCGGCTTACGGGGAGGGCTATTATAAATCAAACCAATTTTCTTTTTCTTTTTTTTCTATTTTTAAATTCCAGGTACATTTACGCTATGTTGTTTCATCCATGTTTTTTATTTTTATTTTCATCTGAGTGATTTAAGTGTTTTAATGCGCTAAACAATTCTGGTTTCTTTTTATTTTCAAAAACTGTAACTGAACTAGTGAACAGTACACAAATAAGTATATACTTTAATTTATTACTCATATAGCGCCTAACATACTTTTGATTATGAATGACAAAAGGGGTAAGATTTATAACTTACGCACGGATATGCCATGTCCCTCTCGGCTACGTGCATTATGTGATTTATCGCATAAAGTTAGCCCTCTCTCAACTCCGAAATCAGTTCGCCCCACTACCAAAGGACCTCAATCGGACAAACGAGTTGGGAAGAATCGCACCTGCTTTAACACTGGTGACATTCGAGATTTTGGCTTTAGAGCATTGCATGTTAGTCGTTCGATGGCGGTAATGCCTGAAATAGTCAATCTAAGCGTCTCAAATGTCGAGGCTCAACCTCTACTTACTAATCATGAATGCTTAACCAATAAACAACCTCTAATGAGCTCTCCCACAGCTTTAGACGCTAATGTTAGTAACAAAGGCTGCGAGCAACCATGCAATATTTCCTTATCAGATACTATGATACTGCAAAATGCCCGCACAGGCACTGTCCCAAATATATTGGACAAATCGAAAAGCAACATCAATGAAGTGGATGATGCTGTAATTGATCTTTTTTCGTTGCATTCACGCTTCTCGGCCAAGGAAGACAGCCATGATCTTTCCAAATCTCCTGTCTTATTTCAGAACCAAAGTACTTCTGAAACTGAAACTTCCATCTCATTTATACCTCCGACCCCAAGAAGGCCGGACCGAGCCAACTCTGCTAAGATCAGAGAGTCACTCTCGAATAAATCTCCAGTAATAACTTTAGAAATGATGAATATTGCTATAACATCTCTTGCAAAATTATTTGAAGTTCTTGACACGAAAGTAAACTTGATTCTGGAAAACTTTAAAAACAATGCTAATTGGCAACGATCGAGTGCTGACCCCTTGACCCTGAGGCAAATGCTTGAGGAAAGAGCTGCATTATTAGCACTTAATCAAATACCTGAGCTTATATCCTCACTCAAAAGAGTTACCGATCAATTTGGTCCTCCAAACAGTCAATATCTAACTGACAAATCTGTACCAACTCCAAAAACTGCTGTACCTTTTGTAGAGGGCATCATTCGAGAGATTCCACTGAGGGGTTTGGCTGAAGTGCCCCCGAGGCTCACGAAATCCTACGAAGAATTACCTCTGACGCCCTCTCCTAAAGTACTTTCTATAGTACCATCTATTGATGAATCATGTATACCATCTTCTACAAAGATAACCCCCACTGTTGGAAATGTACAAGTACAAAAGGAAACCTATACGATTTTTGACAAAAATGTAAAGAAACAAAAATCTGAACCTATTGTAAATGTGAAGAAAACAAAAAACCAAAAGTCTAAAAAGATATCATCAAATGGTCAGACTAAACAGTTAATTAAGTCTCTCTCTAAATCAACGAGTGGTTTAAGATTGGCCTCTAATGCTATATCTAAAAAATATATTAGTTTAGCACAGGAGAAAAATAGATCTACTAACGACAAAAGGAGAGACTCCCAGATAGATCTAAATCACTCACCATTAGACGAATTGGTTAAGGTGGTGGAAGGTTGCGATAATGAGTGTGTAGATTTACCTGCTGAGGGTCATCTAATAAAATCAAACAAGCCTGATACAGAAAACAACTCTGATCGCCAAGAATCCTTATTCACTGGTGCGGAAATCAGGAAAGCTGTAGATGATTACATGTCTCAAAATCGACCAAGCACGACTCTATCACACCCGTTGTTGAAATCTAACCCTGTTCTGAATAATAGTCCAATTCTGTGCTCTGAAACGGCTGGTTGCACACCTGCCTTGCCACTCTGTGATGATATAGTTGGAATAGGTACAAAGGTTCCCTCCAACATGTCAGCAGATCTGGCACCACAGGCAAATGTGCAAATTGAGATTCTATCTTCGATTAGGGATTGTTTAGTGGCTCTAACCATTGAACAAAAGACTCTTAAATCTGCTATGAAAGTGTCAACTTGTGATTATAAATCTGATCTTTTATTAACTACAGATCAGAAAATCAATGTCAGAAATGTTTCATTTCAATTACCAGCAGCAATTGAGAAAACAAACTCTATGCAAGAAACCCCTCGTAAAAAGAAAATGGTCGGAATGATTTCGGGTAATGGAAAAAAAATCTCCTCACCTATATTCGATTTTTCTTAGTTGTCGGGGTGGTTCCTTTCCAAAATATACTATGAACAGAGGTAGCATCATGGAAATATTCTCTGATATTCCAATGCTGGAGAGTCTTGCCTCTGGAGACATTGATAGGATTGAATTCCCTGATGAAAACGATTTGACTGTTTCATGTCTGTGGATTAGATCTCGGGCCATTTTTAACATCATATGGTCCGCAAGGCTGGCGCTCTTCGAACTAGGATTTAAATTAATCCCCACCAATGGTGAGAATCACCCAACTGAAGACTTGCAACTTATAGAAAGAGTAAGAACTGCGGGACCTAATCCTCCAACTCTGACAAACGAAAGTACATCCTCTGCAATCCAAGCGAATAGTTGTTGTTGTTGTAAAAATGCATAACTAGATTTTGATGAGTCGTGCCCTCTCACACACAAAATTAGAATTTTGAGTTGGAACACCAGAGGACATAAGCACTTATTTAACAACCCAAAATCCATATTATCAAACTTTGATATAGTGTTGCTGCAAGAGACCTGGCTTACGATTTCTCCATCATGGGATAATCACCATATACATCTGACTCCTGCAATTAAAGGACTGAAAGGTAGACCAATGTCTGGTCTAACAATAATTTCTGATATCTCAACTGTAACTAATGTAACTGATTGTCCCTCTCCGAATTCCTATATGCAATGGTCTGTAATTCTAATTCAAGATATAAAATTTGCAATCATTAACTTGTATTGGAATCCTGTAGCTATTCTAACATCTAACTTCCTAAAAGATCTCAATGCCATCATGGAAAGCATTGCTGCTATTCCCAATATTATGCACATACTTTTGGCTGGAGATCTGAATATTCATCTTTTTATGACATCTAAAAAAGGAAATTCGGAACGGGCCTCTCAGTGGCTTTCGTTTATAGAAACCTGGGATTTGTTATTGTTGAATGGTGCTTCTAAAACTGATATTCCACCTTCTTACACTTGGTCTAGCGGACAACACAAAGCAATTATCGATTATGTCTATGTAGACAGAGTACTATTTAACCAGATATCTAAATTTCTTGTTCTACCGTCCGAGGATAGTGATCATATGATGCTGACGATTGAATTCTCTGTCCATACCCAGAGTAATTTGCAGACCCATCAACGACAACTAAAAAATTTGAAGATCAATACACAGCTAAATAGGCTATACTGGACGAATCCTGACTTAGAAGCGCTGGGTGAAGATCTGATCAATGATTATCATCTCCTATCAGAGAAAACATCTACTCCATTAGAATACTATGACAAAATGCACCTCTTTGCTTCTTCTTGCACAATTGCGCATAAAATGAACAATAACATTCGTTCAATCCATGTATATGAACAATCAATTAGAATTAGGAAATCTTTATTTCGAAAACAAAAAAGACAATCCTTGCTTCTACCGCAGAAATATCGCGATTTAGCTCTACGTAAAATAAAAACTGATTATAAAAATTGGATAAGAGCATACAAAGCAAGTATGTTTCAAAAGGATGGTGAACAATGGCTTTGAGTAGCTGAGAAAAAAAATACTTCGCAAATTTGGAGATTAATTAACTCTGGCACGACATGCTCACAACTTTCATCTCAAATTAATGGAGTGCCAGAGGAATGCTGGGTTGAATATTTCACGAGCATGTATGATATACCATCAAGCAACAGCAAACAAGAGCTACCGAGATTTGAAGGTTCCCCTTTCTCTTTACAGTTTGACATAGACGATATTCTATTCTATATTAATAAGGCAAGTTCATCTAGAGCCCGGGGTCCTGACAGTCTGTCAAATTACACTCTAAAACAGAACCCGATTCTATGGGCTAAAGCTTTATATGCAATTTTTCTTTCCATTCTGGTGAAACAAAGCATTCCTCCATCTTGGTGTAAAGCTGTGATAGTCCCCATTTATAAAAAAAGTGATCGCACAAATCCAGCAAGCTATCGTCCAATAGCATTGTAGGACGCACCTGGGAAAATTTTTTCCAGAATTATTCTGCGGGATCTTAATTCCTGGTTAAACAATGAAAACAGACGTGACCCCTTTCAGACGGGATTTGTTGCGGGGCTAGGCACTGCCATCAACATAACCATACTTAATGCCATTAAAGCAGCCCATGCATGGAAAAAACAAGCTTTATACTTGGCATTTGTCGACTTTCGAGTTGCTTTCGATTCAGTTGATCGACAACTATTATTTGATAAAATGTCGAATTTTGGCTGCCCGTCAACACTTATTTCACTAATAAAACTGTTACATTCTGATACAACTATGCAAGTGAAATTGAATCTCGACGGGTTGCTATCTAAAACCATTCACACTAAACTCGGCCTAAAACAAGGCTGTATTCTTGCCTCTACATTGTTTAATATGTTCATTCTTGACATAGGCGTAGAACTGGTGAAGGTAATTAATGATGCACCTAAACTTGGCAAGCAAACCATCGCATGGCTTCTCTATGCGGATGATTTGGTCCTTATTTCACAAACACCGAGTGGACTTCAATCACTTCTTAATCAGCTAGAATGCTTTGTTGTTAAGAATAACATGACAATTAATTTGGAAAAAACCCAAGTTATGGAACTAAGAAATAATCAACTGAAACCTCGGAAACATAATAATTGGGTTTTGTTTAATCAAAAACTATTGATAGTTGATGAATACAAATATCTCGGTGTAATGTTTAGTAACTCCATTGCAAACAAACCTGAACAAAGTAGTTTGAGTAGAAAATTGTCATCTCTGATCTCGCAGGCCAAAATACTTTTAGCCAAATTTGGCAAATTCTCTTGCTCTCATGTTCTCACATTCTATCTACAGAAAGTAACTCCCATTATGACTTATGGGGCTGAAACGTGGACACCTCAAAAACGAGAATACTGGGACAGAATTGAAGCTCAATTTTGGAAAAAAAACCCTAAATTTGCCGAGTTCGACACCAAATGCTCTTTTGCGATTTGAATTGGGCACTCTCTCGATGCACATTCAAGCAGTCTGGAAAAGATGTAATCTTTTACGGAAATGTATCTTAGGAATAACTACGAACAATGTGCTAACAGCACTGGCAGACTATTTGCTATGCTCTCAACATCCATTTCCAAGGAATTGGAGAACCTCAGTGTTCAATGATCTGAGTGAAGCGAATATATCATTAGAACTGTTACTCCAGATCCCGAACAGGGCCAAATTGAAATTGTACACATTTGACTGGCAAAACACACAACAAAAATGTTTAGCATTAAAGGACTTTGACAGAGCATTATTCGGTCATAAGAAATTTCGAAAGGCGGCCGATTATCTACTGAAATGTCCCTCAGTGATACTGAGAAATCAAATTTTAAGATTTCGATTAAATCTGTGGCCTACAAATCAAATTTTGTTGAGAAGAGGTCTAATCAAGGCAGAAGTTGCACATTGCCGATTTTGTAAACTTGTTGAGATGGAAGAGACTCTTAAACACCTATTGATTGTATGTTCTGGTTTAGAAATACAAAGAGAAACGATTATCCATAAACTCACCCAATCACACTATTTATCTCGTTCTAATGATGAGTTATGGTATGAATTGTTTGCCACATCAAAAATCTCAATAAGAATAGCCACAATGCAGTTTTTAAAAGCAATACTGCATCCAGCTGAATCTACAATTACGTACCAATGCTAAAACATCATGTTATAGTAATGCAAATTCACCAAAAATTGAACTCTACGGTGTGTGGCTTCTGATGAATTGAATTGATTAATTATTGTCACTGTAAATAGGACTATTTTATGATGATAATTTAGAATCTTTAGGACTCTTATTCTCACTGAACTGAAATTATTGTTCATCTATGCATTTTTAGAATTTGTGATGAGAATGTAAATTATGCTCATTGTAAATGGAAACAATGTATTTTAATGTATTAATTTTTTTTTAGAAAAGTTTTGTTTTGAAAGGTTAAATTAATTTGACCAACCAAAATAAATAAAAAAAAAAATAAAAATAAAAAAAAGATACAGGAGGCAGGTTTCTGTACTTCAGAATTCGGGGTCACAACGCGTGGGAGCTCATCAGGAATGATGTGTCAGGGAGATGCCCAACAGGTTTACAGGCTGCAGCCGCACTCGTTTGGGAGTCATATAGGTTTGCATAAAGATCACGTTATATTTTATTTTTAATACATAGATTGTTCAATGTGACAACTGGTCGTAAAAATACAGTGTTTTCCCATAGTGTTGACAGGTTCCCGGTGCTTTGGGCAATACGCGTTACCATTATGTATACACTTACTATACCGCACATTTCTCTCTCTCTCTCACACACACACACACACAGGCACCCACGGCACTCCCCGTCACACGGCCAGACACAACCTTTGCACACACATAGTGTTCTACACTTCCTGCACATCACTTCGCCAGCCCAGCTCCACTCCATACACTCGTCTGGACACACAATGCCCTGCTTACCCCACCCGGCCAGGGCGCATCAACAGTTCAGAGACCCCTGGTTGCTGTCAATCACTCAGGTGGCCTTGCGAATGTTACGCAGGGGCCAGACCTTTCACACCCCCACATGACTTGTGATGAGACAAGCGCCAAACAGATTAAACATTCGAACCACGGGACACGCCGCTCTACACATAATCAGTGCTGATCATTGGGCCGGCTCTCGGCGGATCCGAGATCCGGCACCAGATATGGAGCCGGATCTCGGGATCCGGCCAGAGTCAGCCCAAGACCATGAACCGCGATAGAATAGATAGAAAAAAGAAAAAAATAGAAAAGCGCACGCGATGGCAGCAGGGCCGGCCTTAGGGTGGGCCAGGCGACCGTGGCGCCAAGCCCCCTCAGGGCACCATTAGCCCCCTGCCAGCCAGCACTGGGGAGTCTTTCAAAGGCTCCCCCAAGCTGGGAGAAGGGGCGGCAGGCGCCCTTTTCTTATTAAAAGCACCCGCCTCTCATGAGCCCCCCCACCCTCCGCACACTCAATGGGATCCTGGGCGGGTGTGAACTGAAACAGTGAAAGATCTGCCCTAAGGGGCAATTGTGGGGACATCACTGGACCCAACAAGGAGTTAAGTCAGCCTTTAAGTTCTCGGGTGCGTCGTGGGAGGCTGCATTACAAGAAGTTAACAAGTGTGTGATGTGCGTTCCATTGGTGCGCATTTCCCCTATGACTGCTTTGTTTGCAAAGCCTACACTGAGTCGCTTCTACCGACTCCGCCTTTTGGCAGATGGAGCGCAGCAAAAGAAAACGTGCCCACGGTCACAAGATTTATTAATAGGCTGTGAAGCCGGGATTTGAACCCAGTCAATCAGCTCGCTCTGGCTGGTAAGAATATTCATTAAAACATGCTCGCATGGCATGTGTTACTGCGCATGGAAGACCTGCTCTACATAAAGACTGTGTGAGGCTCCTAAAGGTGCGCAGGGAGGGCATGTACAACTGATTGTACATGTAGCGAACATTGTGCGTTACACACCAGTGCCAAAGCCGCGGTAAAAGGCAATGCTGCCGTCGCGGGTGTTTATTTATTTTATTTTTTTAAGTATTCCAGCATTGCTGGATGTCCACTACGAGCCCCGCACTAGACCACGCCCCCTCGGGCATAGCCCATCACCAAACTCCTCCCCCATCTCACCCCTGTGTTGTGGGATCCCCCACCACATTTTTTCCATTTCCACCACTGCACATAATCATAACTGTGCCTGGGCTATGGCCACAAAGGACCACATGATGGCGCTGTGGAGCGCTGCATCGAGATAGATTAAAGTTCGTTGTACATTTAAATAAAAATACTGCAGAAACATGGGGGCTCCATTCCCTGCACTCATTCATAGGTCACGAGGAGGGGTGGGGAGGCGTACTCACCGCCCCTGTGTCACCACTTATGAGGGGTGTCACCAGGTGCAGTCTGCACCCCCCTAGTGACGCCACTGGGGGGGGGGAGCCACATACCCTTCACAGACAGGGCCACGGTGCTCGGCGCGTTGATGTCGCAGGAGATCGGCACATTAGGACACATGCGTTTTCCAAGATGCCCAGGTGGTGCCCCCCACAATGCGCAGGTGTGAGCCACTGCACACACAGACTCGTCCACATGCAGGCAGCAGCCTGGCCTGGACGCCTCGTCTTCATGTCATGTATCCTTCCTCCAAGAAAACGGGCCCTACTTTCCTGAAGCCTACCGAGGAAAATCCCAGTGTCCCAGTCGACGAGTCCACGCCTGCACTCTCCTCTTTATACTCTAGTGGGCGTACCCACAGGGATCTTGATTGTTTGACCCAGATGCGGTTGGCTCACTTGCCAGGGAACTGCAAGCTACCCAGCAGCTATACTTTGGTGGCGGCCCAACGTGTGCTTCACAGCAAACTGCGCTACAGTTCTGCGGCTGCCATCTTGGGTTCACGCTACTTGGTGTTGTAATAGTGGTGCCCTCTATTTCTTCGCCATCGGTGGCAGGGACAAGAGGTGTTCCCGTGGGGGCTTGTAAACACTCATAGTCCAGGTTCTGACAAGCCTGATCCGATATTTGACAGCTGAGACAGTCTTCTTTGAAACCAACTTTCAAGAACATCCTCTTAGACTCTGAGGATACGCATCACAGGAAGTGTGTGATCCCGGGGGCCAAGGTGGGGGGTGAAAATACAGCCCGAGAGTGACAGAGATGGAGAGTCTACGCTAGGCCCTGTTGTGAGAGTGAAGCTGGCTAATGTTTAGTTCCATTGAAATATAAAAGCCAACACAAAACAGTAATTCCTGACATAAGACCTAGTGAAATGGAAAGAAACGGGCCCTGTCAACTTCACTAAAATGGACAAGTGCGCAAGTGGAAGGGAATCTACCCGAAAGCTTAAAAGTGATGGATATGCCCAGTGAATGGGCATTGACATGGGTGATGCAGAGGCTGCCCCAGTCTAAACTGGGAAACGTCACCTTTGACAGATTTAAAACCGCAGCAGTGCATGTGGAAAGAAAAGATACTTTAAAAGATTTTTTTATTAAGTGCATATGGTCAAAAATCGACTTTTCACACTATGCCTAAAAAACAAAGCAATACAAAACATTAATAACATTGTATCATTTCGTCAATAGTATCAATTTTAGACAATTAGTTAATAACATGTTTTGAAATGCCACAGCAGCCTAAAACTATTAACATTTGTTTCATTATTATTCTTCATTCAAAAAAAAAAAACTGTGCGATATCAGTACTTAATTTAAAGAAAATTGGTTGAATACAATTTAAGAAGCAATACATTTGACTTTCACAATCTGCCAGACATGGAGTGCAGCTGTGGAGACCAGTGATTCTGCAGAAAGGGGGTCTCTTTGAAAAGCATTCTTAGTTGTTTTTCACTTCTCCCGATCTTTATTTGGTTCCTTTCTTAAAGTCGTTTCTGCAATTAGGCTCTCGCCGATGAGGCCGGCCATGCCCTGGGCTGCTCCTCCAGTACTTTTGGCCTCTTCCCCACTCGGTAATGGACCTTCCCGGCATGCCAACATGGCCGAGCAATGCGCGTGCCTTGTCTCCTAGCAACCACAGCCAGAACGCATTAGCACAGCACTTGGAAAGAAATAGGCTTCAGTTTTGTTTACTTGCAACCTTCTGCATTTAATGTGCATCCTCACAGCCAAGGTTTCTTCTTCTTGGGATGGTTCCTCAAGGGACGGATATTTCCATCTGTAGAGGTGATGTTCACCATTAGTCACCATCGACAGCCTCGCACCTCCGCTAGAGCTAGGGGGGGAGGTACCACCAATACCTCAGTCTTTTCACTGTTCAATCTGAGCCAATTGTTCTGCAACCATTCCTCATGGCCTCTAAACAGACACGGAAACTGGCCGCCGACTCTGGGATGGACTGGTCAAGACGGACCATATTCTGTTTGTCAAAGAATAGCAGAGGAAGCCATGGGAGAAGATAAGCTTGGCCAGAGGCTGAACGTAGGTGTTGAATAAGACCGGGTCGCTGACAGGCCCTTGAGAGATACCACAGGTGAGGTGAGGATAGAAGGTTATCGATCCAAGATGGACAATCTGGTACACTCTTATTGAACTCTTTCAAAATACCTCCCTGAGAGTGGGGAAGGGGACAAATAGCACCAATGAGGATTCATTTATGCTTTGCATTAAATCACAGAGCATTCCAGGAATATAACAGTGAACAGAGCTCTCTATATTTGATAAACAAGTCTGTGATAAAAGTATTGGATGTGTGAATCTCTAAGTTCATAACAGACGCATGGCTTTGTGCTCACATCACGGTTCACATCACTCACCCTAACATTAAAATGTTTGTAACCATGAACCATAGATACTCATTCGGACATCTTTCATTTTTGGATGTGAGAAGAAAAGGGCTGCAACATCAGCCACTCAAATTGGGGACAAAGGCTCTTTTGCTTCTCGTTTCTGGAGAATTTTAGATGAGGAAGGGCTGGGACTCAGTGTGAACATGCCCAGCCCCCAATACAGAAACATCTTTAGGGAATTATATCTACAGACAGGACAGGATACCCTTCAAGAGACACCCAATAAACAATGCACAGAAAGGATTGTACCTCTTACAGACCTTAGCCTGACCAGTAGTAAGCTGATGAAGCATTTTAAACAAAGCCAGCTTCTAATGCATGGTAAAGGGTCCACAGTTTCTCAGCCACTACCTCCTCACTATTACACAAGCCTAAGGGGTTATATCTGCAAAAAGAGCAGGCCCATGCTTTATCTAGCAGGGCTGGCATTAGCATCTCTTATTAGTGCTGGCATGCAGCTAGTGTGTAGCAGTGTAGAAAGGGTGTTTGGCCTAGTGGATGTAAGATTTCAGGCAACTTCTTTGATTGCTTTAAGTGTTTAAGTGTGGGCACAGTATGACATGCTCGTCAGAGCAACATACACAAAACATTCCAGTGTGCTCTTGTATGAACATTGGGCACATCAGACAAAAATAGATGTGCTGTTACAAACGAGCGCACCACATAGACGCCAGTAACCAACAGGGTGGCGACCTGGGCAGCGCACACATCATTGCTGCACCCATCACTGCATTGATTTGCAATGGACTACTGTCTCCAGGGTGACACACAATGATCTCTGCTTTGCTAATCAAGGTGCCAAGTCACATTGAGGTGCCATCTGGTGTGTGCTAGGCAGTGGCTTGTTTAGAAAAGTAAAACACCTTTGAGACTGAGCAGATGCATGTAGTCCATGTCCCAAAGCAGTCGCTAGAATACTCAAGCAAGAAAATGACAGCCAACCTTCCCAGGGATGCGCCAGATCCAACTAAAAAGTAATATACAAAAATAAAACATTTTGGTGTGTCAAATAAAGAGAGGTGAACATAGTTTCTGCGTGCCACGTTGATTCTCTGTGCAGAATGCATAGGTTTGGTCAGTTAACTGATACTTGTGCTGGCCTGGTGGATAAAAATGCCCCATGTTCAGTCCTTAACACTGGAATGTTAAGCACAATGTGTAAAAAAAAAATGTCTGGTTAAATGAGCCATCGCCTATTAATTGCCCCGCTTCAAAAGCTGCAGCAAAACAAAAGAGGTGATGGCTGGAAGGTTTACCTCTGGCATTGCTCGGGGCAACCCTCCTGGCCATCGTACCTCGCCTGCCAAGCCATTACAGAAGGGGAAAGACCATGTGCAAATCAGGCTTGGCCCCACCCCAAAAGGGGCGGTCCAGCCCGAACTGCTAGGTCATATCCCTTCTGCACGAGACCACAAGCACCCCAAACATGTTTCGCCCTTGTTGGGCCTCATCAGTGAGGAGTAGCTTGGGTCTCTAGGCCCAGCAGGCACGGGACCCACGTCTGGGCATACCCAGCACACTCAGACAGCACAGAAGAGGTGATGGCTGGAAGGTTCCTCTGGCCGGCCCCTCCTGTTTTCTTTAGAAGTCTTATGGCTACAGGGCCATTATTGTGGACTATTAAATTGGGTCATACTCTTGCTAGATTTCTCAAGTTTCCTGTGTCCATGCAGGAGAAGAAGGCCATCAGGTCCTGTTATTTTCCCATTGAATTCTGGGACTTGTAGCTCACTCTCCCAGTGGAGAAGACATCTTTCAGAATTCCACACCAAGACAGGACGGCATTCCCTTGCGTGGCCACAGGATATGCTATGATATAATGTCTACACAAGTGTTTCTAGGCGCCAGAAGAGACACAAGGGAGCTCTGTCTTACCCAGTGGAATCTTAGGCAGTTTGCTGAACTGCAGAGGCCGATTGACGCTGCCAGGATCCAATCGTGTGACCTGCAGGTTGCACACATATTACAGTCGCGAGTAAGAGCTTAACTCAGCGAGCTATCCGCCCAGCTTAACATTGGTGTGTCTGGACCTGTATTATGCATGCAAAGAAGCAGAACAGCCACAGAACGCCAGCCTGCGCTGGGTCCCTGCCTGGGGGCGTTATAACGTGTTAAGCGGCCCAGGGGCCTCTTCCAGGCCCCTTTACTGTGCATTTGCTGCATCAGGGGCCTGTTGGCACGAGCTTCCCGTGGCCAGGTCTGAGCAGTGAAGCTGCTCCTGGTGATGCTCATTCTGGGACTTTTAGTTTTGTTTAAATTCAAATGGGCGGGGGAGGGGGAGCGACACTACAAGTCCCAGAATTCAAAAGGAGAGAAAAGCAGGACTGGGTGGCTTTCTCATGCATGTCCCGGGGGCCCGGGGGCGAGGGCTTAGGATATCAGGGTGCCGGTGGACGGGGGAGCTTGGGATGTCGGGGTGCCGGTGGACGGGGGAGCTTGGGATGTCGGGGTGCCGGTGGAAGGCGTCTTTGGCTCCCTGAGCTTCTGAGCCTGGACCCGGCTAACATCCGAGGTGCATGCGTTTATGGGGCGCTCTCCTCCCTGACGCCCTGCGCGTAGGCGCTGCACCAGGGAAGGGGGGGGGGGGAGCTCCGCACTCGCTGGGTCCCCCCTTGCCCTGCTGCCGCGGCAGAGCCCGGCGGGCCGGACACAGTAAGGCAACGCAGGTCTTAAAACCCTGCACTCCCTTCCCAAAGTGAATGATTCGCTGTTTTAGGGTCCGCGCTCGTCTTCACCCTCAAAGCAGCTGCCGACCCCCTGCTAAAGACTGGCGAGGGGCGGGTGCCCTTATCCCGCGCTCTCACCTCCCGCTGGGCATGGCGAAGTCCTCTTGCTCTGTGCTTTGCTCTTGGAGTTCTGGGACCGCTGCTTCTCTTAAAGATGAAACGGTAACGAGAAAACTACAAATCCCAGAATTCCAAGAGAAGCCACAGGCGATGCTGACTTTCTCAGGCAGGACACGGCGACTCGTGAGAGCTCCGCGTTATCGCCCAGGTGTCCAGTGTGACATGCCCGGCACGTTCTGACTTTTGAACCCCCTTCAGTTTGCATTGTGGGGTTTGTAGGTTTCACTTTTATTGGCAACATGAAACCACACATAGGCTTGTGAAATGGGCTTACAGCACATCCCCTACTCCCCGAGGGGCTACTGCAGAGCGCTGCTTGGGCAACATTAAAACATTCAGTGGCAAAGCATTGGTGTGTCTGGACCTGTATTATGCATGCGAAGAAGCAAAACAGCCACAGAACGCCAGCCTGCGCTGGGTCCCTGCCTGGGGGCGTTATATCGTGTTAAGCGGCCCAGGGGCCTCTTCCAAGCATTGACAAAGCCAACAGTGTGGGCTTTTGTGTTGGCATGAGATAGGCACGCACACAGCACTGATATAAATGGACTACCTGACCATAAAATAGCAGCCACTCAAACATGGAGGGATTGCCTGGCATCTGATTTCCTGTCTAATACCTCAAGACAAAACTGTTGGCTTTGTCAATGCTTGTCTTTAAAAGGACTTCGGTGCAAGGGACAGATATAAATCCATTGGCTGAAGGCACGCTTGCTGGCTGACAAGGGTTTTTAAATTACACCAGTAGCCATTTACAGACGCAATTAAGTCATTAACTGAGCAAACTGCTTAGAAAAACACTGGCTAGCTACTAGTTGATAGAGCCAGCTCAAAGAGATCCCAGGAGGGTGTGTGTTGGACTGAGAGGGGAGGTAAGTGGGTAGGAATGGCCATAGGGGCTAGCGTGGCCGGGGGCATGGCCAGCAGCATGCATTGAGGTCGAGAAATCCCAGGAGGGTGTGTGTTGAGTGGAGGGAAGTGGGTGGGAATGGCCATAGGCATTAGCGTGGCCAGGGGCGTGACGTGCAGCCATGCTTTGAGGTCGAGAATTCCCAGGAGGGTGTGTGTTGGATGGAGAGGGGAAGGAAGTGGGTAGGAATGGCCATAGGGGCTAGTGTGGCCGGGGCATGGCCAGCAGCCATGCATTGAGGTCGAGAGATCCCAGGAGGGTGTGTGTTGGAGGGAGGGAGGAAGGAAGTGGGTAGGATTGGCCATAGGGGCTAGCGTGGCCGGGGCATGGCCAGCAGCCATGCATTGAGGTCGAGAGATCCCAGGAGGGTGTGTGTTGGATGGAGAGGGGAAGGAAGTGGGTAGGAATGGCCATAGGGGCCAGCGTGGCCGGGGGCGTGGCCAGCAGCCATGCATTGAGGTCGAGAGATCCCAGGAGGGTGTGTGTTCGACGGAGAGGGGAAGGAAGTGGGTAGGAATGGCCATAGGCATTAGCAGGGACATGGGCGTGGCCAGCAGCCATGCACTGAGGTCGAGAGATCCTAGGAGGGTGTGTGTTGGACAGAGATGGGAAGGAAGTGGGTAGGAATGGCCATAGGCATCAGCATGGCCGGGGGCGTGGCCAGCAGCCATGCACTGAGGTCGAGAGATCCCAGTAGGGTGTGTGTTGGACATAGAGGGGAAGGAAGTGGGTAGGAATTGCTATAGGCTTTAGCATGGACATGGTCATGGCCAGCAGCCATGCTCTGAGTTTCAGAGATCCCAGGAGGGTGTGTGTTGGACGGAGAGGGGAGGGAAGTGGGTGGGAATGGCCATAGGCATTAGCATTTTCTTTTTAATTTATTTAAATTTATATAGCGCGCAAGCAGCCCAGGGGCATTGAGGCGCTGTTACTTGCATGAGCTTAGTTACAGGCATGGTATCAATAAGAGGCATATTACAGATAGGTACAAGCATGGTTATCATTGCAGATTATGCGGTTGGTCAATGCAACTTAAGCAGTGGGTCCTATGGTTGGTGTTCATGTTGCTGCGAAGGACCTTATGAGAAGAGGGTGGTTTTCATTGCTTTGCGGAAGGCGAGGAGGGAGGGCTCACTGCGGATGGTGGGAGGTAGGGCATTCCAGTGAGTGGGTGCGAGATAGGGGAAGCTGGATCCACCTGCTCTGGATCTTTTTACTAGTGGCACAGAGAGCATGTTGGTGTAGGGTGATCTCGTTGGTCTTGTAGAGGCGACGGAGTGGATTCTTTGTGAGAGGTAATCGGGGGCAGTGAGATGGATGCATTTGTGTGTCAGTGTGAGCGCTTTGAAAATTATTTTCTCCTTTATTGGGAGCCAGTGGGCTAGTTTTCTGGCTTCCGAGATGTGGTCCCTTTTGGCAATTCCTTGGGCTGCTCGGAGAGCACTATTCTGGATGACTTGTAGCCTCTCCAAGTTTCTTTTTGAAGTTCCTAGGAAGAGTACGTTGCAATAGTCTAGCCTGGAGCCGGTGATGGCTCTGGCTATGTTTGTGCAGTTCTCTTTGGAGAGGAAAGGCCTGACTGCGTTGATCAGTTTAGCATGATATGCGGCTGAGGAGGCAATGGCGTTGACTTGTCTGTCCATGGAGAGGTTAGAGTCTAGATAGACTCCAAGAGTTTTGACTGAGTCTGAAACAGGTATTTTGATGGTGTCGATGGTGAAGTGACTGAATTGGGAGTCAAGTTTTTTTAGCGTTTCGGGGGAACCTACCAGTAGGAGTTCTGTCTTGTCAGAGTTGAGGCATAGTCCATTGTCTGCCATCCAGGCTTGGATGGTGTTGTAGAGGTTGTTAAGGGTCATGGAGTCAGTGTCGTAGTTGCCTGTGAGGGTAAGGAGGATCTGGGCATCGTCCGCGTAGTTAGTGTAGGATACACCCATAGCGTCGAGGATGAGGAAGAGGGGTCGTGTGAAGATGTTGTAGAGTGTGGGGGAGAGGCATGAGCCAAGGGGCATGCCAAAGAGTATGATAGTGGGTGAGGCAGAGGCTAAGTCAGAGAATACTTGCATGGTTCTGTCTTGTAGGAAGGAGGTGATCCAGGTAGTGGCGTCAGGGGAGAACTTGGCAGTGGAGGAGAGATGATGGCATAGGACGTCATGATCTACGAGATCGAACGCTGCAGATAAGTCAAGGAGTTAGAGAAGAGCTGGTTTGCCCAAGTCTCTCGCATCGTCCATCTGGTTTTTCAAGTCAAGTAGGGCTGTTTCTGTTCCGTGTCTGGGGCGGAAGCCAGATTGGCGGAGACCAAGGAGTTTGTTCTCTTCAATGAAGTGCTGAACCTGCAGGTAGGCTACTTTGTCCAGTATTTTGAGGAGGAAAGGGACAGTGGTGATGGGTCTATAGTTGTTGGGGGAGGTGGGATCGAGAGTTGTTTTTTTTAAGAGGGGGCGGACCCATGCTTCCTTGAGGGAGGTGGGGACTTTCCCTGTTGCGAAGGAGGCATTAACAAATGCTGTCAGGAAGGGAGCAAGCGCTTCAGTGCAGTCCTTGATGAGAGTGGCTGGGCAGGCATCACCTTTACAGTTGGATGCTTTGATGTTCTTCATTATGTTAATGATGTCCTTTTCCTGTATGGATTTGAAGGAGAAGGGTTGGGGAGGGTCTTGGGCTGGTGGTGGGACAGAGATATGAGTATTGGGCAGGGCTTGTTTGGTAGCTAGTATTTTGCTTTGGAGGCGGCTCAGTTTTGTTAGCATTGCCGTTTGAATTTCGTCGCACCAGGCTTTGTCTTTGGTGAAGTTCTGGGGGGTGGGAGTAGGAGTCTCTAGCTCCCTAAAAATTGCAAAGATTTATTTTGTGCTGGATTGGGCTTCCGAAATTCTGGATTCAAAAGATTTGGATTTTGCCCGGGTGATAGCTTTTTTGTACTCCGTAGAGCAGGCTTTAAAGATCAGCTTGTCTTTGTCAGTGTGGGACGTTTGCCACTGAGTAAGTGCTGCCTTTTTCTCGTTTCGGAGTGCGAGCAAGTCTGGGGTGAACCAGGAGTTAGAGTGGGTGGTGGGTTTGTATTTACGGGGTTTTAGTGGGGCAATGGAGTTGATAGCTGCTTTAATGGCAGCATCGTAGGTTGATGCAAGAGTTTCTGGGTCTGCGGAGAAAGGTGGTCTGAAAGCTGGGCCTTGTAGGAACGGCAGTAGTCTTTCCTTAGTGAGCTGGCGGGAGCTTCTTGTGAGGCAGGGTGGTAGGGGTTGGGGTGGCGGGGTAGAGGAGCTGCTGGTGAGGATGCTAAAGGTGATGATATGGTGGTCAGACCATGGGGTGGGAGTGTTTCCAGTGATGATGAGTGGGCAGTTGTGCTGAGCAATCCAGTCGAGTGTTCTGCCCTGAGTGTGCGTTGGGCTAAAGATGGTGTTCTTATAGCCTAGTGTTGTTAGGGCTGAGTCAAGGGATTTGGCTGCTGGGTCCTTTTTATCCTGGAGGCCTAGGTTGACGTCCCCAAGGAGAATGGCTTTCGAGCGTTTTTTGAGGTTGTCAGATAGAAGATGGATGAGGGAGGCTTGGAAGTCTCCTATTGGGCCAGGAGGGCGATAGACAATATGAGCGGCAATGGTACAGTTGGGGGAGAGGATAATTTTGACTTGGAGGTAGTCGTTGTTGTTGTGTAGGGGTTTTTCTACCTTTCTAATAATATAGCAGTCCTTAGCGATGATTGCGACACCTCCACCTTTAGAGGGGCGATCTTGTCTGGTGATGGAGTAGCCAGAAGGGAGTGCCAGGGAGAGCGCAGGGCCAGAGGCCTCGTGTAACCAGGTTTCTGATATCATGAGCAGGTCAAGGTCATGGGTGGTTATGAGGTCGTGGATGTCTAGAGCGTGGGCGCTGATGGATCTAGCATTGATCATGGCGCATTTGAGGTGGGGTTCTGTGACGGCTAGGGAGGGGTCTGTGGGAGGAGAGGGTGAGGTGGTGGGCATGGTCGGTGTGGAGCTGGGGGCTCCGGTGGTGTCGTGGTGGGGGCAGTAGAGGAATTGCATATCACACATTTAGCACTGGGGGGCGCAGTTTTAGAGGTGGTGGGCACGGGGGCGTGGCGTGCAGCCATGCATTGAGGTCGAGAGATCCTAGGAGGGTGTGTGTTGGATGGAGAGGGGAAGGAAGTCGGTAGGAATGGCCATAGGGGCTAGCCTGGCCGGGGTCGTGGCCAGCAGTCATGCATTGAGGTTGAGAGATCCCAGGAGGGTGTGTGTTGGATGGAGAGGCAAGGGAAGTAGGTGGGAATGGCCACAGGGATTAGCATCGTCGGGGGTGTGGCCAGCAGCCATGCATTGAGGTCGAGAGATCCCAGGAGCGTGTGTGTTGGATGGAGAGGGGAGGGAAGTGGGTGGGAATGGCCACAGGGATTAGCGTGGCCGGGGGCATGGCGTGCAGTCATGCATTGAGGGCGAGAGATCCCAGGAGGGTGTGTGTTGGATGGAGAGGGGAAGGAAGTGGGTAGGAATGGCCATAGGGGCTAGTGTGGCGGGGGCGTGGCTAGCAGCCATGCATTGAGGTCAAGAGATCCCAAGAGGGTATGTTTTGGGAGCGGTGGGGTCAGGTCGTGGATGGGAATGGTCATAGGGACTAGTGTGGCCGGGGGCGTGGCCAGCAGCCATACATTAAGGTCGAGAGATCCCAGGAGGGTGTGTTTTGGGAGCGGTCGGTGGTACTGGTCATAGGGATTAGCGTGGCATCCATTGAGGTCGCACACCCTGTGAGCTCCTATGACGCAACATTGATTTGCCTTTAATTCCATCCAGAACGGCGATTAAAACACAGACTTGCTGTGCGACATTGTGAGGAAGCAGTGGAAGGGGCTACAGCGCGAGGTTACTGATAATCATCAGAGTTTGGCGCCTTAGACCTCAAAGAGACGCTCACTCAAAATGGCGGGCGCAGCTTGCTTCAGGTGCAAGTAAGAGCCAGCACGCCAGGCTTAAATGCCAGAGCAGTCTGCATAAGAATAGGGGCAGCTCGACGCCGAATGGAGCTGCGCTGGCCCCCTTCGCGCTGACAAGCTGGGACCAGCGCCCTGTGCCCGATCCGACACCTGAAAGAGCAGGAAGTATAGCCCCCGGCGGCAGAGACAGGGAGCATGCCTGCAGGCGTGCTGAAGATGCAGCGGCCTCACCTGGGCTGTGGAGGCCACCTGGTAGCACCAGAACCAACTGGCAGGAGTGCAGGTGGGTGCAGCAGTAGGAGGGAGACTGCTTTACCAGGGTGCAGTGGTTGCTGAGGTGTGCATACCCTGGTGATTGGAGAGCGATAAATGCCTGCTGCTTCTAGTAAAACAAAACTGGAAACTCCAGGCCCTCTGCAGACAGGATCCATGACTTGAGCCTTGCGTGTGGTAGAACAAGACCAATCCTGGCTGGACTCTGCAATGTGGGTAACACCTTCTATGTGAACTCTGTGTTACAGAGAGGCTCTGGGTGGCCTGAATGTCTGCGCTGTGAAACATAGGAGTGCCCTGCAGCTTCACTGGAGAGGCACGCCAGCGTGTGCGTGGTAGGGAAGACAAATGTCTGACAGGGGCAGCAGGGGTAAAAAGAAATATAGCAAGCAAACCAGAATGGAAGAATGGTGGCAAGTCTGTGCCCACGATGGAAGAACAAGCACTGCATGCACAAGTCTCGACTGTTGCCTGCGGGGAGGAAAGTCAGATACTGTAGCCATAGCCACGCTACAAGCGTCTATGGAAAGGAAGATATACACGGTCAGGTTGGATGTTGACCTCCTCAGTCAAGATGTGAGGGATTTGGCTGATAGGATGGGTGCTTCAGAGCAGCAGGTGACGAGAACAACAAGAACATCAAGACTGTGCAGGCGAGCACACAGGACCTGCCGACTAGAGTGCGAGCCCTGGAAAATCACGTTGAGGATGCAGAGGTCAGGGCCAGGAGAAACAACATATGGGTTCTGGGTTTGCCAGAGGGAGAAGAGGGAAGCAATCCCACATCTTACACAGAGAATATGCTGCACAGGAGGTGGGTGCGGGAACACTGTCACAGGGCTTCACGATCGAGCGAGCACTCAGATTCTTGACCAAAAAACCTCACCAGGGGCCTCACAAGATCTATTTTTGCCAGGATTATGAACTATAAAGACAGATAGCGCATTTTGGCTTACTCTAGAGAGGGGGAGGGGTACTCCAGAGGGTTCCTGCAAGACTTCTGGTGTACCCTGAGTAGACACTAAAGGTTCAACGGCACATGGCTCAGTTTGTACCCACTTAAGAGAGGCTGTGGCAGGCTGGTTTACGATACATGCTTATTTACCCGGTCCGACTGAAAGTGTTACACAGAGATAAATCGCTCTTTTTTGATAGCATGGATGACGTCAACTCATGGAAGGAGCTTCATTAATTATGCTGGATAAGGTGAAATGTACACGTTCAAAGGCGGGAGGCTGAAAACTAACTTGAGCGGGGAGACGGGACTTGGTCTTGGCTGCTGGTTGCATGAAGGTCTGTGGTGCCCCCTGTGGAAGTTATTACTTGGGCATCGTTTTTCCCAGGTGCCCAGCTCCTGCATGCTGCACAGGAGAACTGGAAGTATGGGGTGGGCGGGAGAGGCAGCAAAGCCTGAATATGTCACACACTATTGGACTGTTGTTTGTTTTTGGTGTTATGTTTGGGATATGTTGTTTGCTGTAGTGCTACATTGAGATGCCTATGGTTTTTGGAGCTGGCGCACTGTGGCACACAAAATATATTAGGGAGGCGACGCATATAGGATGGAAAGAGGGGCTGGTGCAGGCAGCACCCAATATTAGGATGTCTGTGCATGGTTGGCTGAGGGCAGATTGTGACCTGGGCAGTAATCTATTGCTCGATGGGGGAGCGAGTTTTAAAGGGACACTGAGATGGCAGGGTATCTAAGAATAGTGAATTGGAATGTACGGGGGCTTAATAGTTTACATACTTACCTGAGCAGAAAGGGGGTTGAGGTGGTGTTGCTACGGGAATCACGTCCCGCGGCTGATAGACCACTAGGGCTAAGAAATGGGGTGGCACTGGATATGGCTCCCTGTACTCACACTACACCAGGGGGCTCTTCACATGGATTGCACTGTCGCTGCCTCTCCAATTAACAGAAACAAATGTGATGATGGTCATAGTGTGCAGCTTTTTGGAAAGTAGGGATGTTTGTATCATTAATGTATATGCGCCAAACCATGAGGTCACTGCCTTTTTAAAATCTCTGTGTCCCAGACTGGCACTATACAGAGGCACAACATGGTTGTAGGGTGGGGATTTTAACGGTACAATTGATCCCGCACTGGACAGATTTGATGCCGGGCCCACCGGCTAGGATACTGGCATCCCTGCTCTCAAACCTAGGACTCAGGGATATATTGAGAACGATACATGGGGTAAACAAGGACTACTCACACTACTCGCAACCGCATGGCATGTATACACGCATTGATTACATGTTCACTCGGGAGGAGTGCATAGGAGGATTCTCTGACGCAGGCTGACGGTGACATGGCACATGAAGATGGGTCGGCTGCCAGTCCCCACCTGGAGGTTGAGGGCAGAAGCACTTTTGGATGGACCGTTTCAGACCCATATAGGGAACAAGATAGAATATTTTTTTGAGTTCAGCACAGACAGTGTTAACAGCATTGGGAACACATGGGAGGCCTTTAAGGTGGTCATTCGGGGGGAGGCAATTGGTACAATGGGTGGGGTCAGGAAGGGACTGGTCGAGAGGATGACCGAAATTGAGAAGAAGATACTCCTGGAAGAGAGATCCCAGGCACAGTACGGGGAAGAGCACCAGAGGCCCAAGGCACTGAGGCAGGAGTGTATCGCAGACTGGGACAGGTTGGGGAAGTTTGGCTACACTAAATACACCGGAAAATGACATGAAGGTTGGGACAAACCTGATAGGAGGCTGGCATGGTTGTGCGGGAGGGGGACATGAGAAGGGCAATGATCGCGGCCATTCACGATGAAGGCGGTGATAACGTTAGGACACAGAGTGCGATAAATGAAGTATTAAGCAGATATTATTGTGGGGTGTAATCAAAGGCCCCAAACTAAAGGTCCATGTGAAAAAGTCCTACCTGGCATTATCAAAGGAAAAGCACCCATTTTTATTCACAAAGGAAGAAAGAACTTAAGGGTCCCTTTCACATGAAAAACAGGAATTTTAAGCACTGACACAAAAACGGCTTTGCATGTGCGCTGCAAGTTAAAGCAGTTTAAATGTGAAAAAGTAACCCTACTAGCATATAAATGTAAGGGAAAAAGACATGCGCGTGCTGACAAAAGGTAATACATATTATATTTTGCATGCAAAATACCAGCAGTCATTTGAAAAGAAAAGCCTGCTTTATTTCCATGAAAACATTTCTGAAAAGTGGTGGCCAGGTAGTCAAGGGGGCGCAGAAGTCGACCCTAGGCTAGAGCTATACTGTAAAACGTCTCAGGGGGGGGACATGCAGTATGCAGACTATACAAAATACTGTCAAAAATAATGAATGAGGGCAAACTTTGGGTGCGTGAACAATGGGAGTCTGAATTGGGTAACGTGTTGACTGATGACAATTCACAAAGAAGGTGTCTAGGAACGCCAGGTCTAAGTTCACGCAAGTCAATGGGACACACAGGGTGTTCCTGACGTCACAAAGAATATCCCGATTCAATGGTGCGAGTGCACAGGGGTGTCCCAGGTGCGGGGATTATCAGGCTGGCATGTTGCACATGTTCTGGTCCTGCCCAGTGATCAGGGGATTCTGTCAGGGATTACTTATAAGGTGACCCGGGGAGGCATACATATGCACATGTGGTCGTCGGAGGCGTTCCGGCTGGGGAGGTTTCACACAACCGCTTCACGGCACCTACTACAAGAATGAAGGACCTTATTTGTATACTGGCCAAGCGGAGAATAGCAATGGCATGGTAATCAGCTGCAGGCCCGAGAATGGAGGCATGGTGGGGGGATCTGGAGAGATGGTCTATGGCTGAATCCGCTGTCTGGCACAGAGCGGTGGATAGGCGGTCTACAGGAGGTAAGCCAGGGCGTAAGGGCCTGGAACACCCCGACATTGGCAATATGTGCACACCCTCAGACAAAATGCCCCCCTGGAAGGCAGAACGGGCAGGGGGGGCCCACTTAATCACAAATACGAGTGTGATATGATTGTATTGAAAAACAAATATTTTTATAAAAAGGGATTTGCATGGCCATGAGCAGTTAATGGGTGGGTAAATAAACAATGCCCACAAGTTGCGTGCCCCTCCTCACATGTCATCTCCCTACCACTTGTGCTCAAATGCAATAATTTCGGCTTGTAGGTGGCGCTTAAGTGCCACCAAATAGCCTAAACTAAAAATGAACAGCACTTTTCTCAGTCCTTACTAAGGGGGAGAAGGGGGAAAAGTAGTCCTTATCGCCCTCCCTTACTCCACGCTATGCCTCCGAACACAGGACTCTAGGTGTGGGTGTGATTTTTGGCTACAAGAGGCACCAAACTTCCACGTGGCAGAGTTTCTCTCACAGGGCCAGTTCTAGTTCACCCCATGAGCAGTGTGAGCCTGGCACAGTGAGATTGGGCCTCATCATGAGTTGGGCGGTATCCCCCCTGGGATACCGCCCAACTTTAGTTTGCGTTAGCACTCACCCATCTGGCCATATTACTGCGGGTCACAGATTGGGTTCTAAATGTTACTCCCCATTCCCATTCGGACCCAATGGGGTATTTATGGTGCAATTACTATGCGGTAATACCGCTGGCAGTAACTGCACCGAAAATTGGCATTTTCCTGGCTGTTTACCCCCAGCTCTGTGGCTCAACACGGCGTACTTGAGATTGGGCGGAGCGTTAAATGCAGTGGTAACACTGTTACTGCCACATTTAAGGGCTAGTACCCAACTCGTGATCAGGCCCATTGTCACCTTGTGCCCCTAAAGTTGCTGCATGCCTAGGGCCTTTCTGGTGGCAGTGCATGGTGAAAGCAGTTCTTTTTCTATCCACCTCTGGTAGACTGATCCCTTGATCAACAGTAAGTTCTATTCTCGTAACCAGAGAGGGAGTCCGGTATACCAGTAGAGGCACCTGTCGATACCATCGTCTCTCATGTCGGTAGGCTCTTACTTGGCGCCTATCAGGTTAAGGCCTATTAAGCTACCAGAACTGAAAGGTCAAGTAGTGCTAGTACTTGGAGTTATATGCTCCTATTGTGCCACCTACTATGGTCTACCCATACAGCGAAATAGAGCTGAGGTAGGTGATTTAGCTTCGATTGTGTCAGATGTGAACCAAAAAACAGCAGCTGAGCATTGAGGGGTAGTTGGGGTGTAGCGAGGTGGCAGTGTATAGATGGGTGGGAGTATATGTTCTTAAATTGAGAGACCTTAGAGCACCTCAGGCCGGCCACGCAGTGGCCCCAAGTGTACCCTTGACTCAACCGCCTCGCCTCGCGGTCTCACAGTCTTACCTCTCTGAATCCATGGCTCTCGCCGGTTATCCAAGCTGCCCACCTTTCAGCCTGCACAGACTGCACACACCTCTGCAGCACAGCTCTGTGGCGCGCTCCGCGCCAATAGGGTTTTTGTAGTGGGCTCCTCCTCAATTGACAGCGAGACTAGACAGACTCTGACTGCAATTACTGCACACACCTCTGCAGCACAGCTCTATGGCACGCTCTGCGTGGCAATGGAGGTGTTGTAGTGGGCTCCTCCTCAATTCACAGAGAGCATAAACAGACTCTCACTGTAATGACTGCACACTCCTCTGCAGCACAGCTCCAACGAGACAGGTATGCAATAGTAATGAGGACAGGTGTTAACGTGGGAGAGCTGCAAGTGCACGGGACACCAAGTTATCTGGACTCACAGAGGAGAATAGCTTTGTATTTAGTTTATTACTGGTGTGAGAAACCAGAAGTTGTCTCGCCCGCTAGTTGCGGGGATCTGTCATCCAGGTGGCAAGGACACGGCTATCGCTTTTGGATCCAGTTCCTGGTGGTGGACCAGTACGAGAGGATCATCTGGGTGAGGGGTCTTCAGGGAGTAGGAATGAGACACCGGAAGGCGAGACACGGTATCCCTCTCTTCCCTATAACACCTTTACCCAATCCTATCAGGTAGGATTTGTGGGAACCTTGCCCCACACCTTTTCCTTTCTGCAGCACTTCCACACGGACAGCCCGCTCTGAGAGAAAACAGACTAATAACCGAGCAGTGTACCAAACATGTCCCGCTACTATGGTCAGGTGAAGTCAGACAATTACTGACAATCACTCACACCTGACTTCCATTAAACCTCCCCAAATGGATAAAAGGCGGAGCATAAGAGCACACTCTGAGCAAGCCAAAGCACAAAAAGGAACAGCAGTTTCGAGTAGGCAGCTGAACGAGGGAAGAGAGACGGTAAAACCCTGTAGGGTTCGTAAGAAGGGAAATACCCTTAAACTTTTTGGCCAGATGCTGTTACTTTCCAGAAACCTTTAAGGCAGAAATCGTAAGGGCAGGAAACCATACTAAAGAATCCTGCATTGTGTGTCGAAGATACCAAGGGCCCTCCCGCGTAACTAACCAATCAAGGAGGAGCAGCAGCAGTCGCTGTGGTATCATCCTTGGCTCCAAGAACAAAAAAGTGCAAGAGAGATCAACAAAGCCGGTGATTTGGAGAGACCAATGCAAGACTAGTCTGTGTTGAATTCAAGGTTGGAAGCGACTACATTGTATAACGAGCGCTGGAATGAGCATTGTTGAACACGTGTGATGCAATACGCGAGTAAAGCTAAACTGCTGACAATTGTTTGAACTTAAGAAGGCAAGATACGATACCATTGGCACGTGCTGCTGCCCATGGAGGATTTAGGAGAGATGGAGTAGATGCCATGGATCTGCCCGTTATGTCTCCACGTAATGCGAAGAAACGGTCTAGCAGTTTTGAGCATGGTCACCACGGTGTCCAATAAGGGAAGCTCAGGCTACCGAGTGCACGCACTGCAACCCATTCATTTCCTTACGGGTTTCGCGCTAGTGTTAGGTGTTCTCTGCTCCTGGTGAGCTTTCCCTTTTTGAATTCCGGATATTTGTCCCCTCGCTCCTTCCAGAGCCGTCTGGCTCCTCTTCTACTGCTCAGTGCCCGCTCCCATCGGGGATACCCCCGGTCTCTCTGCAGATTCTCCTGGTCTTGGTTCTCCCCTGTTTTCTCCCCGGGGCTCTCTTTGTTCTCTGGGTAATTCTCCTGTTGCTTGGTTTTTCTCTCTTTCCAGGCTCTCCCTCTGTTCGCTGGACTCTCGTCTTTCCCCCGACTGTCCTGTGCTCTCACCGCGCTAGCTTCCTCCCTCTCAAGGACCCAGGGAGAAGCTATCTTCCTGTGAGTCTCTGATTCCTTACCTGGAGTCCAGTCTCTCTCTCTCTCCGGATCCCACCACTGGACTCACGAGTCCGTACTTGGGACCAAGCAAGTCTATCCAACCATTCACTTTGGACTTATACATCACCAAGGACTGCTAGGGCGGTTTCTGCCACTCTGGCCCTTGTCAAGGGGTCCCTTGTCCACCCGTACACTTCCGCAAACATAGTGGCTTCCTTTCGAGACAGGCCCTACCTCTTCAAGAAGGAGAAGCCTTCACACAAGAAGAAGAAAGGAATCCTCGTCAAGCCAAGACCAATCACTTGAATCCTAGTCTGATTGATATGAGGAGTCTGACAACCATTGACAGAGTGGTCCAGCACCGTGAATGTGTTCAATCGAAGGTCTCAGTAAGGTATGCTGCCAAGAGAAATGAAAGTAGAAGATTGATGAAAACAATTGTGTGAAGTGAATTGAAGTGGTCCGGCAACGGTTTAAGCAAATCCCATTGCACATTCGAAAGTCTTTGATTTTGGTGAAAAGAAAACCATGGTCTGCACCCGAACGAGGGAGACCAAATGTAAATATTGAGTTATCCAGAGGATCGGAGCCCGAATGAGGGAGACCGAGTGTGAACATTGTGATAAAAGGAGGTCTCATCCTGAAGAGGGAGACCCACAAGGAACATTGAAAGTGAGAACTTGTGCCTTTAAAAATCCTGATAGGAATGGAACTTTGAGACTTTGTAACAACAGAACCTCTGCATTAAGAGACTGTTATTGGAAAAGAGGCTTTGGCAGAAGGCCCTGATGTCTGTGCTTTGAACTACATTGTTCTGGCTGAGAAGCGAGATTATGTGTGGAGCTCGAACGTGCCGTCTGGCTCCTGCTGAAAATGTGGGAAAGGGAAGCCAACTGCTCAACCGTCATGACATATTATTTGTTTTAACACGTTTTGTTTTGCATACACCATTGTCCCACACACACTTTTGTATTTAGAAGTAAGGATTGGCAATAGGTTTATTAGTATAGGCCCTTTAATTTGACAGAGACTTGAATAGGACTACGTTATTATTATTTGATGATTGTAACTTGCTCCCATCCTTAGATATAGGTTTAGATGGGCATTCAACCAACCCATTTGAAGTTCAATACACACCCTTGAAGTGTGACCACTTGTGTCTGTCTTCACTGTTTGATACCATGCCTTCCTTACATGTGGTGTCAGTAGCGGGATATGATTCAACCAACACAAATTGAAAACCCATACTGGTAATTGTCATACCACCAGAAGGAGAAAATGGGACTATTGAACTCCTTGAGTCAGATAGAATATACACCATAAAAGAGGCCTTGTTCTCCCAACTTCAAATCCCAATTGGCCAATGAGATTAGTTTTTCAAAACTCAGTTATTGTTAGATACCCTTCCGCTCTCCCACTATACAATCCAACAATGAGATTGAATAGTCTTAAAAATAAGGCCTGCACACATCGTGCCCTGAATCTGCCTTTCCCAGAACCTTTTTCCTTTAGTATCAGACTAGTTTCAGTACCGGGCCCATTGGGTGTAGAGATCAACCCACCCAGATCTTCTCCGCCATCAGGATCCAATTCAGAGGAGTCAGACGACTTCAAAACCCTTTTTGAGGTTGAGTCCCTTGTTTTTCTGATTCAGAAAGTGTCACAGAGGCCACCCTTACTCCCCCAGAAGATCTGGCTGGCGTTGAAGATGTCATGGCCCATATGAGCCCCCATCAGATGCAGGCCGAAACCCGTCTTCAAGAGAATTTAATAAAATTAGTTGAGTTACAGGCCAGTTCCATGCTACCTCAAGGGATACTACAATCTTATCTGGAGGTTGAAGATATAGGGAATTTCTTTTTGAACTTCGAGCGATTCGCTGAGCAATTGGGGTAGGAAGGAAGTCGACAAAAATGTTATTTGGGACCCCTTTTGAAAGGCAAGCTACAGACCACCTACCAGCGGCTTTACCTTGCCCGGGGCGCCAGCTTTATATCCATGAAGAGAGACTTCTTAAAAGAGTAGGCCAAACCTGTAACTTCTATCAACAGAAACTAAGGGCTATTAGATTAAACCCTGGGGAAACCCCACTCGAATTGGGGGAACAAATTAAGATTATGGTAGACCTCTGGATTAACAACAAGCCATGGAAGATTTGATCGAAACCATCATTCTGTAGCAATTCACCAATTCTCTACTTCCCTTTTTACAGAAAGCAGTATTACAGCTAAACCGACCTACCCTAGTCATGGCTATTGAAACTGCCCAAAATCCCTCAGATGCAGCAAAACATTTTCCCTCTGTACATAGAGGTGAAGAATGGAAGGATTACAAACCCACCTACCGTCCCCAAACCCAGGTGTTAGATAGAGGGCTGCCTACACCCAAAATGCACCCTGAAATAAAGAACAGAAATCAGAAGACCAGACCTGAAGGGTAGAGAGGAAACCAGGAGAGAATTTAAAGATATTCAACCATCACCCCCTATTTGTTTTTCATGTAAAGAACTGGCCATATGGCTCGACATTGCCCTAGAAATCTAAAAGAAGAACCTAGAGAAATAAGGTACATCAGGGGGGATGAGTGGGAAGAAACAGAAGCCGATCTAGAAACCTTCAGCTCTTTGCCAGTCCGCAACTGACTTTACATATGAAACAGCTCTAGTAAATGGAAGGCCAGTACAGGCGCTAATTGATTCAGGCAGCAAACAGACCACCATAAGTGCTGATGTGGTGACAATAGCAGACCTAGAAAATGCAAGTCTAGTTAGAGTCATGTGTACACAGAGATCATGAAGTGTATCCCAAGATACCCGTGCACATTAACATCAGGGGGGAATCACAGCTGGTGCCATCCTCCATTATTCCTGGACTCCCCGAAGAAATGATTGTGGGAAGAGACTTTCCTGCACTTTCTACTCTCTTACAAGATCTCCCAGATTCCCCTAGAGAGTTTGTACCCCAGGATTGTTGACAACCTGACTGTTGCTACGAAACCTCGCCGGTGTGCGAGTGGACATAAACTGAATTTCAAGAACCTACCTTTCAAACCTCAGAAATACCTAATAACAAAATCACCACCTCGATCGCAATTTGTAGGATGCATTCAGGAGATAAACATGAATGCTCCACCTCTACGCTTCCAGAGGAAACGGAACTCACGGAATATGCAAGAGCACCGGGATACATCTTTTCCTTGTTCTCTCCACGGTCGTAAAATTAGAGAACTTCGAAAAAGACCAAGTATATCCACCTCGCCTACGGGAAGGGTATGTGAGAAAGCAGAAGGTGTCTCACCCGCTAGTCCCTGGGGATCTGTCATCCAGTTGGCCAGGACATGGCCATCGCTTTGGATCCAGTTCCTTGGGGTGGAGCAGTGCAGGAGGATCACCTAGGCAAGGGGTCTTTCGAGGAGTGGGAGTGGGACACGGGAGGATGATACGTGGTATCCCTCTTTTCCCTATAACACCTTTACTCCATCTTACCAGGTAGGATATGTGGGAACCTTGCCCCCCTTTCCCTTCTCCAGCACTTTCACATGGATAGCCCACTCTAGGAGAAAAAACAGACTCCCACCCGAGCAGTGTACCTGACATGTCCTGCTACTATGGTCAGGCGAAGTCAGGCAATTAAGGACAATCACTCACACCTGATTAAACTTCCCCACATGGACAAAAGGCAGAGCACGGGAGCCCACCCTGAGCGAGGCAAAGCACACAAAGGAAAAGCTATTCGAGTTGGCAGCTGAACGAGGGAAGAAAGACGGCAAAGCCAGAACGGTTTGGAAGAAGGGAAATACCCTTAACCTTTTCAGCCAGACGCTGTTACTGTCAAGAAATCTTCAAGGCAGAAATCGTAAGGCCAGGAAACCAGACTGAAGAATCCTGCATTGTGTGTCGAAGATACCAATGGCCCTCCCGCGTAACTAACCAAGGCGAGGAGGAGCAGCAGCAGTCGCTGTGGCATTGTCTTTGGCCTGATACCCACTGCTGTCTCCCATCTTAAACTCTGTTTCAGAAGCTGCACAGTGCCCTTAAACCGACTTGACCCTGTTGAGCACCAAGAACTTCTACAGAACAAGGTACATTGTGGGTCTGTCCCCCTGGTCCTTCTCTGAAGGCTTCTATTGAAATTGTATGACCCATTGCTCCCTTTGTGTTGAAACCAAATATCCTTGAACTATTGTGATTAATTACTATACCGACTATCCTCCTGTCAGTATCCAGAGTGCATCCGTTTCCTTAGTGAAACTGTCTGTCCTCTGTGTTCCTTTACAGGGTGGATTATATTTTGTAGTGTGCTAGAACTGTCTGTTGTGATAATAATAAAGTTGATATTTATATACAACCTTGACTGGACTGTCCATTTTATCATTGGGTAATAATTGTATTTTCGCTTTGTTGTAACTAACCAACGATACACGATAAGCCTGCCGTTCCATCCACGTTACCAAAATTGGACAAGGAGGTTTATAATTTACTTGTGTTTCCAATCTGTTCAGATGCCTTGTGGTGTACGAGAGTTGTGGGGCTCAGTCATGAGTTAGAAACCGAAATTCACCCTTTGAACTCTGGTGTCCCGGAAGTTGATTCGTCACAATCCTCGCCATGGAATGTTGTCTTCTTAACCTTCTTACTGGATCACTAAATTATACGGTTAGTGCGTTTCTCGGGACTAGGGTGCTGAGGATGTTTGGCATTAGCCCATGTGGCATCGACAACATGGGGGGTGGAAACACTGAACTCCAGGACACATCCCTGAACCCCTTCAACACCCGAAGCCATCCACATGTAAATGTAGATCATACAGTACGCACTGTCCCACTCATCCTTATTAACCCCAGAAACACCTCCTATAGGGCAGGATGGAATAGCAAGACTATGGGGGTCATTATGAGTTGGGTGGTAAGGGATACCGGGCACCGGTAAGGAGACCGGTGCTGGTAATCCCTCACCGCCCAATTCCGAGGTCCCTTATTGGGAACCGTAAAGGATGTGTGGTCTGACCACACATCCTTTACGGGTCCCGCTAAGGGACTAGGGTGCTAATTACGGGCCTGCTTTTAGCAGGCCTGTAATTACCGCCTTCCCCATTCCCATTGAGATCTATGGGGACTCAAATGGGAATGGGGAATGACTGGTTGAATGGGGACTTACCGGGTCCTCCAGGGTCAGAATGACCCGGTAAGTCCCCATCCAACCAGACCGGACCCGAACCCGGTATTGGAGGCAGCTGGTTACCTCCTATCTTGGAATGAGGCCCTATGACTCCTCCTCCCAGCATGCATTGCCTCCTATCAAGTCAAGCCTGCCCCCAAAATGGCCACCCGATGCGTTTCTAGGCAACCGATCTCCATATTAAGGAGTCATATCCGCCGGTAGGCGGAAGCCGGCCTGTTCGCACACTGGTTGCGCTATATGCTCTGATAAACTGCCTTTACACCTGAGGTAAGACTCTTACTGATTACGCCTTGCCGCAACGTACTTCCAGGAAACTGCTACATAGAGACTTGCATTACTGTTTAATCCTCCAGGACAGCCTATCCTCCAAACTGGGTCGGTTCGTCAACTCACACAGACTTTCTCACTGATTTGATTTCTGTCGGCCACATAGCTGATGGACCATTACATTATTATCGGCGTACAATCTGATTAGTGTGGCCAAGTAGCAGGCAACATACTGAGTATGTTTATCTGTGCCACATCTCCAAATACTGTGGAGCACACACGATGATGTGCTATTGTTCCATTTGACCATCCGTACTGTTCTGGTCTGGCAGGAGTGTAAGCTTCTACACGCGAGTTAGCACACTGCACAACTGAATTTAAACCCATGGTGCCTCTAGAATGTCATTTGCCTTCACGGCGTTCTGTTGCTTTTGACGATAATGTCGGAGTTAGCTATCAGTAGCTGTTGCTAGACCAATTTACTCTGCGTGCCCTAATTGTATCTGTCTGCCTTTCTTTTGACCTATACGGCATATATGTTGCTTTCGACGATCGTGTTGTCGTCTGCCTTAAACCTTGTATTGCTGCTACCAGCCTTTACTGAACTATCCTGCGTGCATCCACCTGCCCTACTGAAATATCTTGTGTGCATCCATGTGTCCACACTGAGAGTTGTACATGTGCATGTAGGACCTGCGTTAGCCTCTCTACCTTGATAATGATCCTTGTGTATGAGTAGTGCTCTTCAGTCACGGACGTGTCATATCATTGCCTATACCTCTTTTATGAAGCTATACATTAGCTAACGTCTCACACCTCCTAATTACTTGCTGTGCCCTCACACATTACAATGCACTGACTACTAACATTTCGCACCCTCATTTTGCTCATTACCTCAAGGCTAATCTCTTGGTCCACGTTCAACACTAGTAATGACCAACTGCTCTCCTTTAGGGACTTGCAAGCACACAACATAACCCCTCGCCATTACGGCAACTTGGTTACAAGCAGCAGCTGGCCCTTTCTTGTCCTTGGCGATTCCAGATAATTACACCATCATTAGACATGATAGGAATACCAACCAAGCTAAAGGTGGCGGCATTGCCTTCATCTTCAAGAGTTCCCTTGAACTTGGACCCATTCTGAATCTTCAGATCCCCTCCGCTGAACTACCATCTATCAAACTACCTATATCTCCTAATCAAACTGCCACAGTGCACCTTATCTATTAGCCACCAGGGCCCACCTCCACCTTCACGGAGGACATCTCTTCTCTCTTTGCAGTCAACACCAAGCCTAACTCACAAAGTATACTTCTTGGTGATTTCAATCTTGGTTTCCAAGAGCCGAACGACACCAAAGCCAGAACACTAACGGATTTTGGATTCCCCCACCACATCCAGGAGCCTACACACATCAAAGGGAGAACCCTTGAGTGGCTTGCGGATCTGAATTGAACGATTAACTTGATGTCAGTCACACCTTGCATCTGGTCTGATCATAACAAAATAACCTTCTCAGTTAAATCTACCCCCCAAAGCCCCAAACCTAACATTGCACCTTCCATCCATACCCGAAATAAGAAGGGCATCACAAAGGAGAAACTTCTCCCTTTAATCCTCCCCCTTCTGAGCAACGGTTCATCATCCTGCTCTGACCCAACAGCCTTAGTGGATATCTATAATCACTCCATTCTAAAAGCACTAAACTCTATAGCCCCGCTAAAATTGCCCAGACCAAAACCTCATCTGAACTCGTGGTTTACACCACATCTAAGAGATCTTCACAAAGCTAAAAGAAATGCAGAAGCGCTTTGGAAAAGTATCCCTTCAGAAGCCAACAAAAGTACCTTAACCATTGCCTCCTCTAACTACAAAGAAGCTTTATTTTTAGCAAAAAAGACACCTAGAATAAACGTGTCTTGCGAGCGGAATCAAAGACCAAAGAGCTCTTCAAGATCCTTAAAGAACTTGAGTCTCCCATAGCCCCCTTGGACAATGCATTACTGACACCTCCTGGTGCACCAACATCCAAAAAGCACTCCTCGATAGAATGTCCACATTGTAAACTAAAATGAACACTAAAAATAAAAGCAACCTACTCTCAGATCCAGCATCTAACTCCTCCGCTTACAACATGCATGCAACGGAGAATTCCTTCAAACCATTCAGTTTCTCACCCCTTTCTATATGGGAAGTTGAAAACTTTATCAAGAAGCTTAAACCTTCCAATTGCCAGGGTGACTCCTGCCCTGAACCTGTCATCAAGTAGGCCGCTCGCGACCTTGCTCCTTCCATCACTACCTTTATAAATGCCTCATTTAAATCTGGGACCGTACCTGACAATCTTAAGGATGCTTGGGTTATCCCTTTATCAAAAAACCTATTCTTGATCCTAGTAACCCCTGGAACTACAGACCGCTTACTACGGTGCCCTTTCTACTATAAATTCTGGGCTGTGCAGCGTGCTTACAAACCCAGGACTATTTAGAATCTAACAAACTCTTGGGCCTCTGACAATCGGGCTTCCGTCCCAGACACGGAACAGAAACTGCCCCGATTGACTTAAAAATGAAAATTGAGGACCTAAAAGACAATGACAAGCTGGCCCTCCCACGTCTGCTTGACTTAGCGGCAGCTTTCGATTTGGTCAACCACCAAATTCTCTGCCATCCCCTTAAAACAGCTGCCCCCTTTTCAGATGAAGCTATCTCTTGGATTAGATCCTTCTTGGCAAACAGAACCATGAGGGTCAACTCACCCTCTGCTTCTGCTGAACCGTCACCAGTCCCTTGTGGGATCCCGCAAGGTTCTTGTGTTTCCCCCACATTGTATAATGTTTTTACAAAGCCGCTCTTTGATATTCTTGACTATCTAGGTGTCACATACACCAACTACGCAGACGACACCCAGATACTCCTTCCTATCACGGTCGACTGCGCAACTGACTCAAAAGTCCTCAATGAAGTTTACACAGTTATCCAGTCTTGGCGCATCACGGGCTTCGCCGAAATGATGAAAAAACAGAGTTCCTTATCCTAAGCTCGCACGTCAAACTTAATAAACTGGACCCGGCCTTCAAATCATTTAGTATTGTTGGGAACACCATCAAGGTCTCAAATATTACAAACACGTCAGGCTTCCACCTTGATTCCACCATGTCTCTCACGAGACACACCAATGTTGTAGTGTCAGCTTCTGCCTATACCTGCAAACTCATTACTGCCTGCAGACCGTTCCTCACTGCCTCTAACTGCGTTATCCTGGCTAGAACCCTTCGAATGGCTAACATTGACTACTGCAATGCCCTCTACCTAGGGACTAGCCAAAGAAACATCAACAAGGTCCAAGTAACCCAGAACAATGCCATTAGGTCTGCCCTGAGCATTCCGAGGAGACCCCACATATCGGACACTCGAGGAAGCTTACATTGGCTACCTGTTGCTCACAGAATATCCCTCAAAACCCTTGCACTAACTCACACGTCCCAGGCTAACCTCGCCCCCGTATACCTTGCCAACCGCTTCACTGCCCACACTGCCACCAGACCACTGAGATCAGCACAAGCCCATTGACTCTCTATACCTAGTTTCAAGCTTCAGAAGGCTGGGGGATCCAGCTTACCAGGCCTTGCTGCCAAACCTTGGAACACATTACCCATTACACTCAGATCTGATCCATCTTATCACTCATTTAAGAGTAAAACCAAACTCTGGCTCAAGGGAAGGACTTGGCTGCCTCATAGTACGTATCCTGTACCTTTATCCAGTGTCCCACTGTATCTGGTTTACTATGTTTCAATTTATGTCTAAGTACCTTCCCCGCTGCACCTGTAAACTATGTACTCGGTGTAACTTTGTACCTTTCTATGCAGCGCATGTACCTACTAAGAAATGCGCCCAGATGCCCTAGGGCCAGGCACGCAATACAAATAAAATAAATACAAAAACAAATAGAAACTTCTTTTATTTCAATAAGGATTTTCAACAGGACCAGCCACAGCCAATGGCATCTCCTCACCGCTGAAGATACGCACTAGATAGGCCCAGTTTTGGGGTCAAATGGACTCTTAACTACTGCTGTTAATGACTGCACTGAGTCTGTGCATGTGCCCCCCTGGGGGCCGAAGGGTTCCAGAGATGGGCCTTAAGCCGTAAGGATGGCAGTGGTGGCAGTTTCGAGCCAATTCAGTGTCCAGGCAGAACCACTAGGATGCGAACCGCCTCAACCCGGAAACACATGTCACTCTCAAGCTCCACCTGTCTGTGGAGTGACTGCGCCACCCCTCGGTGTGGCCACCGGATGCCACTCCACGCAATGTGTTATGTGTTACAGAGGCGGGTGTAGAGGGGGAGCACTGGACTCCAAGCCTTCCTGCCCTGTGACTTCACTGCTCAGATCTGCAGTGTGAGCCGCACTGCCTCTGCCTGCACACGAGGCAGCAGCGGGAACCCCCACGTTTGCATTTTAATTTAATTACATATAAAAGCAACGCAGAAGCGCTTTACTTGCGCCTTGAAACACTTGTGTATAGGCGCGTTATAAATGCCATATCATATCACTTACTGGACAGGGGGGGCACTTACTACGCAGAGTCTGGCCGCTTTACGGGGCCCTGTGAGGAAAGCCATATTCTACCCCACTCCTCCCAAAAGAAACGTTTTGCTGTTTCAAATAACAACACATAAAAAACCACATCATTAAAAACGTTTTCTGTGTGGCGTTTGAATTCTTTTGAAAGAAGGCGTACATTACAGCAGCTCGCCTGTGTGTATTGCTGATAAACTGGCCCAACGGGGCAGGCAGGGTGTACAATGGCAGCTGCCCCCTCTCTGGTCCCCCGGCAGCTGCCCACTTGCCCACTCTGGGTGGCCTTTTCTTGCCCCTTCCAGCTTCCGGTCCCCTGTAGCTGCTCAGTCTTAGCGGCCGCCTTCCTTGCCCCAAACAGCTTCCGGTCCCCTGGAAGCTGCGCACTCTGGGTGGCCGCCTTCCTTGCCCCCTCCAGCTTCCGGTCCCCTGGCAGCTGCCCACTCTGGGTGGCTTTCTTCCTTGCCCCCTGCAGCTTCCGGTCCCCTGGCAGCTGCCCACTCTGGGTGGCTGCCGTCTTTGCCCCCTCCAGCTTCCGGTCCCCTGGCAGCCGCCCACTCTGGGTGGCCGTCTTCCTTGCCCCCTCCAGCTTCCGGTCCCCTGGCAGCTGCCCCCTCTGGGTGGCCGCCTTCTTTGCCCCCTCCAGCTTCCTGTCCCCTGGAACCTGCCCACTCTGGGTGGCTGCCGTCTTTGCCCCCTCCAGCTTCCGGACCCCTGGCAGCTGCCCACTCTGGGTGGTTGCCTTCTTTGCCCCCTCCAGCTTCCTGTCCCCTGGAACCTGCCCACTCTGGGTGTCTGCCTTCTTTGCCCCCTCCAGCTTCCTGTCCCCTGAGAGCTGCCCACTCTGGGTGGCTTTATTCCTTGCCCCCTGCAGCTTCCGGTCCCCTGGCAGCTGCCCACTCTGGGTGGCTTCCTTCCTTGCCCCCTCCAGCTTCCGGTCCCCTGGCAGATGCCCACTCTGGGTGTCCTTCTCTTGCCCCCTCCAGCTTCCTGTCCCCTGGAAGCTGCCCACTCTGGGTGGCTGCCGTCTTTGCCCCCTCCAGCTTCCGGACCCCTGGCAGCTGCCCACTCTGGGTGGCCGCCTTCCTTGTCCCCTCCAGCTTCCGGTCCCCTGGCAGCTGCCCACTCTGGGTGTCCTTCTCTTGCCCCCTCCAGCTTCCGGTCCCCTGGCAGCTGCCCACTCTGGGTGGCCTTCTCTTGCCCCCTCCAGCTTCCGGGCCCCTGGCAGCTGCCCACTCTGGGTGGCCTTCTCTTGCCCCCTCCAGCTTCCTGTCCCCTGGCAGCTGCCCACTCTGGGTGGCTGCCGTCTTTGCCCCCTCCAGCTTCCGGACCACTGGCAGCTGCCCACTCTGGGTGGTTGCCTTCCTTGCCCCCTCCAGCTTCCGGTCCCCTGGAAGCTGCCCACTCTGGGTGGCCGTCTCTTGCCCCCTCCAGCTTCCGGTCCCCTGGCAGCTGCCCACTCTGGGTGGCCGCCTTCCTTGCCCCCTCCAGCTTCCGGTCCCCTGGCAGCTGCCCACTCTGGGTGGTGGCCTTCTCTTGCCCCCTCCAGCTTCCGGTCCCCTGGCAGCTGCCCACTCTGGGTGGCCCTCTCTTGCCCCCTCCAGCTTCCTGTCCCCTGGCAGCTGCCCACTCTGGGTGGCTGCCTTCCTTGACCCCTCCAGCTTTCGGTCCCCTGGAAGCTGCCCACTCTGGGTGGTTGCCTTCCTTGCCCCCTCCAGCTTCCGGACCCCTGGCAGCTGCCCACTCTGGGTGGTTGCCTTCCTTGCCCCCTCCAGCTTCCGGTCCCCTGGCAGCTGCCCACTCTGGGTGGCCGTCTCTTGCCCCCTCCAGCTTCCGGTCCCCTGGCAGCTGCCCACTCAGGGTGGCCGCCTTCCTTGCCCCCTCCAGCTTCCGGTCCCCTGGCAGCTGCCCACTCTGGGTGGTGGCCTTCTCTTGCCCCCTCCAGCTTCCGGTCCCCTGGCAGCTGCCCACTCTGGGTGGCCCTCTCTTGCCCCCTCCAGCTTCCGGTCCCCTGGCACCTGCCCACTCTGGGTGGCTGCCTTCCTTGACCCCTCCAGCTTCCGGTCCCCTGGCAGCTGCCCACTCTGGGTGGCTTCTTTCCTTGTCTCCTCCAGCTTCCGGTCCCCTGGCAGCTGCCCACTCTGGGTGGCCTTCTCTTGCCCCCTCCAGCTTCCGGTCCCCTGGAAGCTGCCCACTCTGGGTGGCCGCCTTCCTTGCCCCCTCCAGCTTCCTGTCCCCTGGCAGCTGCCCACTCTGGGTGGCCGCCTTCCTTGCCCCGTCCAGCTTCCGGTCCCCTGGCAGCTGCCCACTCTGGGTGGCTTTCTTCCTTGCCCCCTGCAGCTTCCGGTCCCCTGGCAGCTGCCCACTCTGGGTGGCCGCCTTCCTTGCCCCCTCCAGCTTCCGGTCCCCAGGCAGCTGCCCACTCTGGGTGGCCGTCTCTTGCCCCCTCCAGCTTCCGGTCCCCTGGCAGCTGCCCACTCTGCTCGCCCCCATGCACGGGCCCGGGCAGCGAGAGCTCTTCCTTTGCCCTCAGGTCTGTCAGACAGGGGGCTCTGCACCGGTGCACCTGGCAGTCCTCAGCAGGGGGTTCACCAGGGAGCCGGAAGGTGCCTGGCAAAGGTGCAGACGGAAGGGCCTCGACTTTCCCGGTGATTCATACGAACAGGACGTGTTGTTCTTTCAAGAGGTCGCTGTCTGGCATGAAATGCTTCTGTGTCCTTTTAATAGCTGGCCAAGGAATGCTGTGTGGCCATCCTAGGGTACGAGCTGCCAGATGTGATAAAACATTACATGCGCCTGCACTGACTCCCTGCATATGGAAAGAAGCGCACTTGCCCGGAGCACTGTAGCAACACCCCTGGGAAGCAGGTCAAGTCGGAAGGCCAACAGGCCGAAGGGAAAGGTTTGCACCAGTCAGGAATAGCGTGAGAGGTAAGGGACGAGGATGCCCCCAGATAGTGAGGGATTCGTAAGATGAATTACTCAACTGGCCCGTGGTTAGCAAATGACATCACATCAATTCTGACCGCAATTACATACCATTTGACCCTGAATATATCGCAGGAAATGACAACACAGCTATGAAACACCCAACAAGGTGTAATTGCATACAATATCAAATAGCTACACAATAACAGAAAGGACTGTGTGAGGAACCTAAGTCCTCACTCCTTTCCCCCGGTATCCGCTCTTCCGAGACTTGGGGAGTGGGGAGAGGACGGCCTTAGGTGAGACATGGTAGCCCCCATTGCCCTTTCACCATGTACCCTCCACCCCTCAAGCCTTCAAGGGCTTTTGGCAGGCCTTTCACTGGGACACCCCTAAAAGATTCCCCAAATTGCATCAATGTGGTACTGGGGCGAAGAAGAGGACTACTGGCCCAACACATCCTCATTTTGTGAAAGCAAACCATTATCAGCACCTGCGCCAGGCAGGACTGCCACTTTGCTGGTGAGCCGTCCAGTCCTTTTTGTAATGGCAATGGAGGCAGGAGCTTTAAAAGCTGGAAGCTCAAGCCAAATGCGGTCAGCTGTGGGGGCAGGGTCAGCTGTGGAGGCAGGGTCAGCTGTGGGAGCAGGGTCAGCTGTGGGGGCAGGGTCAGCTGTGGAGGCAGGGTCAGCTGTGGGGGCAGGGTCAGCTGTGGGGGCAGGGTCAGCTGTGTGCAAGCAGAGCTCTCTGATGTGACGGTGTGGCAGGAGGAGCGCTCAGGACCTGTGAAGCAGTGCAGAATGTATGCAGCAGGAAGTGATGGCATACAGAGGTGGAGGTCGATGGGAAACTGTGAGAGGGAGCCGATGGGACTGTGGGAAGCGGTCGTATGTATCCGGCTTCACCAAGGAAGCTAGGCTGGGTGTGCGCGACCCAGAAGAAGATCGCGGGAGAAGACAAACAAACAAACAAGACGCGAGCGACTGCATGGAGAAAAAGGAACCCATGGCGGCGGAACACCTCACAAGGGACTGTAAGACCGACCAGTGAGTGTAACCAGAAAAGGGGAAACATTGGGCTGGCAGGGGGTGATATAAATAAAGCAAAGCAAGGCATTTTGAATACCGAACGAAATGAAAACAAGTTGTGAGCCCTCTGACAGCTTGAAAGGAGTGAAATAGAGTGTGTGAACTGTACTAAGAGGAAGGTTTTGAACCAGATTGCAATAATGAACTGCATTAACTGAAACGAGTGGAGGCAAAGCCAAGAGAGCACGAAGAATTGCAACAAGCCACAATACCGTGTCAGGAGAGTGTGACACATGTGACTGAGGCAAACCTCGCTGCTGGGAGAAGCTGTGGACCTTTTTTTTTTTTTTTTTTTTTTTTTTTTTTTAATTTGTTTAGTCGTAAAACAACTTTTCAAATCAATTACATAACACTTTTCAACATTATTTCATCAATCATTAATAGTGATCATAATAAAAATAATAAAAGATACATGGTACAATCATTTAACCACAATTAGATTTAGATCGTAAAATTTTTCCCTTGAGACCTCTTTGGTCTCTACACTATATGGTGTTTTTTCATTGGGTTCAATGCAAAAGGGGAGAGAAAACATTCATACTTTGCATAGATCAAAGTTCTCAAATTCATTAAAAAATATAATCATCTGGTAAAACTAAGTCTAGGAATTGCGTAATTGCTATTTGCAGAGATATTCTAGGGCTAGAGAAGAGCATTTGCCATTTCTGGAACTGAGTTACATGGTTCTGAAATATTAATTTACCTTTAAAACATTTATTTCTCGCCTCTGACACTGCTTCACAGTCTACTAACAGATGCTGCATGGTTTCAATTTGAGCTTTATTTTTGCAGTATCTGCAGTAATTTTGCTCACCTGTGATGATCTTTCTTCTATGCAAAATGTCACGAGTGTTATATAGGTTCAGCCTGAACCTCATGTACTTTCCTCTGAAGTGCGAGCTCGGATGTTTTATAAGGTAAGAGGCAGTTATGCCAAGTTTCTTCAACCCAAAGAGAGTAACATCAAAGTCCTTATAGGTTGAGCACTTATTGATGTTTTCCGCCCAATCATGCTGGAATATTTTTACTTTAGCTCGATCAGGGTTTGATAGCAGTAAATCAAGTGTTATTGCCGCATCACTAAGTGCATCTAATGTATGATTGCGCCACTTGCGAGGGAAGATACTGCTAGATGTTAATAAGTTATGGGCTACAACCTGTAAAATGGTTGATTTCTCCAGCCCTATCATAGCTTTCCGTAGGAATGCACATTGTTTCCATGCTACTTGTGAATAGAGCGATGTAAGACCCAATTCAAAACGAATTATTGCCATGGGTGCACAAATAGGGAGTCGCAATACTTGTTTCCAGTAATCTGATTCTATTCTGTCCCAAAATGTGCGGTTCCTATGTGAGCAAGCTTCAACTCCATACAGTAAGATGGGTGTTACTTTCATCTTATAGAATGTAATAATGTGCATCACTGAAAACTTCCCATATTTTCGTAAGAGGATTCGGGATTGTGACACCAAAGATTGTAATTTAACTTTCATCTTATCTTTATATTGCTCCAATGTTTTACTGTGCTGTACCATTACACCCAAATATCTATATTGCTTGACGATATCCATTTTAGTTTGCTGTAGATGCCAACTATAGTTGCTCATTCTGGAGTGCTTTTTAGAGTCACATACAACTATCTGAGATTTGTGTATGTTGATATTCAAGTTGTTATCCTGAGCATACTCGCTCAACCGATTTAACATATTTTGCAATCCTACAGGGGTCTGTGACAAAAGGACTAAGTCATCTGCATATAATAAATATGGGACTCTCTGTGATCCTATTCTCGGTGGATCACCTGCACAGTTGTTCAAATATTCACCTATTTCAAGTATAAAGAAATTAAACAAGAAGGATGCCATAGCACATCCCTGTTTTAATCCCCTATATGTTCTAATCCTCGGCGATAATTGGCCATCAAAGGTAATACGTACTTGCATAGAAGTATTAGAATGGAGCAGGATTATCAAAGAAAGTAACGTGCTTGGGCAGTCATTTTTCTTTAATTTACTATAAAGTCGTTCCCGATCGATTGAATCGAAAGCGGCTTTAAAGTCTATAAATCCTAAATACAAAGGGGCGCCCTGCTTTAGCTGCTGAGCCTGTATAATAGCAAGTGCAAATATATTAGGGATGGTACCTAATCCCCTCACAAATCCAGACTGGCGAGGGTCTAATAATGATTTTTTTTCAACCCAAGCATTAAGTTCGTGGAGTATGATTCTGCAAAAGATTTTACCTGGGGCATCCAATAGTGATATTGGGCGATAGCTATCTGGAGATTGTCGATCGCCCTTTTTATATATTGGGACTGTAATAGCCTGGGTCCATGTTAAAGGAATCATCTGATAGAGATTGATTGCGGTGAAGATGTGAAACAGGATGGTTGCCCATATCTCCGGATGCTTTTGCATAGCAAAGTTGGATAAACCATCTGGCCCCACTGCTTTTGACTTGCTAGCAGTTGTGATCAGTTGATATATCCCCGCCTCATTAAACTCTAGATTGAACGGTGTGGTGCTAATCAAATTGCTGGAAAAGGAGCTACTCTGAGGTGCAGCATAGAGTTTACCAAAGTGCAAGATCCACGTCTGTGTGTCCACGGCAGTTGACTGGGCGCAGATCTGACGTAGACCAACAGATTGGTTCATCTCTGCCCACATTTTGGAGATATTTTTGCTGTTTTTAACATTGACGCTCCATCTTTCTGGTAAAGAGCACCTCGATGGCATCTAATCCAATTTTTATATTCGTTGCGTAGCTTCCCAGAGAGGTGTATTCGAATGGCCGGAGGATGTCTCGTGAGTTTCCTTAATTCTGTACGATACGCAGTTTTCCTTGCACTTACCAAATTATCAAATATGTGTAGATGTTTTTCGTTGTGTTGTTTACTTATGTGATTTTTGGTCTGCCGGAAAATTTGCAGCATATTGCTATATGCAATTCCCGAGTTATCTATTGTATTCTTTTGATTAAGACTTGACTTTTCGAGAAGTTCGTTGAAGTAAATGAGAGCATCCTCCGACCATCATAGGCGACACCCCCCAGTGTTTACCACTAAGCAGCCTTCATTTAACTCATTTGGACTACTTCCATGTTGCATTTGGACTTCTAATTCAGTGGACAACATATTATGGTCGCTAACTTCTGTGGCTAAGACCACAAAACTACGAACGGCCGGCCATAACGTCGTGTTTACATAGATGTAATCTATGATGGATGATTTTGTGCCTCTATGCCACGTTGTAGCCGGTGGTATGTCGGTTGAGAAAGCTCCGTTCAAAACATGCAGACCCCTGTGCTGAACCAGTGCTAACCAGCGTCTTTGTCTCTGGTTAATCAACACACTCTCATTCCCCAGGCATCTTAAATTTAAGTCACCAGCAAGTATTAGTGACCTTGTGCTGCAATCACTGGCCACCATGTCTAAAAGGTAGTTTAGATCTCGAAAAAAACAGTCATCCGTTATCGCCAGTGAATTCCAGTACAAATTTAACACCGCGTATACAACATCACTGGATATGGTTACCTTGACCAACATCATGAATTCATTCGGCATAGCCCATAGCTGGGACATCATACCAGCTTTTTTCCTTACTGCTATAAGGAGACCCGACATTGGCCTACCCATTTGTGTCTTAATGGCGGGGTTCAAATGAACTTCATATCTGTCCCAAATGGGGGGATTGACCAACCATGTTTCCTGCAATAGTATCAAATCATAACTATTCAAGTGATGTAAATTGTTGTTAGCAAGATGCCTATGACCTCTAGTATTCCAACTAACTAAAGTTAAAGATTGATCAACTTTGTGGCTTAGTTATCTATGCTCATTGCTATTAAAGCAAGAGCAAGGCAAATTGAATGAAACGTGCTTTTGAGTTTTTGAGGGTGTATTAGCTTTTGGTTGATTCACTTGTGGATTTCGAATCTTAGTTGGATCCCGAATAACATTATCGATATCAAGGTCAAAGCCTAAAGCATTTAAAGCACCCTTAGATTGCCAAATTAAATTTTGCACCACCCTCGAATGAATCCAGAGTCTCACTATATTCACATTTCTGTGTTCCACAAATTCCACCTGTGCCAAATCTCCCGATACAATATCCTCAAGCTGTTGGATATCCGAAAATATTGCCATAACAGCCCTACGGTTTAAATCGTATTGGGTGAATGGCGGAGGTTTACACGCTAGAATCAGTGAGTGAGGAGCTGGATTAGCTTTGGGGGAACGGTTTTTCTCCGGGGCTTGCTTTTGGCCTGGTTTTCTAATCTGAGCTGACTCCCTCAATAGTGTTTGTGGGGGAAGTGCATTTCCCAAAGCACTCTCAATAATACGTTTGATAGAATCTGAGAGATCACTCGTTAGAGCGGAGTCTTGTGCATATATGTTAGATGTAGAGGATGCTTTTAAGCAGCTTTTGCTTGATCTGGGCTCCTCTTGATGTTTTATTTGGGTATTCATAGAAGTACTTATCGGTTGTGTTTGGGAGGGAAATTCCTGAGTCACTGATAAATTCAGATTGCCCTGCTCTTGTTTACCTTTGTTCTGAGAGCATTCACAGATTCCTCTGGATGTGTCTATTTGGAATTGTCGACGGTTTGACATGTAAGCGTCAACAGCCTTCCTAATCTCAATTCTATCGATATTATTCTGTGTGTTTTTCTCACTAGCCTTTCGGCTAGCAGTAGACTGTAAGTCATTTGTGACAGTTGGAATGCAGGGTGGTGGGGATTGAGGTAAATTTTGCGGGCGTAATGCCTGTATGAGGTCATTTAGAGGCGAGTGATCCAATGCTTGAGCAGATTGGCAGGGAAGCACATCCTTATTTCTCGCATTGCACATCTGCAGCGCATATTTTTTCTTAATTGCCTGTGATGCCCGAATCTGGTTTTTTTTTGGGAGCGGAATAGCTTTTAGGAAGCGTTTAGTCACAGCATTTTCCCTGTGCTTTATAATTTTTTCATTCTTTGAGAGTTTTGAGTGCCCTGTTTTTATTTTTTGAGAGATTTTATTTCTAGGTTGCTGTGAAATATCTTCACATGCAACTACTGCATCCAATATGTTCTCATCACTGTGCTTAATTGCACTCGATTTTTGCAAAGTGAAAATTGGGAACAGGGCTTTTGTAGTGGGTACATTTAATTGTCCCAGTGAAGTCGTGTTTCCACTTTGAGGTGGATTCTCAGGACTCTTACAAGGATCATATATGATGGCAGCTATATGAGGTAGGGCGCTTATGGGTTCTTCTCTTAACCTCTTAGCGGATGGGAAAGTGCTATGATTAATGAACTCATGTTTATGGTTGGTCTGAGAGGCTGTGGTGGTAGCAATTAAGGGCGTTGCTGGGGTAACAGATCTTTGATCATTAATCAGCACAATCTCGCGCCTCAACATTTCATGGGATGTTAAAATTTTTTGCAGGAGCGTATCTTGCGTCACCAACCGTGCATTTATTGTTTGGTATGTTTGATTTAATGCCTGAATAGCTAGATTCATGGCTTGCAATGCTATGTTGGAAAACAATTCAGGTGTTTCATGAGGGAGTGACGTGTTCAGTCCCTGCGTTTTAGTGTGAGCAATGCTTCTTTGTAATATTGAACTAGAAATATTGGATTCTGTTGATGAGTATGAGTATGGTTCCTCAGGAAAAAGCACTGGTGATTTGGAGAGATTTTCTGACATCAGACCATTCGAAAGTGCCGAGCCATCAGGGTCTAAGTCAATCACAACCACATCTTTGATGGGTGAAATTGTCTGAGACCCAGTCTCGGATACACCCTCAAGCAAAGTGGAATCTGTTACTATTTGACATGGATGTCTCTTTGCTGGCTGCTCATTACACAGATCTTTAGATAGAGCAGAGTCAGCAAATGTAGCAACAACATTTTCTTTAGCAACGGTTGCCTGTTTGTTTGATAGACTAAATTTTGCTCTATGAGCTGACAAGGAACCATTACAGAATTGTCGAATGTCCATATTGTGCAACCTCCCCTTGGGACCTCTAGCCCCATTAGGTGTTGAATTGAGATTAGTGCTTACTTGCTGAAGGTCAGAGGATACAAGGTCCATGCGGGTATGAAAAGATTGAGGCATTCCGGTTGTGAGTCCGTACGTCTTCATCATTACGCCACCAAACAGCCGCACAACAGCCGATGGGCTTGTCTCCTATCGGGCTTACCGCCGCGAGGGTGACAGCCTCGGTGTTTTATGGCTGTCTGGAGTCACGTGATAAGTCACGTGGGCACTGTGTCCCCGCCCCCTCCAGGAAGCGCAGCGTTCAACACACAACGGCACCGACAAGAGCTACTCCCTGCTCGCAGTGCCGGGTGAGTGTGGAATGAGTAACAATCCTTGCAAATTCCAAAGTTCGAGTGAAAACAACACAGCGCTCGACCGACAGCCTCGGTGTTTTATGGCTGTCTGGAGTCACGTGATAAGTCACGTGGGCACTGTGTCCCCGCCCCCTCCAGGAAGCGCAGCGTTCAACACACAACGGCACCGACAAGAGCTACTCCCTGCTCGCAGTGCCGGGTGAGTGTGGAATGAGTAACAATCCTTGCAAATTCCAAAGTTCGAGTGAAAACAACACAGCGCTCGACCGACAGCCTCGGTGTTTTATGGCTGTCTGGAGTCACGTGATAAGTCACGTGGGCACTGTGTCCCCGCCCCCTCCAGGAAGCGCAGCGTTCAACACACAACGGCACCGACAAGAGCTACTCCCTGCTCGCAGTGCCGGGTGAGTGTGGAATGAGTAACAATCCTTGCAAATTCCAAAGTTCGAGTGAAAACAACACAGCGCTCGACCGACAGCCTCGGTGTTTTATGGCTGTCTGGAGTCACGTGATAAGTCACGTGGGCACTGTGTCCCCGCCCCCTCCAGGAAGCGCAGCGTTCAACACACAACGGCACCGACAAGAGCTACTCCCTGCTCGCAGTGCCGGGTGAGTGTGGAATGAGTAACAATCCTTGCAAATTCCAAAGTTCGAGTGAAAACAACACAGCGCTCGACCGACAGCCTCGGTGTTTTATGGCTGTCTGGAGTCACGTGATAAGTCACGTGGGCACTGTGTCCCCGCCCCCTCCAGGAAGCGCAGCGTTCAACACACAACGGCACCGACAAGAGCTACTCCCTGCTCGCAGTGCCGGGTGAGTGTGGAATGAGTAACAATCCTTGCAAATTCCAAAGTTCGAGTGAAAACAACACAGCGCTCGACCGACAGCCTCGGTGTTTTATGGCTGTCTGGAGTCACGTGATAAGTCACGTGGGCACTGTGTCCCCGCCCCCTCCAGGAAGCGCAGCGTTCAACACACAACGGCACCGACAAGAGCTACTCCCTGCTCGCAGTGCCGGGTGAGTGTGGAATGAGTAACAATCCTTGCAAATTCCAAAGTTCGAGTGAAAACAACACAGCGCTCGACCGACAGCCTCGGTGTTTTATGGCTGTCTGGAGTCACGTGATAAGTCACGTGGGCACTGTGTCCCCGCCCCCTCCAGGAAGCGCAGCGTTCAACACACAACGGCACCGACAAGAGCTACTCCCTGCTCGCAGTGCCGGGTGAGTGTGGAATGAGTAACAATCCTTGCAAATTCCAAAGTTCGAGTGAAAACAACACAGCGCTCGACCGACAGCCTCGGTGTTTTATGGCTGTCTGGAGTCACGTGATAAGTCACGTGGGCACTGTGTCCCCGCCCCCTCCAGGAAGCGCAGCGTTCAACACACAACGGCACCGACAAGAGCTACTCCCTGCTCGCAGTGCCGGGTGAGTGTGGAATGAGTAACAATCCTTGCAAATTCCAAAGTTCGAGTGAAAACAACACCAAGCTGTGGACTGTTGGTAAGGAAAAGCAGTGAAGGAGGGGTACCGGCTGCATGCACTGCAATGGGTGGACCATATTGTTCGACAACGGCACCTAGACCGGGTGCCCCTG